>NC_057766.1:14200028-14845532 GCF_010389155.1 Erigeron canadensis | reverse complement strand
TAATTCTCCCCAAAAAGTCCAATTATCATTTGGATGAATAGATTCTATCATTTCAACAAAAGAGTCATCTGAAGATGTTTCAGTCATCCTGACTTGGAAACAGTGCAATTTGAAAAACTTCCAGTAATACTTCATTCATCCTTCATAAGTTTCAAAATACCCTCTGAACTTACTATTGGATCAGATGTTCGTACTACTCCTCCAGTATCAGATTCAATTGATTTTGAGCCAGTAATCCAAGAAATGCCTTAAGTGAAGAATTTCATGATGCAAATTGTGATCTTACAGATTCTGATGAAGATGCTAAGTTATCTGGCAAGATCCTACTCCGAGATCATTTGAACTCTTGCACTGATATTGTTGTAAGAAACAATCCTGGTCAATACTCTAAGTGGACAAAAGCTCACCCAATCAACCAAATTATCGGGACTCCAGTAGAGGGGTTCAGACCAGAAGTGCCTCCAGTTAACAATGTTTATATGTCAGCTTCTTATCACTGATTGAACCGAAGAAGATTGACGAGGCAATGAATGACCCAAGCTGGGTGATAGCTATGCAAGAAGAGCTTCACCAGTTCGAACGAAATAAGTTTGGAATCTGGTCCTCCTCCAGTTGGCAAGAAAGAACCAATTAGAACCAGATGTGTCTTCAGGAATAAGGTTGATGAAAATGTTCATGTGATCAGAAATAAGGCCAGATTGGTGGCACAAGGGTACGTCTAGACAGACCTTGACTTTGAAGAATCATTTGCACCAATAGCAAGGTTAGAAGCCATCAGAATGTTTTTAGCCTTTGCTGTTCATGATAAGTCAAGGTCTACCAGATGGACGTAAGAGTGCATTTTGATTGGAGAATTAGAAGAAGAAGTTTTTGTCAAGCAACCTCCAGGCTCATTGATGAAAAGCATCCACATTGGGTATATCGTCTGGACAAGGCACTGTATGGCCTCAGACAAGCCCTCGAGCCTGGTATGATACTTTGACCAAACACTTATCAGAAAATGGTTTCAAAAGAGGTGCAATTGACAATACCTTATTTATTCTTCGTGAAAGAGGTAATCTTCTATTGGTACAAGTTTATGTTGATGATATTATTTTTGGTTCTACCGATGAATCCTTGTGCAAGAAATTTTCAAAAATCATGTCTTCAAAATTTGAAATGAGTGTAATGGGTGAATTAACATTTTTTCTTGGACTCCAGATTAAACAAACCAGTGATGGTATTTTATTAATCAAGAAAAATATGTTAGAGATATTTTAAGAAAATTCGATATGAATTCTTCACCTTCAAAATCAACTCCAATTTCTGCACCTTTAACAATAGATTCAGACCCTGATGGGAAGCCAGTGAACACCACTGCCTATAGAGGTATGATTGGTTCACTAATGTATTTAACTGCCAGTAGACCAGATATAATGTTTGCAACATGTCTTTGTGCAAGATATCAGTCTAACCCAAAAGAATCTCATCTGGAGGCTCTAAAGCGCATTTTGAAGTACCTTAAGGGTACTCCCAGTTTGGGTCTTTGGTATCCCGAAGGCTCAGGCTTAGATCTAATGGGTTATTTAGATTCAAATCATGCAGGTTGTAAGATAGACAGGAAATCCACTACTGGTGGATGTCATTTCCTTGGTAGCAAACTGGTGAGCTGGACTAGTAAGAAGCAAACTTCAGTTTCTTTATCCACTGTTGAAGCAGAATATGTATCTGCAACCAGTTGTTGTGCTCAGATACTCTGGATGAAGCACCAGTTGCTTGATTATGGTATTAAGTATTCAAAGACTTCTATCTTTTGTGACAATACCAGTGCCATTGCTATCTCTGACAATCCAGTCATGCATTCCAAGACGAAACACATTGATGTCAGGTATCATTTTATTCGCGATCATGTAATGAAAAATGATGTTGAAATCCACTTTATTCCCACTGATAAACAACTTGCTGACATATTTACAAAACCTTTGGATGAGAAAACTTTTCAAAATCTTGTCAGTGAGTTGGGAATGTTGAACCCTTAATCTAGAAGCTTGTTATGAACGCCTTTGTGACACTGGCAGGGTTCTTTGATTCCAGATTTATAAATCTATACCAGTAAAGCTATCGAACGCCTTTGTGATACTATCTTTGCACTGATAGATTTATGGATCACCATTTCAGGGGGAAAGACTCAGACCACATTTTTATATATATCTAAGTTTCAGGGAAAATTTATTAATATATTTTCTCACTGGACAAATTTTTATGAAAAATGTTTCTAGTACCTTGTAAATGTGTCCCTCTCATTAATACTAGATAAGTTGATGTGCATGTTTGAAGTGACTTCAGTACCTTTGTAAATGTGTCCCTCTCATTTGTTTATATTAGTTGATGTGCGTGTTTGAGGATTACCAGAATGGTCCAATTTGGGTACTTACTGGAGTGTCCCTCCAGTGTACCATTAATGCATGTTCTACTGGCCTAATCCACCAGTGAAACTGGAGTGTCCAGTCAACCTCCAGGTGCATTAAAATGAGTCTTTGTGTGTCAAATCATTTCTTTTTAATACTTAAGGATAGTGCATGCCAACCTTACAAATTTTTCATCTGGACAGTTACTGTTCACCTTACGTGGCATGACTTTTTCAATTTAAATGATGGTTTTGTTACCTTGGGAAGACCAAAAGTGCAAGTTGGTAATTTTTGTGGACTGTCAACCGTCATACATTTATGTGTGATGGGAAACATTAAATGCGGATGTCAAAACCGATCAAAACTGTTTTGAACTTTTTCAAACTTACCGTTTTGAATTCCATTTTCTCTTTCCTCTATAAATACCCGCATTTACCTTCACTTTCAGTTTCATCTCGAAAATCATTTACACCCATATCTTCAAATTCCTTCATTTATTTCCTTCTTCATTTACTCTCCAATCATCATCACTCTCTTATTAAATTTCTGTTTTCAATCTTAAATTCCTTCACTTTCATTTTCATATATCTAAAATGGCTCCTAAACCATCTCCTAAAAATCTTCTAGCCGCAAATTATACTCCTGCTGATAATGTCAAGTAGGCAAATCATATATCTCTTTCTGCTGATGCCATCCGCATAAACATGAATAACTGGATGGCAAAACTCTCAACAAATCACACTGCAACTTCAATCATTAGAAGGTTGAACACCTTCTTCTTGAGTAGTCCACTCTATGGTGCCCTAACCCTAAATCTGGGCAAAATGTATCATGACTATCTTTGTGAATTCTGGTATACTGCTGTGTACATGGAAAGTGATGAATCCATCCACTACACATTAAAACAAGGCACCAAACACTTCACCATTACTTTTGATTCCCTCAGAGATGCCCTGAGGATGAATTACTTCGATGAGAATGAAATGCCCAGTGAGATTCCATTTGGAATCAATACCAGGGAGGTGTGCAGGTTGATGGGGCACACAGAAATAGTGGATGAGAATGGTCAGCTGCTCAGGAAGGGCACTGTATATATGAGCAGGCTGACAGATTCATGGAGGTATTTATTCACTCACCTTGTTGAGTGTTTGGGTGGCAGTTCTGGAGGTTTAAATCAGATAAACCAGACACAGCTCCAGATTGCTTACTGCTTATGGAATGGGTACAGGGTAGACTTTGCCCAGATCTTCTGTAATGATCTGGTGGATAGATTGAGGGTCAAGAGCAGGAAGGCCTTCATTCCATACATTCGATTTCTTTCCATCATATTCAGAAGGGCCTTGAAGAATGAGTACTCTGTAAATACAACTCATTTTTCAATATGTGAATATCTGAGGGACCTCAACCAATTGACCTCATCTCCTATTGAGATCGACATTCCATCGGTGATGCTTTATCAATTCAGATTTCAAGAAGATGTAATTGCATCATCACCTGATTAGGAGGTTGCTGGTGAGCCTCATTACAATGAGGAAATTGCTGATGATGTTACTGCTGAAAGGGTGCAACCTATTTCCCAGATCGCCCCAGATCTTCAGTAGCCTGGTGTAAATATTGTTGAAATTCCACCTAATCCCACCAGACCAAGGAATAGAACTCGTCGTCTTAGGAGAGACGGAGTTCTGGTATCATCCCTTCCAGAATCAACTCATCAAGATTCTGGAGATTTTGGTCAGGAAACTGCCCCAGCAACCACTTCCCAAGTACAAGTAGAAGGAAGCGGTGAAGAAGAAAGAGGGTCTGGATCACTTCATGTCATTCCAGTGGCAACTGCTGAAAGTGGGGACATCATGGCTGTTGATGGGTCCCTAATTGTTGAAGAGGTTAAGGGGGAACAAGTTAGGCAGGTTCAAGGAGATAATCAGGAGCAGGTGGCTCAGATTGATTTGAATGTTGGGGTGGAGAATGTACAAGTAGAGGACCAGGCAGGTGGAACCGGCCCAAATTTGGATATGGTTGATTCTCCACTGTCTAAGGATAATGATTTTTATTTAAATATGAGTTTTCTGGGAGAAGAAGAAATTGATCGCACCATCCACTCTGTCTCCCAGTCAATTCTATTTGATATGCCTCCTCCACCCCCCAGAAAATACACCAACACCTCTTCCAGAACAAACAACAACAACTCTTGAATCACCTTCTGCACCAGAAATTCAACATTCTGAACCACTGGTAGTCACCCAACCAACTTAAAATATCACAAGGGTGTTGCCAGTATCATCAATCACCAGAATCACCAGAATCACCAATCCTTCCAGTGGTCTCACCTCTTCTTCTTCAACCGAGGTCCAAGGCCTTTTTGATAAGGTGGCGGACCTGGAAAGATCACTTCAGGCTTCTTCTCAGGTTATTTCTGACTTCAAAACTCTAATTTCCAATAATCTTAAGTCAGAAATGAACATTTTTGCTAGAAATGAGAAGATAGTCTTTGAGAAGCTGGATGAACTTGTTGTGGCAACAAATAGAAATTCTGAATCAATACAAGTTGCAGTCCAGGGAATCAAGGGGGATGTGGTGAGAAGTGTTCAGACTGCCATTCAAACTGAAGTTGCTCAACCTCTGGCAAGTCTGACTGGTGATGTTCAAAATTTGACCACCAGAATAAGCTCTCTGGAGAGCAGGCCAACCCTGGAGAAAAACTCAGTGGTCAGCACCCTCAGTGATGAAGTTGTTAGAAAGTTTAAAGGAGATATGTTGAAAGAAATCACTTAGGAGGTGTCTGAAACTCTCCTTAGAAATCTCCATGATGGGTTGTTGCCTGAAGTAATGAAGATGATCGACGCCCAGTTGCCTCGCCACTTTCCTCAGGATCTTGAAATAATTAAAAAGGAAGTGATGCAGTTGAGGAAAACTGTGAACAACATTGCTCTAGTGTCTGGTCGAACTTTTGACTCTACTAACAGACATAAGCTGGATCAGGTGTGGAATCATCTTCAATCTGGAGATGCTTCCAAGGGGGAAGGTTCTGGTACAGAGAAGGTTTGTGATCTTAAGAAGAAGATCGAAGTCTGGAAGAAGGTTATTGGAGAAGATGTCACTTGTACTGAAGTCAGTGGACAAGTTGAGGAAAAGGCTGCTGGTACCGATGCCAGTGAGCCAGTATTTGAAGAGTTCTCAGACATCCCAACCACAATGAAAAGTCTCAAAAGAAAGAAAGTGGTGTCTAGGGAACCAACAGATGAAGCAGAAGAGGAATATATGTTTGCTGATGAGGCCAAGGCAAAGAGACTGGAGCAAGAGTGCATCTTAATTGAAATTTTCAAGAAAAATTTAAAAGATGACTTGATTGCTCACCAGTTAGATATGGCCAGGCATGGGACTCTGGATTCTTACAACGCTGGCAGGTTGGGCGTACAAATTGAAGTTTACAAGAAGATGAAGGATGATCATAGGCTGAAGAAGTGTCTAGATGCCTTGGATAACGCCTATATTCGATCCATGTACGCTCAGGATGAACAAGTATATGATTCTGAAATTGATGGTGTGAGCATACTGAATCTTATTGTCCAAAGAAGAGAAGAATTGAAAAATCTCCAGCAACAATTAAGGAGTAATGCAACTGCTCTGGAGCATGAATGTAGGAAGAAGGTTAAAGGTTTGCCCAAGGCACCAGCCAGAAAATCCAAAGCTGACAGAGATGCAGATCTTAGCACCTTCATTCCCTTGAACACAACTGAAAGGATAAACAAAGAAAAATTTCAACAAGTTGCTGAATAGAGAAAAGTGTCCAGGGAAGTGGATGAAATGGTGAAAAAGGCTCAGACAAAAGTAAAGTATGAACATTTGTCACAATTTAGAGCTGATGTCTGATCAATACTGAGTGCTGAGATCCATCTGGCCGAAAATCATGACAACTTCTCTAAGTTCCATGTCAAACTCTTCAGAGAAGGGAACTTTACTGATGAAAGAAAAGACACTTCAATCAGGGCTTTTGGGTGGTCAAAATTAAGAGAGATTGGTCTTTCATTCAGGGGTAAAGATGTCTCCCAGGATGTTAAATACTTTATGAAGAGGATTGGCATGGAATGGATGAGGAAGGAATTGATGGAGACGGAGCTGGATGTCACACCCCACCCAGGGTGGGTCCAGGGAGAGGGTGACTTCTTGGAAGCACAATGCAAATTATAGCAACCGACTTCTAAATGAGACGTTTTTATTATAAAAACTTCTTTATTCATTACATTATATCAACGAGTTCATAACTTTATCACATAGATTTTCTAAACAAAGCAACTATAATACTATAAAACCTCCTTGTCTTTGTGAAATATGCAAATGTGACTTGTATAGTATGCTCCATTTTAAACCTTAGTTTCCTGAGATTACACGCTAAAATACGTCAACAAAATGTTGGTGAGTTCGTAGGTTTTTTTTTTTACCATAAACGTTCACATGGATCACAAGATTTCAATAGTAGTATAAATATCATAACAGATATAAAAAGACCAATAGTTTTGTATGCTATGCCTTGAGTACCGATGTCTTAACCATTGCTACCCCTTTAGTTTGTGTTTTACTCCAACACTGTAGTTCCAAATATTATATGTCCGTTTAACCCCGATAGTACTATCCATAATATTCGCGCGTTTGTTTCACGGCTCAAGTTAACAAGGGGCTTTCATGAGTGATTGTATACATAGCTATACACAAACTATTAAAAGTACTTGTGTCCATAAAATTGAGCAGTGTATTCTCACCCCAAAATATAAAATATTTTAAAAGAGGGGCTACGAGACTCACCTTAGCAGCAAAGGTATAGTTATAAGCAAGACAAGTTTAGCTTCAATGAAATTGTCCTTTAACGGATGATTATGGACTTTGATTACGAACTTGAAACTAGACCCGTAATTTATCTTAAAGCAATTCTCAAACAAACCCGATACAATTTTAGAATTTATTTTAAAACGAACTCGAACAAACTAACGACCCTTATATTGCCATTTTCCCTTGAAACTAGTTTATTATTATTAATGTTGGTGTGTTGAGAATGAGAGGTAGAGTCGATGTTAGTGTGGTTTGGAAATGCATTTAATCCCTATTTATAGTACAAGGAAAGGAGGTGATTTGATTCAAAGCCGTGAGCAAGAAGGAAAGGAAAGAGAGGTGTCACAATCTTATTTGTCTTACTCATGAAAAAATTGCGGTGATGAAGCCAAAAGCTTTAGAATGGCAAGTCTATAAGTATGAGGAAGCAAAGCTAGATGATAATTCTTTAGACATAGATTGATGATTGAGCAGCTTCTTTTCTTTTTTTCCTAGTCTTGTACGACAACAATTGGAACCAAAATGAGGGCCACCTTTGGAATGATAATACTTTCATCAGACAAACAGAATGATTGAGCAGCTTCTTTTCTTTTTTTCTTTTTTTCCAACGGAATGATAATACTTTCATCAGACAAACATTTCTTCAGGTTTGAGACGTGAAAAACATCGTGAATGCCGCTTAATTCTTGAGGTAGTTGTAGGCGGTAAGCAACAAGACCAATCCGTTCGAGTATTTCAAACGGTCCTACGTATCTTGGACTTAGTTTCCCCTGTTTTCCAAAGCGAACAACGCCTTTCCATGGCGATACTTTTAACATAACTTTATCACCTATCTGAAATTCTAACAGCTTCCTCCTAACGTCCGCGTAACTTTTTTGACGATCTTGAGCAGCTTTTAACCTGGTTTGGATTTGGATAATTTTCTCAGTTGTTTCATGTATGATTTCTGGACCCGTGAGCTGACTCTCTCCAAGTTCTGTCCAACATATCGAAGATCTGCACTTTCTTCCATAAAGTGCTTCGAAAGGGGCGGCCTTAATGCTCGCATGGTA
Source organism: Erigeron canadensis (assembly GCF_010389155.1). Lineage (NCBI taxonomy): Eukaryota > Viridiplantae > Streptophyta > Magnoliopsida > Asterales > Asteraceae > Erigeron > Erigeron canadensis. The sequence goes on along the minus strand of NC_057766.1, from coordinate 14,837,269 downwards.
ACTGTTATTATATGAAAATTCAACTAGCGGTAGGTGTTTATCCCATCCTTTGCGAAAATCAATTATGCATGCTCTTAACATATCTTCAAGAGTTTGAATGGACCTTTCACTCTGACCATCAGTTTGGGGGTGGTAGGCGGTGCTAAGATCTAATCTAGAACCAAAGGCTTTTTGAAGGGTCTGCCAAAATCTGGATGTGAATTTGCTGTCGCGATCAGAAATGAAAGATACAGGAACTCCGTGTCTGGAGACAATTTCTTTTATGTAGACTTGAGCCAGTTTCTCTGTGTTGTCCGTTTCTTTAATTGGTAAGAAATGTGCGGATTTTGTGAGTCGATCCACAATTACCCAGATCATATCATAACCACTTGAGGTTTTTGGAAGCTTGGATATAAAATCCATAGTTATGTTCTCCCACTTCCATTGGGGTATTTTTGGCTGCTGTAGCAATCCTGACGGTTTTTGGTACTCGGCTTTAACCTTTGAGCATGTTAGGCATTTGCTGACATATGTGGCTATTTCTGTTTTCAGGTTAGGCCACCAATATAGTTCCTTCAAATCGTGATACATTTTATCTGCTCCAGGATGTATCGAATATCTCGTCTTATGTGCTTCACTCATTACCAATTCTCTTAATCCTCCATATCTAGGTACCCATATTCGATTCATGAAGTACCCTACTCCATTCGTCTTGACTGCAAATTGCTTGTCCATACCTCGTAGAGATTCTGCTTCTACGTTTTCTTTCTTTATTGCTTCAAGTTGGGCGTCCCGAATTTGAGAAACAAGATTAGTTTGAATAATCATATTTAATGCTTGAACTCGAATCGGTATTATTTTCTCCTTTCTACTTAGAGCATCAGCGACGACATTTGCCTTCCCTGGATGGTAGTGAATCTCACAGTCATAGTCATTCAATAACTCCATCCAACGTCTCTGTCTCATATTTAGCTCCTTTTGATTGAAAATGTGCTGAAGACTTTTATGATATGTGTACACGGTACACTTTGTGCCATATAAATAATGTCTCCACATTTTCAATGCAAATATCACGGCTCCTAACTCCAAATCATGTGTCGTATAATTTCTTTCGTGGGTTTTCAATTGACGTGATGCATAAGCAATGACTTTCTTTCTTTGCATTAGAACACAACCTAGTCCTTGATAGGAAGCATCACAATATACCACGAAATCATCATTCCCTTCTGGCAGTGCTAGAATTGGTGCACTACAAAGCTTCTCCTTTAATGCTTGGAATGCAGACTCCTGTTTATTCGTCCAGTCAAATTTCTTATTCTTTTGAGTTAACGAGGTTAAAGGCTGGGCTATCTTGGAGAAACCTTCAATGAATCGTCTATAATAGCCAGCAAGGCCTAAAATTTGACGTACTTCAGTTGGAGTTTTTGGTGTTTTCCAATTCTTTACAGCTTCGACCTTGGCAGGGTCCACATGAATACCATGGCTGTCAACCACATGACCCAAAAATTGCACCTTCTCTAACCAAAAGTCGCATTTAGAGAACTTCGCATATAACTGCTCCTTCTTAAGCAGTTCTAAGGTCTTTCTCAAATGTTGCTCGTGCTCATCTTTGCTTCGAGAGTAGATAAGAATATCGTCTATGAATACAATGACAAATTTATCGAGATATGGCTTACACACCCGATTCATGAGATCCATGAATGCTGTTGGTGCATTCGTTAAGCCAAAGGGCATTACGAGAAATTCATAGTGACCATAGCGTGTTCTGAACGCCGTTTTAGGGATATCTTCTTCTCGAATCCTGAGTTGATGATACCCAGATCTTAGATCGATCTTAGAATAGAATTTAGAACCTTGCAGTTGATCAAACAAATCATCTATTCTAGGGAGAGGGTATCGATTCTTTATTGTTAATTTATTCAACTCTCTATAGTCGATACACATTCGGAAAGATCCATCCTTTTTCTTGACGAAGAGGATTGGAGCTCCCCAAGGAGAAGAACTTGGTCGGATGAAACCTTTATCAAGAAGTTCTTGCAGTTGACTAGATAACTCTTGCATCTCGGAAGGGGCTAATCGATAAGGTGCACGAGCAACCGGCTTTGCTTCGGGTACTAAATCAATACGAAATTCCACTTGTCTAGGAGGCGGAAGTCCTGGCAAGTCTTCAAGGAATACTTCGGGAAATTCTCGTGCAACTGGAACGTCTTCTAATCTTTTCTCCTCCGACTTCTTTTCTTTTACGCGGGCTAGCACCGCGTAGTAGCCTTTTCTCAAACACTTTTGAGCCTTCATGAATGATATGATGTTTAGTTTGATGCCACCCCTCTCACCTGATACGGTGATTATTTTGTCATTTGCAACGGGGATTCGAATGATCTTCTCGTAACATATGATTTCAGCATGGTGTGTTGACAACCAATCCATGCCAACTATGACGTCAAAGCTTCCTAGTTCAACGGGCATTAGATCAATGCCGAATACTTGATCGGCTAAGTTTAAGGTACAACCCTTAAAAATTTTGTCGGTTTGTATTAAGTTTCCGTCAGCTAGTTCTATGATATAGTTGGCATCTAGGGGAGTGGGGGCAATATTAAATGTTATGATAAAGTCCTTAGATACGAAACTTTTGTCAGCACCGGTATCAAATAGCACGGATGCATAGGAGTTGTTGATAAGAAACGTACCGGTTACGAGATTAGGGTGATCACGAGCTTCATTGGCCTCGATAACAAACTCTCTTCCACGTGCTTGTCCAATATTCATCTTCATCAGCTTTGGGCAATTCCATTTGAAGTGTCCCTTGTCTCCGCAATTGTAACATCCTCCGGGTGGAATTACTTTTGTGCTTGGGATCACAGCTCTACAATCCTTGGTCAAATGACCCGTCTTCTGGCATTTTCCACAAACCTTACATAATCCTTGATGATGGCGTCCACATTTGTTACAAAGTGGTTGATTCCCGGCATATGACTGGTTGGTAGAAGGACCGGCATTAAATATCCTAACAGAATTTGGTTTCTTAAATAGTGGTTGCCCAACACTTCTCCTTTGATTGTCTTCCCACTTCCTCTTGTTATCATTGGTTCGTTGATTTGCATTCTTGGCGGTGTGACGGATAACTTGATCCATAAGATCGTGTGATAGACGAATAGTTTCTTGGATGGTAGTTGGTTTTGAAGAAGTTACATTTCCTTGAATTGAGGTTGGAAGGCCCCAGATGTACCTCTCAATCTTTTTGTACTCGAGAGTAACCATCCCCGGGCACAATGTTACTAGTTCATTGAACCGAGTAGTATATGACAGTATGTCCGTTCCTTTTACAGTATGATGCCAAAATTCAATTTCCAGTTTCTGAACTTCACTTCTCAGGCAATACTCGTTTCTCATCATTTCTTTTAAGCCTTCCCAAGGTAAAGTATAGGCAGCATCAATCCCTATAGGTTGTACGTAGGCATTCCACCATGTGAGAGCACCATTCAGAAGAGTGCATGTGGCATACTTTACCTTATCACCATCAGCACAACCACTAATACGAAAGACTGATTCCATGTTCTTAAACCAGTGAATCAATCCTACAGTGCCTTCAGTTCTTTCGTAATTCAAGGGCTTGCACTTCATAAAATCTGTGTGAGTACACCCTTGCCCACCAGTTCTTTGTACATTAACTCCTGGCATGGTAGTTCCTTGCCCAACAGCTTCCGCCTCTGCAGCTCCTTGTCTAACAACTCCTGCCCCTGCAGCTCCTTGTCCTTCAACCATTTGTACTCTGGTTCCTTCCTGTTCGGTCCTTCTATTAACTGCAAGTGTCACAGCTACTTCTCGGGCCACTAGTTGGGCTATATCGGCAGAGGTCATTGGTGCTGGTTGTGTTTGATTGGATTCGAGATCATGATTTATTCGAACAGTTTTCCTGGGTGCTCGTGGTTCTTGGGCACGATTGAGTTCAGGGGTTACTCGAGTAGCCCTCTTTTGTCGTGGAGGATTTCGTTTTGGTGCCATGTTCTATACATATAAAATATTTAATAAGATTACTGCTTAAAATCAGAAAACACACGATGTTATCAACATACCATTATATTACAAGGAAAATTTTGGTACATTGTTTATCCTAACCATCACATACCATTATACAAGTAGCTATTACATCGCACACCCCTTTGTTACACTAATTACAACATATTCGACTAGTTTATCTATTACATACCATTATACAAGTCAAAATTTGGTATGTAATTATAGTAGTTATTATATCGCAGACCCTTTGTTACACTAGTTACAACATATCCGCCTATTAAAATCCTTCTATTACTTATGAGACTTATCCCGTCTCTAGGGAAAAATTGAAGGATTAAAAACTTAGTCTTAGGATTATTATTATTATTATTATTATTATTATTATTATTATTATTATTAAACATCAGGGTTTCCATTTGGGTAAATGCTAGAAGCACCATCTGAGTGTTGCGCCGCCTGCGCGCCCATCCTTTGCTCCATTTCTGTTACCCTATTTTGTAGATCTTGCATACCTCCCCTCATTTCCCCGATTACTCCCACGGTCTCTATGTAGTTATTTGAGAAGTACATAACATGATCTCTCAGTGCAGTAAACCTCCTCCTTGTGATATTCAGCTCTATGCGTTTAGCCAACTTTTCTAGTCCATTTTCCATAACCTCGTGTCTCCCTTCCAAGTCTAAGAGACGGCCTTCTAAAGCTAAGATGGTTTGATGTAAATTTATTATTTCAGGTCTTTCATTAGGATTAATTATGACAGGTGAAGCATCATATCGTTGTTCGTTGTTTTCCATAGGTTCTCCTTCAACATTTAAGGGGAGGTTGAGATCGGGGACAATGAAAACATCAGGTATGTTTTGATGAGGGTTTGCCATTACTGTTTGAAAATAAATATAGACAATTATGTAATTTTTGCAAATAAGGCATATAGGCATATTCTAGCAAGTAAAACATATTCAGTTATAGTCAAAGTTCACTAATGTAGCCTAAAAAAAATCTATTAGGCCCACTAATGCAACCAAGTTCGCTATAACCTGCGGCTCTGATACCATTCTGTCACACCCCACCCAGGGTGGGTCCAGGGAGAGGGTGACTTCTTGGAAGCACAATGCAAATTATAACAACTGACTTCTAAATGAGACGTTTTTATTATAAAAACTTCTTTATTCATTACATTATATCAACGAGTTCATAACTTTATCACATAGATTTTCTAAACAAAGCAACTATAATACTATAAAACCTCCTTGTCTTCGTGAAATATGCAAATGTGACTTGTATAGTATGCTCCATTTTAAACCTTAGTTTTCTGAGAAATACACGCTAAAATACGTCAACATAATGTTGGTGAGTTCGTAGGTTTTTTTTTTTACCATAAACGTTCACATGGATCACAAGATTTCAATAGTAGTATAAATATCATAACAGATATAAAAAGACCAATAGTTTTGTATGCTATGCCTTGAGTACCGATGCCTTAACCATTGCTACCCCTTTAGTTTGTGTTTTACTCTAACACTGTAGTTCCAAATATTATATGTCCGTTTAACCTAGCTAGCATGACTAGCCCGGACAGGGGTGTCAACCCCGACAGTACTATCCATAATATTCGCGCGTTTGTTTCACGGCTCAAGTTAACAAGGGGCTTTCATGAGTGATTGTATACATAGCTATACACAAACTATTAAAAGTACTTGTGTCCATAAAATTGAGCAGTGTATTCTCACCCCAAAATATAAAATATTTTAAAAGAGGGGCTACGAGACTCACCTTAGCAGCAAAGGTATAGTTATAAGCAAGACAAGTTTAGCTTCAATGAAATTGTCCTTTAACGGATGATTATGGACTTTGATTACGAACTTGAAACTAGACCCGTAATTTATCTTAAAGCAATTCTCAAACAAACCCGATACAATTTTAGAATTTATTTTAAAACGAACTCGAACAAACTAACGACCCTTATATTGTCATTTTCCCTTGAAACTAGTTTATTATTATTAATGTTGGTGTGTTGAGAATGAGAGGTAGAGTCGATGTTAGTGTGGTTTGGAAAAGCATTTAGTCCCTATTTATAGTACAAGGAAAGGAGGTGATTTGATTCAAAGCCGTGAGCAAGAAGGAAAGGAAAGAGAGGTGTCACAATCTTATTTGTCTTACTCATGAAAAAATTGCGGTGATGAAGCCAAAAGCTTTAGAATGGCAAGTCTATAAGTATGAGGAAGCAAAGCTAGATGATAATTCTTTAGACATAGATTGATGATTGAGCAGCTTCTTTTCTTTTTTTCCTAGTCTTGTACGACAACAATTGGAACCAAAATGAGGGCCACCTTTGACTTTTATTTTAATAGTTTGTCATGCTTGTTTCAAATATCTCTAGCATATAATATTATGTACATACAAGCTATTAAGTGTAACAATTCCTCCATCTCTAATTTAACTAAATAATAATAGTAACTATTATATTCTAAATTTTCTTGTTGTGTTAATTACGCAGGGGAGATTAGATCATGTATCATATTTCAATTAAGATTTATTCAAGTTTATAAAGGCAAGACATAATACAAAAATATATAATTAGTTTGACTAAGCTAAAAATTTGCATATAGCACATATATTGGTTTATTTAATATTTAAGCTAATTAATAAGAGTATTTTTGAGGGTTGTTATACTGGACCTAAGGACTTCTCTTACTTCGTCTTCATCTCCAGGTGTAAAGAGGAAGGCCACTGAAGAGCCAGCTGGGCATGCTGAAAAGAAACAGGCCTGACTCTGATACTATACTTGTATTTATTTCATGTTGATAAAATTTTAACTTTCCTCCAGTTGATGTCTGTAAATATAAGTTGCAATTTCTATTTTTTTTTTTACAAGTACTTATCCAGATTAAGTCTAGAAATTAAAATGTACAAACTGGGAACACTAATGATCTATAAAGTGGCTCTCCAGAAACTCAAATTAGACATAGTCAAATTTTTCAAAGATTCTTCAAGCACAAACTTGTATAGATAAAAGCTTGAAAATCCTTGCATAATTTCTAAACAAATAGGGGGAATTTGTTAGGTCCAGATTTACAGGACTCGCTCCAGAAGTGACTACTGGAGCCCTCTAAAGATATGTCCAGAAATTATGTGGACAAATAAACAAAGAGTTTATTTAGCAAAGATTAGATCACTTGTAATTCATAGGTTGTTTAGATACTTACTTTGTAATATCTTGTTCCGCAACAACCTTGTATTTTATTTAACATCAATAAATAAAATACACTTGAAAATTACATTGTGTCTCACCATTTACTTGCTTATCTTTATATTGCTTAAGTATGTATTACGTTATATATATTCTTGCATTTATATTTATCGTAATACTAGTCCAATCTAGTGCTTACTTGACGTTTAATACTAGTCCTATCTAGTGATTACTTGACTTGTTATTCTACACTTGTGGGTTAAACCATTGAGTAAGGGACTTCACAATCGTCATCCCACTACCAGTGCAATACTCACTCTTGATCTTTTGAATGCTGAACAAAAAGATCGAACAACTACAGATAACAGAGCTAGATCATGCTTATACAAAGCACTACCAGATGAAATCTATAGCTCTGATGATTCTTATGATACAGCCAAGGAGATATGGGATGAGGTGGCAAGACAAATGGAAGGATCTAACGTGACTTCAACAATAAGATTGACAAATGTGTTGACTAAGTTTGACAACTTCAGCAAATTGCCAAATGAATCTCTAGAGGCTGTCTACTGTAGGTTCCGCAATGTCATAAATGAACTTAGGAAGAACAATGTCAAGAAAGCAGAGATTGAGTTAAACATCAAATTCATTAAAGCTCTTGGTCCAGAATGGGAAGATTTTGGAACATAGATTAAGCAACATCAAAATCTGACCAAGTTCACCATTCATAATCTTCATGAATCTTTCAAACTCAATGAACACCAAGTTCTAAACAAAGCTTCATCAAGCAAAATGCCAGAAGTTGTATCTGCTGATCCTTTGGCATTGATTGTTGAAAAATAGGTTTCTGAAGCTCTTAAGAGGCAAATGGTATTTGTTTCTTCATCTGATGAGGAGGGAGATGATTTGCTGGCTACAAGAGATGGTGTTTCAGATGAACTATATCAAGCTTTTTCCGCGGTAACAAAACATTTCAAAAGAAAATTCTACAAAGCAAGGCTAACAAACAACAATCTCCGCACTTCTTCTACAAGTGCATTTCCCAATAAAGATCACTATCATCCTAAGAGTTATGAGCAAGGTGAAGCAAGTGGATCAAAGCATGGTAAGAAGAAGGAAGCTAATGAGAAACAAGTTGTTGAGAAGGGCAAGGCATCAGAAAAAAAGAGCTACAATTGTGGTGTTCCTGGACATTTTGCTGTTGATTGCAAGCAAGCTCGAAAGCGGAACTATGAGTATAACAAGCAGAAGATGTTGTTAGCCAAACAAGTTAAAGCAGGACATGCATTGCTCGCTGAAGATGACAAATGGCTATTACTCTCTGATGATGAGGTTGAAGATCTCTCTGCTAATGTTTGCTTTATGGCGAGGTTGGCCAAGGACAAAGTTTTTGAAACTGAAAGCACTGATGATGAATACCCAGATGATGAGGTAAATCTCGACTCTACTTTTTCATCAATTAAGGATAAAGAGTCATGTAGATTAGCTTTGTCAAACTTGACAACTCAAATCAAATCTTTAGCCAACAAAAACAAAAAGTTGCAAAATAGTGTTTCATTTTCTAAAAGTAAATTTTCAAAACTTCTTGAAGAACATTCGAAATTACTTTTTGAACATGATGCTATTAAACAAGGCTTTCAAATATATAAAGACAAAGTGTTGGTTTAAGAGTGTGAGTTGAATGCCTCTCCTGATTCTAAGTTATTGCATAAATGTCATAATCTTGAAAAGACCATTCATGATCTTGAAAAAGCCAATCAAGATCTTGAAATTCAAAAGACAAATGAATGACTTCGAGCAAATGCGAGACAAATGGATGTTGATATTCTTAATAAAAAGCTCCAAGAAGCTAAACCAAATAATGTTGAACTAGAAAGAAAAATTTCCGACTTAAATCATACTTATTTTCTGAAAGGCGTTGAGATTGAAAATCTTGAAAAACAAGTTGAGGAATTTAAAAAGAACATACTTTTCTATAAAGAGAAGTTATATAAAGTTGAACAAAACCCTCTCTTGGATTTCACTGCCTATTTCAACAAGTTAAAATTTGACAAAACGGATCTTCTTCTTGGGTTGGGATTTGAGAAAATCACTCCATTACAAAAAGCCAAAGAGGAAATTGAACCTTTGTATGATGAAAAAATTTCTTCGACTTGGTATGATAGAACAATTTATTCGTCCATTGGATGACGAATTTGAGACTGATGAAGTTGAGAGAATACCAAAACATAAGTTTTTGATTAATTATGATGCAATAAATGATTCGTACAAAATTAAAGAATATTCAATTTTTAAATTGGAAGAAATTGCATCAAATTTTCAAAACCAAGAATTTGTCGGTACTCCACCTAAACCAACTAAAATGTATGTTCCAACCACACTTTTGAAAAAACAAATAGAAGGTTTACAACAAAAGGTGGAATCTAAACAAAAAGTTATTAATCACCTAAAGTCTCAAAATCCGAATTCAGAGGATAAATATTTTGTTGTTGATACTAAGAAAGTTTGTGTGAATGTTTCTACTCAAACTGACCTAAATTCTTTAGTAGACCATTCTACCCAGACTACTTGTGATTCATCTACCAATCCTTCCACTCAGACCTTGACTAATTCTCTTAAGTGTACTTGTCAAAATGCTGCTACCTTTATAGCAGATGATTATGTGCAATCTGATTTATCCAATGAAGAACTTGCGCATGGTTTAGTTTTGATATGGTACTTTTATGGGTTTAAACATGTGATACTATTGATGAGTTGGTTGTTTACCCTAAGCTTAGTGTTAGTATAGGTGTTGATAATTCTACTCAATTTTCTTGTGAGACCAAAGATGTGTCAGTTCAAGTTGACCTAATTTCCAAGACTACCCATGATGTGAAGTTGGACTCCAAAATTCTTGATTCTTCAAAAATTTCAAAAGATTTTGAAACTAATCAACCTCCAGTGAAATTCTTCACAAAAGATGATTTTGATAAATTCATGGAGGGAGAATATGTTTTTGATTGAGAAACTGATAAAAAGATTGAATCTACCAAAATCAAAGTTGAAACAAATGAGGAATCTCAAAATCTATTTTCCAAAGTTCAAACTTCATATTATTCAAAGAAACGAGTTAAGACTGAACCAAAAACAGTTAAGTTAGATCCAAAGTGTCCTACCCCGGTTAAACATATCAAAAAGGAACAAGCGAGACCACTCTCAGATTAAAGTACACTAAAGTAAAACTTCCAAAAGACTATCCTATTGTTTCTACGTCTAACTCTCGATCTAGTTCTCTACCTAAGGTGTCTAAATCTAGCTCAGTTTTGCTAACTAGGGATACATCTAATGGTGCAACTAGATATAGGGATAGATATGGTGGTTTTCAGTTGACAAACCAAAGAAACAAGAAGTTTCCTCACCTAGAAAAGATTCTAAAAAGATGAAAGTGTTTAAAACCCCTCGTTCTAATCTTCTTAGTGTCAATTCAACAGGTGGAAAGAGCATAAATAGTGATACTAAATGGGTAGCTAAGTCATTAGTACCTAAGTTCACTAATGTTGAGAAAAAAAAGAAAAGGCGAAGGAGAAAGGCTGGTAATAGGAAGAAGAGTGTTCCTATTAATTCAAACAATTCATCTTTGTTAGACAATGTTAATGGTGTCAAGGCAAGGCGTTGTGTGGTTGATTTGAATGCTTGTAGACATGTTACCTTTAATTCATGTGTGAATGTTCGTACCTTTTATCCAAATGTGCTTATTGATGATGTGCTTGTTAATGCGTATGTTGATTCTAAAGCATGTTTGAATGCAGTTCCTAAGTTATATACCCTGCATGTGTTAACTAACCATAAAGGACCCGTCTTCAAGTGGGTACCTAAAATTGGTTAAAATTTTTTGATTCCAGGAAATAACCATATATGTTTGGATACTCGATTCCGGGTGTTCAAAACATATGACTGGAAATAAAGCTTTGCTCAAGAACTTTACAAACGATTCATGGGAACAGTTCGATTTGGAAACAACAATTTTGCTCTACCTTTCTATGGAAAACATTTTGATCTATTCTTGCATAGATTAAGGAGGAGTTTGTGATTTCAAAAACTTCCAAAAAATTCAAATGTATTTCAAACATTTTCATACACATATTTGATGTTTTTCTAATGATTTTCAATCATAAGAAGTTCGGTGATTAGTTTGCACATGAGCGATTAAGTTTTTTTTCTCAAAACTTACCCCATGAACTTTATCATCGCCGATGAGTTCTAACCCCGGAGTATTCACTTCTTTCATTAGATAGTGAGGGAGTTTTGAGTGATGATGTTTTTGTGCAAATAGGATGGAGGGAGTAAAGTCGAAAAGTGAGAGGTTAAGGTGATATGTTGAGAGAAAAGGGTTAAAAGAAATGATACCCTTCCCTAAATTCTCAAATCACCGGGTAAAACATGTCTCTATCAGATGTCATTTGTTGATATCTCGATATTGAAAAAGTCTTCATGGACCCAGTGAAGCGATGCACATCTTTACCTAACCACTCAACCTTACATTTTAGTCACCTTAACACCATGCTATAACGTTTGTACCAACAACTTCAACCTTACATTTTAGTCACCTATAGGATTCTTTGGGCTGGGCTAATGGTTTGGGTTGATGTTTTGATAGTCGACATTTCTCCAGTTGCACAAAATGTAGCTTTGGAACATGTTATTTCTTTTAATATTCTATCAATCAGTGTTTGCATAATGACATTGGTTCCCAACTTTGTCATTATAAGGGGGAGAAAAAAAAATTTATGATTGATATGGATTAGGGAAGAAATAAGAATGATTGATAAGGAAAGCAAGGAGAAAAGTTTGTGTTTGGTTGTTTCAAAGATGAGAAGACCAAGATTCATGATGACAAAGATTTTCACTCTATTTCAGTCAATTGAGCTCATATTTTCACTAAGATCTTAGTTGATTGAGATCTTGGCTTGAACAAGAAACTCTGAATTGATTTCAAAGAGATGAAAGGATATTCAATCAAGATGTTACAAAAGGTCAAAAATGCTCCAAAAATGTTTATACTCATGAATTAAGGGGAGCATGATTACTTCATAAGAGGCTTATCCAAACTTCATTCAAATGCTTATTCTCCAAAGTATTCAAGTTGATGTGACAAAGATCAAAGCTTCAAAAAGTTGAAAGATTGGTTAGAAGAGTCAAGTCAACGAAATAAAGCTTCTAAAAGAGTCTTCATCAACTCACTTCATTCAAGATCTTCAAGTCATACAATAACACTTTATCAAGAAGCTCCAATACATACATCAATGGGGAGAGTACATATTCATGAAACTTCATTTCACGAAGCTGAATTTCACTCAAGAATCAAAGAATGAAGAATCAAGAAGTTGAATTTTACTCAAGAATCGAAGATTGAAGAATCAAAGACATGTTCATACCTTCCGCATCTCCAAAGACAACTCTGATTAATGATTCAACAGTCCTCAAAGATTCGAGACACACACACACACTTGTTATTCTCTGTTCAAAAAGAACATTGAGAATCACCACATGATTTAACTTCAAGAAGTCCAAGACCAAGACTGAATCAAGTTCTCCAAAGACAAAAGAGAAAGCTTTGAAGACTTGTTTCAACACACCAATTGTCTTCACCACCGGGCTCATCAAATTCATTCCTACAAGACAAGATAACACGTACTTCATTCATTACAATATATCACTAAGGGGGAGAATGTTAGAAATCCAAAAATAGTGATAAATTGTAATTTAGATTAGTGGACTTACTTGTTGTTAAGTCATAATTTAATGATCACTATGGTTGAGGGACTAGATGTGATAATTAGCATATGTATAGGTATAGACTATAAATACCCTCACACCTTAGAGATCATTACGAAGGAGAACAACATTCTTTTCATTCCTGTAAACTTTACACACACATTAATTCCAATCATCCACTTTCTCTCTCAAAACATACACTCCCACACCAAGAACACACACACATCCAATCCGTCATTGAATTTGTGAATTCAGTGTAGAAATCGTGTTATTCACACAGATGCTTAATTTTGTAGATGAATGACAACAAACAAATTTTCTCCAACGTAGGGAATCTTGTTCATGATGATCAATGGATTGTTCCCCAACATTGGTTGAACCATGTTGATTTGTTTACATCTGCTCCTAATTTGTCTAATGTGGCAGATTACTGGTATTGGAAGGATAGAGATGGTGTTGAAAGACAGTTTTCAGTCAATACTGTTTGGGAAGATATTCGACCAAGGCATGCTAGTGTTATTTGGTGTGATCTAGCCTGGTTTAATTATTGTATCCCTAGACATGCGTTTATTTTATGGCTTGTATTCAGAAGGCGACTGAAAACTCAAGACCTATTATTGATGTGGGATTTAGCCCAAGACATGGATTTCAAGTGTAGCCTTTGCAGAACTGAACCAGATTCTCATACTTGTTCTTTCAATGTAATTATTCGATACTGGTTTGGAACGAAGTTAATATGAAGGCTGTTTTGAGCTCTCGGTCATGAAATTGGGACCAAATCATTGATCGGATGCTACATGTGGCAAGAAAGAAGACCATGGAGAATGTCATAGATAAGCTTATACTTGCAGCAAGTGTTTATTTCGTATGGCAGGAGAGGAACACTAGAAATTGTTGACGATACTCAGAATATCCTCTCTCAAATAAGAAGGATACTCTTGCTTTAAGATACCTATAAAGGGAGCACTATGGAACAAAATAGGGCCTATAATGATCTTGAAAGGTTAACATGTGATAACCCTAAAGACATTTTTAATGTGATAACCCTAAAGACATTTTTAGGTACCCGAACCAGTTTAAGGCATTAGCTGCAAAGTCTGGAAGAATGTATTTTGAAGAAACAACTGAGAAGCTTTTTCGAAAAATGCCTCCACTACTGGGGAATGATATAAGAAAGAAGTGGTATGAAAAACATCCATCAACAACAACGGTAGTAGTGCCTATAATATGGTTTACTTATAATTACCTAAAGGAGATGTGCAATCAAGCTGCCCTTCAAAGAAGCTTAAAAGATCTCTACTTTTGTGGCCAAATAAAACTTTCTGGCCAATACTCAACAGATAAGAAGTATGGCCTAAGGAAGGCAACAAAGTACAAAGGCAAATCTCATGACTCTCATCTTAGAGTCTTCAAAACAAAGCATGCTGACCGGATGAGAGCCGACAAATGAAAATGTTTCATTTGTGGAGAAGAAGGACATTTTGCAAGGGAGTGCAAAAGCTAAAGAGGAAATATGACAAGAGCTGCCATGCTAAAAGAAACAGAGCTACCTGATGACTGTGATGTTGTTTATGTAGATATGGGCGATGAAGATTCTGATGGAATTTATAGTCTCTCTGAAGGGGAATCGGCTGGAAAAACTAAAGAGTATATAGCTAATGCTCTCACAACAGGGGTTCCTGGAGAATGGGGATATGCATTTGTGGAAGGAGATCGAATTCCTACAAAATCACCAAATGCAAATTGGAGGTCATCATTGCCATTAAATGATGAGCAGAAGAAGTATATCAAGCATGAGTTGGCAATAAACTCTGAAGTATCCAAAGAAAATGAGGGATGCTTTTACTGCGGATTAAAAACTGCAAAAAGGGTCAAAAGTCATTGTACAAAATGCTTACTAACAGCATGTAAGTTATGCTCCAAATATTACCTACAGCTAGAAGTAACCCCAAACCTACCAGAAAAAAAAAGATTTATCACAGTAAAGATGAGCTCCTTAACGAATTGCTCAGATACTGTATACATTTTTCAAACGAAAATGAAAGGATTATGAAACAAATGGAGAAGAGCCTTGAGCAAGATCCTAATAATGAAAAGAATGGGAGGAATTGGTTAAAAGGCAAAATCAAAACAAAAATGAAGAAGAAGGTCCCAGCGGATTAAAAAAGAACACAGGACTGCTTGATCCTAATAATGAAAAGGATAAGACAGTCATGAAAAAAAGAGGGTTGAACCCTGATAACCTGAAAAGTTACGTTGATAGTGACCCGGAAGCAGATGAGGAGCATGCACTTGTTATTATTAAGCAAGCTAACCTTATGCAAGAATTAGAAACTATTAAACTGGGTCTTAAGAAAAAGAGAGTGATCAACATGTTATATAACCTGCCTGTCACATTTGACATTCCTGGTGTTGAAAGATTCACCGTCAAAGCAATTCTTGACACAGGTTGTACTACGTGTTGTGTAGACAAAAATGTTGTTACGGTAATGGCCATCGAAAGATGCCTTTACTCTATCAAGTTCCCAGGAATCAACTCCGTCCGAGAAGTTGATGAAAAGCTAAAGGGTGGACAGATGGAGATAGGAGAATACAAATTCAGAATCCCTTTTACATATAGTTTCCCTATGGGAATGAGGGAACGTGATGACATAGAAATGCTGATTGGTTGTAATTTTCTTAAAATCCAACAAAGAGGGGTTTGTTTAGAAGGTAATACAGTTACTTTCTACAAGGGTATAACAATAATCTAGACAAGGCCAGAAGCGGAGATACATGGATATGCTATACAAGAAATGGAGCTGGAAGAAGATGAGTTTTTGGCCATAAGTGAAGATGTGTTCTTCAATATTGGTCACACAAGTATAACATTCCAACAGAAGTTTAAACCTTTATTAGAAAGGTTAAAGCAACAAGGTAATATTGCGGAGGAACCATTGAAGTATTGGTGAAAGTACCAGATCAAGTACAAATTGGATATCATTAATCCTGATATCATAATTCAAGATAAACCCCTAAGCCATGTCACGCCGACCATGAAGGAGCAATTTCAGAGGCATATCAAATCCTTGCTAACACTGGGAGTTATCAGACCAAGCAAAAGATGTCATAGGACCATGTCAATGATGGTCAATTCCGGATGAACGGTTGACCCCAAGACCAGGAAGGAGATAAAGGGAAAAGAGAGGATGGTGTTCAATTACAGAACGCTCAATGATAATACTTACAAAGATCAGTACTCCCTGCCCAATATTAACATCATCATACAAAAGATTGGCAATTCAAAAATCTACTCTAAGTTTGAGTTAAAGAGTGGGTTCCACCAGGTGGCTATGGAAGAGAGTTCAATTCCATGGACTGCTTTCATTACACCAGATGGGTTATATGAATGGCTTGTTATGCCGTTCGGTCTCAAGAATGCTCCAGCAATTTTTTAGCGCAAAACGGATCATTGCTTCAAAGAAAATGAAATGCATGGCTGTATATATTGATGATATATCCGTCTTTTCGGATGATGAGAAAAGCCATGCGAAGCACCTGGAACAAATGTTAAAAATTTGCAAGAAGAATGGGTTCTTTTCAGAAAATAAGAAGAAAATCGTTGTCCGTGAGGTGGAGCTCCTTGGAGCAATAATTGGTAATGGAAGAATTAAGCTTCAACCTCACATTATCAATAAAATAGCTGAATTTGAGGAAAAAAACCTGAAGAATAAGAAGGGATTGAGTTCTTGGCTTGGAATTCTTAATTATGCCCGGGATATATTCCAAAGCTAGGAACATTGTTGGGACCCTTATATGAAAAGAACAGTCCACACGGGGATAAAAGAATGAAGCCATCTGACTGGGAAATTATCCGCAAGATCAAAGAGCAAGTGCAGAACTTGCCAGATATGGAAATCCCTCCAGAAAACACGTATATGATCATCGAGACGAGTGGATGTATGGAATGATGGGGAGCAGTCTGTAAATGGAAGAAAAGAAGAGAAAGTGTGTGCTTACGCTAGTGGAAAATTTAATCCGATAAAATCCACAATAGATGCTGAAATTCAAGCTGCCATGGAAGGATTAAAATCCTTCAAAATTTATTACATCGAAAAAGACGAAGTAACACTCAGAGTAGACTGCCAAGCAATTGTTAGTTTTTACAATAAAACTGTCCAAAATAAACCATCAAGAGTTTGGTGGATGAATTTTGTTGATTATTTCACAGGAACAAGGGTTAATATCCACTTCGAACACATTGTTGGCAAGCTTAATGTATTAGCTGACAATTTGTGAAGGCTGGTTAATGTTCTCATTACAGGAAACGAAGAGTGCTTCAATCAAGAAGATCAAGGGTTAACAACTCAAGGCCTAGAACTTTTAGATAAAACGCATAAGGAATTATGGGATGGAAGTCAATTGGTCTATGACACAACCCAACAAGAATCTCAAGTCAATCAAGGCCTCATTCCTTTAACACAAATCATAAGAGATGTAGAACCTGGAGCATACTATCTCTTGGACTCAAAGTTCAAGAAGTGCTTGGGAACCAAAGCCCAAGAAGTCAAGGGCTAGTAGGCCAAGTAAGTGAATCATAATTCATCTCTGAAGAAAATGGTGCAACGGTCCAACAAATGGAAGTCCAGCCCAAAATTCCCAAATAAATCCAAAATATGAAGCAGTGGAAATGATGGACCTAACCACATCATCGATCATCAAGATTCTCACGCATCTTCAAGTTACTATGCTCTTTGTTTGATTCCCTTTAAAGGAATGGAGTGTGTCAAAAGCAAGAAGTATTATAAACCCTATATCCAACCAAGAAGATCAAACTCGTGACTACCGTCAGTCAAGTCGCCTCAATCACCAACTCCAAATGCGGATCCCGAGATCCTTAAGAAGCAGAAGTTACAGCAGGACCATTGAAAGTCAGCTTGATCCAAACCAAGAGTTGGAGCTATCAAACAGAAGAAAGGCAAATTTGGTACCCGCAGAAGTCTTATACGAATCAAGAGGCTGGTCTGAATCCAGGCACAGAGTCTACCAGCATTAAAGAGAAGAAAGAGTTCTCATAATAGAAGAAGGTGATCTAAAGAACATTAGTCTCATTAATGATGAGTCATACAAAGCCATCAAGCAATCAGGTATGCAGCATATATACCTTGGACTTGTCATGGTCCTTGTTGCTTTAAGAGATACAAGATGGAACGAAGATAGGTCAATTATTGGTACCATGGAAATAGAGATGAGCAAAGGAACTCAGCTCGTATATATTATCCCTGATATAATGACTAGTATTCAAGATTTTCGAAATCACTTTCAAATTTCAATCCAGACAAGAGGATATGAAGAATGGGTAGGTAGAGAGTCCAACTTGCTTATCACAAAATCACTAATTGGGCAAATAACAAATACCAGCGTTATTGGATTCAGATACAATGTTCAAAACGTATCTGAATACCATGTATCCAATGGAATTTGTGTAATCACGGGTGATAGATGGACAACAGCCCAATTAGAAAGCCAGAGGTGGATCTAGAAGAAAAGCAAGACAGTGCAAACCAAAAGTTCCGGGAAGAGTTAGTACTGGAATCCACAAACATGGAACAGTCTCTCTAAGGTTCACAAACCATAAAGTAGCACCAGCAGTTGGAGAACTTGTCTACAACAATAGAGGCATGGAGCGTGAAGAATTTGCTGTTGTTTTTACAGAATCTGAAAGGAGACATTTCCTTAATAATGGGATGTCCCTTGAGATTATCCTAAGGTGTGAAGCTGAAACTAAACAAAGATCGATACAGCAACAACAGAAGAAAAAGGAAGTTTGGGATACCCTCGGAGAGCCGTCTGGAAAATATGATTACATGGTAAAATACTCATCACTACCAAGTTCAGAAATATCCATAGAAGACACAATCCCAACAGGCCGGGGAGAAGATGATACTGATGACACAAAGATAATATGTGTCGGATATTATGAAGAAAAAGACAAAGGTATTTCAGAATATGGAAGAAAAATGGCTAGTTATGATAATTCAAACAACACCTAAAGTAAAGATGAAGGTGTTGAACGCATACGCACAAACGAGGTCTTCAAAAATGAAAGCCTATGGCAGGACTATGATTGGGAAGATGAGATGATAAATATGCATCGTCATCTCAATGTAGAAGATAGTGGTATTTACGGTGAATCTTCCGTAGCGTCCTATCAAAACCAAAATATGGTGCAAGGTGAGGATAATTCTGTTGCGTCCTATCAATCTCAACTGATGCAAGGAACAGAATCCTCAGTATCCTACCAAAATGAGGAATTGATGCAAGGTATGCAATCTGAAGATGAAGATTATTTAGTAGGATATTCTCAGGATCAATTTGAACCTGATAATACTCTTATTAATTGGAGTCCTACACCTGTGCAAATATACAACAGTGGGGAATGCTCATTACCTTATGTTTTAAAGGAGAACTATGAGAAAAAGTATGAAAATAATGAAACCACTGATACTCCCTGTTTCGATGCAAATCGTGACCTGGTAAAAAAATTCAAGAAATAAAGTACAGGAGATCAAAAGGAAATAGAAGGTGTAGTAACTGCTCAGGAAAACAGGGCTCTCATAGTATATTCTGTAATCAGTATGACAAAAGTTAGCCAGATAGCACTCAAGCAGGTTACGTTCTTGGTAAAGAACCCAACTGAGATTACCCTTCTAATGCGTAAATCACGCAAAAACCAAAGACAGAGGAATTTGAACACATCAGAAAATAAATATTTTAGGTATTTTCTGATTTTATATGAAAATAAGTCAACAAAACAAGACAGATAAAATAAAAGGATAGATAAAAGAATCCACCACCAAGATTCGTAAAGGCCAAGCCACCAGAATCAAGGATAAAGGAAACACTCCAACCCACCATTATGTTTGATAAAGATTTAGTCACCACAAACACGGATAAAGGATACGAAGATTTAAAGACCTCGCCACTATAATTGATAAAGGACGAACCACCACAATTATAGATAAAGGGGTCACTCCAAACCACCAAGATCAAAGATCTACAATAGTAAATGAAGATTTTTAAGAGATAGAGGTGCTCTATTAATTCATTCAATTTAACATCAAAAACTGCTTTTACAATGAGAAATAAGGCCTCTATTTATAGTCACAGAAACTATCTTATAGGAGTTAACGAAATAATAATAAAATAAACAAAAGGCTATCATGGGTAAAGGACAACCACTAATTTATTGGCCAATAGGAAATGGACAGACAAAGCTTCTAGAAATAACGTTGTCACTTCTTCTTTCCTTCTTCCTGTCAACAGCTATCATTCCTTCTTTATTGCACCCCACGAACACGTGATTGAAACAATCTTTATTGTAAACTGGAACTAAACTTTGGGACTTCCACTGGAGAAGTACATCTGGAGACTGAAGTTGGTCACTGGAGTGCTTTAGTGGAGAACTTCACTGATGGATTTTTGATGGTTGTCTCTGAAGTTTCCTGCCATTGGAGAAGTGTTATAACTGGTGGCTGAACTGGTTCAGTGAACACTTGTCTGAAGTGGGCTATTGCTGGCAGAATTAGCATGGCTTGTTCATATGGCATCACTTGCTCAGAATTCTGATTCAGTTCAGATGACCCCTTCAGTTCAGAAATGGACTTCAGCTCAGAATTAACTTCATTTCAGAATCTTCTTTTATCTCAGAAATTCCCATCAGTTCATTTGACTCGCTCAGTTCACTGGTATCGATTAGTTCATTGAATCTGGTCATTTCTGCATCATTCTCCCCTTCTGGAAAAGGACTTGTCCTATAGTCCTCGAGGTACTCATCCTCCAGATAAGGCATCAGATCTCCAACATTAAAGGTACTTGAAACGGCCATTTCTCCAGGTAACTCAACCTTGTAAGCATTTTCACCATATCTTTCTAGAATCTTGAATGGTCCTTCAGCTCTGGGCATTAAGTTGTTCTTTCTTCTGGATGGAAACCTTTCTTTTCTCAGATGCACCCAAACTAAATCACTTGGAGCAAAATTAGACTGTTTTTTGTGCTTGTTTGCTCTTGTATTCATCATTGGTCTTCTCAATTCAATTGTTGGTGAATTCTCTTAATTTCCTTTGCTATGGACTCTGCTTCAATACTCTCCTTCGGTTCAATCAAAAATGGAATCAAATCAATGGGAGTCAGTGGATTGACACCATAACAGATTTCAAATGGGGATTACTGGTAGAATAATTAAGAGCTCTATTAAAGGCAAATTCAGCATGAGCAAGCTTCAGATCCCAATCTTTCAGTGTCTTCTTCACCAGTGTTATCAACAACATGCCAATTGTACGATTAGTGACTTTAGTTTGTCCATCACTCTGAGGGTGATCAGACGTACTGAACATTAATCTGGTTTCCATCAATCTCCAAAATGTCTTCCAGAAATAACTCAGAAACTTGACATCTCTATCTGAAACAATAGTCTTTGGAATTCCATGTAGACGAACAATTTCCTTGAAAAATAAGTTTGCTACTGCTAAAGCATCATTTATAGTATTGCAAGGAATAAAATAAGCCATCTTCGGAAAACAATCAACAACCACCATTATTGAATCTTCTTCCCTTTGAGTTTTGGGCAGTGCAACAATAAAATCCATGCTAAGATCTTCCCATGGTTGACTTGGAACTGGAAGAGAAGTATACAAACCCTTGTGAAAAGCTAACTTCGCCTGGTGACAAGTTGGACAGCGAATGATGATATTCTGGACATTCTTCAGTAAACTTGGCAAGTAGAAGTGTTCAGTGAGGATCTCTCTAGTCTTGTTAATGCCAAAAAGGCCAGCCAGACCTCCTCCATGTGCCTCCCTTATTAGTAGATCTCTGATGGAACCTCTAGAAATACACAACTTACCATTTTTAAACATGAAACCATCCTGAACAACATATGGTCCTTTCTGGTGAGCTTCAGTGAGACATTGAGAAAAGTCTTAATCAGCAACATACAACTCCTTAATGAAAGAAAATCCAAGAACTCTTGCTTCCAGAATTGATAGCAACAAATATCTTCTAAAAAGTGCATCAGCAACAACATTTGCTACTCCAGCTTTATGTTTAGAAACAAATGAATAAGACTGCAAAAATTCCACCCATTTTGCATGTCTAGGATTAAGCTTGTGTTGACCATTAATAAACTTCAGTAAGACAAACTGTTTTGGCTTTAGATAATGAGACCAGTGAGTAATAGCACGAATCATTGCACATAGTTCTTTATCATAAGTGCTATGCTTTAGTTTAGAACCATTCAGCTATTCACTGAAATATGCCACTGGACGCCCTGCTTGTACCAGAACTGCACCAATACCCACACCACTGGCGACACACTCTAACTCAAACAACTGATCATAATCTGGCAAAGATAGAATTGGAGTTGAACTGAGCTTTTCCTTTAGTGACTCAAAGGCTAATTGGGCTGAACTTGGCCAGTCAAACACACCTTTCTTCAGACAATCAGTAATTGGAGCCACAACCGTCGAAAAATTCTTGATAAATCTTCTATAAAAGAATGACAGTCCATGAAAACTTCTTACTTCAGTAATTATAGTAGGAACTGGCCATGATCTGATGGCTTCTACTTTTGAAGGATCCATAAATACCTTCTTTTGACACCACGTATCCAAGGAAAATTACACTTTCTGCCATAAAATCACATTTCTCCAGTTTACCATACAACGGGTGTTTCCTCAGTAATTCGAATACATTTCTTAAATGATTAACATGCTCAACTTTAGTTTTTGAATACACAAGAATATCATCAAAGTAAACAACGACAAACTGACCAATGAGTGGTCTGAGAACTTCATTCATTAACCTCATAAAAGTATTGAGAGCATTAGATAAACCAAAAGGAATTATTAACCATTCATAAAGGCCTCCTTTAATTTTGAAAGCAGTCTTCCACTCATCTCCATCTTTCATTCGAATCTGGTGATAACAACTTCTGAGATCAATTTTTGAAAACACACTGGAGCCATGTAACTCATCAAGCATATCATCCAATCTAGGAATGGGATATCTATACTTAATAGTTATATTATTTATGGCTCTACTGTCAACACACAAACTCATCGAACCATCTTTCTTTGGAACCAGGAAAGCTGGGACTGAACAAGGACTCATACTTGCTCTCACATAACGTTTAGCAACCAACTCATCTACCTCTAACTGGCGGCAAACCTTCAGGTAGGTCTTCAGGGAAAACATCAGTGAATTCCTTCAGTAGAGACTTCAGGAGACTGGGGACTCCAGTGAACTCCTTATCTTCAGTACGTTCAAGCACCAGTAACATCATAACTGGAAAGCCTCCAGTTAACTCCTTATCTTCAGAGTGACTTTCTTACCACTTACAAATAATGAATAAGACTATGCACGGCCATTATGAAATACATAATTATCAAATAACCATGGTCTACCCAGTAAAACATGACAAGCATCCAAAGGAACAACATTACATACAATCTTTTAATCATAAACACATCCAATGGAAAAAGGAATAGTAAATTGTCGAATGACTTTTACCTCAGATCCTTCACCGAGCCATTGCAACTTGTATGGATGAGGGTGTTTTGTGGTACGCAACTCCAGTTTTTCTACCATATAAGTTGAAGCAGCATTAGCACTGTTGGAATTTCGGATGCCCAAGACACATATTAAATTGACGTGGCTAGTATGTGATGATCCAAGTCAGGTCATACCCAATAACAAGTTAGACAAACACTTATGATATGTATTTATATGATATGATCTTTAAATAAATATCAATACTTGAAGCATTTAGGAAATGGGTTTCTAAATAAATGCACTTGAGAAATATAAGTAAATTATATGGATAATTTATTTTGAGAAATATGTGAATGTGTTTATTTGGCAAAATAAACACTTATGTGTGTTATGTATAATACATAATATGTTACATAAGGTATATAACATGTTATAATACATATATATATTGTATAAAAGGAAAATGCAAGTGGATTTTGAGTTGGTGAGACCCATGTGGTCTCACCTTGAGGCCGGCCACCCCCCACCCAAAATGCACATGCATTTGCTTGTTTTATATAACCCACTAGCTACATTGGAAACACACACTTAATACATGCACTTGCTATAGTGTTCTCTCAACTCTCAAGTGCAAAAACTCTCTCTTTTTCTCTCTTGATTTTTGGCACAAACAAGGCAAAAGGAGAAGGGTTTTTCAAGTCTAAATCCTAGCATATTTGGGTGTTTGTTGGAGGCTTGGGGTATACAAGCTTGAGGTACTTCTATCTTGAAGACATGGCTTATTTAAGAACATCATCTTCTTCATATCAACCTTCTCATAAGCTTGGAAGAAGGTAGTCTTCTAAACACCCTATGGTTGTTATTTTGATTGTATGACATTCATATACATCGATCCTTATTGTTTGGGGTTTTCTTTTATAAGTTAAAATTTGGTTTTAACTATATATAACATAATGAAAGGTTCATTTTTCCGCTGCGTTTTTCATGTTATAAGGATAATATGACTTTGATAAAACCCAAAAGACCCATCAATGGCATCTTGAGCCGGTTATATGGATGTATGCATCAAAAGTTGATTTTTGTTTGTGTATTATAGTGTCACAACTTAGCCAAAAGACCTTGTGATTGTTTGTGATGTGTGGATTTGTTTGTATTTTATTTAATTATTCAATGGTTGTAATAGTTAAATAGGATTTTCTTCATTCATTTGGTTATGTAATTTTATTTATTTCATTTGGAATGTAATAAGTAGACTAGTTGCATTTTTTCTTGTAAATGTAATCTCCAAGAAGGCTTTAAAGAGTTTAGGGGCTGTTTTGGAGGCCAAAAGGAAGAGTGAAGAAAGACATTCAAATCACATCACAAAAGATTACTTGAAGCATTTGGATGCAAGATCAAGTGGGAGTTCATGGACACAAATTTTGTGTCACTTTGTCCCTTAGGTTGAGACCTTTTGACACACTTGTTTTGGCTAACAAGTGTGGTCAAATTAGTTGGCTAATGTTGTGCACTTATTATTATGTTTGTCATGTTTGTGTGGTTGTTTGATAATATTGTCATGTGGATGTTCAAAACTACAAACTAAATGACATACATAAAAGTTTAAAAATTGGTTTTAAAATTGACATTAACTTGGTAAAATAAAATGAGTTTTATTAAAAGTTAATGGCCACAATTATAAAAATGGATTTTATAAAAGAACTTTGAAATATGGATTTCAAAATTTTCATCATGATACAAAGTTTTAACTAGAATATAAAAACTCAAACGACCCTTTAAAAACAAGTTAAAACGCCATCCTTTATACAACACTTAATTATTTGGGAACTCGTTGTAGGATAAAGGTCACCTAACTACCTTGAGGGAACTTATAAGTTAAGGTAAATTCATTATACTTGTGGGATAAAGGTCACCTAACCATTTGTATAGATAAATTTACATGTGTGTATAAGTGAGACAACTTGACTTGGAAGCCATGTGATTAGGGTCACCGAAGCATGGTAACCAAAGGCGTTGATGGGATTAAACATGCCGACTTAACATAAGATGTTAAAACCGATCCCATACCACTAGAAATTGTAAAATGTTACAATTGTCAAACGTTGACTACCTTGTTAATTTAAATAATGGGATAAAGGTCACCTAACCATCATTTAAATGTAACATTGGATTCTAGATTTTAATTATTAATTGTCCATGAGACATAAAAGGGTATTAACAATTAAAATTTATATTTGATATCGAAAATACTAATAAAGACTTTGTTAATCTTGTAGATGGCCGCTAACAATCCAATCAACCCCAACCCAAACGTCCATAATTTTTCACTAAGATCCATCCTTGAAAAAGAGCGTCTTAACCAAAACAACTTTGTGGATTGGTTTCGTAACTTGAGAATTGTTCTCAAGCATGAAAAGAAATCCTATATACTAGACGATCCTATTCCCGATGAGCCCGAAGAAACAAATGTTGATGCCTACAATGATTGGGTTAAATATGTCAATGACTCCGTGCAAGTTAGTTGCATAATGTTGGCGAGTATGACTCCCGAACTTCAAAAGGAGTTCGAGCACCATGGGGCATACGACATGATTACCCAACTCAAGGAAATGTTCCAACAAAAGGCAAGGGTTGAACGCTTCGAAACGGTTCGAGCGCTTCATGCATGTCATATGGATGATTCTCAACCCGTCTCAACTTATGTTCTTAAAATGAAAAGCTACATTGATCGCCTCGAAAGGCTAAATTGTCCCGTTTCAACCGAGTTGGCTACGGATTTGATCCTCAACTCCTTATCTAAGATATTTGAGACCTTCGTGTTAAATTATAACATGAACGGATGAGACAAAACCGTTTCCGAGCTCCATGGGATGCTCAAAACGGCCGAGGCTAGCATGGGAGGAAAGATTCAACCCGTTCACATGATCAATGAAGGTGGAAAGAAAAGGGCCAACCCCGGACCAAAGGCAAATGTTGCTAAAGGAAAGGGAAACAACAAAAGGAACAACAGAGGAACAGGAAAGGCAAAAATGGATACTCCAAAAACGAAGAAGCAAAAGGTTGCTGTCAATGACCCATGCTTTGAGTGTGGGGAGGTAGGACATTGGAAGCGTAATTGTCCAACCTATCTCAAAGAGTTAAAAGCTAAGAGGGATGCAGGGCAAACCTCAGGTACAATATTTATGATATATATTGAGCTTTATACTGTTTTTTCTTACATATGGGTATTGGATACCGGATGTGGAACTCATATTTGTAATATGTTACAGGGGTTCATAAGAAAAAGGAACATCAAGAAGGGGGACATTAGTCTCTTTATGGGCAATGGTGCGAAAGTACAAGTTGAAGCCCAAGGAGACTATCTTTTGAAACTTCCAAATGGTTTGGAAATTGTATTGAACAATGTTTTGTATGCACCCAGTTTGACTAGGAGCATTATTTCAGTTTCCCGTTTAAGACATGTTGGATATGATTTTAAATTTGTTAACAATGATATCCATATTTCTATGAATGATGTATTTTATTTTAAAGCCATGCCTATAAATGGTATTTATGAATTGGTTCATGAAAACACAACATATGATAACTCAATGTACCAAGCTACCACCAAGAAACCTAAATTAGATTTAAGTGAAACCTATATTTGGCATTGTCGTCTTGGCAATATAAATAAGAATCGCATACTAACACTTCAAAAGAATGGTCTTTTGAAAACAAAATCAAATGATTCATTTCATGTATGTGAATCTTGTTTACAAGGCAAGATGACTAAGGCTCCTTTCAATGGCACTAATGAAAGGGCAAAAAATTTATTAGGTATCATACATTCGGATGTATGTGGTCCTTTTAAGCCAATGACAAGGAATGGTGAAAGATACTTCATCACATTCACCGATGACTATAGTCGTTACGGTTATGTGTACTTATTAAAACACAAGAGTGAAGCTTTTGAAGTGTTCAAAATTTTCAAGAATTAAGTAGAAAACCAACTCAGCAAGACAATAAAAATTCTTCCTTCTGATAGAGGAGGTGAATACCTAAGTGATGCTTTTCAAGATTATCTCAGAAGTTGTGGGATCATCTCACAGCTAACTCCACCTGGAACACCACAACATAATGGTGTGTTTGAAAGGAGGAATCGAACCCTATTAGATATGGTTCGTTCTATGATGAGCAAAAGCTCACTACCTCTGTCATTTTGGGGTTATGCCATAATCTCTGCTGCCCGAATTTTAAATATGGCTCCAACCAAGAAAGTGGAGAGAACACCTTTTGAAATATGGCATGGAAGAGTTCCATCCTTGTCATATTTAAAAGTATGGGGTTGTGAGGCTTATGTAAGACATGATACCTCAAGCAAATTAGAACCCCGATCCACTAAATGTATCTTTGTAGGATATCCTAAAGATGATTTGGGATATTATTTCTACGATCCTAATGAGCAAAATGTATTTGTTGCTCGAAAGGCTGAGTTCTTGGAGACTAAATTCCTTATGGAAGGAACTAGTTCTAGAACAGTGGAACTTGAAGAAGATCAAGAACCACTGACAGATACACACTTGGGTGACACTAGCTTTCAACAAAAGTATGTTGAAGATGATCAAGGAGTTGATCAAGACACACAAAACGTTCGCAGATCTGGTAGAGCTTCTTATCCACCTGAAAGATATGGATTTCTTATGGATGAATGCTATATGATGGTTTCTGATGAACCTACCACCTACCATGATGCAATGTCCAAATCGGATTCGGACAAATGGTTAGAAGCCATGAACGCTGAGATGTAATCCATGTATGATAACCAAGTTTGGGAATTGGTTAATGAACCACCAAATTCCAAAGTAGTTGGAAGTAAATGGGTGTTCAAATTGAAACACGATATGCATGGAAACTTGCTTACTTATAAAGCTAGACTTGTAGCAAAAGGTTTCACTCAAACTCGAGGGGTCGACTATGATGAAACTTTTTCGCCCGTGGCAATGCTAAAGTCTATTAGGATATTATTTGCCATATCCGCTCATTATGACTATGAGATATGGCAAATGGATGTTAAAACCGCGTTTCTAAATGGATATCTTGAGGAAGATGTCTATATGGATCAGCCTGAAGGTTTTGTCGATCCTAAACATCCTAAAAAGGTATGCAAATTAAAGAAATCAATCTATGGATTGAAACAAGCATCAAGAAGCTGGAATCGTCGTTTTGATGAAGAAGTCAAGAAATTTGGCTTCATCAAAAACGCTGATGAAGCTTGTGTGTATAAGAAGGCTAGTGGGAGCATCATTACTTTTCTAGTATTATATGTCGATGACATTCTTCTATTTGGAAATGATATTCCAACCTTGGAAGGTGTAAAAGCCTGGCTTAGAAGTTACTTTTCCATTAAGGATCTTGGTGAAGCCGCCTATATTTTGGGGATAAGGATCTATAGGGATAGATCAAGGCACTTAATAGGTTTGAATCAAAGTGCATACATAGATAAAATCTTGAAAAGGTTCAAGATGGAAAACTCTAAGAAAGGCTTAGTACCTATTCAAAGAGGAACTATATTGAGCACTTCTCAATCCCCTAGCTCAAAAGTTGAGCAAAAGAAAATGAGTGGAATCCCATATGCATCTGCTATAGGATCCATCATGTATGCTATCATATGCACGAGACCGGACGTGTCATGCGCTTTGAGCATGACAAGTAGATACCAGCAAAATCTAGGAGATAGTCATTGGATGGCTGTCAAGAATATATTGAAATATCTTTAGAAATACTAAAGATATGTTCTTAATATATGGATCTGGTGAGGAGGAGCTCGTTGTAAAGGGTTACACGGATGCGAGTTTCCAAACTGATCGAGATGATTCTCGATCACAATCGGGGTACATCTTCATTCTAAATGGAGGAGCTGTTTCTTGGAAAAGCTCGAAGCAAGATGTGGTTTCATTGTCCACTACAGAGTCGAAATACATCGCCGCTTCTTTGGCAGCACAAGAGGCTGCATGGTTGAAGAAATTCATTGCCGATCTAGGGGTTGTTCCTTCCATTCAAGAACCCCTAGAAATTCTTTGTGATAACGAGGGCGCAATTGCACAAATCAAAGAACCTCGTGCGCATCAAAAGACTAGACACATTGAGCGGAGATTCAACTACATAAGGGATGAAGTTGAAAAAGGAAAGATATGTATTCGCAAAGTTCACACCGATCAAAATATTGCGGACCCACTCACGAAGCTCCTTGAAAGGCCTAAGCATGAAAGTCATACTTGTGCCATGGGACTTCGATATTCTAGTGATTGGATTTAATCTATTTTATGTATTTGGATATCGGAACATTTGTATTTGTTAACACTCTATATGAATATTGGTATTATGCATTTAAATTGTGTTATGTTCCATTTTTTTGCATGTTTAAATCCATGAATAAATTAGTTATTCTAAATGTCCGTAGTCGATCATATTTGTGGGAACAAATATGAATATAAGACTGTTATGAACTTGGATTGGTAGATGTTCAAAAGGTTTTGAATATAGAGCAATGTGTTGCTGCCAAGGTTCATAGATATTTGTGGGATACAAATATTGGACTGACCTGCACTCAAGCATTACTACATGGAATCTTTGTGATTGATCATAAGTAATCTTGATTTAAAAGGCGAATATCATTGTATCCTCAGACCTAAGATACATATTGGGTCTTGATATTCACTGAATATTACACTTTGACTTGGTTCTTCGCTGTTCTGAAACATGGCAGTACATAAGGCTAAGCTCAGGTATGATATAAGGTGATTGTGAAAGACATATGTAGTCGAAATGGGATTTGTTCCTCTTATTCGTTGAGAGTTAGATGTCTAAGGCCTGTTACAAAGTTAAATCAATAGAGAATGATCACTCTATGTCTCTAGGATTTAACATGACATCTGCAACAAAAGGAAAAATGATCGATTCACCTAAATCATTTCAAGTAGGGACTTGAAGGGGATGATGTTATTGAATGGCACTACGTCACACGTATTAGGGGTAGCAAACCGTTGTTAGGCGGTATTTGTTATTTGTGTCAATATTCTATGAATCTTGTGCAAGTGGGAGATTGTTGGAATTTCAGATGCCCAAGACACATATTAAATTGACGTGGCTAGTATGTGATGATCCAAGTCAGGTCATACCCAATAACAAGTTAGACAAACACTTATGATATGTATTTATATGATATGATCTTTAAATAAATATCAATACTTGAAGCATTTAGGAAATGAGTTTCTAAATAAATGCACTTGAGAAATATAAGTAAATTATATAGATAATTTATTTTGAGAAATATGTGAATGTGTTTATTTGGCAAAATAAACACTTATGTGTGTTATGTATAATACATAATATGTTACATAAGGTATATAACATGTTATAATACATATATATATATTGTATAAAAGGAAAATGCAAGTGGATTTTGAGTTGGTGAGACCCATGTGGTCTCACCTTGAGGCCGGCCACCCCCCACCCAAAATGCACATGCATTTGCTTGTTTTATATGTAACAACCGTACTTTTAATATTATATATGTGCTAGTTAGGTTGATTACGTTCCCGCAAGCCATAGATATACTTGAAGCTAGTAGGTAATGCCCCAAATTAGTAACCTAAAGCTAATGATACGTAAAAGAATTTCCTAATGAAAATACCTCGGAACAAATTTTTTAGAGGTGACCAATCGATACGATAATAATAACTTGAGACTCGCAAATTGAGATACCAATCAAAAATTCCTATGGAATGCCCAACAAATCAAAATATAAAACCAAATCAAGAGGATATGATCATGATAAGTAAAATTTTCAACTAAAAATATAAGTGGAAACATTATGTACGTAAAAGCGTCGAAAACTTAATAAGTAAGCATATAAGCTTAAAAATTAATACAAATTTACAACCAATGACCTATGTAACCAACTAAAAATACAAAAATATATCCATACACATAAATATACATGACTTATACACATATATACATATTCCTAACTAAAACAACCAATTACTTACATTTTACTAACAAAACACTTACAAATTAAATCCACACTTAACATATACCTACACTTATACTTATACAACAAAAATTTTATAAAAATAAAATGTGTCTCTCCCTTTTCCCCCTCCTTTTTGGCCGTCCCATTCCCCCCCCTTAAACACACACACTTCTTTCAAAATACACACTCTTACACTTCCAAGGAATTTAACACTCAAACTCTCTCTTCTCCCAACACACACATAACTCATTTTCTCTCAAAAACTCTTCCTTCTCTCCCTCTCTCCCTCTTGATTTCGGCAGCCACAAGAAAAGAAAGAACAAGAATAAAAACTCATCTAAACACTTGATAATAATAAGGGTTGTAGGTTAGATAAACAAAGGGTTTGATTAAGCTATAGATTAAGGGTTGTTTCAAGTGTTGAACAAGGGTTTTTGGAGCCATATTAGTCACGAAATTTCTGCCATTTTTCACCTTCAAAAAGTGTTCTTCAAGGGTATATATCTTCATCTCTTTACTAGATTAATCTTATTCTTGTTTATATTAAAAAGGTTTTATCAAAAGATTGTGTTTTCTTCATGTTTTCTTTTGAATATACACTTGATGAGGGCAAAGTTGATAGGATCTTTCTTTCCATGCTCATGCATGTTGAATCCATGAAGAAAGATCCAAGGATTCAACTAGTTTAAGACCCAAAAGTGTGGATATAAGTTTAATAGTCTTTGATGTGATTTTTCTTTTGAAAGATGGCTATATTCATGCATATTATGAAAGTGATATTTCTGGAAATATTTATAAAAATATAGATTTCATTGATAAAGTGTTGGATCTATAAAAGCTAGCATCAAAAAGGTGGATATGTGTTGATAGATTGTAAAGTAACTTTTTATATAAAAAGATGAACATGATGTATAAATATTTGTATATATATTTCTGGAATATTTCATGAAAAATATATTTTATGTTGATGGATTTTTGATAGTTAAAGCTTTATGTTAAAAAGTATTGATTTAAGTGCATATATGCTAGATTTAAGAAGGTTGGATTATTGTTTGGATTATGAGATGAAGCTAGGCTTGTTATAAGTGAAAAATGTGTTAAAATCAAAGTTAATATTCTGTAAAAATTATGGTAATAACAAAAATATGATTATGGAACCAAACAAGGCAAAATAGGCTTGAAATCGAAAACCGAAAACTTGTTAAAATGCATTTTGAGCACACACATGCACCATAACTATATGACCATGAAAATGTGATGAACATACTGGAAATATGACATATTAAAAGTATAAAACTCAAGTCATTTGATGCATGGCAAGAATAAGCTCAAAAATAGTCTTTTCGGGTCAAACAATCACCAACCGAAAGCACAAAATTTCACATAGCACACCACCACCACAATCACGACTTTGGTAATCAAAATATGATGGACATTCTGGACAAAATGAAATAAGAACAAAAATCCCTTTTGAAGCATTTAAATTGGTTGAGAAATGAGGCAAAAATTACTATTTCGGTAAACGATTTTATGTTTAAAAGTCCTCAAATTATAAGAACACAAGAGAGATTGAATGGTTACAAATTTTATTTGATAAAAGTTGCCTAAAAAGGGCCTGGGATTTTAGACAAAAGCTCTTGTGATGATTTCTAAGTGTTTTTATAATTTAATGAATTTAAAAGGGATTTTAAGGAATAAATAAATCAATAATAAATTATATAAATAATGAACTTGGACAAAATCACATAAATAGGGTTAAAATAACTTAAACCTACTGGAGAAAATTAATTTCAAGGAAAGAACCAAGTTTTACATAATTTAAGAATAACTAACTAAGTTAAAAATCACTAATTAATCACTATTATTAAATAAATAAGTAATAAAGCTTAAATAAATAAATGAATAAATAATATTACAAGTTTAAAAGCATAATACTCAGTAGATAATCAAAATATAATTATCTATGAATTTTAAAGGTAATTTAAGAACCTAAGAATAATTATAAGGAATTATTTAATTAATTAATGAATAAATGGAATAAATAATTAATTAAATAATAATAAATCAAGGAAATTAATATAAATCAGAAAATATATTTTAAAATCCAAAATACTACTGTACCAATATCAAATAATAGTACAAAGCAAAGTGTGCAAAAGAAATCTCGCGAATCAAAGCCGAATTACCGAAATTCCAACAAACGCGCAAAAACGCTTAACGCAAAAACTACTCTTACCATCAATCCCAATTTAACCAAACATCTTGAACATCATAATACACTTTGATTCCATAATTAAGTAACAACCAAAGATAGGCAAGCCTACTAGCATAAATCTCATGATCTAGTTCACTAGTTCATGTAATACGCACTTACGTTGTGTATATTTGAATACCATGGTTTAGGCTTGCTTGGGAAACGACATCACTAGGCACACATCTCGTATTTGATCAGCCCCCTTTACTCTCAAATCAAGTGAGTCATAGCCCCCTTTCAAACTCTTTTTATGTGTTTTACTTTCGGGGTGAAAAGCATGATAAATGAAACTGCTTTCTATATATATGCAATGTTTCTTGAAAGAGAGTTTGTTATATGAAATGATTCTTGATATATGAGTATGAAATGTTAATAAAGAATTTATGTGATGAGCTTGAGTTCGGTCAAACCGCGTCGTTCGGTACACTACTATTTACTCCGAAAGGGGAGGCCTGTAGTTAGTTAGTTGCGCAACTAGGTTTCGTCCGCCCACCCAAAGCGTACCGTTGGAAGGTTGGTTGCCTTCGTGACAACCTCCACTTCTAGTCTGGCCCCCGGGTGTTCTAACTACCTAAGGATAATCGGGCGTCTCCATGGCACAACCCATTATCATTATTGTTATTATTATTACGGCACATGATTGACAGCTTGTGCTATGAATTGAATTATTGGATTGTAATCGGACTTGAATAAAATGGTAGTAGTAGTGGCTCAAGTATATACTCATCTAAGATAATGGAATTAGACCCTTGTGGTTATATGACAAGGATTTATTTACATGGGTTAAAATTGAGTTGAACGAATGATTATCAAAGGATGAATTGGAAATATTCATGGAAATTGGTGATTCCTAATTTATGTTGTGATGATGTGTATATATGCTTATTGTATTAGTTAAAAACCTATGAATTCACTCAACTCTCGTAGTTGACACTTTTTCTTCATGCTTTTCAGGTTTAGAGCAGTAGGTTTGCCTATGGACCGTTTTTGGACCTTGTGTTTGCATGGTGAACGAAGACTTGTAATGCAAACAAGTTTATCTTTTATTCGGATTTGGACTTATGTTATGATTTTTAACACTTTACTTTGAACTATGTAATCGTTTAATTTGGAATGGTTTAAGACTTTATTTAAGATGTTTTCCATTTAATCTTTTGTACCATGTCGTTCTGTGACATCTCGTGTTTCCGCCGTAGTCGGGGTGTTACATTATATAACCCACTAACTACATTGGAAACACATACTTAATACATGCACTTGCTATAGTGTTCTCTCAACTCTCAAGTGCAAAAACTCTCTCTTTTTCTCTCTTATTTTTGGCACAAACAAGGCAAAAAGAGAAGGGTTTTTCAAGTCTAAATCCTAGCATATTTGGGTGTTTGTTGGAGGCTTGGGGTATACAAGCTTGAGGTACTTCTATCTTGAAGACTTGGCTTATTTAAGAACATCATCTTCTTCATATCAACCTTCTCATAAGCTTGGAAGAAGGTAGTCTTCTAAACACCTTATGGTTGTTATTTTGATTGTATGACATTCATATACATGGATCCTTATTGTTTGGGGTTTTCTTTTATAAGTTAAAATTTGGTTTTAACTATATATAACATAATGAAAGGTTCATTTTTCCGCTGCGTTTTTCATGTTATAAGGATAATATGACTTTGATAAAACCCAAAAGACCCAACAAGCACAACTTCCACCATCAATGAATAGATCACACACCTTGTCTTTAACAATACATCTAGAATGGAAGATATTTTCTCTCTAGGCAGTATCAGTTACAACTTCATTAGCATGCATCACTCTTCTGACTACCAGCATTTCTCCAACATCTGCACCAACATATGTTTCTTCACTTTCATCATCATCGTACACATGTTCACCTTCTTCAGTGTCAACATCTAGTAAGCTTCCAATCTCCTTAGCAGTGAGTGCTCTTTGGTTGGGACACTGTGCTTGGAAGTGACCAAAACCATGACACTTAAAATACTTTCTTCCAACTGGTTCTTTTTGATCCTCCAGTTTCTTTCTCTTTGCCCTTGAAGGACTATTGACTAGTTGCACTCGGCTTCAGAAGTGGTGACTGGAACTGGAAGAAACCTTAGTTAAAGGTTTATACTGGACCTTCTTCTTCAGTTGCTTTTCAATCTGGATGGCTAGTTTGCAAGTACCTTCATATGTCCAAACGGGCTGCAATTCTATTTTCCCAGTAATGGTAGCATTCAACCCACTAAGGAATCTGGTGATAGTATGCTCTTTAGTTTCTTTTACACCAGTTTGAGTCTTCAGTTGCTCGAATTCTCTGATATACTCTACAACTTCCTTAGTTCCTTGCTTCAGATTATTCATCAGTAGATACTAATCTTGTTTGTACGACTAGCGAACAAATCTTTTCTGCATGACTTCTTTCAGTTTGGACTTGGTCAGGATGAAGCATACTTTTTCAATCTAATAATGGCAACTTTAAAACTTTTTTTTTTTATCATCATAACCATTTATTTCAATTATTCTATCCATCACTTTAACCCATTCAAAGAACTCTTCAGGATTTGAAGAACCAACAAAATCTGGTGGATCTATCTTAATACCTTTCGTATCATCAAACTTAGGTCTCTTATACCTTCTTCTAGACTGATTAGACTCATCAGAATCACTAGAAGATCTATGTGTACTATCAGATTGCTCACTAGGACCTTGAGACTCATCATCTCTTTCACCTATAACACGTTCTGTATTCATTTTTAAACCACCATCTTCTAACAGATTAAGAACTCTACCAAGTGTTTCTTGTAGATCTTCAATCTGCCTATACCTCCTAATATGATGAGCTTTTCTAATGTCATATTTATTCTAAAAGCCATTAATATGCAACAAAACAACACCAACAATAACAGATCAAACTACAACTCCAACAGATCTAATCTAACCCAACTAACCAAACAACAACCAAGGACTAAAAGATTAAGAAACCTTTTTGGAACCTGGCTCTGATACCAAGTTTGATGCGTAAAACACGCAAAAACAAAGCACAACGGAATTTGAACACAACGGAAAATAAGTATTTTTGGTATTTTATGATTTTATATGAAAACAAGTCAACAAAACAAGACAGATAAAATAAAAGGATAGATAAAAGAATCCACCACCAAGATTCAAAAAGGCCAAGCCACCGGAATCAATGATAAAGGAAACACTCCAACCCACCACTATGTTTGATAAAGATTTTTTTTCGGTAAAAGGCCGTCACCCCTGGTTATTATATAAATAAGATGAACAACAGGAAACCTAGCTAGGCGCTAGGTGACTTTACAAGAAAGTTCATGCACCCATGTGCAATACAAGAATCGACCAGAAAACAAACAAACCTAAACAACCTTATAGGACACATTATAAAGAGATTAAAGAAGTCAATGAGAAACAAGTAATGAGATTGGGAGATCCCAAGCTGCAATAAGTCTTTCCATATGCGCCTTTCTTTTGTATTTGAATGTAAGCATCTTTAGTCTCACAATAGAGAAAATAGTCTCAGCAAGAGCATCCGGAGAGCGAGTCGTCTTCATAAATAGTCTCGTGTTTCTCTCCTGCCATATGAAGTAGACACTTGCTGCAAGTACAAGCTTATCAATAACATTCTCCATGGTCTTCTTTTTTGCTACCAGCAAAAATCGGTCAATGACTTGATCCCAATTGCATGGCCGAGAGTTTAGGACATCCTTCACATTGATTTTATTCCAAACCTGCATTGAATAATTACATTCAAAGAAAAGATGGTTATGAGAGTCTGGTTCGGTTTTGCATAATGTACACTTCAGATCCATGTCTTGATTTAACTCCCACTGCATTATCTGATCTTGGGTTTTGAGTCGTCTTCGAAAAATGAGCCAAAGGATAAATGCACGCCTAGGAATACAAAAGTTAAACCAAGCTAGATTATTCCAGACAGTAGTAGCATTTCTTGGTCGAAGATCTTCCCATACTATATGAGCCAAAAATGGTCTTGCAACACCATCCTTGTCCCTCCAATACCACGAATCTACTACACTAGACAAAGATGGGGCTGATGTAAACAAAACAGCCCGATCCACCCATTGAATAGGGATATTACACTGGCCATCATGAACCATATCTCTAACTTTAGAATCTTGTAAGAAACCTGCCAAAGCAATCTCTCTAGCTGAAAACTCATCACATAACGGGCTGCTACTACACCAATTATCCTACCAAGCATTTGTTAAGGCTCCATTTCCAATATTAACCCAAATAAACTCACAAATAATAGGTCAAATTTGTAGCATCTTCCTCCAACTCCTTGATAAATTACCCAGATAGGGAACATTCCACAAACACAGATAAAAGAATCGAAGATAAATTACCAAGATAAAAGATTTGGGACTTGTTCCTAGCTTATTGAAGAGCACGGCATTTTTTTGTAATGTGGCTGATCATACAAAGTAGGCTATCCTTACCTTACTTCCTTTTGAAGTAGGTGAGCTTCCTATTCAATATTTGGGAGTCCCTCTTATCTCTTCTAAGCTGTTGTATAAAGATTGTGCTTGATGTGACTAATTTATACCCATTACCCACATCTTTATTGGCCTATTTCTTATGTGTTTTAAGTCGATTTTATGGGCATTTGGCGCGTTTATGGTGTTTGTTAGTGTTTTCAGGCTCTAAACAAGTTACGTGTTTATTTGGCGCATTTTCGGAAGACTAATCGGCCCAGAAGTGATTTATGATATCGAGAGTTGATTCGAGTGGAAGAGACAGCGAGTTAAGAAAGCTTGAGATCGATAGATGAATTTCCACACAAGTGAGGGACTGCGCCGTAGTAGGAATGTACCTAGTCCACTACGCCGCAGCCAAAATCCTCGGAAACAATTGGAGATTGCCCCACTGCGCCGCAGTGGGGATTGCATGTGAATGACTGCACCGCAGTCACTGGAGAAGAATTTGAGACGTGGAAACATACTGCGCCGCAGTGGTGGTCACACAAGCCACCTAACTGTGCTGCAGGGAGGGAAGGCCCAACCCCACTGCGCCACAGTGGGTGCACGGGGAAAAGGAACCTAGGTTGGTTTTGCATCAGATTTTTGGAGGAGTATATAAAGAAAACCATGGACGAAATTTAGGTTATCAAAAATCTTTCTAGGAGCTGTTCTACAAGGATTCTTCAACCTTCAATCAAGATAATTTCTTAGGCGGATTCATTGAAGATTCACGAGCACCCATGTAGATTGTATCTACTATCTTGCAATATCCACCTTGATGAAATGAGACGGAAATGTGATTGCAACATTTTTAATTCAAAAGAGTTTATTTAATTATTGTTGTTCTGTGATCTTGATGATTTTAATTCTTTTTATTAATTAATTTTGATATTGGTTGCATATAATTCTTCGTTGGTGGTACCAGTTGAATGTGTATGTGATTTTAAAACGGTTACTTGTCTATGAGTAATTATCACTAGTTCATGGTATGATAGTGAATATCATTTTAAGAAAAGATTAATTTTGTCAACGTGATTGATAGCGGTTGGTGGTACCACATTACTGTCACATAGGTGCAATTGATAATTTGATAGTCAATAAAACTAATTGTTGAAAGAATTGTCTTTGTTTTGGTGTTACCGGCTTGGGTAATTTAACTAGCAATTAGGTGATTCGGTATTTTGCTCACGGTTGGTGGCACCACATGAGCGCCTTAACAAAATTGCAATTAACATCTTGTATTATACATATACATTCATATAAGACTACTTGGAAGTACACAAAGGCGTTCAATTCAA
Organism: Erigeron canadensis; assembly: GCF_010389155.1. Lineage (NCBI taxonomy): Eukaryota > Viridiplantae > Streptophyta > Magnoliopsida > Asterales > Asteraceae > Erigeron > Erigeron canadensis. Next base: position 14,797,754 of record NC_057766.1, on the reverse strand, counting down.
CATTATCTTATATCAATTTATATGTATAACAACATGAATTAATTCCAACTTTGAAACATAAAAATTTTTTCCTTTTAAGACCGGGTTGCATACAGAGTATATGCAAGCCATTTTGAAATAAATAACACAAATAAGCATGGGTTATACACTGAGTGTGCATAAGCCATTTTGAAATAAATAGTTCAATGAAGAACGGGTTGCATATTGAATATACGCAAGCCACTTTAAAATAAAAGAAAATTAAGAAAATCTTTTTGTTATTTTTCAAAATTTTTATTTTTGTATTTGATTTTTGGTTTTTCAATTTTTAAGTTTTTTGAAAAATGAATCAAGAATTCCTTCCATGGTAAAGTGAATCAAGGATCAAGATTTAGCATACCAAGTTTAGAGATTAAGAAATTAAACCTCTTTTCGTCCAGTGGTTTTGTGAACAAATCAGCGAGTTGGTGGTCAGTTCCCACGAAATAGAGTTCGATGTCACCTTTCTCAACATGATCTTTGAGAAAATGATATCTCACATCAATGTGTTTTGAACGTGAGTGGTTGACTGAGTTGACGGCAATTGCAATGGCACTTTGAGAATCACAATAGATAGGGACACGATCATATTTCAAACCATAGTCGGTAAGTTATGTTTTCATCCATAACACTTGAGCACAACAACTAGCAGCAGCTACATATTCAGCTTCTGCTGTTGACAGTGATACGCAATTTTGCTTCTTGGATGACCAACTTACAATCTTATCCCCTAAGAAATGTAAAGTACCAGATGTGTTTTTGCGATCAAGCTTACAACCTGCATGATCTGCATCTGAATAGGCAGTTAAATTGAATCCAGTATCCCTTGGATACCAGAGACCAAGATTGGGTTTACCCTTCAGATAACGAAAAATTCGTTTCACAGCTTGGTAATGTAAATCAGTAGGAGCGGCTTGACACCTAGCACACATACATGTTGCAAACATTATATCTGGGCGAGATGCTGTAAGATATAACAACGAACCAATCATGCTTCTATACCTCTTTTGGTCAAATGGTTTCCCTTTTTTATCAGCATTTATGTTTGTACGAGCAGCCATTGGGGTTGAAATTGAAGAACAGTTAGTCATTTCAAACCTTTTCAACATATCTTTTATGTACTTACCTTGTGATATAAAAATACCATTTGGTAATTGTTTGATTTGTAGACCCAAGAAGTAATTCATTTCCCCAATCATGCTCATTTCAAAATGATTGACCATTAGAGATGAAAAATTTCGGCAAAAAGTTTGACTGGTTGACCCAAAAATAATGTCATCAACATATATTTGAACAAGTAAAACATGTTTACCTTGCTTACGAATAAACAGGGTAGGGTCAATAGTACCTTTGGTAAAGCCTCCTTTGAGTAAGAAAGTAGATAAGGAATCATACCATGCTCGAGGTGCCTGCTTTAAACCATAGAGAGCCTTGTCTAACCTGTAGACATGGTTTGGCTTCTTAGGATCAACAAAACCTTCAGGTTTCTCCACGTAAACTTCTTCTTTGAGTTCTCCATTCAAGAATGCTGTTTACACATCCATTTGAAACACTGTTAAGTTTCTGAATGCGGCATAAGCTAAGAATATACGAATGGCCTCCATTCTTGCAACAGGAGCGAAAGTTTCATCGAAATCCACACCAGGTTGTTGGCAGTAACCCTTTGCAACCAATCTAGCTTTGTTCCTTACTACAACTCCATTTTCATCCTTCTTGTTCTTGAAAATCCACTTGGTGCGAATTGGTTCTTCTGTTCTTGGATTTGGAACCAATCTCCATACTTTCAGTCTTTCAAACTGAGCTAATTCATCTTGCATTGCTTTAACCCACTCTGGATCACAAAGAGCTTCAGAGACGGTTTTGGGTTCAATGTTACTCAGTGAAAGTGCAACAAGACACTCATTGACTGTAGTACGGGTAGAAACACCAGCTTGTGGATCTCCGATGATTTGTTCTGTAGGATGATCTTTGCGCATACGTGACCACTTGTTGTCATGAGGAAGAGGATTTTGTTGATGAAGGTCAATATGATCATCATTAAATCCAGAATTCTGTTGAGCAATGGAATCATAGCTTGGAAGAATTCTTTCCTCAAAATTTGGATGATCAAAATCCAGTGGTATATACACATTTGGAGTATTTGATGGATTTGTTGTTTGGGTGATTTGAGAAGGTTGTTCTTGATCATTCTTTTGAGAATAAATATCACTTGAAGATGATTCTTCTAGCTCTGTAGAATTTGAAGATGATTCATGATTGTTGTCTGGAACTGATTCATTTGTTTGAATGGGGGTATTGTTCGGAATTGGTTCATTGATGACTTGAGGTTCCTTTTCTTGAATCGGTTTTGAGTTGTAGAATTCTTCGAAAAGAATATCTAGTTCTTCACTTGTTGGAGTTGGATATTTCTTGAATTTTGAAGCTAAGGTAGACGTCCTTGAGGAAGCACTTGAAGTACTTGGATCACTGATTGTTGGTAGCAAACTTCCTTGTTCAAATATCATGCCAGACATCTCATCAAACCAAACATTCATGGTTTCTTGAATCGTGTTTGTTCGACGATTAAAGATGCGATATGCAATCGATGTCTTTGAGTAACCAACAAAGTAACCTTCGTCACCTTTCCTTTCAAACTTTCCAACATTTTCCCGATTATTCAAGGTATAACAGACACACCCAAAAATATGGAAGTAATTTATGATGGGTTTGCGTTTGTTAATAACCTCATAAGGAGTCTTCTCATGACGCTGATTAATGATGGACCGATTTTGAGTATGACATGCAGTGTCAACAGCTTCACCCCACATGTTTGATGGTAACTTGGAATAAGCAAGCATTGTTCTTGCTGCTTCCACCAGCGTACGGTTTCTCCTTTCATCAACACCATTTTGTTTCGGGGTACGAACAGCAGAGAATTGGTGAGTAATGCCTTTTGATTTGCAAAATTCATTGAAGATGGCATTTTTGAACTCAGTACCGTTATCTGAACGGATATAACAGACTGGAAGTTGAAGATTCACTTGAGTGGAGGTGATGAAGTCGATCAGAATTTGAGTTGTTTCATCTTTTGAAGCAAGAAACTTGACCCAAGTGTATCTAGAATAATCATCAATGATAACCAGAATATATCTCTTCCCGTTTCTGCTTTGTACTTTCATAGGCCCACAAAGATCCATGTGAATCAAATGAAGAGGTGCCAAAGTGTGTGGAATTTTCTTTGGTTTATGAGAAGTCCTCTTGATCTTCCCAACTGCACAAGAAGGACAAACATGCTCACTTTCATATTTGTAGTCAGGCAAGCCTTCAACAAGTTGCTTGTTGACTAATGCATTGATGGTTTGATAATTCAAGTGAGAAAGCCTTCTGTGCCACAACCAAGAATTTTTCGATGTAGCTTTTGAAACAAGACAGATATTATCAGTTGCTTGGTTATCATCAAGATTAACTGTGAAAAGATTGTCTTCACGATCTTCGCATAGGATATCAACTCCATCTAGAGTTTGGACTTTGCACAGAGATTGTTGAAAAAGAACTTGAAGATTGTTGTCACAAAACTGTCCAACACTGAACAAGTTATGACTCAGGCCTTCAACATAATGAACTTTCTTGATGACAATTTCGTTTCTTTCAATCTCTCCATAACCTAGAATTGGAGCGAAATTGTTGTTTCCAAAACGAACAGTTCCCATGAATCTTTCAACAAAATTCTTGGGCAATGATTTATTGCCAGTCATGTGTTTTGAACACCCGGAATCGAGTATCCATACAGAGATGGTTATTTCCTGCAAACAAAATTTTAACCGACTTTAGGTACCCACTTAAAGACGGGTCCTTTGTGGTTAGTTAATACAGGCAGGGGGTATAACTTAGGAAATGCATACAAACATGCTTTCATGTCAACATACTTGTTAATAAGCACATTATCAACAAGCATATTTGGATTAAACAATCGGATATTAATGCATGAATCAAAAGTAACATGTTTACCAGCATTCAAACCATGCATCTGAAAACAAGAATTAACATTGTTTACAACATCACAAGGCGTAGCCTTGGCACCATTAACATTGTTTAACACAGAGGACTCAAAAGATAAATTGTTTGACTCAACAGAAACATGCTTCTTCTTTCTACCATCTTTTCTTCTTCGCCTTTTCTTCTTTTTATCAACATTAGTGATCTTAGGTACTAATGACTTAGCTACCCATTTAGACTCACTAATCAAGCTCTTTCCACCTGTCGAATTGACACTAAGAAGATTAGAACGATAGTTTTGAAGCATTTTTATCTTTTTAGACTCTTTTGGAGGTGCGGAAACTTCTTGTTTCTTAGGTTTATCATGAGAAAACCAGCCATATCTATCCCTATATCTAGTTGCATTATTTGAAGCATCCCTAGTTAGTAAAACTGAGCTAGACTTAGACACTTTAGAATTTGAACTAGAATGAGGTCTAGACAAAGAAACATTTGAATTGATTTCCAGAAGTTTCACTTTGTTGTATTTTATTTTGGGATTGGTCTCATCTTGCTTGGTTTTAACATGCTTTTCTGAAGTAGGACACTCTGTTTTTAACTTATTGATTCTTGGTTTGGTGACAGTCTTTGGTTCAGTCTTGATGGGTTTGGAAGTAACCCGTTTCTTTGAATAATATGAAGTTGGAGCTTTGAAAAACGATTTTGGAGATTCCTCTTTTGATTCAACTTTGATTTTGGTAGATTCAATCTTTTTCTCAGTTTCAGAATTAAAAACATATTCTCCCTCCATGAATTTATCAAAATCAGATTTGTTGAGTGGTGAAACCGGAGAGAATTTTGAAAAATCAGGAGTTTTGTTTTCCAACTTCACACTATTTGTTGTCTCAGGAATAAAATCAACTTGAACTGACGCTTCTTTGGTTTCACAAGAAAATTGAGTAGAAGTATCAACACCTATACTAGCACAAGGCTTAGTGTGAACAACTAACTCTTCAGGAAACTCATAAGTGAAAATCCTAACGTAGTACCATATCAAAACTAAACTATACGCAAGTTCGTCATTTGATAAATCAGATTGCACATAATCATCAACTATTTCAGTAGCAGTACTTTGACATGAATACTCAAAAGAATCAGTCAAGGTTTGGGTGGAGGAACCAGTAGATGAAACACATGTAGTCTGAGTTGAATGATCTACCAAGAGACTGAAATCAGTTTGTGTAGAAACATTCACACAAACTTTCTTGATATCAACAACAATTGATTCATTCTTTGAATTCGGACTTTGAGACTTTAGATTATTAATAAAGTGTTGTTGAGATTCCACCGTTTGTTGTAAACCTTCTATTTGCTTTTCCAAAATTGTGGATGGAACATACACTTTAGTTGGTTTAGGTGGGGAAACGACAGACTCTTGGTTTTGAAAATTAGATGCAATCTCTTCCAATTCAAAAATTGAAGACTTTTTCATTTCGTAAGAAGTGTTGATGGCATCATAGTTAACCAAAAATTTATTGTTTTGAATTTTCTCAACTTCATCAGTCTCAAATTCGTCATCCAATGGACGTATGAATTGTTGAACCATACCAAGTCTCAAAATCATACAAGGGTTCCATTTTTTCTTTGGCTTTTTGCAATGGAGTGATATTCTCAAATCCCAACCCAAGAAGAAGTTCTGATCTATCAATCTTTGACTTATTGAAATAGGCAGTGAAATCCAAAAGAGGGTTTTGTTCAACTTTGTATAACTTTTCTTGATAGAAAAATATATTCTTTTTATGTTCCTCAATTTGTTTTCCAAGATTTTCAATCTCGATGCCTTTTAAAAAACAGTTATGTTTTAAATCAGAAACTTTTCTTTCAAGTTCAATTGTTTTTGGTGTAGCTTCTTGAAGCTTTTTATTCAGAATATCAACATCCATTTGTCTCGCATTTGCACGAAGCCATTCATTTGTCTTTTGAACTTCAAGATCTTGATTGGCCTTTTCAAGATCAAGAATGGTCTTTTCTAAATTATGACACTTTTCCAATAACTTAGAGTCTGGAAACGCATTCATTTCACATTCTTTGACCAACATTTTTTCTTTATAATTTTGAAATTCTTATATCATAGCATCATACTCAAAAAGAAGTTTAGAGTTTTCTTCAAGAAGTTTTGTGTATTCCGTTTTTGAAAATACAATGCTATTTTTCAATTTCTTGTTTTTGTTGGCTAAAGAAGTGTAATGATTTGTCAGGTTTGATAGGGCAATTCTACAAGACTCTTTATTCTTAATTGATGAAAAAGTAGAGTCGAGATTTACCTCATCATCGGGATATTCCTCGTCAGTGTTGTTAGCCTCCAGCATCTTATCTTTGCTCAACCTTGCCATAAAACATACATTAGCAGACAGATCTTCATCTTCATCATCAGTAAGCAAGAGCCACTTGTCATCTTCAGCAATCAAGGCTTGACCGGCTTCAACTTGCTTTGCCAGAAGCATCTTCTGTTTGTAGTATGCATAATCCTTTTTGCGAGGCAGTTTGCAATCCACAGCAAAATGACCAGGAAATCCACAGTTGTAACACTTTTTGTCAGATGTCTTCTCTTTCTCCATGATTTGTTTCTCATTTTCTGCTTTCTTGTCTCTTTTCTTGGAAACAGCTGTTTCACCTTGTTCAAAACTCTTGTGATGATATTGTTCCTTCTTTGGAAATGCACTTGTTGATGAAGTTCGAAGATTGTTGTTAGTCGGCCTCGCTTTGAAATATTTCTTCTTGAAATGCTTGGTAACAGCGGCAAGAGCTTGGTAGAATTCATCAGGAACACCATCTCTTGGAGCCAAGTAATCTTCTCCTTCCTCATCAGATGAAGAAACAATAGTCATTTGTCTTTTAAGAGCCTCAGAAACCTTTCGTTCAACAACCAATGCCAAAGGATCAGTAGATACAACTTCTGGCACTTTGTTGAATGAATTTTTGCTTAGAACTTTGCTCTCATTCAACTTGAAAGATTCATAAAGAGTATGAATGGTGAATTTGGTCAGATCTTGATGTTGCTTGATTTGGGTTCCATATTCTTCCCATTCTGAACCAAGTGCTTTGATAAACTTGATGTTCAACTCAATCTCATCTTTCTTGACCTTGTTCTTTCTCAGTTCATTGATCACATGGCAAAATCGATAGTAGACGGACTCAAGAGATTCATCGGGAGATTTCTGAAAATTGTCAAATTCGGTTAAGACATTAGTCAGTCGAATTGTTGATGTTACATCAGAACCTTCCATTTGCCTAGCAACTTCATCCCAAATCTCCTTTGTTGTGTCGTAAGAATCAACTGAGCCATAAATCTCATCAGGAAGTGCTTGGTACAAGCATGACCTAGCTCTGTTGTCAGCAGCAGTACGATCTCTTTGTTCAGCGTTTAAAAGATCAGGAGTCAAAATGGTATGGGTAGTAGGATGACGATGCATAGCCAATCCATTGATGATTGAGTCCTTAAGCATGTGACCATTTGTCTGACGTTCAATGTAATCCATGAACCTTTTCTTCCAAAGTCCATAATTACCACGATAAAGAACTGGTGGTCTTGTATCAGTACCCAGAGACAGTGCTTCACTAGTAGTCATTTGAAATTGATTTGAATTGAGAATTGAATTGCTTTTGAAGAAATTTGGAAACTATGAAACGATCTAATTTGTAATGAAACTGAAACGATCTGAATTTGAAACAAGAATGAAACGATCTAAAATTGTAATGAAGAATGAAACGATTTGATTTGGATTTAGATTGAAATGTTCTGAATTTGAATAAAAATGAAACGATCTAATTTGAAATGAAACTGAAACGATCTGAATTTGAAACAAGAATGAAACGATCTAAAATTGTAATGAAGAATGAAACGATTTGATTTGGATTTAAAATGAAACGATCTAATCTGGGATTAAAATGAAACGATCTGTTTTGAATGAAGAATGAAACAATGTAGAAGAAGTGTAAATGAAACGATCTAAATTGAATGAAGAATGAAACGATCTGAACTTAAAACGATTTTCAGAAGAAGGAAAAATTCTAAGTATTCTGAAATGATTTGGGCAGAGTTTTGGTATGAATTTGGAATGAAATGAATTGAGCAAAACCAATCACGAAGATCAGTTACCCAAAAGTATTATGATGTTCAATCACAACTCTTCAGAAATTACTCAAACCAGAAGAATTCAAGTGAAACTTGAAACGATCTAAAAGAGATCGTTCTAGTTTCTAAGAGAACTGAAACGATCTAAAAGAGATCGTTTTGGTTCCTCTTCAGAATTTCTCAATCACTTGTATTTTTCAAGAATTGAATTGACCAAAACCAATCCAAAGGATCAGTTAGCCACAACCAGTTCTTCACAACACAACACTTTGTCAAAACGATCAAAATCTGAGTCGTTTGACAATCCACAACACTGATACGAAAGTATGAAGGAAAGAAAAACTGAAACGATCTAAATTAAGATCGTTTTAGCTTTTTACAGTCGTCTTCAACCTCTGAACATGAACAACTCCATTGACGATATTTAAAACTTCAATATCTTTTGATTTTCTGAGAAATGAATCATGAAACCACTTGCAAACAGTTTGTTTTCACCTCAGCAATGATCCGATTAACAAACTTTAGCTTATAACACAACAGAATCAAATCCCAAAATTTACCGCCAAAAACTCAAAATCTGAATTTTTGATCCAGATTGAATTAGAACATGAAACTTGAGAGAATTATGTTATTAACTATGAGGAATCGAAAGGTGAACAAACATCTGTGATTTTATGTGATTTGATAGGTTAATTTTTTTGAATTTCAGTGAAAAAAAAATTACGAACAGAAACAGAAATAAAACAGAATTAAAGGTGATTTTTGATGAAATGTGATTGAATTCAGTAATGGATTGAGATCAAAATGATGTTTGCTCTGATACCAAATGTAATCAACACGATTTATCAACCGAATTCACATCAACAATGGTGTTTGGTTAGTGTGTGTGTTCTTGGTGTTTGTGTGTGTATTGAGAGAGAATTGGAATCAAGAGTGTGATTTTTAGATATAATTGTATGAAGAATGTGTTGTTAATATGCCAAAGTTATGATTTCTAAGGAATTGAAGGCTATTTATAGTCTAAACTAACCAACTATGCTAATTATCACAATTAGCCCCTCAACCTTAGAAATCTTCAACTCATGACTTAACTACAAGAAAGTCCACAACTTAAATTACAATGTATCACTATTTATGGATTTCTAACACAGGTAAATCCTCTTTACCCGTTGTTATCTCGTCCTCACTCTCAAGTGACAAGAAAAATCTTCTTTTGGCAGTGCTCAAAGCTCATAAGCGGGCTTTTGCTTGGAAGACTACCGACGTTCCAGGTATTAGTCCTGATTTTTGCATGCATAAAATTGATTTTGTTGATGATGTGAAGCCCGTTGTCCAACGACAAAGGAGGCTTAATCCAAACATGAAAGAGGTTGTGAAAAAAGAAGTAATCAAGTTGTTAGATGCAGGGATCTTTTTCCCAATTGCAGATAGTTCATCGGAAAGGGGGGCATGACAGTAATTGAAAATGAAAACAATGAACTTTTGGCTACTAGAACTGTTACGGGTTGGCGGGTTTGTAGTGATTACCGTAAGCTTAATGATGCCACCCGTAAGGATCATTTTCCCCTACCATTTATTGATCAAATGTTGGAAAGATTAGCAGGCAATGAGTATTTTTGTTTCTTAGATGGATTTTCAGGGTACTTTCAAATACCCATTGATCCAAAACACCAGGAGAAGGCTACATTCACATGCCCCTTTGGTACTTTTGCCTATCGGCGAATGCCTTTCGACTTGTGTAATGCCCCGGCCACCTTCCAAAGGTGCATGATAGCTATTTTCCAGGACATGCTTGAATCCTCCATGGAGGTTTTCATGGATGATTTCTCGGTATTTGGGGACTCTTTTCGAACTTGCTTGCATAATTTAGACATAATGTTGACACGGTGTGAAAGGGCACGCCTTGTTTCGAAATGGGAAAAATGTCACTTCATGGTGACCGAGGGGATTGTTCTAGGTCATAAAGTGTCTAGGGCCGATATAGAAGTTGATAGGGCTAAGATTGATGTGATAGCCAAATTACCCCCACCTTTCAATGTGAAAGGGGTTCGAAGTTTTCTTGGTCATTAGGTTTCTACCGTAAATTCATTAAGGATTTTTGTAAGATTACTCGTCCAATGAGCCACTTGTTGGAGAAGGACGTTCCTTTTGTTTTTGATGAATCTTGTTTAAGTGATTTTCAGGTGTTGAAAGAAAAGTTGACCAACTCTCCCATTATGGTTGGTCCGGATTGGAGTTTGCCGTTTGAATTGATGTGTGATGCAAGTGACTATGCCGTTGGAGCCGTGCTTAGGCAAAGGGATGATAAGCATTTCAAGCCTATTTATGTAATTCCCAACTACACGTAGATAGTACAACTGGAGACACCTCTATGTCAATAGTGGATTTCTTTGCATTACACTTATCAAATCTGGACGAGACCAGTTAAGATAAGTGGTCTACCAGGTATATCTGGAAGGTTTACTAATTAAGGTGACAATACAAATAATTAAATAACAATGCAATAAATAACTTAAGACATAAAGTAAATGGTGAGACAATATGTATTTTTCATATGTTTTTTTATTTATTGATGTATAAACAAAATACAAAGGTTGATGCGGAACCAAGATATTACAAGTATGTAAATATCTTAACAACCTATGAAATACAATTGATCTAAACTTGGAAATCTCTAAAACAATCGAAACACTTAAAGTTGTGAAGTGATTCTTTTTGCGATTGAGAGAATTTGCACAAGAACACCAATATATATTGCAAAGAGATATTTGCAAAGATATATTTTTGTGTGTGCAAATGGCTTGTATTTATAGGCAAATGTTGACATTGGGATGTCAACTTTGTCGTACAAATATGGTTGAGATGCATTTAAGATTGTTATGGAAATCCTTAAAATGCTATATAAAGTATGTCAGAGAACATACTTTATTCAACCTGCTTTTGTACTTTATACAAGGATAATTGGTATTATCCGGGTAATAGTACACAAAGCAATAAAGCCATTTTCCTCGTAATCAGTGTAAAGGTTTGTAACTCCTTTACACTGAATATCTCTCCAATTGTTGATTTGGTTAAACTGGTCACTGGGCTTCGCTGCCATGGCCAGTTTCTATCTTCCATTTGATGTCTTCGACTTCAACTGGACGGTCTTCATTTCGTCAGATCTTCAACTGGAGGAAGTCACCAGTTGCATTAACTGTACGCTGCAACTTGACTTCACATATTTATGGACAAATCTAATAGTGTCCAGATGCAACTGGAGACTGGCCAGTTTTCACTAAAACTAGTCCTAACAAATTCTCCTATTTGTCCAAAAATATGCACAAGTCTTTTCAAGTTTGTATCTATATAAGTGTTAACTTGAAAGGACTTGGTTTGACAAAATCTATCTAAATTTTCCAAGGCATTTTTATAGATCATTAAATGCCTTAGAAATATTTTCTTTTATCTTGTTAGATTTTATCACTTATCTATCTTGTGGGTTACAATCTGGCAACTTGTATATACATAATGTAAAATATTACATAAGTTACAAGAAAGTAAATAAAATTACAAGTAGATAAAAATGAAAAGAAGGAAGAACTCAATCAGATGGCCCTTCGCCAGTTCTTCTCCTTTTCAATACCGATCCAATAGGCTGAGTGTCTTCAGTATCTATATGAAGTTTTTCTTTGATTTGTTCCTTGTGCTCGATTTTATTCTTCAACAGATTCATCCAAACCTTCTCGAACCTATTTTTCGATGCCTTTTGTTCCAAAAAGCTGTGCATCTCCACCCACTCACTAAATCCATATCTAAGTACCTTTGCGTTGTCAGTTTTCATAACTGGTCCTCTTGTGTAACTGACTTCGACATGAAAGACTTTGCTACCTAGCCAGATATTCACACTTACACCATTTATCTTACCAACATGGTTTCTTTTACCAACAATCTGATCATAGAAGGCTCTTGCATCAGATTCATTTTCAATCTTTGGAGCACCAGTTCCAGGAGATTGCACAGCAGCCTTTATGTCTTCATTAGAAACCTCACCAGTTCGTTCGATCCATGTTCTCAGATTTGCATGCCTATGAACAAGCTTGGGCTTAGACTGGGTGGACTTCTTGGGAGGGTTCAATACTCTCTGGACAACCCTATTGACATTGTTAGAAATCCAAAAATAGTGATACATTGTATTTTAAGTTATGGACTTACTTGTTGTTAAGTCATGAGTTGATAATTTCTAAGGTTGAGGGGCTAATAGTGTTAATTAGCATAGTTAGATAGTTTAGACTATAAATAGCCCTCAATTCCTTAGAAATTACAACTTGGGCACATTAACAACACATTTTTATTCAAACCATTAAACCTGAACATCACACTCTTGATCCCAATTCTCTCTCAAAACACACACAAACACCAAGAACACACACACTAACCAAACACCATTGTTGATGTGAATTCGGTTGATAAATCGTGTTGATTACATTTGGTATCAGAGCAAACATCATTTTGATCTCAATCCATTACTGAATTCAATCACATTTCATCAAAAATCACCTTTAATTCTGTTTTATTTCTGTTTCTGTTCGTAATTTTTTTTTCACTGAAATTCAAAAAAATTAACCTATCAAATCACATAAAATCACAGATGTTTGTTCACCTTTCGATTCCTCATAGTTAATAACATAATTCTCTCAAGTTTCATGTTCTAATTCAATCTGGATCAAAAGTTCAGATTTTGAGTTTTTGGCGCTAAAATTTGGGATTTGATTCTGTTGTGTTATAAGCTAAGTTTTGTTAATCGGATCATTGCTGAGGTGAAAACAAACTGTTTGCAAGTGGTGTCATGTTCCAATTCTCAGAAAATCAAAAGATATTGAAGTTTTAAATTTCGTCAATGGAGTTGTTCATGTTCAGAGGTTGAAGACGACTGGTAAAACGATCTTAATTTAGATCGTCTCAGTTTTCTTTCCTTCATATTTTCATATCAGTGTTGTGGTTTGTCAAACGATTCAAATTTTGAGCGTTTTGACAAGTGTTGTCTTGTGAATAACTGATTGTGACTAACTGATCATTTGGATTAGTTTTGGTCAATTCAGTTATTGAAAATTATACAAGTTATTGAGAAATTCTGAAGAGGAACCAAAACGATCTATTTTAGATCGTTTCAGTTCTCTTAGAAACGAGAACGATCTTTTTTAGATCGTTTCAAGTTTCACTTGAATTTTTTCTGGTTTGAGTAATTTCTGCAGAGTTGTGATTGGAAATCATTCTACATTTGGGTAACTGATCTTTGTGATTGGTTTTGCTCAATTCATTTCATTACAATTCATACCAAAACTCTGCTCAAATCATTTCAGAACACTTAGAATTTTTATTCTTCAGAAAATCATTCAATTTAGATTGTTTCAATTTTAATTCAAAAACAGATCGTTTCATTTTTAATCCCAGAATTAGATCGTTTCATTCTTACTCCAAATTAAATCGTTTCATTCTTCATACAATTTAGATCGTTTCACTTTAAATCCCAGTTTAGGTCGTTTCATTTTCACTCCAATTGAGATCGTCTCATTCATACTCCAAAACAAATCGTTTCATTCTTCATTTTAGATCGTCTCATTTTCACATCAAATTCAGATCGTTTCAGTTTCATTACAAATTAGATCGTTTCATATTTTCCTCATTTCTTAAAAATCAATTCTCAATTCAAATCAATTTCAAATGACTACTTAAAAATCAATTCTCAATTCAAATCAATTTCAAATGACTACTCGTGAAGCATTGTCTCTGGGTACTGATACAAGACCACCAGTTCTTTATCGTGGTAATTATGGACTTTGGAAGAAAAGGTTCATGGATTACATTGAACGTCAGACAAATGGTCACATGCTTAAGGACTCAATCATCAATGGACTTGCTATGCATCGTCATCCTACTACCCATACCATTTTGACTCCTGATCTTTTAAACGCTAAACAAAGAGATCGTACTGCTGCTGACAACAGAGCTAGGTCATGTTTGTACCAAGCACTTCCTGATGAGATCTATGGCTTAGTTGATTCTTACGACACAGCAAAAGAGATTTGGGATGAAGTTGCTAGACAAATGGAAGGTTCTGATGTAACTTCAACAATTCGACTGACAAATGTCTTAACCGAATTTGACAATTTTCAGAAATCTCCAAATGAATCTCTTGAGTCCGTCTACTACCGATTCTGCAATGTGATCAATGAACTGAGAAAGAACAAGGTCAAGAAAGTGAGATTGAGTTGAACATCAAGTTTATCAAAGCACTTGGTTCCGAATGGGAAGAATATGGAACCCAAATCAAACAACATCAAGATCTGACCAAATTCACCATTCATACTCTTTATGAATCTTTGAAGTTGAATGAGAGCAAAGTTCTAAGCAAAAATTCATTCAACAAAGTGCCAGAAGTTGTATCTACTAATCCTTTGGCATTGGTTGTTGAACGAAAGGTTTCTGAGGCTCTTAAAAGACAAATGACTATTGTTTCTTCGTCTGATGAGGAAGGAGAAGATTACTTGGCTCCAGGAGATGGTGTTCCTGATGAATTCTACCAAGCTCTTGCCGCTGTTACCAAGCATTTCAAGAAGAAATATTTCAAAGCGAGGCCAACTAACAACAATCTTCGAACTTCATCAACAAGTGCATTTCCAAAGAAGGAACAATATCATCACAAGAGTTTTGAACAAGGTGAAACAACTGTCTCCAAGCAAAGAGACAAGAAAGCAGAAAATGAGAAACAAATCATGGAGAAAGAAAAGACATCTGACAAAAAGTGTTACAACTGTGGACTTCCTGGTCATTTTGCTGTGGATTGCAAACATTCTCGCAAAAAGGATTATGCATACTACAAGCAGAAGATGCTTCTGGCAAAGCAAGTTGAAGCCGGTCAAGCCTTGATTGCTGAAGATGACAAGTGGCTCTTGCTTACTGATGATGAAGATGAAGATCTGTCTACCAATGTATGTTTCATGGCAAGGTTGAGCAAAGATAAGATGCTGGAGGCTGACAACACTGACGAGGAATATCCCGATGATGAGGTAAATCGACTCTACTTTTTCTTCAATTAAGGATAAAGAGTCTTGTAGAATTGCCTTATCAAATCTGACTAATCATTACACTTCTTTAGCCAACAAAAACAAGAAATTGAAAAATAGCATTATATTTTCAAAAAGGGAATACACAAAACTTCTTGAAGAAAATTCTAAACTTCTTTTTGAATATGATGCTATGAAACAAGAATTTCAAAACTATAAAGAAAAAATGTTGGTCAAAGAATGTGAAATGAATGCGTCCCCTGACTCTAAGTTATTGGAAAAGTGTCATAATTTAGAAAAGACCATTCTTGATCTTGAAAAGGCCAATCAAGATCTTGAAATTCAAAAGACCAATGAATGGCTTCGTGCCAATGCGAGACAAATGGATGTTGATATTCTGAATAAAAAGCTTCAAGAGGCTACACCAAAAACAATTGAACTTGAAAGAAAAGTTTCTGATTTAAAACATAACTGTTTTTTAAAAGGCATTGAGATTGAAAATCTTGGAAGCCAAATTGAGGAACATAAAAAGAATATACTTTTCTATCAAGAAAAGTTGTACAAAGTTGAACAAAACCCTCTTTTGGATTTCACTGCCTATTTCAATAAGTCAAAGATTGATAGATCAGAACTTCTTCTTGGGTTGGGATTTGAGAATATCACTCCATTGCAAAATGCCAAAGAAAAGATTGAACCCTTGTATGATGAAAAGTTTTTGAGACTTGGTATGGTTCAACAATTCATACGTCCATTGGATGACGAATTTGAGACTGATGAAGTTGAGAAAATTCAAAACAATAAATTTTTGGTTAACTATGATGCCATCAACACTTCTTACGAAATGAAAAAGTCTTCAATTTTTGAATTGGAAGAGATTGCATCTAATTTTCAAAACCAAGAATCTGTCGTTTTCCCACCTAAACCAACTAAAGTGTATGTTCCATCCACAATTTTGGAAAAAAAATAGAAGGTTTACAACAAAAGGTGGAATCTCAACAAAACTTTATCAATGATCTAAAGTCTCAAAGTCCGAATTCAAAGAATGAATCAATTGTTGTTGATATCAAGAAAGTCAATGTGAATGTTTCTACACAAACAGATTTCAGTCTCTCAGTAGATCATTCAACTCAGACTACTTATGTTTCATCTAATCCTACCTCCACCCAAACCTTGACTGATTCTTTTGAGTATTCATGTCGAAATACTGCTACTGGCATAGCTGATGATTATGTGCAATCTGATTTATCGAACGACGAACTTGCGCATAGTTTAGTTTTGATATGGTACTACGTTAGGTTTTTCACTTGTGAGTTTCCTGAAGAGTTAGTTGTTCACCCTAAGCCTTGTGTTAGTATAGGTGTTGATACTTCTACTCAATTTTCTTGTGAAACCAAAGAAGCGTCAGTTCAAGTTAATTTTATTCCTAAAGACAACCAATAGTGTGAAGTTGGAAAACAAAACTCCTGATTTTTCAAAATTCTCTCCGGTTTCACCATTCCACAAATCTGATTTTGATAAATTCATGGAGGGAGAATATGTTTTTGATTCTGAAACTGAGAAAAAGATTGAATCTACCAAAATCAAAGTTGAATCAAAAGAGGAATCTCCAAAATCATTTTTCAAAGCTCCAACTTCATATTATTCAAAGAAACAGGTTACTTCCAAACCCATCAAGACTGAACCAAAGACTGTCACCAAACCAAGAATCAATAAGTTAAAAACAAAGTGTCCTACCCCAGAAAAGCATGTCAAAACCAAGCAAGATGAGACCAAACCTAAAATAAAATACAACAAAGTGAAACTTCTGGAAATCAATTCAAATGTTTCTTTGTCTAGACCTCATTCTAGTTCAAATTCAAAAGTGTCTAAGTCTAGCTCAGTTTTGCTAACTAGGGATGCTTCAAATGGTGCAACTAGGTATAGGGATAGATATGGCTGGTTTTCTCATGATAAATCTAAGAAACAAGAAGTTTCCGCACCTCCAAAAGAGTCTGAAAAGATAAAAGTGCTTCAAAACTCTCATTCTAATCTTCTTAATGTTAATCCAACAGGTGGAAAGAGCTTGATTAGTGAGTCTAAATGGGTAGCTAAGTCATTAGTACCTAAGATCACTAATGTTGATAAAAAGAAGAAAAGGCGAAGAAGAAAAGATGGTAGAAAAAAGAAGCATGTTTTTGTGAGTCAAACAATTTATCTTTTAAGTCCTCTGAGTTAAACAATGTTAATGGTGCCAAGGCTAGGCCTTGTGATGTTGTAAACAATGATAATTCTTGTTCTCATATACATGGTTTGAATGTTGGTAAACATGTCACTTTTGATTCATGCGTTAATATTCGATTGTTCAATCCAAATGTGCTTATTGATAATGTGCTTGTTAACAAGTATATTGACATAAAAGCATGTTTGTATGCATCTCCTAAGTTATACTCCCTGCCTGTTTTAACTAACCACAAAGGACCCGTCTTTAAGTCGGTACCTAAAGTCGGTTAAATTTTTGTTTGCAGGTAATAACCATCTGTGTATGGATACTCGATTCAGGGTGTTCAAAACACATGACTGGCAATAAATCATTGCTCAAGAATTTTGTTGAAAGATTCATGGGAATTGTTCGTTTCGGAAACAACAATTTTGCTCCAATTCTAGGTTATGGAGAGATTGAAAGAAACGGAATTGTCATCAAAAAGGTTCATTATGTTGAAGGCCTGAGTCATAACTTGTTCAGTGTTGGACAGTTCTGTGACAACAATCTTCAAGTACTTTTTCGACAATCTCTGTGCAAAGTCCAAACTCTAGATGGAGTTGATATCCTATGCGAAGATCGTGAAGACAATCTTTTCACAGTTAATCTTGATGATAACCAACCAACTGATAATATCTGTCTTGTTTCAAAAGCTACTTCGAAAAATTCTTGGTTGTGGCACAGAAGACTTTCTCACTTGAATTATCAAACCATCAATGCTTTAGTCAACAAGCAACTTGTTGAAGGTTTGCCTGACTACAAATATGAAAGTGAGCATGTCTGTCCTTCTTGTGCAGTTGGGAAGATCAAGAGAACTTCTCATAAACCAAAGAAAACTCCACACACTTTGGCACCTCTTCATTTGCTTCACATGGATCTTTGTGGGCCTATGAAAGTACAAAGCAGAAACGGGAAGAGATATATTCTGGTTATCATTGATGATTATTCTAGATACACTTGGGTCAAGTTTCTTGCTTCAAAAGATGAAACAACTCAAATTCTGATCGATTTCAACACTTCCACTCAAGTGAATCTTCAACTTCCAGTCTGTTATATCCGTTCAGATAATGGTACCGAGTTTAAAAATGCCATCTTCAATGACTTTTGCAAATCAAAAGGCATTACTCACCAATTCTCTGCTGTTCGTACCCCGAAACAAAATGGTGTTGTTGAAAGGAGAAACCGTACGCTGGTGGAAGCAGCAAGAACAATGCTTGCTTATTCCAAGTTACCATCAAACATGTGGGCTGAAGCTGTTGACACAGCTTGTCATACTCAAAATCGGTCCATCATCAATCAGCGTCATGAGAAGACTCCTTATGAGGTTATTAACAAACGCAAACCCAACATCAATTACTTCCATATTTTTGGGTATGTTTGTTATACCTTGAATGATCGGGAAAATGTTGGAAAGTTTGAAAGGAAAGGTGACGAAGGTTACTTTGTTGGTTACTCAAAGACATCAATTGCATATCGCATCTTTAATCGTCGAACAAACACAATTCAAGAAACCATGAATGTTTGGTTTGACGAGATGTCTGGTATGATATTTGAACAAGAAAGTTTGCTACCAACAACTAGTGATCCAAGTACTTTAAGTGTCTCCTCAAGAACGTCTACCTTAGCTTCAAAATTCAAGAAATATCCAACTCCAACAAGTGAAGAGCTAGATATTCTTTTCGAAGAATTCTACAACTCAAAACCGATTCAAGAAAAGGAATCTCAAGTCATCAATGAACCAATTCCAGACAATAACCCCATTCAAACAAATGAATCAGTTCCAGACAACAATCATGAATCATCTTCAAATTCTACAGAGGAAGAAGAATCATCTTCAAGTGATATTTATTCTCAAAAGAATGATCAAGAATAACCTTCTCAAATCACCCAAACAACAAATCCATCAAATACTCCAAATGTGTATGTACCACTGGATTTTGATCATCCAAATTTTGAGGAAAGAATTCTTCCACTGGATTTAATGATGATAATGTTGACCTTCATCAACAAGATCCTCTTCCTCATGACAACAAGTGGTCACGTATACGCAAAGATCATCCTACAGAATAAATCATCGGAGATCCACAAGCTGGTGTTTCTACCCGTACTATAGTCAATGAGTGTCTTGTTGCACTTTCATTGAGTAACATTGAACCCAAAACAGTCTCTGAAGCTCTTAGTGATCCAGAGTGGGTTAAGGCAATGCAAGATGAATTAGCTCAGTTTGAGAGGCTGAAGGTATGGAGATTGGTTCCAAATCCAAGAAAAGAAGAACCAATTCGCACCAAGTGGATTTTCAAGAACAAGAAGGATGAAAATGGAGTTGTAGTAAGGAACAAAGCTAGATTGGTTGCAAAGGGTTATTGCCAAGAACCTGGTGTGGATTTCGACGAAACTTTCGCTCATGTTGCAAGAATGGAGGCCATTCGTATCTTCTTAGCTTATGCTGCATTCAGAAACTTCACAGTGTTTCAAATGGATGTCAAAACAGCATTCTTGAATGGAGAACTCAAAGAAGAAGTTTACGTGGAGAAACCTGAAGGTTTTGTTGATCCTAAAAAGCCAAACCATGTCTACAGGTTAGACAAAGCTCTCTATGGTTTGAAGCAGGCACCTCGAGCATGGTATGATTCCTTATCTACTTTCCTACTAAAAGGAGGCTTTACCAAAGGTACACTTGACCCTACCCTGTTTATTCGTAAGCAAGGTAAACATGTTTTACTTGTCCAAATATATGTTGATGACATTATTTTTGGGTCAACCAGTCAAACTTTTTGCAGAAAATTTTTCATCTCTAATGGTCAATCATTTTGAAATGAGCATGATTGGAGAAATGAATTACTTTTTGGGTCTACAAATCAAACAACTACCAACTGGTATTTTTATATCACAAGGTAAGTACATAAAAGATATGTTGAAAAAGTTTGAAATGACTAACTGTTCTTCAATTTCAACCCCAATGGCTGCTCGTACAAACATAAATGCTGATAAAAATGGGAAACCATTTGACCAAAAGAGGTATAGAAGCATGATTGGTTCGTTGTTGTATCTTACAGCATCTCGCCCAGATATAATGTTTGCAACATGTATGTGTGCTAGGTATCAAGCCGCTCCGACTGATTTACATTACCAAGCTGTGAAACGAATTTTTCGTTATCTGAAGGGTACACCCAATCTTGGTCTCTGGTATCCAAGGGATACTGGATTCAATTTAACTGCCTATTCAGATGCAGATCATGCAGGTTGTAAGCTTGATCGCAAAAGCACATCTGGTACTTTACAATTCTTAGGGGACAAGATTGTAAGTTGGTCATCCAAGAAGCAAAATTGCGTATCACTGTCAACAGCAGAAGCTGAATATGTAGTTGCTGCTAGTTATTGTGCTCAAGTGTTATGGATGAAAACACAACTTACTGACTATTGTGCTCAAGTGTTATGGTCTGAAATATGATCGTGTCCCTATCTATTGTGATTCTCAAAGTGCCATTGCAATTGCCGTCAACTCAGTCAACCACTCACGTTCAAAACATATTGATTTGAGATATCATTTTCTCAAAGATCATGTTGAGAAAGGTGACATCGAACTCTATTTCGTGGGAACTGACCACCAACTCGCTGATTTGTTCACAAAACCACTGGACGAAAAGAGCTTTAATTTCTTAATCTCTAAACTTGGTATGCTAAATCTTGATCCTTGATTCACTTTACCATGGAAGGAATTCTTCATTCATTTTTCAAAAATTAAAAATTAAAAATTGAAAAACCAAAAATCAAATATAAAAATAAATTTTTTTTTTGAAAAATAACAAAAAGATTTTCTTAATTTTCTTTTATTTCAAGGTGGCTTGCGTATATTCAGTATGCAACCCGTTCTTCATTGAACTATTTATTTCAAGATGGCTTATGCACACTCAGTGTATAACCCGTGCTTATTTTTGTTATTTATTTCAAAATGGCTTGCATATACTCTGTATGCAACCCGGTCTTAAAAAGAAAAATTATTTATGTTTCAAAGATGGAATTAATTCATGTTGTTATACATATAAATTGATATAAGATAACACGGAATTGAACGCCTTTGTGTACTTCCAAGTAGTCTTATATGAATGTATATGTGTAATACAAGATGTTAATTGCAATTTGTTACACCTGTTTCAAAAACTCTCAATTGTTGATATGAGAAGCAAAGGATTGAACGCCTTTGTGTACTCCTGAGTTATCTCATCTTGAACAATTGATTGAGTTCACTTTTCATAAAACCTGTTTTGATTTCACACAAATCATTTTTGCTCCACCTTTTCTATGAAAATCTTTTTGATCTATCTTTGCATAGATTAAGGGGGAGTTTGTGATTTCAAATCTCTTTCAAACTTCAAATGTTTTTTTAAAATTTCTTTTCACATTTGATGATTTTTTCAAAATATTTTCTTCAAAGGAAGTTCGGTGTTTAGTTTGCACATGAGCGACTAGGTTTTTCTCAAAATTCTACTCCATGAATTTCATCATCACCGATGAGTTCTAACCCCGGAGTTTTCACTTCTTTCATTAGATAGTGAGGGTATTCTTGAGTGATGATGAATTCGTGCAACTAAGTTGGAGGGAGTACAGTCGAAAAGTGAGAGGTTATGGTGAAAATGTTATGAAAAAAGGGTTAAAAGAATTGATACCCTTCCCTAAAATTCTCAAATCGCCGGGTAAAACACATTTCTATCAGATATCATTTTTTGATATCTCGGTATTGAAGAAGCCTTCATGGACCCAATGAAGCGATGCACATCTTTACCTAACCACTCAAGTGTTTCTTAACAAATGCTTGTTTTACTTCTCACGGAGATTTTCTCATTTCTATTGACTCTTCATTTGGAAGACGTTGATATTGAAAAAGGGTGACACTCTGCTCCAGTCCCTGACTTTATTTGATCACTTTGTGTCTAGAGCTTTCATAATTGATCATTAATTTGATCGTTATTCATTCTTTAGGACACATTTGAGTCATATCTTTGTGATATACATGCCTATCTTTGCGATATAGCCGGAACATTTGTAGTGATATCTTAGATGATATTTCATGATGATCAAATGGAAATCCTACCATTGCTAACATCATTTCCAGCTTTGAATGTAGGTCTCATAATTGCATTTGTGTAATTATTGAGTTAACAAGAAGTCTATTGTGACCTTGGATTTTTCTTCTTTTCCCTAAAAGTCTTTAAGGATAGTAGAACATGGTTATCGAACGCTTAGGTGACACTGACCATGATTTACATTCTTTGAAGCAATCTTGAGGTTGGAAAGCCAAAAGACCAAACTATGTTAGAGGTTTGCTTTGTGCATTTCTCAATTATACATAGGAAATCCGATAAATGACAATACATTTTCTTCGGTCATTTCATTAATCCTTTCAATTTTTGAATGCAAACGGATCATTCTTATCCGGTTTCCTTTCTCATCACCTGAACATAGCAAACACCAACACCATGATACAATGGTTATCCCAACAACTTCAATTTTTCATTTTAGTCATCCATAGGAACAATTGGGTTGGATTATGTGATTAGATTGATGTTTTGTTTGTTGATAAATCTCCATGTGCATAATGTCTAGATCTTAGTCATGATTATTTCTTCTAAATATTCAAATTAATCACTGTTTACATAATGACATTGGTTCCCAACTTTGTCATTATGAGGAGGAGAAAATAGTATGATTGATTATTGATTAGGAGAAGAAATTAGAATGATTGATAAGGTGATTATTGATTAGGAGAAGAAATTAGAATGATTGATAAGGACAAGGAGAAAAGTTTGTGTTTGGTTGTTTCAATTGCTTTCAGAGATACTATCATTCAGCTTCAAAAATCAAAGAGACTGTGATTACTCATGGATTAATGAGGGATATGATTACTTCATAAGAGACTTTCCAAAACCTTTTTGAAATGTTTACTCTCAAAAGTATTCAAGACGATGTGACAAAGATCAAAGATTCAAAGGACAAAAGATTGAAGATTCGAGACAAAGAAGAAAAGCTTCAAAAAGAGTCTTCGTCAAATTAAAGATCTTCACGTCATACAACAAACACTTTATCTAAAGCTACATTGCACACATCAAAGGGGAGACTACATATTTCTGAAAATTCATTCCAAGATTTCAAAGAAATGATTTCAAGATTCGAAGATTGAAGAATTCAAGACAAGTTCATACCTTCCGCACCTCAAAAGACAACTCTGATTCATGAGTCAACAATCTTCAAAGATTCAAGACATACACACACTCATCATTCTCTGTTCTATAAGAACATTGAGAAACAATAGATGATTTAACTTCAAGAAGTCCAAAACCAATACTGAATCAAGTTTTCCAAAGACAATGAGAAAGCTTTGAAGACTTGTTTCAACTTACCAATTGTCTTCATCACCGGGCTCATCAAATTCATTCCTACAAGACAAACCAACACGTACTTCAGACCTTACAATATATCACTAAGGGGGAGAATGTTAGAAATCCAAAAATAGTGATACATTGTATTTTAAGTTATGGACTTACTTGTTGTTAAGTCATGAGTTGATAATTTCTAAGGTTGAGGGGCTAATAGTGTTAATTAGCATAGTTAGATAGTTTAGACTATAAATAGCCCTCAATTCCTTAGAAATTACAACTTGGGCACATTAACAACACATTTTTATTCATACCATTAAACCTGAACATCACACTCTTGATCCCAATTCTCTCTCAAAACACACACAAACACCAAGAACACACACACTAACCAAACGCCATTGTTGATGTGAATTCGGTTGAGAAAATCGTGTTGATTACAGACATGGTCAATTCTCTTCAGTATCCCTTAGCCCGAATCTCTTTGATATTTTCAACTGTACTGTTCAAGGTGTTGGCATCAAATTCTGCTTCATTATCTGGATATACTTTATCAATTTGTATATCCAGCATTTCACTAAGTACACCTTGAATTCTCTGGTCCTGCTTGATCTTTTGATATTGTGCCAATGTGATGCCTAGAAGTGCAGCATCACTGGCATCTAAGGCACCCAAGTCAGAAATCTGGGCTCTTGCCTTTAATTGATTTTCCTTGGCAAATTTTCTCTGTTCCTTGAACTGCTCACCAATTCTAGCAAGTCTTTTGCTTTCAGAAGTAGACACTGGTGGCATTTTATCAATATTGCCAGTCTCAAGCAGACCTTCAGTACCAGTTTTCTTACCAGTTTCTTCAACCATTTGGCCTTTGCCTTTGTCCATATTCCCCCTGGGATCAACAACATCTTCGAACACCTCAAATACCTGCTAACTGGCCTCAGTACCAGCAGCCTCAACCTTCTCAGATCCAACCACCATTTGCATTTGGCCAGTTGAACTTTCAAGGATGATGGTTCTTGGTGCGACAACCACAACCCTTTCCCCCTTGGCAGCATCTAGACCCTTGGATTGCTTCCCAGTCAGACTGGTTAGATGGTAATCTGTCTAGAGGTTGCCACGACTGATTGTCCTTGCACTCTTTGAAAGAAGTGCACATCATCTTGAAAGACCTCCACAGATGATTGACTTCATTGGACCGGGTCAAGACATTAGCACTTGTTTGATTTTGCCCATCCTTTAAATCTTGTAATAATTTCAAATCATCTAGTGAGAGACCAATATTCACCATTGCCTTCACAATTTCCTTCTCTTTTTCCTTTTCCAATTCAGTTGTCAATTTTGAGATTGCTTCAGTATGGGATGACACCGTGGCAGCCAGATTATCGAGACTGCCCATCAACCTGATTAGTAATGGGGGTCAGGTCAACTGAAGGAGGAACAATCTTGGTGATCTTAGACATCACCTTTTTAACCAGCTCATCTTCCCTCTCTGCCAGTGTATCCTTTATCTTTTGACCAACTGAATCGGACAATTGCTGCCAGGTTTTTCAACCAACAATTTAACCTGCCTCTCCAGTTCCTTCAATTCTGCTTCAGACGACTTAACAGTTGTAGCCAGCAGACTGGAGATAGATGATGAAACTTTTGTTTGAGTCAAGTCAAAGGCTTTATTCAATGTTGTTGCGAGTTGATTAGCCCAGTGACCAACTCATTGAGCTTGTTAACAACCAAGTCCTCCTTAGCTGTAAACTTGTTGATTGCCAGATCAACCACCTTTACATTTGCCAGGTGTTCCTTGTGGTATCTGGAGAAGGACTTAGTGTTTTTGTCAATCGCCTTTTGAACACCATCCACCCTAGTAATAAGGTTTTTGATGTCGGCAGTAAAGGAGACAAATTGACTGTCCAGTGACAGAGTGGAAGTTGTCACTGGACCAACAGTGTCTACAATTGTAGTAACTGGTGGAGGCAAAGTAATCGAAGCCTCATCACCAGACTTCCTAGTTGCAGTAGGAAAAGAAAAAGAAGAAGAAGGAGCAATGGAAATATTTTGTATAACATGCTAAGAATGCTCAGGTGTGTTATATGGTGGTGGTGGCATATGTCTATTTCTAGACTGAAAAGGATTTATTTGAGTATTTGGTGCAAAAGTAGGATTTATAAGTATTGTGGGTGAAACTGAAATTGGAACATCTGGAAGTCTGACCTGATAAGATTGATCCAGTACAGTTGTATCAAGAGGATCAGGTTCAGATTCAGTCTCCTTAGAATCCGAAGATTCTATAAGGATATCCCCGTCTTTAACATTCATGTCCAGATCTATGAATGTAACTGAGGGCTAACCAGAAGGGTCAGACTCCTGATGTACTGGGTCAGTTTCCTGAAGGGTAGCATCAGTTTGCGGATCATCAACTAATAAATTAGTTTCACCTTGGATTGAGGTCACTGGTGCCTCAACTACAGTTGCTCTATCCTCAACCATAGCATCACTGGCCGCAGAGTTGGGGATCTCGACCTCTGGTGGTGACTCACCAAAAGCTTCGTCGATCCGTGCAAGAGTGTCAAATTTGGCCAGGGATAACTTGTGCTGACACGGACTCTGCAATGGGTTGGGTTGACCCAATAATTACTTCACCACTTCCCCCTACAGAAGTTGTGGAAGTGGTTGCCTGCGGTGTTCCGATTTGACTTTCTCCAGATACCTGTTAGGAGGCATCTGGAGGGCTAGTTGGGTTAGCTTGACCAGCGGCTTGTACTGATCTTGACCGACGAGTGTTTCTAGCCTTTTTGGAAACTGGGATACCTGTTGGGAGGTCCCAAGTTGGTTGAATGGAAACTGTTTGACTGGAGCTGGCTGGGATAGACTGTTGTTCAGGACCAACAACTGTCACAATGCCAGAGGACGAACCGGTGGGTCCCTCATTGTTTTAAGGCCCGCCCAATTGCCTTTCCGACTCACCTGGTATTGGTGCATCAGTTTTAGCGAATGCCAGTCGATTCTTTCAGGATGTGAGTCCAAGTTCCTTAGCATTTCGGGAAGAGAGAAATCAGAATTTGTATTTTTATATGCCTCTCTTCCCAAAATAAGTTTGAAGCATAATGAAAGGTACTTGGAGAATGGTATACATAGACCCCTGGTGCCTGTCAGCTTCTTCACTAGACTTCTGAACAAGATGTCAGCAAAGTCTACCCTCAAACGATTCCACAAGCAGTAAGCCATCTCTGCTTGTGTGGAGTTAATCTGGTCAAGTCCACCAGAACTCCCACCCATACTCTCCACCAGATGGACCATGAAGTACTTCCAGGATGGTGTAAGTCCCTTCATGGTCATGGCTCCTTTCGTCTTTAGGACGCCATTATCCAGACAGTCAGTATGCCCCATTTCATAGAGCGTCTGGCGAAAATTGATACTCTGGTGAGGGATGACTATAAAAGACTCTCCTTGTCTTAAATAGTTGAGATGTAGGGCATCCCTTATGGTTTCTGCAGTAATGGTACATTGAACTGTTCCATTCTTCAATGTAAAAGTGATGGCTGAATTATCATCATTATTCGCCGCCGTGTACCAAAACTCACAAAGATAATCGTGATTCATCTTTGTTGGGTGAGCAAGAAAATTGGGGTCCAATAGGACTATCCTTTAAAAATGCCTGGATACGTCCAATGAGGGTATTGGGCCCTTGGGTTCCTTGTAAACTAGCCATCGGATTATTAGGGTTAAGTTTGATGAGCGTAGTGTTATCAGGAGCACCAGATGCTTGTCTAACATCTGGTGAGGAGACATATGGT
Organism: Erigeron canadensis; assembly: GCF_010389155.1. Classification (NCBI taxonomy): domain Eukaryota; kingdom Viridiplantae; phylum Streptophyta; class Magnoliopsida; order Asterales; family Asteraceae; genus Erigeron; species Erigeron canadensis. The sequence continues at coordinate 14,770,203 of NC_057766.1, read as the reverse complement.
CTCTTCAAGAGATTTATGTCACGGGTTCTGGATGTTTTAGGTGCCATTGAGAATTAGATATGAAATTGAAATTGAAAGAAATTAGGGTTCTTGAATTTATTGAAGCAGAGAGAAAAGGACTTAGAGAATTTTGATGATTGGGAGTAAATGAAGGAATGTGAAAAGAGAAATAAATGTGTTTGGGAGTAAATGTTGGTATTTATATCGAAATGAATTCCAAAAGAAGATACCAAAAAGATTTTTTATAAACAAAATAAAAATTGATTTGACATTTTAATGAAAAACAATTTGAATTTGAATAAATAAAATAATTTTACTGCGTAGCATTTAATGCTACGACGGTATAACTTCCCACGCGCCCACTAACTTTTCACAATCCCCATAAAAGGTGCAACTTTTTACCAATTTAACCTTGACACGTCAGCATGAGAGTATAACTTGATGGGAAGTACTCGAGTGCAAGACGTGTCTTCAATATTGACCAAGTAAAACATAACGTTATGAATTATGGTTGACTACCAGTTTAAGACAAAGACCAAACAAGCAAACTAGAGGGTTTCCAGGTGCCAGTTTCATCTGGACAGATTCTCCAGATGCATTTTTCAAAATAAAATGAATTTTAATTAGAAAAATATTTTGAGTCTTTTCCCCCTAAAAACAAGATCCATCTAATCAATGACTGGTTTTCAAGTACATCAAGGCGTTCAATCTCCAACCAATCAATGATCATCTGGACCATCCTCAACTGGAGGGCCTCTCCAGTTTAATAAGGATTTAACATACCCAGTTCGCTGATGAGATGTTTAAAAGTTTTCTCATCAAGAGGTTTTGTAAAAACATCAGCTAACTGTTTATCAGTGGGGATGAAATGAATTTCAATGTCTCCTTTCATAACATGATCACGAATGAAGTGACACCTAATGTCAATATGCTTGGTTTTTGGAGTGCATCACCGGATTGTGAGATATGGCAATCGCACTGGTATTATCACAAAATATTGGAGTTCTTTTATACTTGAGATTATAATCAAGTAACTGATTTTTGATCCAGAGAATCTGGGCACAACAACTGGCCGCAAATATGTACTCAGCTTCTGCTGTGGACATAGAGACTGACGTCTGCTTCTTGCTGGTCCAACTCACCAGTTTTCCTCCAAGAAAGTGACAACCACCAGTTGTAGACTTCCTATCTATCTTACAACCTGCATGATCTGAATCTGAATAACCCATTAGATCTAATCTTGAGCCTTTGGGATACCAAAGGCCAAGGCTAGGACACCCTTTTAGGTATCTGAATATGCGCTTGACAACGTGCAAATGTGATTCTTTTGGGTTAGCCTGAAATCTGGCACAGAGACATGTTGCAAACATTATATCTGGTCGACTGGCAGTTAGGTACATTAAGGAACCTACCATGCCACGATATTTCTTTTGGTCAACAGATTTACCATTTAGGTCAGAGTCCAAATTTAATGGTGCAGAAATAGGTGTGGTTTTCGAAGGGATTGAATCAAATTTATATTTTCTTAACAAATCTCTGACATATTTTTCTTGGTTAATAAAAATACCATCCATGGTTTTTTTAATTTGTAAACCTAAGAAAAATGTTAATTCACCCATTAAACTCATCTCATATTCTTGAGACATAATTTTTGAAAACCTTTTGCACATTCCATCATCAGTTGAACCAAATATAATGTCATCAACATAAATTTGTACCAATAAGATATTACCTTTTTCCTTCAAAATAAATAAGGTATTATCTATTGCACCACGTTGAAAACCATTTTTAAGCAGGTGTTTGGTTAAAGTGTCATACCAGGCTCTTGGGGCTTGTCGAGGACCATACAATGCTTTGTTCAGTCTATAGACCCAATGAGGATGTTTCTCATCAATGAAACCTGGTTTCTGTTGAACATACACTTCTTCTTCCAGTGTTCCATTCAGGAACGCACTCTTGACATCCATTTGAAAGACCTTGAACTGTAAATGAGCAGCATAAGCCAAAAATATTCTGATGGCCTCAAGTCTTGCAACTGGAGCAAAAGTCTCCTCAAAGTCAACGCCTTCTACTTGACAGTAACCCTTGTCAACCAATCTGGCCTTGTTTCTTACAACATTGCCATCTTCATCCATCTTGTTGCAGTAGACCCATCTGGTTCCAATCGGTTCCTTTTTCAAACCGGGTGGACAAGGAACTAATTCCCAAACATTATTCCTTTCGAACTGGTTGAGCTCTTTTTGCATAGCCTCAACCCAGCTTAGATCTGCCATAGCCTCGTCAATCTTCTTCGGTTCTATCAGTGATAAGAAGGTGACGTTTAAACATTGTTCACTGGTGGCTCTTCTAGACTGAACCCCACTAGATGGATCTCCAATGATCTGGTCAATTGGATGTGCAGCTGTCCATCTGGTGTAATGTCTAGGATTGTAAGATACAATATCAGTGTAAGTCACCTGGGATCCTCTTCAGTTGTAGCAACTGGTGGAGGATCTGCCCAGACTACTTCAGCATCTTCATCAGAATCATTTAGATCACGATTTGCATCATGAAATACTTCATTTAAAGGCATTTCTTGAAGTACTGGTGAATCTGGAGGATTTTCTGTAGCAATCTGGATATCTTCAGGTTCTGATATTGGAGTGGCACGAACATCTAATCCAATCACCAGTTTATGTGGTAAATTAAAACTGATGGAGGGATAAAATGAAATGTCACTTGAGGAATTCTTCCTCTTCTTGCTAACTGGTTCCAATCTTGGTTGATTGGAAACATCTTCTAGAGGGCTAACTGACTGATGAACTTGGTCAGACACTCCAAAATTAATCTGGGAAGCTTGAGAATTATCAACGTTTGGTTTCTTGTAAATTGCATCATTGGATTCGTCAAATGTAACATGAATTGTCTCATGAACTTTTAAAAGTCTATAATTATAAACTCTAAAAGCTTTTCTGATATCAGAATATCCAAGAAATACTCCTTCATCTGCTTTGGCATCGAACTTGCCAAGTTGACTTGAGTCATTTAAGATGAAAACTGGACAACCAAATACATGGAAATAACCAATATTTGGTTTCCTCTTGCAAAGCACTTCATAGGCAGTCTTCCTATGTCTCTTGACATAAACAGATCGATTCTGGGTATGGCAAGCTGTTGACACTGCTTCTCCCCAGAAACTGGTTGGAAGACCAAATTCCGATAACATACTTCTGGCAGCTTTAATTAAAGTTCTATTTTTCCTCTCAACTACACCATTTTGTTCAGGTGAGTGAGCTGAAGAGAAATTCTGAGAAATGCTAGTGTCATTACAAAATGATTCAAGTACTTTATTTTGAAATTCTGTACCATTATCACTTCGTAACTGACAAACTTTTTGAGAATATTTGAGCTCAATTCTTTTGATGAGTGAGATGATTTCAGCAGGTGCATCACTTTTGGATCTGAGAAATACCACCCAGCAAAATCTGGTGTATTCATCCACAACGACCAAAGTATATTTCTTGCCAGCTTTGGTTTGAACATTCACTGGACCAAACAAATCCATGTGGAGCATGTGAAGAGGTTCAGTGATGCTAAAATTCTGCCTTGTCTTGAAACTGGCTCTTTTTTGCTTGCCCATCTCACAACCAGGACATGGCTTCTCCTTTTTAAAGGAAATCTGAGGAATCCCATCAACGAGTTGTTTCTAGACAACTTATTAATATTTTTGAAACTTAGATGGGATAACCTCTTGTACCACAGCCAGTTGGTGTCTTCATCAGCCTTGGTATAAAAACATTGCTCTTGAGGGGCAGTTTCCATATCCATGACGTATACATTTCCCTTCCTTGGTGCAACCATAACCACTTTCCAATCTTTGTTAAATATGATACCTTGAGCAATATCGAACAGTACCTTATATCCGTCGTCACACAGTTGACTGACACTTATCAGGTTGTATTTCAAACCATTGACAAAGGCAACTTTAGTGAACTGGATCTGTCCATTATTGATTATATCATATCCCTCAGTTTTCCCACTTCCATCATTTCCAAACGTCACCACCAGTCAATCTTGGATGGTGAACTCTTCCAGCAGGGGCTTACATCCGGTCATCGTCCGTCCAGCTGCGCTGTCCAGATACCATGTATTCTTTTTACAATCGCCCTGCACACCCACAAAAGAAATTAGTTTTCTTTGGGAACCCATCTCTCGATGGGTTCACTGGACTCACACTGGGAATCCACAGTTTCCTTCTGGGGTTGTGAAATAGAGGCTGAAGCTGGTGATTTTCCAACTTCAGGAGTAAAAGTTTTGGAAATAACAGGAGTTTTACCCTTTTTCTTCTCAGATTTTGTTCCGGATTGAACAATTTGTTTCTTATTTTTCTTTGAAAGGGGTTTTTCAATAACATTTTGTTTTGCAACTGGTGGGGTTGAAGTTCCTTCCAGGTTTTTGATTTTGGTAGTGCAACTCTGAACCTATCTAGACAAAAGTTGGAGTTGCTCTTCCATTCTTAACAAAATATTATTATTTTCATCAGGCAACTGAGCCTTGGACTGGGGCTCGGCAGTGGTCTTGGTCTTTTGAGTCTTGGGCTCTTTAGACTTTTGAGGCAAAGGCTTTTCACCAGCAGCCTTCTTACCTGGAACTTTAGCCTTTTGGGCTCTAGATTTAACCTCAACAGGGGTGGTCTCAACAGATTCAGTTTTCTTGGAACACTCAGGTTGGTCATAAGGGGTCTCAATTCGGATGCTTTCTGGCAATTCATGAATATCAGGAATTGCAGTTGCCATCTCAGTTTTCTTGGAACAGTCAGGTTGGTCATAAGGGCAGAAATGGTCTTAGTGCAAGCATCATAGTTCCTCCCAAATGCCCTTACCCAGGTTTTGATAACCATTTGTTCTTTTTCAAGGTCAGATTACAATTTTTGGTTATCCAGTTCCAAAACCTCATTCAAGGCAATTGACTCATTGAGAGGCAACTGGACACTTTGAAAATCATTTGCCATGGTTTTTAAATTGTTTAATTCATTTAAAACTGTTTCCAGATACATTTCACCATCAACGAATAACAAATCACCATTAAGTGATTCAGCAATGTCCAGTTTTGATTCTGTATCCTGTTCAATATCATAATCATATACCTTTTTTAGTATGATAGCAACCCATCTTCCTGAGACAACATCTTCCTTCACCAGATGTTGAGTTTGCTTGTCTTCCAGTGCCATAAAACATACATCTCTGATCTCCTCTTCATCATCAGATGAGTCATCAGAGATTTCCCATTTCTCTTCAACATTAGCCAGTAAACATTTATTTTGCTCCTTTTCTTTTTCAAGAGAAAGGAGAGCAATTTGGGCCTTTAATTTCTTATATTTGTTCTTATAAGAATCATCAGATTTATGGTATGTAATGGCAGGGGGACCAGTTTACTTGTTCATCCGACTAGATCTGCATTCCTTCATAAAGTGACCTTTCTTACCACACTTATAGCAGGTAAGATTGGATTTATCCAGAGAGTTGGAGCTGGAAGCATTATTTGAGCCATTAAATCGATTAGATTTATGCTTAAACCTATTAAAAGTTTTAGCAATCATGGCTACCAGATCATCATTGTCAGTGTCATCACAATCTTCACTGATTTCAGTGATCAGTCCTGAGTTCAAGAAACTGTTCAACATCTCCTTCATCGAAAGTGGCTGGACATTCTCAGCAGACATTAAAGCAGCACAAGGTTGGCCAGTCAAGCTAGCAACCTTTGAACACTGGGAATGATTGATAGCATCCTGCTCAGCCACCAGTCTTGCAGCATTATTATCTTCAGTGAATCTGAAGACTCCATAGAAAGATGCAAGAGTGTGACTGTACAGGGTCTTACCTTGTCTAAGGACAAGAATCATGTGTGCCCACTTGGTTGGAAGAATATCACAAAATTTTTCAAGAAGAATATCTTTATCTTTTTCAACACCCAACCCTCTCAGCTGATTAATGAGGCTAGTAAATCTGGTGTATGTACCAGTTAAACTTTCATTGGGCTGGGCAAAGAAGGTTTCATACTTCTTGTTCAAAGCAACTTTTCTGGTGGACAAGGTGTCATTTCCTCCTTCAAACTGAAGAATTAATTCATCCCACATAGACTTGGCACTGGGAAATAACACAAGTGTTGGAATTAAGTCTTCAGGGACAGCGCCTAGGATCATGTTTTTCAGTCTGGTATCCAAGTCAACTAGTCTGCGATCCTCATCAGACCAATGGTCTTCAGGCTTCTCCCTAGTACCTCTTCTACCAGTTGGGTTAAGAAGAGGACTAACACCAGAGGACATAGGTATATATGGTCAATCTTTTAAGATTTTCAACATATACCTGTCTATCCCACCAAAATGCAAAAGCATTCTGGCCTTCCACGTGCCAAACTTGTCATCATCCCCATCGAAGTTAGGGACAGGGGTGTAGGAATAATGCACGTGGACATGGTTGGGAGCAGGAGGGGTAGGAGGAGGAGGGTTATTATTAACAACATGCTCAGGATTAGTTTGAGTTGTTTGATTAATAGGTGGTGTTTGATTACCAGTTTTGAAATTAGGACCAGAACCATTTCCACTTCCAGTAGCAGCCATCTGAACAGATCTAGGTTATAGAATATAAAATTCAACCTTTCTGCTCTGATACCACTTGTAAGTCCCAACTACACGTAGATGGTACAACTGGAGACACCTCTATGTCAATAGTGGATTTCTTTGAAATACACTTATCAAATCTGGACGAGACCAGTTAAGATAAGTGGTATACCAGGTATATCTGGAAGGTTTACTTATTAAGGTGACAATACAAATAAGTAAATAACAATGCAATAAATAACTTAAGACATAAAGTAAATGGTGAGACAATATGTATTTTTCATATATATTTTATTTATTGATGTATAAACAAAATACAAAGGTTGATGCGGAACCAAGATATTACAAGTATGTAAATATCTTAACAACCTATGAAATACAATTGATCTAAACTTGGAAATCTCTAAAACAATCCAAACACTTAAAGTTGTGAAGTGATTCTTTTTGCGATTGAGAGAATTTGCACAAGAACACCAATATATATTGCAAAGAGATATTTGCAAAGAAATATTTTTGTGTGTGCAAATGGCCTGTATTTATAGGCAAAGGTTGACATTGGGATTTCAACTTTGCTGTACAAATATGGTTGAGATGCATTTAAGATTGTTATGGAAATCCTTAAAATGCTATATAAAGTATGTCAGAGAACATACTTTATTCAACCTGCTTTTGTACTTATACAAGGATAATTGGTATTGTCCGGGTAATAGTATACAAAGCAATTAAGCCATTTTCCTTATAATCAGTGTAAAGCTTTGTAACTCCTTTAAACTGAATATCTCTCCAGTTGTTGATCTGGTTAAACTGGTCACTGGGCTTCGCTGCCATGGCCAGTGTCTATCTTCCATTTGATGTCTTCGACTTCAACTGGACAGTCTTCATTTCGTCAGATCTTCAACTGGAGGAAGTCACCAGTTGCATTAACTGTACGCTGCAACTTGACTTCACATATTTATGGACAAATCTAATAGTCTCCAGATGCAACTGGAGACTGGCCAGTTTTCACTAAAACTGGTCCTAACAATTTACTATGTTAGTAAAACCTTGAACCCTGCCAAGCAAAATTACACTACTACAGAGAAGGAGTTGCTTGCGATAGTCTTTGCATTCGATAAGTTTAGTTCATATTTGGTATTGAGTAAAACTGTTGTTTTCATTGACCATTCTGCTTTGAAGTATTTGTTTTCTAAGCAATATGCAAAGCCTAGACTTATTCGATGGATTTTGTTGCTTCAAGAGTTTGATATAGAAATCAAAGATAAGAAAGGTGCCAAGAACTGAGCAGCTGATCACTTGAGCCGATTGGAAGACCCAAACCGGGAGGAGCTTCAAGATGGGGAGATTAAGGATAACTTCCCCGATGAATATTTAAATGTCATTTCTAACTGTGATGAAGGTCCTTGGTTTTCTGATATTGCTAATTATTTGGTTGTAGGTGAAATACCAAATGATTTCTCGGGTCAACAAAAGAAGAAGCTCATATCGGATGCTAAGCACTATTTTTGGGATAACCCATATTTGTTTCGTTCTTGTGCAGATGGTATGGTGAGAAGATGTGTAGCAGGAGCTGAAACTCGGGAGATAATGGATGCTTGTCATTACGGGCCAACTGGAGGTCATTATGGTCCTTTGGTTACAGGTATAAAGGTTTTTGATGCAGGTTTCTGTTGGGCTACAATTTTTAAGGAGGCTCAAACGTTGGTGGAAACTTGTGACATATGCCAAAGACAAGGAAGCATTACTAGACATGATCAAATGCCACAACAAGGAATTCAGGTATGTGAAGTATTTGACATTTAGGGCATAGTCTAATAAGTTTCAGTATATTTTGGTTACCGTTGACTACGTGTCTAAGTGGGCCGAAGCCAAGGCTTTGCCTACAAACGACGCGAGGGTAGTCACTGATTTTTTAAAGCAATTATTTAGTAGATTTGGTTGCCCTAGAGCCTTAATTAGTGACTGTGGTACACATTTTGCTAATCATCAACTAGCTAAGGTTCTTAAAAGGTATGGTGTGTGTCATTACTTTTCGACTTCATATCACCCACAGACCAGTGGTCAAGTGGAGAACACCAACCGGGCATTAAAATTTTTTTTGGAAAAAACGGTCGGGGATAACCCCAAGGTTTGGTCGAAAAAGCTAGATGACGCCTTGTGGGCATTTAGGACTGCCTTTAAGACGCCGATTGGCACCACACCATACCGGTTGCTCTACGGTAAGACTTGTCATTTAAGTGATTCAGCATTTAAGTGATTCAGCATTAAGTGTCTCAGGAAGATGGGTTGCTATCGTACTAAAAAAGGTATATGATTATGATATTGAACAGGATACATAATCTAATTTTGTTTTGTTGAATTTGAATCTCATTTTGTTAGTTAGATTTAATTTTGTTTTGTCAAGAAAGTGCAGGTTCAAATGTGGTGTGAAGCGGATTGAGGTAAGTTTGTGTTTAAAAATGAAAAAACGAAAAAAAAAAATTTGGAAAAGACCCCCACTGCGCCGCAGTGGGGGTGGTGACCTTGACTGTGCCGCAGTCCATTTCCTCGTCCAAATTTGACCATCACCCCACTGGTGTGACATGCTCGACTGCGTCGTAGTCCCTTTGCTCGGCATTCGGATGCATAAGACCTCACTGCGGCGCAGTGAGGGAGGTCGAAACCCACTGCGCCACAGTGGGTCAATTGACTGGTCAGGGGTGGAATGGGTTACTTAGCCAAAGGAGGAAACCCCTTAATTTTTTCCACCACAAAATCTCTATCTCTTTTTCTCCCCTTTTTCCAAAAACGAAAATCTTTCAAAAACCTCCAAGAACTCCGATAATCATCTTTTAAATCCACCAAAATCCTGCACTTTTCTTTCTCTATTATCTTAGCTTATCATCTTTCAATCACTATCATGGGAAAGAATGTAAGTTTCCTTGTTTATTTTCCTTTTAATCCCTTAATATAGATTTCTTGATTTTTAAGGTTTAATTGCAGAATTGGTTGGTGGGTTTTATAGGTAATGTGTTATGGAAGCTAATGTAATGTTCAATTTCACGATTCAAACACTTGTTCGTCCGGATTTAAGTCGAAGTTAAACTTAGGGTTTTGAAAATTTAGGGCTTTTTGATGAACAAGTGTGGGGGAGGTTTATTGTTTTATTAATTAGTGATTGTTGCTTGTTATAACTGTGGGAAGTATCTATTACCCCTGATTTGTGTTGAAATCGTGATGAATTTTGGAAGAACTTACCCAGATATTCAAGTGACTGCACCGCAGTGGTGGTGGGTTTAGCCCACTGCGCCGCAGTCCGTTGCTCGTGACCCGCCAGAGAATTGAACCCCACTGCGCCGCAGTGAGGGTTGCCTCAGACCACTACGCCGCAGTGGTTATCCACGACCTGATTTGACTTGGCCTCACTGCGCCGCAGTGAGGAGGTGTCATGCCCACTGCGCCGCAGTGAGGCACCTTTCCTGCCAATTTTGTTCATTTATTTTACATGATTCCCGTTTGCATTCGTCGTTTAACATAGTTGTTTATCTTATGGTTTATTATTGTAGGATGCTGCCGGTGCCGATAAACGAAAGAACCCCGAAGTGGGGCAATCAAGTGGGACCGCCGAGGTACCCGCTAAAGTTGCTAAGAAGACAGTTGAGCCACCTGCGCTCACATTTTGGCCCGGACAACTCAACGAAAAACATACATGGCTTGAGTTTACGAGGGTGAAGCGCCCACACAGGAACATCTATCTCAATAAGTTGTATTCTTTGCACAAACAGGTTGTGTGCCCTCCCAGGTATCTCCACCCAACTGCAGCTCAACATTTTGGTATCCACGCTAATATTAATGGATGGTTTCGGGTTGAGGCTCAAGTGGGTGACCGGTTAGTTGTTAGTGATATGTTGCATAATGTGTTTAATAATAGGGAACCGGTATATAGGGAGTTATGTTTAGAATTCTATTCAACGTTGAAACTTTCAAATAAGTTGAATAAAGTTACAGACATTTTTGAGGATCGGTGTGTGTCGTTTTATTGTGGAGGGGTTCAGAGGAAGATATATGTGGCACAGTTTGGGTACTATACAGGTATGTACCCACTGGATGAGTTGAAGAACAGTGATTTTCGGGCTTTGTTGAGGCAAGGGTTGTATGTGAAGCAGGCTATTGATGGCGAGTCCATTCCACAGTATTGGACTCGTATTTCTGGGGGCGAAGCTTGGCCATCTGGGGGACAGTTAGTGTGTCCAAGATTAGGAGTGTGAAACTGAGAATGCTCCACCGGATGATTGTTACTTTCTTGGTACAGCGGTCCACTCACTGGGACAAGGCGTACCAAACTGATTTATGGTTGATTAAGCTATTTTCAGAGGGGGCACCCAGGAGGTTTGCTTTGGCCCCCATAGTTGTTCTTGATAGGATGTGTAACCACTCCGACTCAGAGTTGGTTTTAGGGCACTTCATCACCCAGATCTACAGGAGGATGGATATTTTCGATACGGATGAGTGCCAGACAGATCTATCTCCTCAGGTTTTTCAGGAGACTTTTACTGAGGGCGAGTTGGTGAGGGGGAAGATTGTGAAGAAGATGACGAAGAATGAGAGTTCTAGGTTACTGGATCATACTGGGGTTATTATTGCACCGCCTCCGACTATGGAGGCAGCTGAGGATGAGGATCTGCAGGAGCCACCGAGGAGGCAGGGTCCCGTAGGGATTGATTTGACCCCATTGAGCACCCAGCTCCAGCAGATCTATGAGGGGCAGCAGTCCAGCCGCCAGGCTTTTGATGATTATCAGCGGCGTATGGATCAGGAGGTGACGTGGATAGGGTCGCAGCAGGCCCATACAAACTACACTCTTGATTATTACCAGCCGATGTGGCAAGCCAGTATACAGGGACGGAGTTTGTGAGGCCTGATCCGATTCCACCCTTTAGCCCACCACCTATCCGTGTTCCACCTTATCGATAGGATGGCGGTTCTTTCTTCTTCACGCCTTCCTAGATGTCCCCACGGCCCTGACTTGGGAGGATCTCCCCGAGGGCCAGTTCAGTTTGGTCGATTTACAGGTGGTGATGCTGGGATCTCCTCTTCTATGCCTAGTTTCTTTGCAGGTACTAGCTCTAGGTTTGCTGATTTTGTTGGAGGCTCGGGAGAATTTGCTGCTGGTGGTTCTAGACAAGCAGGTAATCAGTCGGGAGGCGGCTATGGCGGTTCAGGTTCAGGAGGCACGCTAGAGCCGGCCACTAGCTGGGTGGATGATCTTTTTGGCCCACCTGGTGCTCCTTGTGGCTATCACAGGCAGCAGCAGTGATGATAGAGATTACGATGACCTCCATCCGGTACCGTGGGATGGGGTCATATGCTGATTGATTTCTACTCATTTTGGCAGATGGGTGACTGTACTTGATACATTATTTCTTAGCTTCTCTCTTTATTTTTGTTGGTATCCACCCTACGGGGTGATGAAACATTGTATTTGGTTATTTTTCTTTTTCTTTTGGTTTGTTGCATCAACAGTAGAATAAGGTTATGCTTGGAATTATTATGGTTTGTTTTGATGCAATATGAGCAAGTTGTTACATTTTATGGCTATAGTGCAACTCAAGTGTGGGGGGAACCCCTTGGATTCTCTTCTCATCTATTCTATGGCAGCAGTGTGTTGATTATGTGATGGTGTGTGTATGCTATTTTAATACAAAATGTTTACTTGACAAAAATTTTTAATAGGCGAAGTGTGTTCTGAATGGTTATTTAGCTAGTCCTTCGGGATTGATAACATTACTTGCATACTCATATATATCCAAAACACCCAATTGTGAGATTTCATCTTTTCATATATAGTTGTGCCAGGTGACGGTTTTGCTTTGTTTGCCTCGTAAATACGTCCCTCTCTAAGGCTCTTGGATTTATTCGGGAGTAAGGGTTTTCATTTTGATGCCCTGCACTAGGATGTGCGTATTTGAGGTATTTCTAAACCACTTCCGGGTTCTTTTCTTGATGAGAGTATACCGGTGATGTGTTGATTCTAGAACTTGGCCTGGTGATCGTGACAAGTACATTGGATGACGAATTGGCATTTAGGTTTGACCATACTTTTTCTTTCTTTCTTTTCATTTTTCTTTTGTATATCCATACCCCTACTATACAACCTTACACATATACTTGTCTATATTCACACAATTTTCCTTTTTGTATACCTTAGAGAAATTATACACATATACATCACTTTAACTTTACCTTTTCCATTGTATAAATCCACATATTCATGTAATTTCACCTAATTATACCTAACTATACCGATAATCTAATATGGGGGGCCATTGATTGTCATTGGTTTTTTTGGATGGTTTGGGAGAGTTTCAGTGGGTTGATCTGTGGAATATTCTTGTCTATGAGAATATGTAAATGGGTTAAGTTGTTGAAGATTGTCTTGGATTGTTCAAACAAAGAAAGTGAAGTGTTATAGGCATGTTTATCATTGTAAGAGGGTATCTACTAGTAGAGTAAAGATGGTTCAAAAGAATAAAAAGAATTGAAAAACAGAAAAATTTAAAAAAAAAAGAGAGAGAGAAAAAAGAAAAGAACTTGGGCTTGTTAGAGATCCAAAAATAGTGATAAATTGTAATTAAGATTGTGGACTTATTTGTTGTTAAATCATAGATATATGATAACTAAGGATGATGAGCTAAATATAAAGTTTAGCATGTGTAAGGACTTATAGTAAAAATACTCCTCATTCCTTAGGCATCATATATATACATGTACATATAACTATTTCAATAACAACCTTCATAATTTCCTTACACCTCTGTCCATTTAAAAACACACACACACATAATCTCTCTCAATACACACACTAAACACACCAAGAACACACACACTTACATCCACTATTGTTGAGATCGAATCTAGAGCAGAAATCGTGATATTACATGTGGTATCAGAGCAAAAGATCACTTTGATATCGATCCATAACTGATTTTGATTTCAATTTCATCAAAAATCAAATTCAAAAACCGTTTTTCATACCGTCCCCAGTTTCATCATTTTTCATCGCTTAAATCACATAAAATCATCAATTTTTGTTCAAATTTAGATTCCTTATAGCTTAAAACATAATCCTGTTAAGTTTCAAGTTTCAATTCGATCTAGAACTCGAGATTGAATTTTTAGATTTTGGCGCTCAAATTTCGGTATTTGATTCTGTTGTGTTTTTAGCTGAATTTTGTTCGAGGATTTGTTACGGACGTGAAAACAAACATTTTGCAAGTGATTTCAAGTTCTAACTCCAAGTAATTCAAAAGATATTGAAGTTTTAAAAGTCGTTAATGGAGTTTCCGAAAATGTGTTGTTATCTGATGAAAAAGATGATGCCAGAACGATCTTCATTAGGACGATCTTCCCTAGATCGTCTTAGTGCCTGATTATCCATTCTTTCATACTTTGTGTGTTGTGACTTGTAGGATGATCTTCACAAGATCGTTCTAGCAAGTGGTTGTGGTGTGAAGTATTGATTTTGGCTAACTAATCCGAAAGGATCGGTTTTGGTCAATTCAAAGTGTTATATAATTTGAAAAGTAAGGCAGAAAACTAAGACGATCTTGTCAAGATCGTCTCAGTTACCTGACCCTAGGACGATCTTGCTCAAGATCGTCTCAGTGATTGGGAATGACACACTTCTTGGGTAACTGATCATTCTTGATTGGTTTTGCTCAAATTCATTTCTTCCAAATTCATACTGAAACTCTGTCAAGTTTTTCAAAAATTACTTAGAAAATTTCTCAGTACCCCAAGACGATCTTCATCTCAAGACCGTCTCATTTTCCATTCAAAATTCTAAGACGATCTTAAACAAGATCGTTTCATTTCCAAGTCTTTCATTTCTCAATTTTCATTTTCAATTCCTTTAATTCACTTTCAATTCTCATTTTCAAAAATTCAAAAACATATCTCAATTTCAATTTCATTTCATACTTAGACAAATTCCACTGAATTTCTTCCAAGACAATCTTCCATTCAATCGTCTTGCTTCTTTTTTCAACTCTAGGACGATCTTCCAAAAACGATCTTCACCTAGAACGATCTTCATCAAGATCGTTTCAATTCCTGATTTTTTTTTAAACTCTCATTTCATTTCAAGTTTCAAAACAAATCTCTTTCAAATGGCTTCTCGTGAAGCATTGGCATTGGGTTCCGATACAAGACCTCCAGTTCTCTACCGTGGTTCCTATGGACTATGGAAGAAAATATTCATGGACTATGTGGAATGTCAACCAAATGGTCACCTACTTAAAGATTCCATTCTTAATGGACTTGCAGTTCATCGCCATCCCACTACCGGTGCAATACTCACTCTTGATCTTTTGAATGCTGAACAAAACGATCGAACAACTGCAGATAACAGAGCTAGATCATGCTTATACAAAGCACTACCAGATGAAATCTATGGTTCTGTTGATTCTTATGATACAGCTAAGGAGATATGGGATAAGGTGGCAAGACAAATGGAAGGATCTGACTTGACTTCAACAATAAGATTGACAAATGTGTTGACTGAGTTTGACAACTTCAGCAAATTGCCAAATGAATCTCTAAAGGCTGTCTATTGTAGATTCTACAATGTCATAAATGAACTTAGGAAGAACAATGTCAAGAAATCAGAGATTGAGTTAAACATCAAATTCATCAAAGCTCTTGGTCCTGAATGGGAAGATTTTGGAACACAGATTAAGCAACATCAAAATCTGACCAAGTTCACCATCCATAATCTTCATGAATCCTTCAAACTCAATGAACATCAAGTTCTAAACAAAGCTTCATCAAACAAAATGCCAGAAGTTGTATCTTCTGATTCTTTGGCATTGATTGTTGAAAAGAAGGTTTCTGAAGCTCTTAAAAGGCAAACGGTGGTTGTTTCTTCATCTGATGAGGAGGGAGATGATATGATGGCTACAAGAGAAGGTGTCTCACATGAACTATATCAAGCTCTTGTCGCGGTAACTAAGCATTTCAAGAAAAAATTCTACAAAGCGAGGCCTACAAATAACAATCTCCGCACTTCTTCAACAAGTGCATTTCCCAAGAAGGAACACTATCATTCCAAGAATTATGAACAAGGTGAATCAACTGGATCAAAGCATGTTGAAAAGAAAGAAGGCTATGAGAAACAAGTTGTTGAGAAGGGTAAAGCATCTGACAAAAAGTGCTACAATTGTGGTATTCCTGGTACATTTTGCTATTGATTGAAAACAATCTCGTAAGCGGAACTATGAGTACTACAAGCAGAAGATGTTATTTGCCAAGCAAGTGGAAGCTGGTCATGCATTACTTGCTGAAGATGACAAATGGCTATTGCTCTCAGATGATGAAGATGAAGATCTTTCTGCTAATGTTTGCTTTATGGCGAGGTTGGCCAAGAACAAAGATTTTGAGGCTGAAAGCACTGATGATGAGTATCCTGATGATGAGGTAAATCTTAACTCTATTCTTTCATTAGTTAGAGATAAAGAGTCTCTTAATTTAGCTCTATCTAACTTGACAACTCATATTAAGACTTTAGCCAACAAAAACAAAAATTTGCAAAATAGTATTTCATTATCTAAAAGTGAATTTTCAAAACTTCTTGAAGAATATTCAAAATTACTTTTTGATCATGATACTATTAAACAAGACTTTCAATCATATAAATAAAGGATGTTGGTTAAAGAATGTGAGTTGAATGCCTCTCTTGATTCTAAGTTATTACAAAAATGTCTTAATCTTGAGAAGACCATTCAAGATCTTGAAAAAGCAAATGAAGATCTTGAAATTCAAAAGACCAATGAATGGCTTTGAGCAAATGCTAGACAAATGGATGTTGATATTCTCAATAAGAAGCTTCAAGAAGCTAAAGTCGAACAAAACCCTCTCTTGGATTTCACTGCCTATTTTAACAAGTCAAAAATTGCAAAACATGATCTTCTTCTCGGGTTGGGATTTGAGAATATCACATCATTGCAAAAAGCCAAGGATGAAATAGAACCTTTGTATGATGAAAAATTTCTTCGACTCGGTATGGTACAACAATTTATTCGTCCATTGGATAACGAATTTGAGACCGATGAAGTTGAGAAACCAAAAGATGAATTTTTGGTCAATTATGATGCTCTAAATGCTTCTTACAAAACAACAGAGTCTTCAAGTTTTAAATTGGAAGAAATTGCATCAAATTTTCAAAACCAAGAATTTGTTAATCCTTCACCTAAACCTACTAAAATGTATATTCCATCAACATTTTTGGAAAAACAAATAGAAGGTTTACAACACAAGGTGGATTCTCAACAAAAAGTCATTGATCATCTCAAGTCTCAAAATCCATATTCAGAAGATAAATTAGTTGTTGTACATGCTAAGAAAGTTTGTAAGAATGTTTCTACTCAAACTGACCTAATTGATTTAGTAGAACATTCAACCCAAACTACTTGTGTCTCATCTACAAATTCCTCCACTCAGACCTTGTCTGACTCTCTTGAATGTTCATGTCAAAATGCTGCTACTGTAATAGCTGATGATTATGTGCAATCTGATTTATCTAATGACGAACTTGCACATAGTTTAGTTTTGATATGGTACTTCTATAGGTTTTTCACTTGTGATACTCTTGATGAGTTAGTTGTTCACCCTAAGCTTAGTGCTAATATAGGTGTTGATACTTCTACTCAAATTTCTTGTGAAACCAAAGATATGTCAGTTCAAGTTGACCTAATTTCTGAGACTACCCATGATGTGAAGTTAGATCCCAAGATTCCTGATTTTTCAAAAACTTCAAAAGAATTTAAACTAATCAACCTCCGGTGAAATTCTTCACAAAAGATGATTTTGATAAATTCATGGAGGGAGAATATGTTTTTGATTCAGAAACTAAGAAAAAGATTGAATCTACCAAAATCAAAGTTGAAACAAATGAGGATTCTCAAAACCCATTTGCCAAAGCTCCAACATCATATTATTCAAAGGATCGAGTTAAGTCCAAACTCGTCAAGACTAAACCAAAGACCATCACAAAAATCAATAAGTTAAAACCAAAGTGTCCTACCCCGGTTAATCATGTCAAAATCAAACAAGTTGAGACCATTCCTAGAACAAAGTACACCAAAGTGAAACTTCCGAAAGACAATCCTAATGTTTCTTCATCTAACTCTCAATCTAGTTCATTACCTAAGGTATCTAAGTCTAGCTCAGTTTCGCTAACTAGGGATACTTCAAATGGTGCAACTAGATATAGGGATAGATATGGGTGGTTTTCTCACGATAAACCAAAGAAAGAAGAAGTTTCCGCACCAACAAAAGACTCTAAAAAGATGAAAGTGTTCAAAAACTCTCGTTCTAATCTTCTTACTGTCAATTCAACAGGTGGAAAGAGCTTAATTAGTGATACTAGATGGGTAGCAAAGTCATTAGTACCTAAGTTCACTAATGTTGAGAAAAAGAAGAAAAGGCGAAGGAGAAAAGCTGATAGTAACGAGAAGAATGTTTCTTTTAGTTCAAACAATTCATCTTTTAAGTCCTCTGTGTTAAACAATGTTAATGGTGCCAAGGCAAGGCCTTGTGTGGTTGTAAAAAATGTTAATTCATGTTCTCGTGTGATTGGTGTGAATGCTTGTAGACGTGTGACTTTTAATTCATGTGTGAATGTTCGTACTTTTTATCCAAATGTGCTTATTGATAATGTGCTTGTTAATGCTTATGTTGATTCCAAAGCATGTTTGAATGCTATTCCTAAGTTATATACCCTGCCTGTGTTAACTAACCACAAAGGGCCCGTCTTCAAGTGGGTACCTAAAGTCGGTTAAATTTCTTTGATTGCAGGAAATACCCATTTGTGTTTGGATACTTGATTCCGGGTGTTCTAAACATATGACTGGCAATAAAGCATTGCTCAAGAACTTTATCGAACGATTCATGGGAACTGTTCGATTTGGGAACAACAATTTCGCTCCTATCTTAGGTTATGGAGACATTGAACGCAATGGAATTGTCATCAAGAAAGTTCATTATGTTGAAGGATTAAGTCATAACTTGTTCAGTGTTGGACAATTCTGTGACAACAATCTTCCAGTTCTTTTTTCGACAATCTCTTTGCAAAATCCAAACTCTAGATGGAGTTGACATTCTGTGTGGCGACCGCGATGATAACCTTTTTACCGTCAATCTTGATGATAACCAACCTACCAACAATATTTGTCTCATTTTGAAAGCTACATCAAAGAATTCTTGGTTGTGGCATAGAAGGCTTTCTCACCTAAATTTTCCAACCATCAATACTTTGGTCAACAAGCATCTTGTTGAAGGCTTGCCGGACTATAAGTATGAGAGTGAGCATGTTTGTCCTTCTTGTGCTGTTGGGAAGATTAAACGAGCTTCTTAAAAACCGAAGAAATCTCCAAATTCATTAGCACCTCTTCATTTGCTTCACATGGATCTTTGTAGGCCGATGAAAGTATAAAGCCGAAATGGGAAGAAATACATCTTGGTTATTGTTGATGATTATTCAAGATATACTTGGGTCAAGTTTCTTGCCTCCAAAGATGAAACAACTCAGATTTTGATCGATTTCATCACTTCTACTCCAGTAAATCTTCAACTTCCAGTCCGTTACATCCGTTCAGATAACGGAATTGAGTTCAAGAATGCCATTTATGATAAATTCTGTAAATCCAAAGGCATTACTCACCAATTCTCTGTAGTTCGTACCCCACAACAAAACGGTGTCATTGAAAGGAGAAATCGAACGCTAATGGAAGCTGCAAGAACAATGCTTGCTTATTCCAAATTGCCTTCCAATATGTGGGCTGAAGCTGTTGACACTGTTTGTCACACTCAGAATTGGTCCATTGTCAATCAGCGTTTCGAGAAGACTCCTTATGAGGTTGTTAACAAACGCAAACCCAACATTAACTATTTTCATATCTTTGGGTGTGTTTGTTATACTTTGAATGATCGGGAGAATCTTGGAAAGTTCGAGAAGAAAGGTGATGAAGGTTACTTTGTTGGTTATTCCAAGACATCAATTGCCTACCGAATCTACAATCGCCGAACAAATACAATTCAAGAAACAATGAATGTTTGGTTTGATGAGATGTCGGGTATGATCTTTGAACAAGAAAGTTTTTTACCAACAAGTAATGATCCAAGTGCTTTAAGTACTTCATCAAGGACTTCTACTTTAGCATCTAAATTCAAGAAGTTTCCAACTCCAACAAGTGATGAATTAGATATTCTTTTTGAAGAATTCTACAATTCCAAACCGATTCATGATGAAGAACCTCGAGTCATCGTTGAACCAATTCTGACAAATTATCCAGTTCCTAACAACAATCATGAATCATCATCAAGTTCTTCTAAGCAAGGTGCTACATCTTCTACTAGTAGTTCTTTATTCTTCTCTAATGATTCTTCTTCACCACCTTCTCCTGATAATTCTTCTCAAGAGAATGTTCAAGAATAACCTACCCAATTTGCTCAAACAACGAATCCGATAAACACTCCAAATATGTATGTGCCACCTGACTTCGATCATCCATCCTATGAGGAAGCTGTTCTACCAAATTATGATTCCATCTCTTCCTCATGATCGCAAATGGTCACGTATGCTGAAAAATCATCCTACTGATCAAATTATTGGAGATCCACAAGCCGGAGTATCTACTCGTACTTCAGTAAACGAGTGTCTTGTTGCACTTTCTCTCAGTAACATCTGTTAGAAATCCAAAAATAGTGATACATTGTAATTTAAGTTATGGACTTACTTGTTGTTAAGACATGTGTTGATGATTTCTAAGGTTGAGGGGCTAATTGTGATAATTAGCATAGTTGATTTGTATAGACTATAAATAGCCCTCAATTCCTTAGAAATCATCACAAGACATAACATTAGCATAACTCTTGACATACATTCCATACCATTTCACCTGAATAACACACAATTGATCCCAATTCTCTCTCAACACACACAGAAACACCAAGAACACATACACTAACCAAACGCCATTGTTGATGTGAATTCGAGTGATAAAATCGTGTTGTTACATTTGGTATCAGAGCCAACATCATTTTGATCTCGATCCATAACTGAATTCAATCACATTTCGTCAAAAATCTCCTTTAATTCTGTTTTTTTTCCGTTTCTGTTCATTTTTGTTCTTCACTGAAAATCCAAAAAATTAACCTCTCAAATCACATAAAATCACAAATGTTTGTTCACCGTTCGATTCCTCATAGTTAATAACATAATCCTCACAAGTTTCGTATTCTAATTCGATCTGGATCAAAAGTTCAGATTTTGAGTTTTTGGCGCTAAAATTTGGGATTTGATTCTGTTGTGTTATAAGCTAAAAAGTGTTAATCGGATCATTGCTGAGGTGAAAAGAAAACTGTTTGCAAGTGGTTTCATGTTCCAATTCTCAGAAAATCAAAAGATATTGAAGTTTTAAAAATCGTCAATGGAGGTGTTCATACTCAGAGGTTGAAGACGACTTGGTGAAGCTAAACGATCTCATTTAGATCGTTTTAGTTTTTCTATCCTTGGTATATACATTTCAGTGTTGTGGCTTGTAAAACGATTCAAATTTTGATCGTTTTGACAAGTGTGGTTGTTGTGAGAAGAGTTGATTGTGGCTAACTGATCCTTTGGATTGGTTTCGGTCAATTCAATTTCTTGAAAAATACACAAGTTGTTGAGAAATCCTGAAAAGAAACCAAAACGATCTCTTTTAGATCGTTTCAGTTTTCTTTGAAACCAGAACGATCTCTTTTAGATCGTTTCAAGTTTTACTTGAACATTCTCTGGTTTGATTAATTCGTGAAGAGTTGTGTTTGGGAATCATACTACTCTTGGGTAACTGATCTTCGTGATTGGTTTTGCTCAATTCATTTCGTTCCATTTCATACCAAAACTCTGCCCAAATCATTTCAGAATACTTAGAATTTTTCTTCTTCTGAAAATCGTTTCAAGTTTAAATCGTTTCACTGTTAATTCAATTTAGATCGTTTCAAATCAGATCGTTTCATTCCTGCACATTGAGATCATGTCATTCCTGAACATTTAGATCGTTTCATTTACACTTCTTCTACATCGTTTCATTTTAATTTCAAATCAGATCGTTTCATTTTCATTTCAATTCAGATTGTTTCAGTTCATTCCAAATTAGATCGTTTCATAGTGTCATACTTTCTTCAAAATCAATTCAATTCTCAATTCAAATCAATTTCAAATGACTACTCGTGAAGCATTGTCTCTGGGTACTGATACAAGACCACCAGTTCTTTATCGTGGTAACTATGGACTTTGGAAGAAAAGTTTCATGGATTATGTAGAACGTCAGACAAATGGTCACATGCTTAAGGACTCAATCATCAATGGACTTGCTATGCATCGTCATCCTACTACCCGTACTATTTTGACTCCTGATCTTTTGAATGCCGAACAAAGAGATCGTATTGCTGCTGACAACAGAGCTAGGTCATGCTTGTACCAAGCACTTCCTGATGAGATCTATGGCTCAGTTGATTCTTACGACACAGCAAAGGAGATTTGGGATGAAGTTGCTAGACAAATGGAAGGTTCTGATGTAACCTCAACAATTCGACTGACAAATGTCTTAACTGAGTTTAACAATTTTCAGAAATCTCCAAGTGAATCTATTGAGTCCGTCTACTATAGATTTTGCAATGTGATCAATGAACTGAGAAAGAACAAGGTCAAGAAAGATGAGATTGAGCTGAACATCAAGTTTATCAAAGCACTTGGTCCCGAATGGGAAGATAATGGAACTCAAATCAAGCAACATCAAGATCTGACCAAATTCACCATTCATACTCTTTATGAATCTTTCAAGTTGAATGAGAGCAAAGTTCTAAGCAAAAATTCATTCAACAAAGTGCCAGAAGTTGTATCTACTGATCCTTTGGCATTGGTCATTGAAAGAAAAGTTTCTGAGGCTCTTAAAAGACAAATGACTATTGTTTCTTCGTCTGATGAGGAGGGAGAACATTACTTGGCACCAAGAGATGGTATTCCTGATGAATTCTACCAAGCTCTTGCCGCTGTGACCAAGCATTTCAAGAAAAAGTATTTCAAAGCAAGGCCAACTAACAACAATCTTCGAACTTCATCAACAAGTGCATTTCCAAAGAAGGAACAATATCATCACAAGAGTTTTGAACAAGGTGAAACAACTGTTTCCAAGAAAAGAGACAAGAAAGCAGAAACTGAGAAACAAATCATGGAAAAAGAAAAGACTTCTGACAAAAAGTGTTACAACTGTGGAATTCCTGGTCATTTTGTTGTGGATTGCAAGCTGCCTCGCAAGACGACTTATGAATATTACAAGCAGAAGATGCTTCTGGCAAAACAAGTTGAAGCCGGTCAAGCCTTGATTGCTGAAGATGACAAGTGGCTTTTGCTCACTGATGATGAAGATGAAGATCTGTCTTCCAATGTATGTTTCATGGAAAGGTTGAGCAAAGACAAAATGTTGGAGGCTGAAAACACTGACGAGGAATATCCCGATGATGAGGTAAATCTCGACTCTACTTTTTCATCAATTAAGGATAAAGAGTCTTGTAGAATTGCCTTATCAAACTTGACGAATCATTACACTTCCTTAGCCAACAAAAACAAGAAATTGAAAAATAGCGTTGTATTTTCAAAAAGGGAATACACAAAACTTCTTGAAGAAAATTCTAAACTACTTTTTGAGTATGATGCTATGAAACAAGAATTTCAAAGCTATAAAGAACAAATGTTGGTTAAAGAATGTGAAATGAATGCGTCCCCTGACTCTAAGTTATTGGAAAAGTGTCATAATTTAGAAAAGACCATTCTTGATCTTGAAAAAGCCAATCAAGATCTTAAAGTTCAAAAGACCAATGAATGGCTTCGTGCAAATGCGAGACAAATGGATGTTGATATTCTGAATAAGAAGCTTTAAGAAGCTAAACCAAAAACAATTGAACTTGAAAGAAAAGTCTCTGATTTAAATCATAACTGTTTTTTAAAAGGCATTGAGATTGAAAATCTTGGAAGACAAATTGAGGAACATAAAAAGAATATACTTTTCTATCAAGAAAAGTTGTACAAAGTTGAACAAAACCCTCTTTTAGATTTCACTGCCTATTTCAATAAGTCAAAGATTGATAGATCAGAACTTCTTCTTGGGTTGGGATTTGAGAATATCACTCCATTGCAAAAAGCCAAAGACAAGATCGAACCCTTGTATGATGAAAAGTTTTTGAGACTTGGTATGGTTCAACAATTCATACGTCCATTGGATGACGAATTTGAGACTGGTGAAGTTGAGAAAATTCAAAATAATAAATTTTTGGTTAATTATGATGCAATTAATACTTCTTACGAAACGAAAAAGTCATCAATTTTTGAACTAGAAGAGATCGCATCTAATTTTCAAAACCAAGAATCTGTTGTTTCACCACCTAAACCACTAAATTGTATGTTCCATCCATATTTTTGGAAAAACAAATAGAAGGTTTACAACAAAAGGTGGAATCTCAACAAAAACTTATTAATAATCTACAGTCTCAAAATCCGAATTCAAAGAATGAATCAATTGTTGTTAATATCAAGAAAGTCTATGTGACTGTTTCTACACAAACTGATTTCAGTCTTTTAGTAGACCATTCCACTCAGACTACTTGTGTTTCATTTACTGTTTCCTCCACCCAAACCTTGACTGATTCTCTTGAGTATTCATGTCAAAATAATGCTACTGTAATAGCTGATGATTATGTGCAATCTGATTTATCCTATGACGAACTTGCGCATAGTTTAGTTTTGATATGGTACTATTTTAGGTTTTTCACTTGTGAGTTTACTGAAGAGTTAGTTGTTCACCCTAAGCTTTGTGCTAGTATAGATGTTGATACTTCTACTCAATTTTCTTGTGAACACAAAGATGTGTCAGTCCAAGTTGATTTCATTCCTGAAATTACCAATAGTGTGAAGTTGGAAAACAAGACTCCTGATTTTTCAAAAATCTCTCCAGTTTCACCATTCACCAAAAATGATTTTGATAAATTCATGGAGGGAGAATATGTTTTTGATTCTGAAACTGAGAAAAAGATTGAATCTACCAAAATCAAAGGTGAATCAAAAAAGGAATCTCCAAAATCGTTTTTTAAAGCTCCAACTTCATATTATTCAAAGAAACGGGTTACTTCCAAACTCATCAAGACTGAACCAAAGACTGTCACCAAACCAAGAATCAATAAATTAAAAACAAAGTGTCCTACCCTGGAAAAGCATGTTAAAACCAAACAAGATGAGACCAATCCCAAAATCAAATACAACAAAGTGAAATTTCTGGAAATCTATTCAAATGTTTCTTCGTCTAGCTCTCATTCTAGTTCAATTTCTAAAGTGTCTAAGTCTAGTTCAGTTTTGCTAACTAGGGATACTTCAAATGGTGCAACTAGGTATAGGGATAGATATGGCTGGTTTTCTCATGATAAACCTAAGAAACAAGAAGTTTCTGCACCTTCAAAAGAGTCTAAAAATATAAAAGTGCTTCAAAACTCTCGTTCTAATCTTCTTAGTGTCAATTCGACAGGTGGAAAGAGCTTAATTAGTGAAACTAAATGGGTAGCTAAGTCATTAGTACCTAAGTTCACTAATGTTGATAAAAAGAAGAAAAGGCGAAGAAGAAAAGCTGATAGTAAGAAGAAGCATGTTTCTGTTGAGTCAAACAATTTATCTTTTAAGTCCTCTGTGTTAAACAATGTTAATGGTGCCAAGGCTAGTCCTTGTGAAGTTGTAAACAATGTTAATTCGTGTTCTCATATGCATGGTTTGAATGCTGGTAGACATGTTACTTTTGATTCATGTGTTAATATTCGTTTGTTTAAACCAAATGTGCTTGTTGATAATGTGCTTGTTAACAAGTATGTTGATTCAAAAGCATGTTTGTATGCATTTCCTAAGTTATATCCCGTGCCTGTATTAACTAACCACAAAGGACCCGTCTTTAAGTGGGTACCTAAAGTCGGTTAAAATTTTGATTGCAGGAAATAACCATCTGTGTATGGATACTCGATTCCGGGTGTTCAAAACACATGACTGGAAATAAATCATTGCTCAAGAATTTTGTTGAAAGATTCATGGGAACTGTTCGTTTCGGAAACAACAATTTCGCTCCAATTCTAGGTTATGGAGATATTGAAAGAAACGGAATTGTCATCAAGAAAGTTCATTATGTTGAAGGCCTGAGTCATAACTTGTTCAGTGTTGGACAGTTCTGTGACAACAATCTTCAAGTTCTTTTTCGACAATCTCTGTGCAAAGTCCAAACTCTAGATGGAATTGATATCCTATGCGGAGATCGTAAAGACAATCTTTTCACAGTTAATCTTGATGATAACCAACCAACTGATAATATCTGTCTTGTTTCAAAAGCTACTTCGAAAAATTCGTGGTTGTGGCATAGAAGGCTTTCTCACTTGAATTATCAAACCATCAATGCTTTAGTCAACAAGCAACTTGTTGAAGGCTTGCCTGACTACAAATATGAGAGTGAGCATGTCTGTCCTTCTTGTGCAGTTGGGAAGATCAAGAGAACTTCTCATAAACCAAAGAAAATTCCACACACTTTGGCACCTCTTCATTTGCTTCACATGGATCTTTGTGGGCCTATGAAAGTACAAAGCAGAAACGGGAAGAGATATATTCTGGTTATCATTGATGATTATTCAAGATACACTTGGGTCAAGTTTCTTGCTTCAAAAGATGAAACAACTCAAATTTTGATCGATTTCATCACTTCCACTCAAGTGAATCTTCAACTACCAGTCCGTTATATTCGTTCAGATAACGGTACTGAGTTCAAAAATGCCATCTTCAATGAATTTTGCAAATCAAAAGGCATTACTCACCAATTCTCTGCTGTTCGAACCCCGCAACAAAATGGTGTTGTTGAAAGGAGAAACCGTACGCTGGTGGAAGCTGCAAGAACAATGCTTGCTTATTCCAAGTTACCATCAAACATGTGGGCTGAAGCTGTTGACACTGCCTGTCATACTCAAAATCGGTCCATCATCAATCAGCGTCATGAGAAGACTCCATATGAGGTTATTAACAAACGCAAACCCAACATCAATTACTTCCATATTTTTGGGTGTATCTGTTATACCTTGAATGATCGGAAAAATGTTGGAAAGTTTGAAAGGAAAGGTGATGAAGGTTACTTTGTTGGTTACTCAAAGACATCGATTGCATATCGCATCTTTAATCGTCGAACAAACACGATTCAAGAAACCATGAATGTTTGGTTTAATGAGATGTCTGGCATGATATTTGAACAAGAAAGTTTGCTACCAACAATTAGTGATCCAAGTACTTCAAGTGCTTCCTCAAGGACGTCTACCTTAGCCTCAAAATTCAAGAAATATCCAACTCCAACAAGTGAAGAGCTAGATATTCTTTTCGAAGAATTCTACAACTCAAAACCGATTCAAGAAAAGGAACCTCAAGTCATCAAAGAACCAATTCCATCATTCTTCTTCAAAGGTTGTGTGACAATTTCATTCCAAACTGCAAGAATTCCAAAATTCAAATTGAAGATTATTCATTTCAAAAGAAAAGAATATACATTCAAGATTTAACAAGAGATTTTTCAAAAATCGAAGAGACTGTGATTACTCATGAATTGAGGGAGAGAATGATTAATTCATAAGAGACTTGTCAAATCCTCATTCAAATGTTTACTCTCAAAAGTGCTTTAAATGATGTGACAAAGATCAAAGAGTCAAAGGACAAAAGATTGAAGATACAAGACAAAGAAGAAAAGCTTCAAAAAGAGTCTTCATCAAATTAAAGACCTTCAAGTCATACAACAACACTTTACCTAAAGTTACATTGCACACATCAAGGGGGAGAGTACATATTTCTTAAAATTCATTCCAAGACTTCAAAAGTAAGGACTTCAAGATTCGAAGATTGAAGGACTCAAGACAAGTTCATACCTTCCGCACCTCAAAAGACAACTCTGACTCATGATTCAACAATCTTCAAAGATTCAAAACATACACACACTCATCATTCTTTGTTCTAAAAGAACATTCAGAATCAACAAATGATTTAACTTCAAGAAATCCAGGACCTAGACTGAATCAAGTTCTCCAAAGACAATGAGAAAGCTTTGAAGGCTTGTTTCAACTCACCAATTGTCTTCATCACCGGGCTCTTCAAATTCATTCCTACAAGACAAATCAACACGTACTTCAGACCGTACAATATATCACTAAGGGGGAGAATGTTAGAAATCCAAAAATAGTGATACATTGTAATTTAAGTTATGGACTTACTTGTTGTTAAGACATGTGTTGATGATTTCTAAGGTTGAGGGGCTAATTGTGATAATTAGCATAGTTGATTTGTATAGACTATAAATAGCCCTCAATTCCATAGAAATCATAACAAGACATAACATTAGCATAACTCTTGACATACATTCCACACCATTTCACCTGAATAACACACAATTGATCCCAATTCTCTCTCAACACACACACAAACACCAAGAACACACACACTAACCAAACGCCATTGTTGATGTGAATTCGAGTGATAAAATCGTGTTGTTACAACATCGAACCCAAAACTGTCTCTGAAGCTCTTCATGATCCAGAGTGGGTTAAAGCTATGCAAGAAGAACTCGCTCAATTTGAAAGACTGAAAGTATGGAGATTAGTTCCAAATCCAAGAAAAGATGAACCTATTGGAACAAAATGGTATTTCAAGAACAAGAAGGATGAGAATGGAGTAGTAGTAAGGAACAAAGCTCGACTAGTTGCAAAGGGTTATTGCCAACAACCTGGTGTTGACTTCGACGAAACTTTTGCTCCAGTTGCAAGAATGGAAGCCATTCGGATTTCTTAGCTTATGCCGCATTCCAAAACTTCACTGTGTTTCAAATGGATGTGAAGACAGCTTTCTTGAATGGTGACCTCAAAGAAGAAGTTTACGTTGAACAACCAGAGGGTTTTGTTGATTCTAAAAGGCCAAACCATGTCTACAGGTTAGACAAGGCTCTCTATGGTCTTAAGCAAGCACCCCACGCATGGTATGATTCCTTAACTACTATCTTTATTAGAGGTGGTTTTACCAAAGGCACCATAGACCCTACCCTGTTCATTCGTAAACAAGGTAAACATGTTCTTCTTGTCCAAATATATGTTGATGACATTATCTTGGGGTCAACCAGTCAAACATTTTGCCGAAACTTTTCATCTCTAATGGTTCATCATTTTGAAATGAGTATGATTGGGAAAATGAACTACTTTTTGGGTCTTCAAATCAAACAATTACCAAATGGTATTTTTATATCACAAGGTAAATACATAAGTGATATGTTGAAAAAGTTTGATATGACTTCATGCTCTTCAATTTCTACCCCAATGGCTGCTCGAACAAACATAAATGCTGATAAAAATGGGAAACCATTTGACCAAAAGAGATATAGAAGTATGATTGGTTCATTGTTGTATCTCACAGCATCTCGCCCAGATATAATATTTGCAACATGTATGTGTGCTAGGTATCAAGTTGCTCCAACTGATTTACATTTTCAAGCTGTGAAACGAATATTTCGTTATCTGAAGGGTACACCCAATCTAGGTCTCTGGTATCCAAGGGATACTGGATTCAATCTAACTGCCTACTCAGATGCAGATCATGCAGGTTGTAAGCTTGATCGCAAGAGTACTTCCGGTACTTTACAGTTTTTAGGTGATAAAATTGTGAGTTGGTCTTCCAAGAAACAGAATTGTGTGTCACTATCAACAGCTGAAGCTGAATATGTGGCTGCGGCTAGTTGTTGTGCTCAAGTGTTATGGATGAAGACGCAACTAACTGATTATGGTCCAAAATATGATCATATCCCTATCTATTGTGACTCTCAAAGTTCCATTGCTATTTCAGTCATCTCAGTAAACCACTCTCGATCAAAGTAAGTATATAGATGTGAGATATCATTTTCTCAAAGATCATATTGAGAAAGGTGACATCGAGCTCTACTTTGTGGGCACTGACTATCAGCTTGCAGAATTGTTCACCAAACCATTGGACGAAAAGAGGTTTAATTTTCTTATCTCCGTGCTTGGCATGTTAAATCTTGAACCTTAACTTATTCTGTTCTTAATACATTTTTAAACAAAATACAAAATTTGAAAAGATAAAATCAAATACAAAAATATAAAATTTTGAAAAATAACAAAAAGATTTTCTTTAGTTTTTATTTCAAAGTGGTTTACATATACTATGTATGTAACCCGTGCTTCAATGATTTATTTATTTCAAAGTGGCTTATACATATTCTGTGTATAACCCATGCTTCATTGTTTTATTTATTTCCAAAAAGAGGCTTTCATAATTTCTTTTGAAAACCCTGGGCAAAAATTATTTTTCCCGCCAAAAGATTTTGTTACTCTCCATTGTTAAACAAATTGTTTTTTCCAAAACTCCCAATTGTTGATATGAGAAGCGAAGGATTGAACGCCTTTGTGTATTCCCTGTCTCATCTTGAACAATTGATTGAGTTAAATGTGCTTAAATTTTTTATTTTGCATCCAACTTGTTGATGTAAGATGCGAAGGATCGAACGCCTTTGTGTACTCCCTAATATTCTTACTATGAACATTGTTGTTGAAGCAAAAATTTTGGCAAAAATTTTATGTTTCCAAAATTTTTTTGTTTTTCACTTTAGACTCTCAAATTTTTCTGTATATATCACAACAAAGATTTTGTTTTGATCTCACAAAAACCAATTCTTGCCCTACCTTTCTATGAAAAACATTTTGATATACCTTTGCATAGATTAAGGGGGAGTTTGTGATTTCAAAATTTTCAAAACTTCAAATGTGTTTTCAAATCTTTTCATACACACGTTTGAAGATTTTCAAATAACTTTTCATCAATTATAGTTCGTTGATTAGGTTGCACTTGAGCGATTCGTTCACTCCATGAACTTCATCATCACCGATGAGTTCTAACCCCGGAGTATTCAATTCTTTCATTAGATTGTGAGGGTATTTTGAGTGATGATGATTTCGTGCAAATAGGTTGGACGGAGTAAAGTCGAAAAGTGAGAAGTTATGGTGATATGTTGTGAGAAAAGGGTTAAAAGAAATGATACCCTTCTCTAAATTTCTAAAATCGCCAGGTAAGACACATTTCTATCGGATGTCATTTGTTGATATCTAGATAAAGACTTCATGGACCCAGTGAAGCGATGCACATCTTTACCTAACCACTCAAGTGTTTCTTAACAAATACATGTTTCATTTCTCACGGAGATTTTCTCATTTCTATTGACTCTTCATTTGGAAGATGTTGATATTGAAAAAGGGAGACATTCTGCTCCAGTCCCCGACTTCATTTGATCACATTGTGTCTAGAGCTATCGTGCTTGATCATTCATTTGATCATTTTCATTTTCTTAAGACACATTCGAGTCATATCTTTGTGATATTATTGCTTATCTATGTGATATAGCCGGAACATTTGTAGTGATATCCTAATTGATATTCCACGATGATCAAATGGAAATCCTACCAATGCTAACATCTTTTCCAACATTGAACGTAGGTCTCATAATTGCATTTATGTGATTATCGAGTAAACGAAAAGTCTAATAGTGACCTCGGTTATTACCTAAAAGTCTTTAAGGATAATAGATTATGGTTATCGAACGCGTTGGTGACACTTACCATGATTTATATTCTTTGAAGCAATCTCGTGGTTGAAAAGCCGCAGACTGAACTATGTTAGAACATTGCTTTGTGCATGTCTCAAAGATACATAGGAAATCCGAAAAATATTATACATTTCTATCGGTCATTTCATTAATCTTTTTGATTTTTGAACATGTTAACGGATTATTCTTATCCGGTTTTTCCATTTCTCTTCTCACAAACACAAAAACCACCAACACCATTCTATAACGTTTGTACCAACAACTTCAACCTTACATTTTAGTTACCCTTAGGATTCTTTGGGTTGGGCTAATGGTTTGGGTTGATGAGTTGATGCTTGATATATCTCCAGGCAAATCTCGTTTTAACTTGTGTTATTTCTTTTAGTATTTAATCAATCAATGTTTGCATAATGACATTGGTTCCCAACTTTGTCATTATGAGGGGGAGAAAACGATTATGATTGATTGAGAGAAAATATTTTTTAGCTTGATTTGTGCTGTAGTGAGTGTATGGAGGTTAGGGATGAAGATAAGAGAGAATGTTTAGAGTTAAGGATGTATGGGATTAATGGAAAAACTTGCAATTAATGAAATTTCAGTCAATTGAGCTCAGATTTTCACTGGATTTTAGTCAACTGAGTTCTTGACTTGAAAAAGAAAAACAAGATGATTACAAAGATAAGAATGAGACCAATGATGAGAGGATATTATCTCAAGATGGAACAAATATTCAAAGATGCTCCAAAATATTTATACTCATGAATTGAGGGGGAGCATGATCACTTCATAAGAGATTTATCAAAATTTCATTCAAATATTTACTCTCCAAAGTGTTCAAGTAATTGGAAGATTCAAGACCAAGAAGTTAAGCTTCAAAAGAGTCTTCATCAACAAATTTCATTCAAGATCCTCAAGTTGTTCATTTACACTTATTCAAGAATGTTCCTATGCATACATCAAGGGGGAGAGTACAAGTTTTTGATACTTTATTCCAAGAAAACAATTTTCACTCAAGAATCAAAGATTGAAGAACGAACGCCAAGTTTATATCTTCCGCATTTCAAAAGACAACTCTGATTCTTGGTTCAACAATTTTCAAAGATTCAAGACACACTTTTTATTCTCTATTCAATTAAGAACATTGAGAATTACCTTATGTTTTAACTTTAAGAAGTCCAAGACCAAGATTGATTCAAGCTCTCCAAAGACAATGAGAAATCTTTGAAGACTTGCTTCATCATACCAATTGTCTTTACCACCGGGCTCATCAACTTCATTCCTACAAGACAAAATAACACGTATTTCATTCATTACAATATATGTATGTAATGAATATGGAAAGCTCACCTTCAGAGCAATGTTTCTATACAAAGGCTGATGAAGACACAAACTGGTTATGGCACAAAAGGTTATCCCATTTAAATTTCAAAAATATTAACAAGTTGTCCAGAAAACAACTTGCAAATGGAATACCTTCAGTTTCCTTCATTAAGGAAAGGCCATGTCCAGGATGTGAAAAGGGAAAGCAGAAGCGAGCCAGTTTTAAGAAGACCAAGCAAAATTTTAGCATAACTGAACCTCTTCATATGCTTCATTTAGACCTCTTTGGTCCAGTGAATGTTCAGACTCTTGCTGGTAAAAGATATACCCTGGTAATTGTTGATGAGTATACCAGATACTCTTGGGTTATCTTTTTAAGGTCTAAAAGTGATGCTGCTGTTGAAATCATTAGTCACATCAAACAAATTGAACTCAAACACAAGCATAAAGTGTGTCAGCTAAGAAGTGATAATGGAACAGAATTCCAGAATGCAACTCTGGAGAAATTTTGTGCTGACACTGGCATCTCTCAGAATTTCTCATCAGCTCGTACGCCAGAACAAAATGGTGTTGTAGAAAGGAAGAATTGTACACTGATAGAAGATGCCAGAAGTATGCTTGCTGAATCTGGTCTTCCAACCAGTTATTGGGCTGAGGCAATTGCAACTGTCTGCCACACCCAGAACCGATCAGTTTATGTTAAAAGACATAAGAAGATTGCATATGAAATGCTCAGAAAAAGGAAGCCAAATATTGGCTATTTCCATGTTTTTGGATGTCCAGTTTACATCCTGAATGATTCAAGTCAGTTAGGAAAATTCGATGCCAAAGCTGATGAAGGATTTTTCTTGGGCTATTCAGAAATTCGAAAAGCTTTCAGAGTTTACAACAAAAGACTGAAGAAAGTTCATGAGTCAATTCATGTCACATTCGATGAATCCAATGAAGCAATCAATAAGAATCCAATTCTTGATTTAACCCCAATAATTCCAATTGTCTTCGATAAATCTGATCCTATCAACTACAATAAAGATTTATCTGAAAAAGTTTCCAGTCATCCTGATCTGGACCCTGTTCAAAAGGTTGTACCACCTAGTAGTACCTTGTTCTATCATTCAGTAAGCTTCAAACTACCCTCTGAAGTTACCAATGGATCAGATATTTGTACTACTCCCCTAGTAGCAATCTCAGTTGAATCTATACCAGTTCTCCAGAACTCTGAATCTCTCCAGGATACTGATCCAGTACTCCAGGAAATGCCACAAAATGATGAATTTTATGATCCAAATCGTAATCGTACAGATTCAGATGAAGATGTGGAAATTGCTTGGCAAGACCCTCTACCTAATGCAACTCTAGAGGGAGATCAATCGAATCTGTGCACTGATGTTATTATTCACAATCCTGGTCATTACTCTAAGTGGACAAGAGCTCATCCAATTGATCAGATAATTGGTAATCCCACTAGAGGGGTTCAGACCAGAAGTGCCTCCAGTGAGCAATGCTTATTTGTCAGCTTCCTATCACTGATAGAACCAAAGAAGATTGACGAGGCAATGGAAGATCCAAACTGGGTTATTGCTATGCAAGAAGAACTTAACCAGTTTGAGAGAAACAAGGTATGGAATCTAGTGCCCCTTCCTGTTGGAAAGAAAGAACCTATTGGCACTAGATGGGTTTTCAGAAAGAAGGTTGATGAAGATGGGCATGTGATCAGAAACAAAGCCAGATTGGTTGCCTAGGGGTATGTTCAATCTGGAGAAGATTTTGATGAATCATTTGCTCCAGTGGCTAGACTCGAAGCTATCAGAATGTTTTTAGCATTTGCTGCTCATCACAAGTTCAGAGTCTACCAGATGGATGTAAAAAGTGCATTTTTGAATGGAACACTTGAAGAAGAAGTGTATGTCAAGCAACCACCAGGCTTTATCAATGAAAAACATCCTCACTAGGTGTATCATCTGGACAAAGCACTTTATGGTCTCAGACAAGCTCCAAGAGCCTGGTATGACACTCTGACTAAACACTTACTGGCGCATGGTTTTAAGAGAGGTGCAATTGACAATACCTTATTCATTCTTCGAGAAAAAGGTAATCTTCTGCTGGTACAAATTTATGTTGATGATATTATTTTTGGTTCTACTGATGAAAATATGTGCAAGAAATTTTCAAAAATAATGTCAAAAGAATACGAAATGAGTTTAATGGGTGAATTAACATATTTCTTAGGTCTTCAGATTAAACAAATCAGTGATGGTATTTTTATTAATCAAGAGAAATATGTTAGAGATATATTAAAGAAATTTGATATGAATTCTTCCCAAACTAAATCAACTTCAATTTCTGCACCACTAAACTTAAATTCAGATCCTGATGGTAAACCAGTGAACATCACTACCTATAGAGGAATGATTGGTTCACTGATGTATTTGACTGCCAGTAGACCAGATATAATGTTTGCAACATGTTTATGTGCCAGATATCAGGCTAACCCAAAAGAATCTCATATGCTTGCTGTAAAGCGCATACTGAAGTACCTTAAAGGTGTCCCAAGTTTGGGCCCTTGGTATCCTAAAGGTTCAGGCTTAGATTTAATGGGTTATTCAGATTCAGATCATGCAAGTTGTAAGATAGACAGGAAATCCACTACTGGTGGATGTCATTTCCTTGGTGGCAAACTGGTAAGCTGGACCAGTAAGAAGCAAACTTCAGTTTCACTCTCTACTGCTGAAGCTGAATATGTATCTGCAGCCAGTTGTTGCGCTCAGATACTCTGGATGAAGAACTAGTTGCTTGATTATGGTCTTAAGTATACAAAATCTCCTATTTTTCTGTGATAATACCAGTGCCATTGCTATCTCAAATAATCCAGTCATGCACTCCAAAACTAAACACATCGATCTCAGGTATCATTTTATTCGTGATCATGTTATGAAAGGTGACGTAGAAATTCATTTCATCCCTACCGACAAACAACTCGCTGACATTTTTACTAAACCTCTGAATGAGAAAACTTTTCGTTATCTTGTTGGTGAGTTGGGAATGTTGAACCCATAAATCTGGAACCTTTGTTATGAACGCCTTAGTGACACTGACAGGGTTCTTTGATTCCAGATTTATAAATCTATAACAGTAAAGCTATCGAACGCCTTTGTGATACTATCTTTGCAGTGATAGATTTATAGATCACCATTCCAGGGGGAAAGACTCAAACCACATTTTTTTTAAGTTTCAAGGGGAATTTATTAATTTATTTTCCCACTGGACAAATTTTTTCTAAAAATGTTTCTGGTACCTTGTAAATGTGTCCCTCTCATTAATATTGGACAAGTTGATGTGCATGTTTGAAGTAACTTCAGTTGCTTTGTAAATGTGTCCCTCTCATTTGTTTATATTAGTTGATGTGCGTGTTTGAGGATTACCAGAATGGTCAAATCTGGGTAGTTACTGGAATGTCCCTTCAGTATACCATTAATGCATATTCTACAGGACTAATCCACCAGTGAAACTGGAGTGACTAGTCACCCTCCAGATGCATTAAATTGAGTCCTGGTTCGTCAGTCATAAATTTTTTTAATACTTGGTCTTTGTGATGCCACGTAAGCAACAATTTTGTTAGTGGGAAACTATCTTTATCCTACGTGGCATAAACTGTTTTCTAATAAAATGATGGTTTGTTACCTTGGGAAGTTAAAAGGTTGAAATATGAGTTTTGTGGGCTGTCAAATGTCACTGTTGATGGATGAATTTAATGCGGATCTCAGAAGCACTGTTTTGTATAAATTCAAAATAACCTTTTGAAATCCAATGGTTATCTTCTCTCTCTTCTATATATACCCCAAATCCTATCACTTTTTACATTTACTTCGAAAATCTTAACTCCCAATTTCTTACAACTTCTTCATTTACTTCTTCCTTCAATACCAATCATCAATCTCTTTCTTATTAACTGCAAATTCCTATCATAAATTCTTTATTAAAATCTTCATTTTCTTCAAAACCCTAAAATTCCTTTCACTTTCAATTTCAATCTCAATTTCCAAATGGCTCCCAGACAAGCAAGCACAGAAAGAAACCTTTTAACAAATACATACAATCCTCCTGAACGTGTTGAACAAGCTCCTGGCATTATAATTGATACTGATAAAATGAGAATCAATATGCATAATTGGATGGCAAAGTTGGCCGGAACTCATGACCCCCAATCTCTCATTGGCCGACTCAATGTATTTTTTCTCAGTTCTCCTCTTTATGGAGCCCTAACCATGAATCCTGGCAAAATGTATCATAGTTATCTTTGTGAGTTTTGGTTCACGGCTCACTTTCAGAATGGTGATGATGCCACCATTCATTATACTCTGAAGAGAGGAAGAGTTCCTCTAACATTAACTGTTGATTCATTCAGAACGGCGCTTGGAATGAATTATTTGTCAGTGAATGAATTGCCACTCCATCTTCCAACTGGAGTGAATCATAGGCAAGTGTGTCGGGAGATGGGACACACAGATATTATTGATGAGCATGGTGCTCTTAAGAGGAAAGGTACTATATATATGAGTAGACTGTCTGACTCATGGAGATACTTCTTTACTCATATTGTCTCTTATTTAGGAAGTGGGTCTGGAGGATTAGATCAGATTAATCAAACCCAGTTGTTAATAGCTTACTGTTTATGGTATGGGTTAAGGGTTGATTTTGCCCAAATTCTGTTCAATGATTTGGCTGATAGACTAAAGGCACACAAAAGAAAGGCAAATGTTCCATTTATTAGGTTTTTGTCTATTATTTTCAAAAGAGAACTGGGTGATGATTATGAAAGTAGTTCGAGTAATTTTTCAATGGCTGAGTATATAAGTGATTTGAACCATTTGGTGTCAAATAATCTGGAGGTTGATATTCCTGAAGCTATGATGAATAATTTTAGAAGGGAAGTTGTTGACCATAATGATGAAGATACTGCTGATGAACAAAATGCTGAAATAGTTCCTCAAGAAAATCAAGAGGTTCCTAATCCAGAGCAGTCTTCCCTCTCTATTCCATCAACCATCTCTTCTAGACCAAGAACTGGGCTCAGAAGACTTAGAAGAAGGGGAAATTTGGTCATTCCTAGTAATGCTGAAGTCAACCATCCAGATTCCTCCCAACAGGAAAGGGAGAGCTTGCAAGCAATCACTATGTGTTCTCCAAACATTGAAAGCCAAACTGATGTCACTGGAGCCTTACCTCTGGTAATTCCAATTCCACACTCTACTACTGGAGACATTATGAATCTGGATGGATCCTTGATTGTGGAGCAGGTTAAGCCACAAGTGAATGAAGATGTACAGGTAAATGTTGGTGAGCAACTGGCAGAAGCAATGCCAAATTTTGAAATGGAGTCTCCTATTTCTAAACAAGACCTCGATGAACATATGGATTTTCTTCGTGATGATGACTTACATATTGAAAGATCTCCCAGTCACATCACCAGTGCAGTTGTTGAAGAGTTAAATACAACAGTTTCACCACCTCCATCCTCTCCAATCCAAAATGAAAATCAAGCACCACCAGAATCATCAGTTCAAACACCACCTCTAACAAATCCCTCTTCTCCACAAATTGCTCAACAAATTTCTGAACTATTGGTGGAACTGGAGATTGTCAACCAGAATGAAGAAATTACAAGGGTTGAAGCTCCAGTATCTCAAGCCACCAGATTGACTCCTCCAGATGATCTTTCCACCAGTTTTACAACCGAGGTCCAAGACCTTTTCACTAAGGTGGCGGACCTGGAAAGATCTCTCCAGGGTTCTTCACAGGTAGTTTCTGACTTCAAAACCTCTCTTTCAAATAATATGCGGTCAGAAATGTTTGTATTTGCTGGTAATGAGAAGGTAGTTTTCGAGAAGCTGGATGAACTGGCACTGACCACAAACAACAATTCTGAAAAAATTCAAGTGGCAGTCCAGGGATTAGAAGAAACATTGATCAGATCAGTGCAAACTGCCATTCAGACAAGTGGTGCTAGTCCCTTATCCAGTTTGACTGATGAAGTTCAGAAGTTGGTGACCAGAGTTGACAATATAGAGAGAAGACCAACACTTGACCAGAATTCAGTTGTTAGCAACATTAGTGATGAGGTCATCAGAAATTTTCGAGCTAACATGCTGAAGGAAGTTACCGAAGAAATCTCTGGGTCAGTGTGGAGGACTATTTTGGATAGTTTGTTGCCACAAGTTGAAAAGATAATAAAAGACGAAATGCCAAAGGACTTGGTCTCTGAAGTCCAAACTCTTAGAAGAGATTTTGAGCAGATAAAAACTTCTGTGGCTATCATGACCCCTGAATGTAAAACCTTTGGGTCCTCTGATAGGAACAAACTGGAGGATGTGTGGAATGCCCTCAAGTCTGGGACTGTTGGTCATTCCAAGGGGGAAAGCAGTTTGAAGGTTGAAATGATGAAGAAAGCACTTGGCACTAAAGCCATTGCTCAGGAATGTATGGAAAAAGCAACTGGTACTGATGTCAGTGTGCAGAATGAAGAAGAGGATGAAGCTGGTGAGTCAGAACCTCAGTTTGAGGACTTCCCAGATTTGGCTACACTCAAAAAACAAAGAAAGCCTCATGTCATTTCTGGTGAAGATACTGAAGTAGGTGAAGAAACAGATATTACTGCCTCCTTGCCTAATGCTGATGAAGAAAAATCAAGGAAACTTCAGCAGGAGTGCATATTAATTGACATCTGGAAACAAAACCTGAAGAATGACTGGGAAGTGATGGATGATGGCACAAAGGGGAACACTGGATGCTTTCAATGCTAGCCATCTTAGTGTGCACATTGATGTGTATAGATATATGAAAAATGATCCCAGAGTCATTAAGTGTCTGGAAGTGATGGATGATGTTCGCCTGCGTTCTGTATACGCTCAAGATGAGCAGATGTATGATGCTGAAACTTATGAAGTGAGTATACTTGAACTGATTGCTGCCAGGAAGGATGAATTGATTGAGCTTCAGAGAAAAGCTAAAAGGAATGCTCTCGCCTTGGAAAATGAATATAGGAAAAGGATGAAGGGTGTGTCCAAGCCACCAAGGAGAACAAAGGCACAGAGAGATGCTGATCTAAGCAACTTCATTCCTCTGGATGTGTCCAGGAGCATAAGCAGGACTCAATTACAAAGAGTTACACATTCACAAGGCATGCCCAGAGAAACTGAAGAAGAAGTGAGACTGGCAAAGGTAAGGTAGGAATACAATGAAAGAATGCACTATAGAGCCGATGCCAGGAAAATCATTGCTGCAGAGATTAGATTGGCCACTGACCATGAAGCCTACTCAAAATTCTATGTAAGACTGAAAAGGGAAGAAAACTTCACCGATGAAAGAAGAAGTACGTCA
This sequence comes from Erigeron canadensis, assembly GCF_010389155.1. Taxonomy (NCBI): domain Eukaryota; kingdom Viridiplantae; phylum Streptophyta; class Magnoliopsida; order Asterales; family Asteraceae; genus Erigeron; species Erigeron canadensis. The sequence continues at coordinate 14,730,183 of NC_057766.1, read as the reverse complement.
GTAAGGGCGTTTGGGTGGTCTGAACTAAGAGAAATTGGCTTATATTTCAAGGAAAATCCTCAGCTTACTTCTGTTGATGTGAGGTATTTCATGAAGAGGATTGAGATGGAACATGGTAGGATTATGATGATGGAAGTCACACTGGGAATGAGGAAACCAGAAGACTCTCCAAGCTTTAAGAGGAAGGCTACTGAAGAAGCTGGTGGAAGTGCTCCAAAGAGACAAGCCTGACTCTTTATTTTTCTCATTTTACTTGTTGTATGTAAATATAATTGTAACTTATTGCAAAAGATGTAATGTCATTAATGTTGCAATTTATTTTCACAAGTATATGATCAAATTAAGTCTAAGATAGAACAAAAAAATGAAACTGGAAATACTGATGATCTATAAGGTATCTTCCAGTAACAAAATTTAGACTTAGTCAAAATTCTCAAGTGTTTTTCAAGCATATAATTGTATAGATAGAAGCTTGAAAATCCTTGCATAATTTCTAAACAAATAGGGGGAATTTGTTAGGTCCAGTTTTTACTGGACTAGCTCCAGACTTGAAGACTGGAGTAATCCTGAAGATTTGTCCAGAAATTATGAAAGTCCAGTAAGCGTCTACTTGTACAGGAAATCTGAAGTCCTCCAGATTTGCTTATTGAACTTCACTCCAGTCCAGATCTACTCCACTGAAGAACATTCTCACTGAAGACAAAGTCTGAAGTTTGAAGAAGAAGACTGACATATGGCGGAGCCTACTGGCAGACTTACCAGATCAACAACTGGAGTCCTTGTCAGTGTTCTAGACCTTACAACTCTGAACACTGATTACGAGGAATTGACTTTATGCCTTTACACGCTTTTACCCGGATATCTCTTTTGTCCCTTGTTAAGGTTTTACACGCGTGTAAAGGTGGTTGGCTAAAAGGTGACAAGTCACTATCAAATGTGACTTTATCCTTGTACTTTTAGTATTGCATTTAAAGAAAATATCAAAGTTCCTTAAATGCTTCCAACCACATTTGTACGGCAAAATAATCACTGTAGAGATTATTTTGCCTATAAATACTAAGTCATTTTCCTCTTTCAAATTACATTTTGCAATTTGGTGAACTTGTCTAAATACTCTCGATCCAAACAGTTATACTTCACAACTTTAAGTATTTCGATCAAGGAGATTATTTAGCAAGTATAGATCACTTGTAATTCATAAGGTTGTTTAGATATTTACTTTGGTATTATCTAGGTTCCGCAACAACCTTCTATTTTGTTTATACATCAATAAATAAAATACACATTGAAAATTACTTTCGTGTTCTACCTCATTTAACTTGTTTATTTATTGCTTAAGTCTTGTATTTATATTTACGTAAATACTAGTCCTTATCTAGTGCATACTTGACTTGTTGTATTTTACACTCGTGGGTTAAACCATCAGTGAGGGACTTCACAGATGAAGATGGCAATGTTGTCAGGAACAAAGCAAGATTGGTTGCCAAGGGTTATTGTCAAGCAGAAGGTGTTGATTTCGATGAAACTTTTGCTCCAGTTGCAAGACTTGAAGCCATTAGAATTTTCTTGGCTTATGCTGCTCATTTGCAATTCAAAGTCTTCCAGATGAATGTCAAAAGTGTGTTCCTGAATGGCAAGTTGGAAGAAGAAGTGTATGTTAAGCAGACTCCAGGTTTCGTGAACGAAAAGCATCCTCACTGGGTATATAGACTAAACAAAGCCTTGTATGGTCTTCATCAAGCCCCAAGAGCCTGGTATGACACTCTAACTAAACATCTTCTCAATAATGGTTTTCAAAGAGGTGCAATAGATAATACCTTGTGTATCATGAAAGAAAAAGGTAATATCTTACTGGTACAAATTTATGTTGATGACATTATATTTGAGTCAACTGATGATGGAATGTGTAAAAGGTTTTCAAAGATCATGTCTCAAGAATATGAGATGAGTTTAATGGGTGAATTAACATTTTTCTTAGGTTTACAAATTAAACAAACCATGGATGGTATTTTTATTAACCAAGAAAAATATGTCAGAGATTTGTTAAGAAAATACAAATATGATTCTATCTCATCAAAAACCACACCTATTTCAGCTCCATTAAATTTGGACTCTGACCCAAATGGCAAACCAGTGGACCAAAAGGAATATCGTGGAATGGTTGGTTCACTGATGTATTTAACTGCCAGTCGACCAGATATAATGTTTGCAACATGTCTATGTGCCAGATTTCAGGCTAATCCAAAAGAATCACATTTGCATGTTGTTAAACGCATTTTCAGGTACCTGAAAGGGTGCCCTATCCTTGGTCTTTGGTATCCCAAAGGCTCAGGGTTAGATCTAATGGGTTATTCAGATTCAGATCATGCAGGTTATAAGATTGATAGGAAATCCACAACTGGTGGTTGTCACTTCCTGGGGGGAAAACTGGTGAGTTGGACCAGTAAGAAGCAGACTTTGGTCTCAATGTCCACTGCTGAGGCAGAATACATTTTTGCGGCTAGTTGTTGTGCCCAGATTCTATGGATCAAAAACCAGTTACTCGATTATGGTATGAAATACACAAGAACCCCAATTTTTTGTGACAACACCAATGCAATTGCTATATCTCACAACCCAGTGATGCACTCAAAGACAAAGCATATTGACATCAGGTATCACTTCATTCGTGATCATGTGATGAAAGGAGACATTGAAATACATTTCATCCCCACTGATAAACAGTTAGCTGATGTTTTTACAAAACCTCTTGATGAGAAAACTTTTAAACATCTCATCAGTGAACTGGGTATGTTAAATCCTCATTAAACTAGAGAGGCCCTCCAGTTGAGGATGGTCCAGGTGATCCTTGATTGGTTGGAGATTGAACGCCTTAATGTACTCAAAGACTAGTCATTGATCAAATGGAACATATTTTTAGGGGGAAAAGACTCAAAATATTTTTTCCAAATTAAAATTCGTTTTATTTTGAAAAATGCAACTGGTGAATCTCTAAGTTGAAACTGGCATCTGGAAAATCTCTCCAGTATGCTAGTTTGGTCTTGTCTTAAACTGGTGGTCAACCAGATTTCATAACGTTATGTTTTACTTGGTGGATACTTGTGACACGTGATGTTACTCAAGTGTTTATCTCGCACTCACAAACATCACCGGACATGTCTTACGTGTCAAGACTTTTTGCTGAAAATTACTGCACTTTTTATGGGAATTGTTGAAGTTAATGGGTGAGTGGGAATACCAGCCGTCATAGCATTAAATGCTTGATGGGAGGTATTAAATGTTTTTGAATTCTCAAAAATACTGAAAATCAATTTTTACAAACTATTTCAAAATTCGGGAATTAAAATACCTTTTCGTATATATTTTGGTAAAATTTTATTGCCTATATATACCCCCACTAAATACCTTTCTCATTTACTTCACTCAAAATTCCTTTCATTTACTCTTCCAATCATTCACAATTCGAGATCCCTTTCTCTCTTTCTTCTTTAAATCCAAAACCCTAAATCCAATATCTCAAATGGCTCCTAAGTCATCTTCTTCTTCATCTCGTTCCCGTGATGTGAATTTACTCACTGTCAAGTATACTCCATCAGAAAATGTTTCTCGTGCTGTTGGTGCCCCCATTAGTTCAAAATTGATAAAATTAAATCCAAACAATCCAATGGCATCTCTCCAAGGGCATCAGGCCGCTGACTCTCTCATTGGGAAAATCCAATCCTTTCTTCGGATTTCTCCCCTCAGCGATGCCTTTTCTATGAACCCAGACAAGTTGTTTCATGACTACTTGTGCGAGTTCTGGTATACAGCTTCTAATTCTGATTACTGCTCATCTATCTTCTTCTCTTTAAAGGATGGGCCAGTCCCGTGTACCATCACCACTGAGACATTGAGGGAGGCCCTTAACCTCAATTACTAGAGACAAGATGAAAGTCCAGTGGTGATTTCCCCCAATATCAACTTCCGTCAGGTCTTCCTTGACATGGGGAATAAAGAAGTTTTGGAGGGAGATGTACTGAAGACCAAAGGATCAATCACTATGAGAGGGCTTTCACCATCCTGGAAGTACTTCATGGTCCATTTAGTGGAAAGTTTAGGTGGGAGTTCTGGTGGTTTGGACCAGATAAACTCTTTCCAGGCAGAGATGGCATACTGCCTGTGGAATGGACCGAGGGTGGATTTCGCAAACATCCTATTTAGAAGCCTGGTGTTTAAGTTGAAAGGCAACAGGGGTCCTTGTATCCCATTCTTGCGATTTCTATCCCTTTGTTTCATACTAAATTTGGGCAGAGAAGAGTACAACAACACACAATCCTTATACTCTGTGCCAGAATTATTAAGAAATCTGGACAACTTTGTGTCCACTTCTGATGAAGTCCAGATTTCCCCAAGAATGCTACTGGCATTCTCTAGAACTGATGCACCACCACCAGGTGAGTCAGAAAGACAACTGGGCGGGCCTCAAAATAATGAGGGACCCACTAGTTCGTCTGCAGATGCTGTGACTGTTGCAGAAACTGGAGATCTCCCCTCAGGTATCCAGGCGGTTCCAAAGGCAAGAAGATCTACCAAAAATAAAAGAAGATCTAGATCAGGACTTGGTATCTGACCAGTCACAGCCTGTGATTGTGGTCCCTGAATCACTAGCCCATGATACTGCAACTGAGGAAAGAGCAGTTGTAGTTGAGGCTCCAGTTACCTCTTTTCAGGGAGAAATGCTTTGGCAACAGATCCTATAACTGATGAAACCATTGAGGAAACTCAAACTGGTCATCAGGAGTCTGAACAACCTGTTCAGCCACCCCCAACATTTATGGATCTTGGCATAAATGAGGGTGAGTTTCAGCTTGAGTCTTCGGATTCATCTGAGACTAAATCTGACCAGGAGATGGCTGATGTAACTGTACTTGATCAGCTCCCTTCTCTCCTTGGTCAACCCCAAGAACCACAAGTTTCAGTTTCACCTCTTGACTTCTCCTATTTACAAGAAATTCCAACATTCGCATCTCGACAACTACTTTCCTCCATGAATGTGCCTAGAAATAGACACATTCTTACACTACCGTCGCCGACATTCACACCTGAGCATTCTCAGCATGAACGTCACATTGAATCTCTTCCCGTTCTTTCTTCAACAACTTCTCTTCCTTCAGCTGGTGCGACAACAACTGGAGAACCTTCACTTCATGTACCTCCTCCAGTTGTATATGTTGCATTCCGAGCAGGTCCAGTGGCACCTTCCCCTCCGTCATTGGACAGCCAGTTCGTGTCTTTCCAAACCGATATCTCAAACCTTTTAAAAAGGGTGGAGGATATTCAAAAGACACTGGACAAGAATACCAAGTCTCTCTCCAAATACCACAAGGATCACATCACAAATGTAAGGGGGGTTGATTTGGGGATTAACAAGTTCTCTGGCAATGAGGACTTGGTATTCAGGAAGCTCAACGAGTTGGTCATCAGCTGCAACTCACTGGCTACTTCTTTAAAAGAAGCTTTTGACCTAACTCAATCTAAGGTACACACATCCATCACCAACCTGCTGAATAACACTGTCAGATTGTCAGAGGTTGAGTTGAACAAATTGGAAAGACAGGTCAAACTACTTGTTGAAAAGCCTGGTCTGGATGTTGTTGAGCTTGGCAACCAGTTGGCCACTTAAGTTGGCCAGAGGATTGAAAATACCTTGGCTGAAAGGGAGAACAATTTGATAGAAAGGGTGATATCTGAGATCACCAAGACTGCAGTACCCCAGGTTGATCTCACCCCCATAACATATGAGATCAATCAGTTGAGGTGCAGTCTGGATACATTAGCCAGCAAGGCATCTGATCACACATCAGCTATTGAAAAACTGACCACTGAAGCTGGGAAAGAAAAGGAAGAAGTTGGCAAGGAACAACAACTGGGCTCTCCCCAGATGATTTAAGTATACTTCAAGCGATTCAAAAGAGTCAAGACACCACTTGTGGAAATGTCATGACTCAATCTCAAGAGATAAATCATCTATGGAGGATAGTTCGCATGTTATGTGGAGTCTTCAAAGAGTGCAAGAACATGCAATCGTGGCAGCCTCTAGATCGCTTGCCCTCCAGTCATGCCGATTTTGAAGCTATTAGGCAAGGACTAGATGCTGCCAAGGGGGAAAGGTCTGTTCGTGCCCCTCGCACTCTTGTTGAAGCTTCAGGTGCAGGGAAGGAGATGGTTGTTGCTACCAGTACTGAGGCTGGTGAGCAGGTAATTGAATCTTTTGATGATGTGGTTAGGGGAAATGTGGATAAAGGAAAGGCCATTGCAACTGATGACTCTAAGGAACCTGCCACCAATGCACACATGTTGGAAACTGGCAATGTTGATCAATTGTCTCCAGTTACTGAAAGCGAAAGTCAGAAATTAGCAAGGGTTGGGTATCTAGTCAAGGAAAGGAAGAAACAAATGAAGGCAAATCAATTTGAATCAAGAAAAAATCTTCCAACCCCTCTTGTTGATGTAACTGACGCACAACTCCTTGGCTTGACACTATTGGAATACAAGAAAATAAAAGAAGATCCAAGGATTGTCAATGCCCTGAAGGAAATGCTTGAAGTAGAACTGGACAAACACTATCAAGATGATGAAGCTGGTCTTGACGCCAAGTGTTTGAATGTATCGGTGGAAAAGGCCAAAGAGATAAGGTCAGAAGGGATTCTCAAAAGGATTGAACAGGTGAAGAAGGTGGTCAGCAAAGTATTAACTCCACCCAAGTCCAAAGGAAGAAAACAGAAAGCCTTATCAAGAGATGCAAATATCTGAGGACTTGGGTAGAACCATCTGAACCCACAACTGATGATATTCGAGCTGCTACTCAAAAATTGAGCACGAGCAAGATCAAGCTGACCAATGAATCAGAGGCTCGCACATATTTATCAGATGTACAGCGTCGAAGGCACAATAAAGGTAAGATCACTGATGTAAAAGTATCGATTAAGCCTGGTGCCAAACATTTTGTTGTTGAGGTTCAATACCTTGGTGGACCCAAAAGAACAATTGAGAACCCTGGTGTCCATCAGTATGGTCATTCAGAGCATGTGGAGATGTTGAGTTTGCTGGAAAGTAGGTAGCGGAAGAACAAGGTTGAAAAAGGCTGGGAATATGTATTGCAAAATCTGATCAAGTTCAAGGAAAACATTTAAGAAAGATTAGGCCTTGACCTTGAAGACAAACAGTCAATTTCATCAGTTGCCAAAAGAAGGAAAACTGGCGAAGGGTCATCTGTTTAAGTTTTCCTTCTATCTATCTGCTTGTAATTTATTTACTTTCTTGTAACTTCATTGTAAATTTGTGTATATACAAGTTGCCAGATTGTAATTCACAAGTTAGATATCTGATAAGATCTACAAACAATTAAAACTAAACCCAAGGCATTTGATGATCTATAAAAATGTCTTGCAAACTTAATAGGTTTTATCAAACTCAAGTATTTCAAACTTATACTTGTATAGAAACAACTTTGAAAATACTTGGCAATATTTCAGGACAATTAGGGGGAATTTGTTAGGTCCAGTTTAAGCTATAAACTGGAGCTCTCCAGCTGCATTTGGAGAGCATGAAGAATTGTCTGAAATATTAGAAGTCCAGTTGCATTGTACAGTTTAAGCAACTGATGACTTCCTCCAGTAGAGATCTGAAGACTTAAATCTCAAGACCTTCTAGTTGAAGTCAAAGACAACAAGTGGAAGAAAGGAAATGGCAATGGCAGCGAAGCCCAGTTGACATTTCACCAGATCAATCAACTGGAGATCCTTCAGTGTAAATGCCTTTACAAAGCTTTGCACTGATCACGAGGAGGACCTTTTACACTACATCCTTTTAACCGGACAATAATCTTGTTTGTGGTTAAAAGTGCAAAGATGTAGAGTGGTTGAATAAAGTAACCTTTTGTCTTACTTTATTTAGCACACACAAAGGATTATTTACTAATACTTTTGTGTGCTGTCAACCATATTTGTACTTCGAAGTTGAGATCCCAATGCTCATACTTCGACTATAAATAGAGGTCCTTGCCCAAGCATTTCAACAACTTTGCAAACACATACATTCTGCAATATTGGTGAACTTGTGCAATATTCTCTCAATCGTAAAAAGGAACATTTCACAACTTTAAGTGTTTCGATTGTTAGGAGAATTTTCAAGTATAGATCAATTGTATTTCATAGGTTGTTAGGATATTTACATCTTTGTATTATCTTGGTTCCGCAACATCCTTGTATTTTATTTAACAATCAATAAATAAAATACACTTGAAAAATACATATTGTCTCATCGATATAAATACTTGTCAATTATATATATTGCATTGTATTTACTTATTTGCATTGTCACCTTAATAAGTAAACCTCCAGATTACCTGGTGCACAATCACTTTAAACTGGTCACGTCCAGATTAAGTGATTGTGTTGCAAAGTACATTCACCATTGATATAGAGGTGTCTTCAGCACCCATCTAGAAATAGTTGGGACTTACAATGTTTTACCTAACCTGTCATATATATATTTATATATATATAGAAAGAGAGAGAAGTGAATATGGGGTTGTCTCCACCTAAGCTTAAATAGACCCCTCACATTCAAAAAATTGAATACTCTTTTGTATTTTTACATAAATTTATGGGCCCCATCAATTTTATTATTAAAAAGACAAAATTTGAGATGTTCCACATTTAAGCCTGGATAATGGACAACCTCATATTCACGTCCACCATATATATATATACATATGGATCGGGAAAAATGTATCTTAAAGAGATAAGAGATAGAATATTTGTTTTTGTTTTTTTCTTAGTTTGTTTTTTTTATTTTCCTTCCTTCTTTTTGATTTTTTTTCTTTCTTTAATTAACTAATTCCAAAAAAAAAAAAATTTAATTAATAAAAATATTTTTTTCCAAAGGACATAGCCCGTAAGCTATAGGCAAAGACTCTCGGTTTATGGCGGAACAACGATGGTCAAAGAAGGAGCCCGTTAGTTAGATCACTCATCACCGACCACTCCCTATGACCTATCACTCTTTATGACCTATCGCTCCCACAAGCTACCCTTTATTAATATTCTTAACAATGAAACCCTTTTTTCATTTTATTTTTTATAATTTTGTTTTTTTGGAATTAGTTAATTAAACTATAAATCCAAGATGACTTCTACCCCCACTTTGTCTAATGGGAGTGGATTCTCTCAAGTTACCTTAACATGAGTAGTCATGTTAGGGTAATCTTGACCCTTAGATGGAAGTCAATGGCCAAGATTCAAGAATCGTCTTTGAATCTTGGCCCTTAATTTTCATCCAAGGATTAAGATTTCTTCAACTTGAAAGTTGGAGAAATAACTTAAGAATTCCCCTCCAAGCTATAGTCTACATTAATGCATTTTGAATAATTACTTCTTAAACTTACTACATCAATACATTTGAATATTAGGCCAACTTAGAGATCCAAGATAACTTAACTTAAGAATGCATAACTTGATTCAGTAAGTAAACACTTAAACTTTTACATTCTTTATTATCAATAAATCTAATCAACTACATTATGACTCAACGTGTAAATCGTACTAGACAACTTCAATACATAAATTTATTTGAATAGTAATATCATCATATTTCAACTTATCTTATCTATGATTAGTATGTATGCTATTATGAAAACTTAATTGATTTATCTCGCGTATTACGCGGAATGGGTTAAACAAGGGACAACCAATTAAAAAAGTACAGGGGGACAAATCTGGGTCGTTCAATCCACCAGATCTAAAATAAACACGGAAGGGTAAAAATGTAAATTGACGTTAACATATAAAAACGTTCTAATCCTTCTTGCACAGATTTATAATCCCAAACATTACTATCCTTCCTCGATGATGAAAGGCGACCGTCACCGCCATGTCCATGTCGCACCAACAGCGTCACTCCCACCATTACATAGAATCTCTGTAACCTCCATTTTCATTTCCATTGTTAGATGAAGATCGCAATTCCAACACTACTACGACAATCATTTGTAAATTTAACCTAATTTTGAAAAATTTGATGATTATTTAATTAAATAGTTTTCAGTTTTTTTATAATTTGATTTTTTGTTTTTATAATTTGATTGATACTTTTTTATACCTATATCTGTTTCAACAAAGTATGTTATTGAATAAAGGGAAAAAGAATATACGTGTTTCAACTTTTTTGAAATCTGTATTCTAGTATATGCTTAGTTGATGTTTATTTGAGAATTAATTTGATTTGTGTTGAGAAGTGATTGGATTTATTAATTGATATTCAACTTAAATGATGAATTAAGCTGAAAGTAGAAGCTACAATTTGTATGGGAAAGTGATAGATTGATGTCTTGGTTATACTGAATGAGAAATTTAGAATGCATAGAAAGTGATTGTTGAAATGCTTGAAAGGAAATTCATAGCGTTAGGATGAGTTTGCTAGCAAACTATTTTGTGTGATTAATACTTTTAAGGTACTAGTTTTTTTTCGCTTGATTGTTGCAATCTGTTGCCCGGAAAATAATGATGTTAGCATGGGTAAGTTACTTAGACTATTGGGAGCAAGGCCTTATGAGGAAGCCCCTCATAGGGTATCTCTTGACAAGTGGCAATCCACTCATCAAGGGGCTTTCTTTTATTTTATCTTGGAGCAAGGCTTCTCAAAGGAAGCCTTTCTTGTGGGCCAATCTTGTATTTTTTATTTTTTTTGTTTTATGTTTTGTTTAATAAAACTTTGTTTTTTACAATTCTTTACTTTTAGTTTTTACATTTGCAAAAAAAATCTTTAAAATTGAGAATGTCCAAAATATTCACTAAACTAGTTTTATTGTGATACCCATTGAATGAATTTGTTATTACAAGGTTGTAAGCCATTTCACAATATAAAATCAATGCAATAACAAATGGATCATATGTTATTTTGATTGGGGTTGAATTCATTGCTGATTGTCATTTCATCTTAGAACAGATACTCCTTGGAGCAGAATTCCAACTTCGCATAGTAAAAAAAATTGGCATAGAATTTTGGGACTTTTTGCATAACATTGTATGTTCTTCATGCATATAACACGTCTTGCATCCTCTCTTTGTCTCAATAACGTGTCGGGTGACCAATGACTTTCCAACGCTTCTTTAAAACCCCGAAGGCCCGCTCGATATCCTTCCGTGCCGCCTCTTGCTTTTTCTTAAAATGTCTTCTCTTTTCGTCAAATGGGTCGGTAAAAGTCTTCACAAAAGTGGCATATTGCGGATATATGCCATCGCTCAAATAATAACCCTTCGCATAATAGTTGTCGTTTGCATAAAAACAAGCTACAAGTAAAAAATTTAAACATTAAGTATATTTTATAACATAATTATAAACGAGTTAACAAGTAAAAAGTTAATGATTATACCGGTAGATGCCAAACCCGAAATAATTTCTTCAAGAATAGGGGATGATTCAAACACATTGATGTCGTTGTACGACCCGCATTGCCCAAAGTACGCATTCTAAAACCATAGATCATTCGAGGCAACCGCTTGTAATACCAACGACGGTCTACCTACATGCCCGCTAGTGTGAGTACCTCGCCACGCGTTGGGACACATCTCCCACGCCCAATGCATACAATCAATACTACCAATCATGCCGGGAAAACCATGAACTTGCTCGTATATGGCTATAATTTGTACATGTCTTTACAAAGTCCTTTAATCTTTGCATTTATATATAGTCATTATAAAATCCTTTCATATAATTGTATATATATAGTCATAAGTCCACAAAACACCGATGTCACGACAATTTTTGGATTACATTATAAAAACGACCCGAAATGACTAACCATAATTCACTTTGACCGAGAAATCCTAATTTTGACTTTTGGCTAGAAAACTTAAAATTTGACTTAATCAAAAACTTAATCTAATTTTTGACCAAAATTAACCAAAATAGCTCTAACTTTAAATTACCAAAAGGACCAAAATAGAACAAATACAATTCTGCCCCCTTTGACCAAGTTTGACCGGCGTTGACCGGCTAGAAAACAGCTTTGACCGACTAGAAAACAGCTTTGACCAGCTTTGACCGACTAGAAACACAGCTTTGACCAGCTTTGACCGACCAGAAAACAGCTTTGACCGACCCGAATAACACATTCTTAGACCAAATTCACCAAAAACAATTCGGATCTAAGTAATATCTAACCAAAATAACCAAGAACAAGTCTAAATCTAACCCAAAATCAACAAGAACCACTCGGAAATCAAATTTACCCACGGATCTATACAATTTTCGGTTTATAACAACGCATACAATACCGAAAACAAAAACAACACCACAACTCTTACCCAAGATGATGGATTTAAGATCTTTGTTCACGGATTTCATGGATCTCGGTTACAAGGTTTCCGGATTTGGATGATTTTGGTCCATACTTTTCGGATCTAAGAAGGTTTTCGGATCTATAGCCTTATATATATATTTATATAACCGAAATATGTATCAAAATGTATAAACTTTCCGGATCTAAGAGGATTTCAGTTCAAACATCACGAACCTAAAGATCTCGGATAGATACACCCATAAATACTTTAACAAACCGAAATATATATGTTTTAGTAACACTTTTCGGATTCAAATCCATATTTTTATAACAAAACCGATTTAAATATACATTTTTGTATAAATTTCGGATCTATAGATATATATACATACATCATACGACTTAAACATATACATAAATAATAATATTTCCGGATATATATATATAAAATAATTTACATATCTAATATATTTATATAATTATGTGGCCGAAAAATATGTGTATATATATACAATAAAAACGGATTTTAGATGAAGAACAGCATAGATCCAACCAAAACTTGTCAAGATCTAAAAGATTAATGAAGAAATGGATGGTGGATGATGGTGAACGGTGGCTGGCGGCCGGATTTTAGTGAGAGAGAGAGTGAGGGGCGGCTAGAGAGGAGAGGGAGAAGAGAGTAGGTGGTGTGTGTGAGAAATGAGAGGGGAAAGGGTTAAGGTTAGGGTTTTGATGCTTCCCACCCCTAGCTTTGACCAAATTTGACCCATCTTTGACCTCACTAAAGCTTGTTTGACTCGACCATTCAAGAAAACCCGACACCCGTTAAAACATTTCGTCGACATATTTAAATGTAACTTTTCAATAGCTTTCAAACGAATATAAACATGTATATATTTGTTTATTAAATTTTTAATTGATTAAATTTTAAGTATTTTACTTATTTGGCATTTCCACAAGACTACTAATATTTCTCCTGTTCTCGAGTCCACGTACAATCTATCTGAAGTCTAAATGCTCATAAAGGCCGAAATAGGCATAAGTCCACTTATTCCATTAATAAAGCCTTAGAGAATAGTGACGTTCACTCCCTAAAATACATATTTTAGTTATAAAGTCGCGTACATGAACGAAATGAACTAATGACGATCAGAAAAGTACATCTGGAAAATATGTCCAGATGACGGTTGTCACAATTGCCTCGGGTTGAATGTTGGTGCATCAACAAAATAGTCTTGCATCAACCGTTGTTCGGCCTCCTCCCGTCGCCTATCAATAACAACCCTACGATGAAATCCCCTCGGTGGTGGTTCTTCATCATCATTTTCGGCCACAACATGTGTAATTAAGTTAATGGCTAAAACTACCGCACTTTCGACGGCGTCATCGTATTCGTTCGAGCCCATAGAATTAATAGAAGAAGATGATGATGAAGATGAGGAAGAAATATCATTATCCATAGATGAAAGGATGAATGATTGTAAATGGAATAAAAATTTGGAAGATAGATGCTCCTATCTTAATTGTAGTATTACCTTCTGCTAGTGGAATATGTGTATATATATAAAAGAAATAGGGGGTAAAGTAGAAAAAAATAAAAACATTTGTAGATAGCACCCACCAAAGTGATTCTCCAACGTCTCTTTCTCCAACGTCTATTTCCTCTGAAATTGAAGCCTTCAATTCTATCACGCCCACCAAAGTGATTTGACATAACGCCCCACAGGGCAATGTTCATGGCGTCTCACGGCTTTCGAGGGCGTTTCGGAAGGAAAAAGTGGAAAAATAGCGCCGTTTGGTGCCTTGTTCCTTTTAGCCTTACGTACTTCATAGATTGGTATAGTTAGGTTTGTTAATTAAGTTGCATTTGTTTCAGCATGGAGAAGCTGGTGTTTATTGTAGCAGAAATCCAACCTGTGGATTTAGTGATATCGCATGTGCTGAATCGATACTGTCAGAAGTACGTCATGTCAAAGCAAATACTGTTTGAGTGATTATAATCGAGTATTCTTTTTCAATGGCATAATGGGTGTAATGGGTATATGGTCAAATTGGGTTAGGCTGACCCAAAGAACTTCCTCTCTAAAATTTTCACACTTTTTAAACATAGTTGGTCTCAAATATGATCTGCCGAAATTATAATTTTTTTAGTAGTAATCTAAATTTTGCAAATAGTTGGTCTCAAATATGCATTTTGGGGTTTTAGTTAGACTTGTAGAAACAAAATATATAGATGTACGTAACGTTTTTAGAGAAAAGAATACAGTGGAAAAAGAGGCATGGTAGGCCAGCAACACCTAAACAAGATGATCAGCAACCACACCCTGTTAAAGATCAGCTTCCTAATGTCTCTTATTGCATTACCAGTCCACCACCATGGCGCAAGTTTTCTCTAATATTTTTGTTATTGTTTACTATGAAAAATAATCACTTTTCTTATTGTTACCATGGCAATGTAACACCACATCGGTCTTGGTTTGATCAATGAGAATACTCTCTTAAGTTATGAGTCATTGTAGATTTTGAATCTGGTTAACGTCCATTGTTTTAGACTATGTAAGTTACATTTTCCGTAGAGGTTTAATGGTTGATCTTATTACCCTGATCCAACCAGGTTAACCCCTACTTATCCAAGATGGGAGTGTTGTTTAAGATGAACAAACAAAATGAAGTTTACGTCTTCATTCTTGATTCTTCATTTTGCAAGTGGGAATTGACAGATTCTTGACTTTGTATTAAAGGTTTCCTTCTAATGCAGTGGAAGCAAGATGCTTGGAACAACATTTATCCTTCCTGCTAGCCTGGTTCCTCAAACGGATGGAGGTCATGTAAGTCTTTTCACAAGAATTTCATAAGTAATATCCTTGAAACGTATTACCTGAAATCTCAGGACATGTAATCGATCATAAATGCTAGTCTGACTTTTGTACAACTTTATGAATAAAGAGTTAACTTATATAATACATGATCATTGTCCATAATAACCTGCAACAACTAGTCTAGTCTTCTGTTTTAGTATTTTGTATGATGAATGAATAAGTTGTGTTAAAGAAATAATGCTCAGTGATTAGAAACTAAAGCTTTGTTTCTAATCCGGAGGAAAAGCTAAATTCTAAATCCCTAAGGTCTAAACCTTGGGGGGCTATACGAGGATTTTATTCGGTGCATGGCTCTTTGTATTGTAGGCCGAGATCATGCTCGGGTTGATAGAATACCTGCCCTGTAGTCTGTACTTTCCCTTGAAGAGTTTGATGTATCACTTAAATTTGGAACCAGATGGCCGGTATCGTGTCTTTTGACATGAACTGTACAATGGAAGCAGTATCTACTCCCAGACCAGACTCATGGGACCATTCGCTAGGCACATTAACTAATCTTGTTTGGGTAACAGAAGTTAATTATGTTATCCCTTAAAACAAAATCGTGAATCGATTAACTAAACAAGATGATCACCAACCGCACCATGCTAAAGATCAGCTATATTTTCAAACATTTTAAAGCCAGAATGGTACACATAGGATTTTAATGGTCAAACTGTGTCTCTATATGATTGATATATACTACAGTAAAACTGCTATATGTTCTGTAGGTTGTGGATACGACACTAGCATTGCAGGAAGCTGGGTGTTTCTCTGTTCTTGAATGTGTGGCTGCACGAGGTCATGTTTGCCAAGATGACCAAGTCATCCACCAAGGTGAGGAGCCTTTCCTATTTTGTTTCCAACTTTAATAATTTTGGCGTAGCTATCAGACAACCATCTTTCTCAATTTCTCATGTTACCATTTGTCAACTAAATCTTCAGACAATACTTGTCGGTTTAAGAATCTTGCTTCTTGAACTAATTATCGGACAAAAAGATCAGAACTTTGGAAGGGCTGCCAACCAAAAAGGCATACTGCTAGATTGGGTACTCTTCGAGGCTAAAACCCCAGTTATTATTAGAGTTGACTCAATTATCATTAGAGTTGACTCAATGGATAAGTAATCTAGTTTCTTATACAGGTAAAGAAGCTCCATCTAGAAGTGAAATTAAACATAATGGTGGCTAAGGTCACCTGCACCTTCAGGAAAGTGAGCAGTAGCAACACTCTTCTAAAGCAGAGAATTCTGCTACCTCTAACCCAAATGCATAAAACATTTAAATCGGATGCCCTTGAACATACGGAGACGGAGAATCTTGATGCTACTACATAAAACAAGAAAGTCTTTAGTTTGGTTTTGTTTTGTACTGTAGGCCGAGATCATGCTCAGGTGGAATAGAGTACCTGCTCTGTACTTTCCTTGAAGACTTTGATGTTGTAATCAAAGAGTTCTTGTACGCAAATACTTGTTGCGAAACAACATTGTATATGACAATATTTTATATCAAAATTATAACTATCTTTTCAGTAATTCATACTTAATTTTCTTGCAATCACCGAGTCTTATTTACTTTAACATGTGCAGACCAATTGATTTGCTTTTAAAATCTAACTTACACATGTGTAAGTACACAACTTACACATGTATAAACTATACAACTTACCAGCTCTAAGTAATCTTTTAATTTTGATATATAACTTACAGATGTGTAAACAAAAGCTTTGTTTCTAATCAGAGAGAAAAGATACATTCTAAAACCCTAAACCCTAAACCCTAGGGGGCTAAATGCTAATCTGAAGGAGAAGTGTGATTACGGGGGCCTTCGGTCCGCGCTTTAGTTGATTACGGGGGCCTTCGGTCCGCGCTTTAGTTTAGGGTTTGAAGTCGTAGGGTTAGCTAGGTTGTGGCTAACCCTACACTTCAAACCCTAAACCCTAAGCTACATTATAAAAACTCGGAGAAATTTTAAACCCAGAATGCTACACCCTACAGGCGGGGGACGGATATATACGGTACACTTAAAGGTTTATGGTTTGAAGTCGTGGGGTTAGCCAGGCTAGCCCCACAACTTCAAACTCTAAACCCTAAGCTACAATATAAAAACCCGGGATAAATCTAAACCCTAAAATGCTAAAGCCTACAGGAGAGGGACGGATGTATACGGTACGCTTAAGGGTCTCTACGACTACAACTTCAAACCCTAAACCCGAAGCTACACAATAAAACCCGAGGGGAAAGTTACATTCTAAAACCCTTAATGCTAAACCCTAAAATGCTAAAGGCTACAGGAGAGGGACGGAAGTCACGGTACGCTTAAGGGTTTATGGTTTGAAGTCGTACGGCTAACCCTACAACTTCAAACCCTAAACCCTAAGCTACAATATAAAACCTTATTGAAAATCTAAAACCTAAAATGCTAAACCCTAAAATGCTAAAGCCTACAAGAGGGGGACGCAAGTTACGGTACGCTTAAGGGTTTATGGTATGAAGTCGTAGGGTTAGGCTAACCCTACGACTTCAAACCCTAAACCCTAAGCTACACAGTAAAACCCGGGGGGAAAGTGACATTCTAAAACCCTAAATGCTAAACCGTAAAATGCTAAAGGCTACAGGAAGGGGACCGAAGTCACGGTACGCTTAAGGGTTTATGGTTTGAAGTCGTAGGGTTAGCCTAACGGCTAACCCTGTCACACCCCGTTGTAGCGGAAATACAGGGTTAACAAACTAATTGCGTACAAACCATAGGCTAATAGAAATTACATCCATTTAATACCAAATACAAGTCTAATACAAGTACAATCGTTCAAATGTGGAACCCAGAATACGGATACAAGTCATCCATATAGGGAATTGGGCCCACTTAATACAAGATAAATATTTGGACCGTCTAGTACAATTAGAACTAAGAACATAATAGTCCTCCAATGTCTGACGCTAATTATACGTCCAAAGTCAAAAGAATGGCCCTATAATGCCATGATGATCCAAGACTTACTATTGGTTACCTGAAAAGCATGAAATTTGAGAGGATCAACTATCGAAATAGTTGGTGAGTTTACAGTGTGTTTGACCAAAGTTTAGTCGTTATTAAGAATACACAATGACATGTAGTTATTTAAGACAAGACAGCTGGGAGCAAAATCCGACAATATATAATGACAGTCCAGACCTAAGTCCGACAATATGACTAATATGCCTCCCACAGGATTTCCCGTCTAAAGTGGGGTGCGGACCAGAACCATGACAATCAGGAACAAAATCTAACAAGACAACCATTAGGATCTCATAATGGTAATAACTACATAAGGGGAACATTTTAGTCTGTCAAACACATAAACATCTAGTCAGCTGACAACATGGCAAGTCTAAGTCACATAGAACAAAATTTCATAAGACATGTATACACATTTTCAGACAGCCGTCAACATGGCAAACATAAGGCAAATGATTTAAGTAGCCAAATCACATGACATAGACAATGACAAATCATTTATAAAGTAGTCATGTATACAACAGTACATGCTTTTCAGGCCCAAAGTAAAAAGAAAAAGGGCGCCATAAACTCACCTTATAGATTGACGAATTAAAAGGATGAGCAGATTTGTAAATGAGCAATTTAGTCTCCACGTCTATCCAAACCTAGGATATAAGTACCAATGGTGAGGATCAAATCTCACAACGACAAGTATCCTACGTACAACTACTTAGCTATCGTTCCTAGAATGCCACGACCAAGTATGTGATAAATGTCCATTTTATTTGACTATCAATGTTACTGACATTGTCATTATAAGGTAGTCTAAAGTACTAATCCATATAAACAAAGTTCAAGTGCACAAGTTACCGTCTTTTGAAAATATCAAATAGCCTCTGATCTCGCGGTGCGAGACACGACCGCAACGAGTGAAAAACAGTTTTTCTACCGGTTTTCAGAAATCCACAACGATTTATACTCCAACCTTTTCATTACAATGACTAGATACATGTTCAAAGAACTGAAAAACTGTCCATTTTTACTTATCAAAACAATCCCATCACTTGTGATTTCCAAGACCTATTTCTAGTAAAATTTCATCTAACATCAGAAACCAAAACTCATTTCATTATCATGGCCTACTAGTTCAATCAACATAAATGAAATTAAACCTTCAAATAGGATTTAGTATAATAAAAGTTTAGAGAAAAGTTGCTTACCAATTTGAAGTTCTTGAAATAAAGTTTAGAAGATGACGATGAGGATGCTGATTACAAGAAAATTATGCTTGCCAAATGATTTTGTTATACACTTAAGATTTATTTCCCATTTGATTTCAATAAATCATAGATTGATTTAGAGAATAAAATGTGGTGTGTGTGTGTTATGTTTGTGTGTCTCGACGCAGCAAAGAAAGAAGAAAAAGGGGTGTATTGGTGTTTTCATTCCCACCACAAACAAAGGACCGGCCTAGTGGCCTTGTTTTGAGTATTTTGTACCCTTAATTTGGTAAAATCCTTACGATTAAACACCGTATGACTAAAAGGTTATAATTTAAAGTAAAGGTATTTTCTCCCGTGTTATTTAAATTAAGACAAATTAATAAAGTTTCGTCAAAGTGAACTTTATAATATTAAGTGTAGACAGTCTAATTATTTTGTACAAGACATAACCTCTAAATATTTATTTAAAGTTATTTTTAAGACTGGACATTCGTCTAGATAGCTAATAGTCTACGTCATCAAGATACATTTAATTTGACTAAGTCAAAGTCCAAAAGTCTACTAATTTCCATGTCAAAGACCGTCTAAAGTAGACGAGATTATGATAATGACTATGCTTAAACGAGATTTAGACAAACCCATTGCTAATTAATTACGAGTTGTCACAGTATCCCCGACTTCTAAGGATTTCGTCCCGAAATCAAGTCTTGCTCAGTAAAAAGATGAGGATACTTATCCTTCATATAGTCCTCACGTTCCCAAGTCGAATCAGGTCCATGTTTCGAGTTCCAACGAACCTTGACCAACTTGATGCGACTACGTCTAAGTTGTTTGAGTTGTTGATCTAGAATTTCAACAGGTTCCTCAATGAATTGAAGAGAGTCATTCACTTGCAACTCTTCCACAGGTACAACCAATGTTTCATCAGTTAAACATTTCTTAAGATTCGATACATGAAATGTGTGATGAACATGTTCGAGCTCTTGGGGTAAATCGAGCTTATATGTCATGGAACCAATCCTTTAAATAATTTCAAATGGTCCGATATATCGAGGACTAAGTTTCCCTGTAAGGTGCCCTATCGTTGCGTGGATCGTAATAAGATGTGATTCGTTATGTCAAGAGTGCGGAATCCTCTTGAGATAAATAGATTGCTATTGCCTTTTGTTAATTAATAAGTGATTAATCAACCCAAGGAGATGCACAAGGCTTGTGGTTCGTGTAGAAGAACACACGAAGGAACAATTAACTTTAGCTCGTAAATTCGTGAATAACTATCAAGAATTTGTAAATCATTAACCTAATTTCGTAGATTAGGTCTTGTATTTATACTAGTTAAGTATTGGACTTGTGGGCTTAGGCCTTAATTACGTATTAGGCCCGAAACAATAATAAACCGATCTGCCTCGTGCTAACGTCAGCACAAGGGACGACCCTTTTATTCTTTGTTTCGCTTCGTTTGGCTCGTACATAACATCCAATCATCGTTTAAGTGTTCTATGACACTTATAAACCTTGATTCTATGTTCTTGTACCTGCAAAACAATATATAACACACAAACACAATACAAAACATAAACAGATATAATATTGAAGTTCAAACGTAATCATTAAATATCAACACAAGTTCTTATTTAAATGATTACCAACATAGTTCCTAAAACATAAACGATAATCAAATCTATGTTGCGATTGTCACAACGAATCTGCATCTACAGACTCCCCCTTGACGATTGCAACTAGATCTCTTTAAAGTCTTCAAAATTTGAACTTCAAAGCTATCCATTGAACAACAATCTTGTGCTATTCGCATGAATTCTCTCTTGCAAACAATGTCCGAGAATGTTGCGATAGCGTCTTTCCTCTACTCTCCAAAAATCCACAGCTAAGCAAGGTGTATCGAAAAGTCTTCTTTGATCACCTCTTGACAAATTGACAACCTGCCTTGGATCATACATGCGTAGCAACATCTGTTTCTGTGAATCATCAACAAACATCTGTGCTTCGCCTGACTTGATATCTATCTGCCAAAATGTCATCTCCGTCAGCATATCTTGATCCCATTTGATAGCGGGAACCTTCTTAACACATTTAATCCTTTTCTGGACAAACCGAAATGTGCCATCTGGATTCTTAATCTTCTTCAAAGGTGTTGGCTTTATCAACCTTTCTTCTGGCTTCAGACCTCTAGCACTGAAATACTTAATTCTTTCATCTCTGAATCTATTCCAGTAGAAATCTGCAAGTCCATTGCTCTGAAGATTAACGAACCAGCGTCTTCCCAAATCTATCATATCAGAATCACTAAGAGAGTGGAAGTGTCTTTGACTTATTGACATGTACTGGCAACCCTCCTTTCTCTTGATAATAAACAATTTGATTCTGTGATCATAGAACCAACTTTGTATCACTGAGAAGTATTTGGGTGCATCCTTGTCTGAGACATATTCCCAAAACATTGATGGTTTATACGCATCACGTATCATCAAACCAGTATGTCCTCTATAACCTGGAATTAGTCTATTAACAATAAACTCATGATCTTGCTGCACCGGAGGTATATTAAATCTTCCAAGATCAACCTCTCGCGTAGCATCTATATTCCAGAATAGATCAAAAATATTGTCATGTCCTTCATCAACTATGTTTGCATATACAGTAAATCTCAACCTTGCAGCATTCTTACGTTCATCTGGACTATCTCTGATTGGATTGAGATTGAGATGTTCCACTTCAGCTATTGGTTCAACTTGAATGACTTCATCTTCATTAAAGACACGATCAAAGTTATAAGGTGTCTCAAGCAACCTTTTTCTATCAGCTTCCGAAGTAATGAACTCTCCTTCTTCCATATCTTCATCATCGATACTTTCTAGATCTTCTTCAGCATCAAGATCGTCCAATGCATCTATCCTTTGAAGCTTATCTGCAATTCAAATGATTTACATATACAAAGATAAAGAACATAAATTATAAGTCAAGACATAATAAATAGTATAAATACATAACAAAAATTAAAATAAATAATACTATATCATAAATATAATGTAACCATTACATTAATATCTATCTTATAATCTTTATCTATTTTAACTTACAACACTAATATTATATCATAAATATAATGTAACACATACATTCATATTTATCTTATAATTATTACAAAAAACAAAAATAAAAATCATTAGCACTAGGGTTCATAATCCGAATCTGACTCTGACTCTGAAGATGTATGAGTTAACCCTGACTGTTCTTTCATTTGATCCCTAAGTGATCCTGGATCATAATAGTTATCATAATCCATAATCTCTGCTCTAGCTCTCATATGAGCTTGTGGATCATAACCTAATCTCTTTTCTAGTCTATGCACAATTAAAGGGTGCAAATCTGACTCTGTAGAGGCATTGGTAGTAAAATCAGTCATAGTTGACTCACTATCCTGAGTAGATTTTTCTTTGCTAAGATTTTCTTTATCTTTATGATTATGAGGATCATTCACTATCTCCCTTTCTATTCTATCAGAATTAGAATCGGAGTTACCTGAATTGGAATCTTCCCCATCATCATTATTATCTGGATCATCAGGATCTGCATCTGGAGCGGTCATCACAGCTTTGCCTTTATCTTGAGTCCTAGAAGTACTAGCACCAGTTGTACCAGCAATCTCTGACTCTCTTTGTCTTGATGACTCCCCCTGAATATCTGCAGTCTCTGTATCCATAGTATCATCAGCAGCATCTTGACTTTGACCTTGATCTCTATTCTCTGCTCACCAACATCTGGTTGTGCTTGACTAGGATCTTGAGCTGGATCTTGATCTTCATGATCATCATCTCTTGACTTCCTTGCTAGCTCATCATCCTTACAACCACTCTTATCTCCCCCTTGAGCCAAGAATTGGTCAAGTCTAGAACCAAGAGAATGAACAAGAGCTGTCATCATGTCCATCTCTTCCTGATGCTTAGCAGCTTGGAGCTTTAGCTGACTCTCCAAAGCTGTGACCCTCATCTCCAACATCTTCTTCTCTGAAAACAAACGACTCAGCTGCACTTGAACTAGAGCAACTAGACGTGACGTAGAAGCAACATCAGATGTTCGAACTAGAAATCAGTTGAATAAGGATCTAACTAGTTTGTTCTGTGAAGTGAAAGACACTGGTTTGATAACTGAGTGTTTGTATTCTGGTTTCATTTCACAAATAGAACCTAAGAATGTTAAGGCAGCACTTCAAGATCCATGTTGGGTTGAAGCTATGCAAGAAGAATTAGCTCAATTTGAAACACTTGGAGTTTGGGAGTTAGTAGATGTGCCTAGAGGTAAAGAACCGATTGGAACTCATTGGGTATATAAATGCAAACGAGATGACAAAGGGATCATTACTAGAAATAAAGCACGTTTGGTTGTTCAGGGGTTTGCACAACGAGAAGGATATGACTATAACGAAACTTTTGCACCAGTTGCTAGGATTGAAGCTATAAGGTTATTTTTAGCTTTTGCAAGTTTCAAAGGTATAAAGGTGTATCAGTTGGACATTAAGAGTGCCTTCTTGTACGGTGAAGTTAAAGAAGAAGTGTATGTTTACCAACCACCGGGGTTTGTGTTAGAAATCCAATAATAGTGATAAATTGTAATTTAAGTTAGTGGATGTTATTGTTGTTAAGACATGGTGAAATGATTTCTAAGGTTGAGGGACTAGGAGTGTCAATTAGCTTAATTGTAGATTTAGACTATAAATACCCTAAACTCCTTATAAATCATAAGCCTTTGATCCATTTTTTACATACAACTTAATCCAGATCGTTTCTCTCTCTCTCTCTAGAAAATCACACACACTAAACATACCAAGAACACACACACTTGAACCGCCATTGTTGAGATCGAATCAATAGCAGAAATCAACTGATTTTGATCTCAATTTTCATCCAAATTCATATCAAAAACCATTTTTCATACCGTCACTGTGTCATCATTTTTCACCAGAAAAATCACATAAAATCATCATTTTTTGTTCACCATTAGATTCCTGATAGTTTTAAACATAATCCTGTCAAGTTTCAAGTTCCAATTCGATTTAGAACTCTAAATTGAATTTTGAGTTTTTGGCGCTCAAATTTCGGGATTTGATTCTGTTGTGTTTCTAGTTGAATTTTGTTAAAGGATTTGTTGCGGACGTAATTACAAACGTTTTGCAAGTGGTTTCAGGTTCTAATTCCAAGTAAAAAGAAAGATATTGGAACTTTAAAAGTTATCAATGGAGTTGGTTCATACTGGTTTAATGAAGAAGACGATATCAGAATGATTCTCACTAGGACGATCCTCTGCAGATCGTCTCAGTGCTTGAATTTTCATTCATTCATACTTTATGTGTTGTGGCTTGTAGGACGATCCTCACAAGATCGTTCTAGCAAGTGTTGAGTATTGGAAAGTGTTGGTTGTGGCTAACTAATCCTTTTTGGATTGGTTTTGGTCAAAATCAAAGTTAATACTTTGAAAACTATTGGCAGAAAACTAAGACGATCTTGTCAAGATCGTCTCAGTTACTTGACTCTAGGACGATCTTGATCAAGATCGTCTCAGTGTCTGTTGTAAGTTGGTGTGGTTTGGTTGATACTTTGAAGTTGTTGTGATTGGGAATCACACACTTCCTGGGTAACTGATCATTCTTGATTGGTTTTGCTCAAATTCATTCCTACCAATTCATAACTAAACTCTGTCCAAATTTTCTTCTTAGAAAATTTCTCAGCCTTACAAGACGATCTTATACAAGATCGTCTCATTTTCTTCTTCAAATTTCCAAGACGATCTTCCACAAGATCGTTTCATTTTCATTTCTTTCAATTTCAAATTTCAACTTTCAATCACTTTCATTCAGTTTCAGTTTCCAATTCCAAAAGACAAAATCATCATTCAATTTCACTTTTCATTCCATACTTAATCAAATTTCATCCAAGGTTCTTCAAGACGATCTTTCTTGAATCGTCTCATTCTTTTAAAATCCAAGACGATCTTTCTTCTTACAGGACGATCGTCCAAAACGATCTTATCATAGGACAATCTTCTCCAAGATCGTTTCAAATTCTGATATTTTCAACTTTCATTCTAATTCAAGTTCCAAATCAAATCTCTTTCAAATGGCTTCTCGTGAAGCTTTGGCATTAGGATCTGACACAAGACCTCCAGTTCTCTACCGTGGTTCTTATGGACTATGGAAGAAAAGATTCATGGATTATGTGGAATGTCAACCAAATGGTCACCTTCTTAAAGATTCCACACTTAATGGACTTGCAGTTCATCGCCATCCCACCACTGGTGCAATACTCACTCTTGATCTTTTAAATGCTGAACAAAAAGATCGAACAACTGCAGATAATAGAGCTAGATCATGCTTATACAAAGCACTGCCAGATGAAATCTATGGTTCTGTTGATTCTTATGATACAACCAAGGAGATATGGGATGAGGTGGCAAGACAAATGGAAGGATCTGACCTAACTTCAACAATTAGATTGACAATTGTGTTGACTGAGTTTGACAACTTCAACAAATTGCCAAATGAATCTCTAGAGGCTATCTACTGTAGATTCTGCAATGTCATAAATGAACTTAGGAAGAACAATGTCAAGAAATCAGAGATTGAGTTAAACATCAAATTCATTAAAGCTCTTGGTCCTAAGTGGGAAGATTATGGAACTCAGATTAAGCAACATCAAAATCTGGCCAAGTTCTCCATCCATAATCTTCATGAATCCTTCAAACTCAATGAACATCAAGTCCTAAACAAAGCTTCATCGAACAAAATGCCAGAAGTTGTATCTTCTGATACTTTAGCATTAATTGTTGAAAAGAAGGTTTCTGAAGCTCTTAAAAGGCAAATGGTAGTTGTTTCTTCGTCTAATGAGGAGGGAGATGATATGTTGGCTCCAAGAGATGGTGTTTCTGAAGAATTATATCAAGCTCTTGCCGCAGTTACCAAGCACTTCAAGAAAGAGTTCTACAAAGCGAGGCCAACAAACAACAATCTCCGCACTTCTTCCACAAGTGCATTTCCCAAGAAGGAACACTATCATTCAAAGAATAATGGTCAAGGTGAATCAAGTGGATCGAAGCATGTGGAAAAGAAAGTTGAAGGTTATGACAAACAAGTTGTTGAGAAGGGTAAAGTTTCTTACAAAATGTGCTACAATTGTGGAAATCCTGGTCATTTTGCAATTGATTGCAAGCAACCTCGTAAGCGGAACTATGAGTACTACAAGCAAAAGATGTTATTGGCAAAGCAAGTGGAAGCCGGTCATGCATTGCTTGCTGAAGATGACAAATGGCTGTTGCTCTCGGATGATGAAGATGAAGATCTCTCTGCAAATGTGTGCTTCATGGCAAGGTTGGCCAAGGACAAAGCTTTTGAGGCTGAAAGCACTGATGATGAATACCTGGATGATGAGGTAAATCTACACTCTGTTTTTTCAATAGTTAAAGATAAAGAGTCGTTTGATTTAGCTTTATCAAATTTAACAACTCATATCACGTCTTTAACCAACAAAAATAAGAAGTTGAAAAATAGTATTTCATTCTCTAAAAGTGAATTTTCAAAACTCTTTGAAGAATATTCAAAATTACTTTTTGATTATGATACTATTAAACAAGATTTTCAAACATACAAAGATCAAATGTTGGTTAAAGAATGTGAGTTGAATGCCTCTCCTGATTCTAAGTTATTATATAAATGTCACAATCTTGAAAAGACCATTCATGATCTTGAAAAAGCCAATCGAGATCTTGAAATTCAAAAGACCAATGAGTGGCTTCGAGCAAATGCTAGACAAATGGATGTTGATATTCTTAATAAAAAGTTTCAAGAATCCAAACCAAACAATGTTGACCTAGAAAGAAAGATTTCTGATTTAAATCATACTTGTTTTTTGAAAGATGTTGAGATTGAAAATCTTAAAAACCAAATTGAGGAATTCAAAAAGAATATAATTTTCTATCAAGAGAAGTTATATAAAGTTGAACAAAACCTTTTTTTGGATTTTACCGCCTATTTCAACAAGTCGAAAATTGACAAATCGGAACTTCTTCATGGGTTGGGATTTGAGAATATCAAACCATTACAAAAGGCATAAGAACAAATTGAACCTCTGTCTGATGAAAAATTTCTTCGCCTTGGTATGGTACAACAATTTATTCGTCCACTGGATCACGAATTTGAGATTGATAATGTTGAGAAAATACCTCAAACTGAATTTTTGGTCAACTATGATGCTATAAATGTTTCATGTAATTTTAAAGAATCTTCAATTTTCAAATTAGAAGAAATAGCATCAAATTTTCAAAACCAAGAGTCAATTGGTATTTCACCTAAACCTACTAAAATGTATGTTTCATCCACATTTTTGGAAAAACAAATAGAAGGTTTACAACAAAAGGTGAATTCTCAACAACAAATCATTGATCATCTCAAGTCTCAAAATCAAAGTTCAGAGAATGAATTAATTGATGTAGACACCAAGAAAGTTTGTGTGAATGTTTCTACTCAAACTTATCTAAGTGCTGAAGTAGACCATTCCACTCAGACTACTTGTGTTTCATCTACTGATTCCTCCACTCAAACCTTGACTGATTCTCTTGAGTGTTCATGTCAAACTGCTGCTACTATAGCTGATGATTATGTGCAATCTGATTTATCTAATGACGAACTTGCACATAGTTTAGTTTTGATATGGTACTACTATAGGTTTTTCACTTGTGATTCTCTTGAAGAAATAGATGTTCACCCTAAGCTTAGTGCTAGTATAGGTTTTGATACTTCTACTCTAATTTCTTGTGAAGCCAAAGATGTGTCAGTTCAAGTTGATCTAATTCCTGAGACTACCCATAGTGTAAAGTTGGATACCAAGATTCCTGATTTTTCAAAAATATCTCTGGTTGAACCTTTCACAAACGATGATTTTGATAAATTCATGGAGGGAGAATATGCTTTTGACTCTGAAACTAAGAAAAAAATTGAATCTACCAAAATCAAAGTTGAATCAAAAGAGGAATCTCCAAAATTGTTTTCCAAATATCCAACTTTACATTATTCTAAGAAACAAGTCATTCCAAAACTTGTCAAGACTGAACCAAAGACTGTCAAAAAACCAAGAATCAATAAGTTAAAAACAAAGTGTCCTACCTCTGAAAAGCATGTCAAAATCAAACAAGTTGAGACCATTCCCAAAATCAAATACAACAAAGAGAAACTTCTGGAAATCAACTCAAATGTTTCTTCATCTAACTCTCAATTTAGTTCATTACCTAAAGTATCTAAATCTAGCTCAGTTTTGCTAACTAGGGATGCTTCAAATGGTGCAACTAGGTATAGGGATAGATATGGTTGGTTTTCTCATGATAAACCTAAGAAACAAGAAGTTTCCGCACCTTCAAAAGAGTCTAAAAAGATAAAAGTGCTTCAAAACTCTCGTTCTAATCTTCTTAGTGTCGATCCAACAGGTGGAAAGAGCTTGATTAGTGAGTCTAAATGGGTAGCTAAGTCTTTAGTACCTAAGATCACTAAAGTTGATAAAAGGAAGAAAAGGCAAAGGAGAAAAGCGGGTAGAAAGAAGAAACTTGTTTCTGATGTGTCAAACAATTTATCTTTTAAATCCTCTTTGAAAAACAATGTTAATGGTGCCAAGGCTAAGCCTTGTGATGTTGTAAACAATGTTAATTCTCGTGTGTATGGTTTGAATGGTGGTAGACATGTTACTTTTGATTCATGTGTTAATGTTCGTTGGTTTAATCCAAATGTGCTTGTTGATAATGTGTTTGTTAATGCCTATATTGATACTAAAGCATGTTTGTATGCATATCCTAAGTTATATACCCTGCCTGTTTTAACTAACCACAAAGGACCCGTCTTCAAGTGGGTACCTAAAGTCGGTTAAATTTCTTTGATTGCAGGAAATAACCATCTGTGTTTGGATACTCAATTCCGGGTGTTCAAAACACATGACTAGCAATAAAGCATTGCTCAAAAAATTTATCGAACGATTCATGGGAACTGTTCGATTTGGTAACAACAATTTCGCTCCTATCCTAGGAGACCGCGATGATAACCTTTTTACCGTTAATTTCGATGATAACCAACCAACCAATAATATTTGTCTCATTTCGAAGGCTACATCAAAGAATTCTTGGTTGTGGCATAGAAGGCTTTCTCACCTAAACTTTCCTACCATCAATACTTTGGTCAACAAGCATCTTGTTGAAGGCTTGCCAGACTATAAGTATGAAAGTGAGCATGTGTGTCCTTCTTGTCCTGTTGGGAAGATTTAAACGAGCTTCTCATAAACCCAAGAAATCTCCAAATTCATTAGCACCTGTTCATTTGCTTCACATGGATCTTTGTGGACCAATAAAAGTACAAAGCCGAAATGGGAAGAAATACATCTTGGTTATTGTTGATGATTATTCAAGATATACCTGGGTCAAGTTTCTTGCCTCCAAAGATGAAACAACTCAAACTTTGATCGATTTCATCACTTCTACTCAAGTAAATCTTCAACTTACAGTCTGTTACATCCGTTCGGATAACGGAACTGAGTTCAAAAATGTCGTGTTTAATGAATTTTGTAAATCCAAAGGCATTACTCACCAATTCTCTGCGGTTCGTACCCCACAACAAAACGGTGTCGTTGAAAGGAGAAATCGAACGCTTGTGGAAGCTGCAAGAACCATGCTTGCTTATTCTAAGTTACCTTCCAACATGTGGGCTGAAGCTGTTGACACTGCTTGTCACACTCAGAATCGGTCCATTGTTAATCAGCGTTTTGAGAAGACTCCTTATGAGGTTGTTAACAAACGGAAACCCAACATCAACTATTTTCATATTTTTGGGTGTGTTTGTTATACTCTAAATGATCGGGAAAATCTTGGAAAGTTCGAGAAGAAAGGTGATGAAGGTTACTTTGTTGGTTATTCCAAGACATCGATTGCCTACCGAATCTACAATCGCCGAACAAATACGATTCAAGAAACAATGAATGTTTGGTTTGATGAGATGTCGGGCATGATCTTTGAGCAAGAAAGTTTGCTGCCAACAAGTAATGATGCAAGTGCTTCAAGTACTTCATCAAGAACTTCTACTTTAGCATCTAAATTCAAGAAGTTTTCGGCTCCAACAAGTGATGAGTTAGATATTCTTTTTGAAGAATTCTACAATTCTAAACCGATTCATGATGAAGAACCTCAAGTCATCGTTGAACCAGTTTCAAACAATGATCCAGTTCCTGACAACCATCATGAATCATCATCAGATTCTTCTGGGCAAAATGCTACTTCTTCAAGTAGTAGTTCTTCATGCAGGTTGTAAGCTTGATCGCAAGAGCACTTCTGGTACTTTACAATTTTTGGGTGATAAAATTTGAGTTGGTCTTCCAGGAAACAAAACTGTGTGTCACTATCAACAGCTGAAGTTGAATATGTGGCTGCAGCTAGTTGTTGTGCTCAAGTGTTATGGATGAAGACTCAGCTTACTGATTATGGTCTGAAATATGATCATATTCCCATATATTGTGACTCTCAAAGTGCCATTGCTATTGCAGTCAACTCAGTAAACCACTCTCGATCAAAGCATATGGATGTGAGATATCATTTTCTCAAAGATCATATTGAGAAAGGTGACATCGAACTCTACTTTGTGGGAACTGACTACCTACTTGCAGATTTGTTCACTAAACCATTGGATGAGAAAAGGTTTAACTTTCTTATCTCTAAGCTTGGCATGTTAAATCTTGAACCTTAACTTATTTTGTTCTTGATACATTCTTGAAAAACAAAATACAAAATTTGAAAAGACAAAAATCAAATACAAAAATATAAAATTTTGAAAAATAACAAAAAGATTTTCTTTATTTTTTTCCATTTATTTATTTCAAAGTGGTTTACATATACTCTGTATGTAACCCGTGCTTAAATGATTTATTTATTTAAAAGTGGTTTACATATACTCTGTATGTAACCCATGCTTAAACGATTTATTTATTTCAAAGTGGTTTACATATACTCTGTATGTAACCCGTGCTTTAACGATTTATTTATTTCAAAATGGCTTATACATACTCTGTGTATAACCCGTTCTTAAAAAGCTTTATTTGCTTTCAAAAGAATTATTTTTTTAAAAAATATTGTTACTCTCAATTGTTGATATGAGAAGCGACGGATTGAACGCCTTTGTGTACTCCCTAGCTGTCTCATCTTGAACAATTGATTGAGTTAAATTTGTGCTTAAATGTTTTATTTGCATCCAACTTGTTGATGTAAGATGCAAAGGATTGAACGCCTTTGTGTACTCTCTAGTAGTCTTACTATGAACATTGTTGTTAACGCAAAACTTTGTGTTTCTTAAAAACTTGTTAACTTTTAGACTCTCAAATTTTTTTTCCATGTATATATCACAACAAAGATTTTACTCTTTTTGACTTCACAAAAACCAATTTTTTCTCTACCTGTTCTATGAAAATTTTTAAGATCTACCTTTGTATAGATTCAGGGGGAGTTTGTGATTTCAAAACTCCAAATGTGTTTCAAATCATTTTCTTACACACATTTGATGATTTTCAAATGATTCTCATCAATTGAAGTTCGGTGTTTAGTTTGCACTTGAGAGATTCATTCACTCCATGAACTTCATCATCACCGATAAGTTCTAACCCCGAAGTATTCAATTCTTTCATTAGTTTGTAAAGGTATTTTGAGTGATGATGGTTTCGTGCAAATAGGATGGAGGGAGTAAAGACGAAAAGTGAGAGGTTATGGTGATATGTTGTGAGAAATGGGTTAAAAGAAATGACACCCTTTCCTAAAACTCTCAAATCACCGGGTACAACACATTTTTATCGGATGTCATTTGTTGATATCTTGATAAAGACTTCATGAACCCAATGAAGCGATGCACATCTTTACCTAACCACTCAAGTGTTTCTTCACAAATACTTGTTTCATTTCTCATGGAGATTTTTCACATTTCTATTGACTCTTCATTTGGAAGATGTTGATATTGAAAAAGGGAGACATTCTGCTCTAGTCCCTGACTTCATTTGATCACGTTGTGTCTAGAGCTATCTTGCTTGATCATTATTTTGATCCTTATTCATTTTTCTTAAGACACATTTGAGTCATATCTTTGAGATATTATTTCATATCTATGTGATATAGCCGGAACATTTGTAGTGATATCTTAATTGATATTCCACAATTATCAAATGGAAATCCTACCAATGCTAACATATTTTCCAGCATTGAACGTAGGTCTCATAATTACATTTATGTGATTATTGAGTGAACGAGAAGTCTATCAGTGACCTCGGATGTTTCCTAAAAAGTCTTTAAGGATAATAGATTGTGGTTATAGAACGCCTTAGATGACACTGACCATGATATCTATTCTTTGAAGCAATCTCGTAGTTGAAAAGCTACAAGACCGAACTATGTTAGAAAATTGCTTTGTGCATAATTCAATGATACATAGGAAATCCAAAAAATGTCATACATTTCCTTCGGTCATTTCATTAATCCTTTTGATTTTTGAACATGTTAACGGATCATCCTTATCCGGTTTTTCCATTTCTCATCTCACAAACACAAACCCACCAATATCATACTATAACATTTGTATCAACAACTTCAACCTTACATTTTAGTTACCCTTAGGATTCTTTGGGTTAGGACTATTGAATTGGGTTGATGTGTTGCTGTTTGATACTTCTCCATGCAAGTCTAGTTTTAACTTGTGATATTTTCTTTTCGTATTCTATCAATCAATGATTAAATAATGACATTGGTTTCCAACTTTATCATTATGAGGGGGAGAAAAAGATTATGATTGATTGAGAAAGAAAATCTTTGAGCTTGATTTGTGCAAACATGGAGTTAGTAAGAAGGTTGTAGTGAGTGTATGGAGGTTACGGATAAAAGATAAGAGAGAATATTTTATGGGATTGATGGGAAAACTTGCAATTAATGAAATTTCAGTCAATTGAGCTCAAATTTTCAGAATTGAGTTCTTGACTTGAAAAAGGATAATTACAAAGATAAGGATATGATGTTCAAAGATGCTCCAAAATGCTTACACTCATGAATTAAGGGGGAGCATGATTAATTCAAGTCTTGTTCAAAAGTTTACTCTCCAAAGTGTTTAAGGCAAAATGACAAAGATCAAAGCTACAAAAGTTGAAAGATTGATTGGAAGATTCAAGACAAAGAAGTAAAACTTCGAAAGAGTCTTCATCAACACATTTCATTCAAGATCTTCAAAGTCATATAATAATACTTGATCAAGAAGCTTCAATGCATATATCAAGGGGGAGAGTTTAAGTTTTTGATACTTCATTCAAAGGAAACAAATTTTCATTCAAGAATCGAAGATTGAAGAACCAAAGCCAAATTTATACCTTCCGCACTTCAAAAGACAACTTTGATTCATGGTTCAACAATTTTCAAAGACTCTAAACTCATTCATTTTATTCTCTGTTCAAAAAGAACATTGAGAATTTCATCATGTTTTAACTTCAAGAAGTCCAAGACCAAGATTGATTCAAGTTCTCCAGAGAGAGTGAGAAAGCTTTGAAGACTTGTTTCATCACACCAATTGTCTTCACCATCGGGCTCATCAACTTAATTCCTACAAGACAAAATAACACGTACTTCATTCATTACAATATATCACGAAGGGGGAGAATGTTAGAAATCCAATAATAGTGATAAATTGTAATTTAAGTTAGTGGATGTTATTGTTGTTAAGACATGGTGAAATGATTTCTAAGGTTGAGGGACTAGGAGTGTCAATTAGCTTAATTGTAGATTTAGACTATAAATACCCTTAACTCCTTAGAAATCATAAGCCTTTGATCCATTTTTTACATACAACTTAATCCAGATTGTTTCTCTCTCTCTCTCTAGAAAATCATACACACTAAACATACCAAGAACACACACACTTGAACCGCCATTGTTGAGATCGAATCAATAGCAGAAATCGTGTTATTACAGTTTGAAGATCCGAATTATCCAAGAAGAGCATATCGTTTGGATAAGGCTCTTTATGGATTGCATCAAGCACCCAGAGTGTGGTATGAAAAGTTGTCGACACATTTGTTGACAAATGGATTTACAAGAGGATCGATAGACAGCACATTGTTTATCAAGTGGAAGAAGCGAGATTATCTAATTGTACAAGTTTACATGGATGATATCATTTTTGGTTCATCTAATATAAAGATGTGCAAAGAGTTTGAAATGAGCATGAAAAATGTATTTGAAATGAGTGCTATGGGGGAATTACAATTTTTCCTCAGACTACAAGTCGATCAACGGAAAGATGGATTCTTTATTCACCAGTCTAAGTATGTCGATGACATCTTGCAGAGGTTTCAAATGCTAGAGTCAAAAACATATGGTACTCCTATTCAACAAAATCATGGTTTAGGAGTTCTTGATCCGAAAGATGAACTTGTGGATGCAACTTATTATCGTGCTATTATTGGCTCATTGATGTATCTGACTGCTTCGCGTCCAGATATTATGTTCGCTGTTTGTCTTTGCGCTAGATTTCAAGCTAGTCCGAAAGAGTCACATTTGACTGTAGCAAAACTTATTCTACGTTATCTTAAGGGAAACCAAGGGCTTGGTCTATGGTATCCAATGGGAGGAACGCTTGATTTTGTTGCATATACTGATTCGGATTTTGGCGGTTGTAACAATGACAGAAAGTCTACGACTGGGGGTTGTCAGTAGTTAGGAGGAAGATTAGTATCGTGGCAATGCAAGAAGCAGACATGTGTTGCTCAGTCTTCATGTGAGTCAGAGTATATGGCTGCTGGTAGCTGTTGTTCCCAGGTATTATGGATTCAGCAACAACTTCGTGACTACGGTATGGATTTTCTTGATACTCCTATTAGAATAGACAATAAGTCAGCTATAAACATTACAAATAACCCTGTCATGCATAAGGTCACCAAGCATATTGATATTAGACATCATTTCTTACGTGATTGTGCCCAAAAGAAGTTAATTCATTTAGAAAAGGTTATAACCGATGATAATTTAGCTGATTTGTATACCAAAGCATTTGATAAGACTCGATTTGAGAAGTTAATTCTTCTCAATGGGATGAAAAATGCTGATTCATATTAAATCTCTCAAAGAACTAATTTTGTAAATTTGTGTCTGTAAATAGCTAGAGTCATAAAAATACAAAAAGAGTTCTTAGTGTCATAAAAACCATAAAAATGTGAAAAATGAGAAAATGACAAAAATATGGGAGAGATTTAAGTTAATGTTGTCAGATGATTAGAAATGAGGATACTTAGCTTTTAAGTCTGCTTAATCGTAATATAACTGCTTAGTTCAGTGATTACAGTTTGGGATATATTGGTAGACACAAAGTAGCAAGGTTTCCTTAATCTGAACTTAAATTATACAATGTTCTTATGGGAAACATATTCAGATATATGGCTGAGAATGTTTGCTTTTCAGTAATGAATTGATCTAGTCCTTAAATTTTGTGAAAGATCTAGCATTACTATAAGATTTGTTCAATGTATAGGCAAAAACCTCTACTAATCATAAGCTTGAAAGTTAAATGTGATATTGTTTATGCAAATGAAATGAATGAAAATTAAGGGGCTAATGTGGTCTTTGAGATTCGGACAAGTATGTCCTCGGGGTGTCTTTGTATACCTAGCCTACCTAAAGCTTCCAACTTGGGATAAGTTGTCAGAAAGTTCGCTACATGGGTTTTATAGAAAATCACGGGTTCCTTATAAATAATGAAATGCAAAAGCAAATACGTTAAATCACAAAGTAATTAAATTCTGTTATCTAAAAGGTGTCTCATGATTTGTTAAGGATGTTTTTGAATATATATTGAATATTTGTTATCTTAGTGCTTGTATCGATTACGGAAGTATATCTGAATGTGGGTCACATAAGTTCGCAAACTATTCAGTGGCATATTAGGCTACTCAGGTTACATGGTGACTGTCCTTGGCCAGGGTATGTCGAAAGTGTCATAACTCAAAGGAAACTGGAAGTACCGAGTGTTTAAGATGGCAAATATACCAGTAATCGTGGTTGAATCACTGTTCATAATTAATAATAAGAGAATTATTTCTTACTTGCAGACTTATATAAATGCTAATCTGATTAAATCTATAGAAACTTAGAATTTCTTGTAAATAAATAAAGTAGCTTAGTTTATTTTTATTTTTAATTTTATTTTTATTTTTAATTTTATTTTTTATTTTGTTTCTTTTTATTTTTATTCTTGTAATAAGTGTCAGTTTAAGTGTCAAACTAGTTTTTATTGCACGAGAGATTTAATAAGCATGAAAAGTTATAATTCTTAGTAAATTATATAAGTCTTGTTGCTTACGGTATAAATGTTTAAAAGATGAATTTTCTAATTAATACATAAGTTGTTTAATTTAGAAAATGAAATGTTTTGCAAATTGAAAAGTCAAAATATTTTTTGAATGTGTTTCAAGTAAATTTTTTTTTGAAATTTCAATTGTTTGTGGTTGATAAGTATGCTTGACAAAGATTGGACTTGCCTTATATCTTGTAATGATTGCTAGGTTAAGATTTTGGTTGTTTTGCATATTTATGATATTTTTATTGTTGTTTTTTATGCATTCATGAAGTTTGTTAAGTGTGCAGGTTACAGATAATAAACTCATTTTAAATGTAGTTGGCATCAAAAATTTTAGATTGTGATTGAAGACTGAAAACGTCTTCCCTGCTCTGATACCATGTTACACACGTCAATTATAGAAGATAAAGAACAAGATACCTTCTGATCTGCAGCCTTGTAATCTGCCATGTATGCAACAAAGTCTTCAGTTGTCATACCTTCAAGTATCACGAAGTTCTTCATCTGCTCTTCAATGCTCTTCATGGAAATGTCATCAACAGGATTTGATGACTCTTCCTTTTCTTCAGATGCTTTTACTGCAGTCATTTGTTCACTCTCAGATCTTACTGTCTCAGCAACATTACACATATTCTTCTGTACTATCTCAGATGCACTTTCTTCACTTGAGTACACAACATAATCAATCGTTGCAGCTACCTCATCATATAATTCTACCATGTAGGCATGATTCGAGGTATCATCATATTGTGTATCCCATTGATAAGTACCATCTGGATTTTGAACAACAACAACCTTTGACTCCAAAAATGGTGACGAAACTAACTGTTGTGGAGTAGCAGGATATGTAATCATTGCTTGCGTCTTATGATTATTCGGAGTAATACCGCCTTGATTGTAATTTTGACGACCAGCAACGGTATTATCAAACCTCTTAGGTCGTTGACACTCTCTTGCAAAATGACCAAATCCATCGCAGTTATAACATTTCACCTTGGATTTGTCAAAGCCTTTAGTGCCATTACCTATAGGTCTCCTGTTCTCTGAGTGAATCTTCTGACCTTAATAGTAAGCATAGCAAGTTGCCATTGTAGATCTATTTCTTCCAAATCATCAGGATCTATTTGATTGTAATCCTCATCAATTACTGCAAGATCAATAACCTTTCCCCCAAAAAATGCTTCATGAGCATTACAAAAGGCTGAGTAAACACTCATTCTTCCTTCTGCAGAACTCATACTCATTAGCATAGAATGAAAAGATTGTACATTGCTCTTGACATTTGAATGTGTATTGTCATAAGCAACATATCCAGCAATACCTTCAGCATCTACTATTGGTGTAGCTTCTGCACCACTTAGAAATGCATTGTTTCCTGAGCTGGAACTTGCTAAATGAACAGACTTAGCATGATATAAGGATGGATCTTGTGTAAAATCCGAGTGAGTATCTTTAATCCTTCTCTTCATGTCTCTGTTCTTCAGCTTGGAGACTACCTTTTCAAAATCCCATATACTGTATTCCTGATCATCTTGAAGTTGATGAACATAATCAGTCCATGTCTTAGGCAGTGAATCCAAAAACTTATCAACTAGCTCAGTTTGAGGATAAACAACTTCAAAATATGACAACTCAGTGGTCAAATGACTGAATCGAATAATAATCTCATCAAGAGATTCCCCTTTCAGTCCATTAAAAGCTTCATACTGGCACTTGAGAAGCTTGATACGGTTCTTCTTCAAAGTTACATCGCCCTCACAATATCTTTCGAGAGCATCCCATAAATACTTTGAAGTAGTGTACTTTTTAAACAAATGTACACTATCTTGAGGCAAGGCCATAGTAAGAGTAGACAATGCCTTTCCCTCAACAGCGCATCTTTTACGTTCTTCAATAGGCATATCAGCATAAGTATACCTACTGATCACTCCGTTCTTCTCATATGAAGGCCAATCAAAACCTTGAGTTATCACTAGCCACATTTCCATGTCAGTGAGACGAAAGTAGTCTTCAAAACGTCTCTTCCACATCCAATAATTTTCCATACGGAAAAGCTTTGGAGGTGTATTACCCCGACCAACCTTATGATCGTGCATGATCATTTGGCTAATAAGTAAGGCATTGGGTGAGTTTGCGGTAGCTGGTAAAGTCGTCATTTCGAATCTTTTGAATTCAAGTAAAACGAAAAACTACTTAGTTCGTATAACACAAAGGACACATGGCACGAAGTACACGTGGCACGAAACAAGAAGTCACGTGGCACGAAGCAAGAAGTCACGTGGCACGAAGCACGAAGCTGTATGACTTCCACGAAGTACACGTCGCACGAAGTACGAAACACAAGTCACGACCTAAGTCACGAAGAGTGGTTCACGCTGACGTGGCACGAAGTTAACACGAAGTTAACTGACGACGTTATCACGAACACGAAGTTCACTTCGTGCTGACGTATGCACGAAGTTACACGAAGAAGAGCACGAACTTGACCAAAAAGACGAATTTCGAATTGATTTTGCAATCAATAGCGAATCAAACAATCTTAAACCTTCTGGTAATCAACCTTAGGGCTCTGATACCACTTGTAAGGTGCCCTATCGATGCGTGGATCGTAATAAGATATGATTCGTTATGTCAAGAGTGCAGAATCCTCTTCAGATAACTAGATTGCTATTGCCTTTTATTAACTAATAAGTGATTAATCAACCCAAGGAGATGCACGAGGCTTGTGGTTCGTGTAGAAGAACACACCAAGGAACAATTAACCTTAGCTCGTAAATTCGTGAATAACTATCAAGAATTCATAAATCATTAACCTAATTTCGTAGATTAGGTCTTGTATTTATACTAGTTAAGTATTGGATCGTGTGGGCTTAGGCCTTAATTACGTATTAGGCCCGAAACAATAATAAACCGATCTGCCTCGTGCTAACGTCAACATGAGGTTGATCCTTCATGCTGATGACGTCAGCACGAGGGACGACCCTTTTATTCTTTGTTTCGCTTCGTTTGGCTCGTACATAACATCCAATCATCGTTTAAGTGTTCTATGACACTTATAAACCTTGATTCTATGTTCTTGTACCTGCAAAACAATATATAACACACAAACACAATACAAAACATATACAGATATAATATTGAAGTTCAAATGTAATCATTAAATATCAACACAAGTTCTTATTTAAATGATTACAAACATAGTTCCTAAAACATAAACGATAATCAAATCTATGTTGCGATTGTCACAACGAATCTGCATCTACATTCCCTCGCACGCCAAAACGGGCAGTGCCCTTCCAAGGTGACACTTTCAACATGACTTTATCTCCCACTTGAAACTCAAGTGGTTTTCTTCTACAATCTGCATAGCTCTTTTGGCGATCCTGAGCCGCCTTCAGTCGTGCTCTAATTTCAACAATTTGATCAGTAGTCTTCTGAACTAGTCCATATTTGTATAATCGACGTTCTCCAGCATCAAGCCAACAAACAGGAGATCTACATTTTTGTCCATAAAAAGACTCATAAGGTGCACATTTGATGCTAGTGTGATAGCTGTTATTATACGAAAATTCAGCCAATGGCAAAAAGGTATCTCAGCTACCCTTGAAGTCAATGACACATGCCCGAAGCATGTCTTCCAACGTCTGGATGGTACGTTCACTTTGTCTGTCAGTTTGTGGATGGTAAGCCGTACTCAAATGCAATTGAGTGCCTAAGGCGTCTTGAAAATATCTCCATGATTGTGAAGTGAAACGACCATCACGGTCAGAGATTATAGACAAAGGAACGCCATGAAGAGACACAATCTTTTCAATGTATAATTGAGACAATTTCCTTATCTTCCAACTCTCTCGAATTGGAATGAAATAAGCAGACTTCGTCAATCGATCGACGATGACCCAAATAGTATCATATCCTTTCAGGGTTCGAGGCAGCTTAGTAATAAAGTCCATAGTAATCTCTTCCCATTTCCAGTTAGGAATTTAGGGTTGTTGGAGCAGCCCAGAAAGCTTTTGGTGCTCCGCCTTGACCATTGAACAATTTAGACATTTTGAGAGATAAGTGGCGATATCTCTTTTCATGCCAAGCCACCAATAAAAGTCCTTTAGTCCATGGTACATTTTGTCAACTCCAGGATGGATCGAATACTTAGATCGATGACTCTCGTTCATTAAAAGTTCTCTAAGTCCATTATACTAGGGAATCCACACTCTGCCCTTAACATGTCGGATTCCATCGACATCTATTTCAAACAAACATTCAGCAACAACATTTGCTTTGCCGGGATGATATTTGAGTTCACAGTCGTAGTCACTGAGTAATTCTACCCATCGTCGTTGTCTCATATTCAACATTTTCTGATCGAAGATATGCTGAAGACTTTTGTGATCCGTGAATACAGTACACTTGGTACCATACAGGTAATGCCTCCAAATCTTTAAGGCAAAAACAACCGCTCCAAGTTCAAGATCATGGGTTGTATAGTTCTTTTCGTGGATTTTGAGCTGTCTAGAAGCGTAAGCAATGACCTAACCTTCCTGCATAAGTACACATCCCATGCCCTGATGTGAGGCGTCACAATATACCACGAAATTTTCAATCCCATTTGGTAATGCTAGATTAGGAGCATTACATAGCCTGTCCTTTAATGTCTGAAATGCCTTTTAAATTCCTTAGTCTTCTGAGTTAACAGGGTCAAAGGTTGAGCAAATTTTGAGAAATTCTCAATAAATCTCTTGTAATAGCCTACCAGTCCAAGAAATTGACGAATTGCTGTCGGAGTCTTAGGGGCTTCCCACTTCTTTATTGCCTCCACCTTAGATGGATCCACGTGGATTCCATCTGCATTCACTACATGGTCCAAGAAGTGTACTTCCCTAATCCAGAATTCACATTTTGAGAACTTTGCGTACAGTTCTTGATCTTTGAGCAGTTGTAGAATGGTCCTCAGATGACCTTCATGCTCGTCCTTAGTTCTCGAGTAGATCAGTATGTCATCAATGAACACGATGACAAACTTGTCTAGATATGGTCAACATACTCTATTCATTAAGTCCATGAACACAGCAGGTACATTGGTTAAACCAAATGGCATAACCAAAAACTCATAATGTCCATAACGAGTTCTGAAGGCTGTTTTCAGAATGTCCGTCTCTCTGACTCTGAGTTGAAGATACCCAGATCTGAGATCGATCTTGGAAAATTTTGATGCACCTTCCAGTTGGTCGAACAAGTCGTCAATACGAGGTAATGGGTACCTGTTCTTGACGGTCAACTTGTTCAATTCTCTATAGTCAATACACATGCGCATAGAGCCATCTTTCTGTTTCACAAATAGGATCGGAGCTCCCCAGGGTGATGAACTTGGACGGATTAGTCCTTTTGCTAGCAACTCTTGAAGTTGTTCGAACAATTCTTGCATTTCTGATGGCGCAAGGCGATAGGGTGCCTTAGCCACGGGTGCAACTCCAGGGACTAAGTCTATTCCAAACTCGACTGGTCTGTGAGGTGGAAGTCTAGCC
Source organism: Erigeron canadensis (assembly GCF_010389155.1). Lineage (NCBI taxonomy): Eukaryota > Viridiplantae > Streptophyta > Magnoliopsida > Asterales > Asteraceae > Erigeron > Erigeron canadensis. Next base: position 14,687,872 of record NC_057766.1, on the reverse strand, counting down.
AAATTCTCGGGAAACACCTCCGGAAAATCTTTAACTATTGGAATATCTTGAATGTCTTTACCCTCTGGCTTCCATTCGACCACTAGTGCCAAGAAAGCAGGGTATTCTTTTTGTAAATACCTATTCGCTTTTATCGCCGACGCCAAAATCAATTCCTTCTCTGACTTGTCTCCTTGCACTATCAATGTTTCGTCATTTGGCAGAGGTATTCTCACAACTTTCTCGTAACACCCAATATCAGCGCGAACTCTAGACAACCAGTCCATACCAACTATCACATCAAAACTTCCTAGTTCTATGGGAATCAGATCTATCTTAAAGGTTTTACCAGATAATGTTAAACTACAATCTACCAAATGATCTCTAGCAACAAACCTTTGACCATTTGCATATTCGACAATATAAGTTTCTTTCATGGGGATAGCTACTACATTAATTCGAGACTTAAATTCTAAGGATATAAAACTTTTATCAGCACCAGAGTCGAATAACACAAAGACATAATGATTTAACGAGTATGAATGTACCTATCACAACGTTGGGATCACGTCATGCATCAGCAGCATCCAAAGCAAACACTCGTCCTCTTCCTTGTCCTTCTTGATTCCATCCCTGATTCCCAGCTTGATTGTTCCCTGCATTGTTCCTGATTGGAACTATAGCATTGTTGTTCAGGGCTTGATTGAGTCGTGGACACGCGGGTCGCATATGGGTTTCGCTCCAGTTTCCCTTGTGATGGAGGCCACACCTATTACACTTTGGGTCTAAGCCGGTGTACCTCTTGACATCCTGAGCAACCACAACAAAGTTTCTAGCAGTCCTAAACCTCTTGCCATTTCCACCGTTGCCAAAACCACTACCAGAGGCATAATCATTTTTTTTCTTGTTCATATCAGTTCCAACAGAAGAACCAGTGGTTCTTTTCAAGTCTATCACCATCCGGTTGGTGGCACTAACTTCCGCTTGAAGAGTCAAAGGATTAAAAGCGGCTACCAACCTTCGGACATTAGGTGACAAGCCATAACAGTATCTTTCGATCAATTTCTCCTGCATATCTACCATACGAGGAACTAGCCTTGCCATTTCATGAAAACGAGTTGTGTATTTCTCGTAGTCTAATCCGACCATACTATGATTCCAGAATTCACCTTCCATTTTTTGGACTTTTTCTCGAGGACCGTACTTTTCCATCAACATCCTTTTAAAGTTCAACCAAGGTATGCTATTAGCCGGCTCTCGACCACGAGTCCTTATCTGCTCATTCCACCATGACAAAGCGTGCTTTTGAAATTGAGAAGCAGCATATTCCACTTTGTGCTCTTCGGCACAACAGCTAATATGAAGCACCGCCTCTATGCTCTCTAGCCAATTGATTAGGCCGACAGGACCTTCGGTGCCATGGAACTCCTTTGGCTTGCAATAAGTGAAGGTCTTAAAGTCACTCCCGTGCAGATGAACTCGAGGAATAAGTTGTTCAGCAGTAGGTTCCAAATTGTTACTATTGTCAGCATGATGATTATTATTGGCGTTCATACTCGCTGTGATCTGAGCGACTAGAGTAGGCATGGCGGCCAATAGATGTTGTGTCACAAATGCCGCCATATTATTTTCCCCGGCAGCAGGTGGGGTAGATCCAAGACCAGTGTTCACATTTGCAGCAGCAGTTTCTGGTCCTTGTTAGATCACAGGTTCTTCCTGTTGAGTATCATTAGGTCTAGGAGTTGATCGAGTAACTCTCTTTGGAGCAGTCTTCTTAGCTGGAGTCTTTTTCTGGGTCTTGCTTCTCTTCTTAGGAGCCATAAGTCTATGACATGAACAAAAATGTCATTTAGAGATTTCCATGAGAAGTTATATAGAAAGTTGCTTTGAAATATAGATGATAGTACAAATACAAGTCAAAATATGTTGACTGTATGAACTCATGTACTAAACAAGACAAGAAATATGGAAACATCATAATTCTAGAGTTAAAATGAACAAGTGACGTAGTTTGAACAAGTATATAAGTCAAAAGATGATCGTATTTCATTGATGCCCAAAATTTACATAGTCAGATCGATACGGTTCAAAGACATGTGGGAACTACATCCACAATGATAATTTACATAGTCGGACCAGCACGACTCAAAAGACATGTGGGAACTACATCCAAAATGATAATTTACATAGACGGACCAGTACGATTCAAAAGACATGTGGGAACTACATCCACAATGATAGACTGCAACTTAGGTACAAAATATGAGTTGTTATCTGTTCTAGACTTACAATACATAACTACTATAGATTACATTTTGATAAGAACGACGATCAGCAAAGCCATGACCAAAACCACCAAGACTGATAGTATCCATATCGCAGTCCAGATAGTCTCCTTCCCCTCCCTAGCAATAGTCATAGCATCAGAAGCACTCTCCTTCCCCTCCCTAGCAACAGTCATAGCATCAGAAGCATGCTGATAAGCTCCAGTCAATCCTTGAGCTTGATTCTCAATAGCCTCTCTAGTACGGATGAGAGAGTTGTTCATCCTTGACATTTGTCGGCGAGCATATTCGGACCTATCAGCTTCAGTTGCAACGGGCATAACAAGATTGGGGTTGTAAACAGGCACTCCTGGACTAGTGCAGATGGACCAGGAGCATTAGGATCTCGAGGAGCATAAGGCAGACGAACTCCCTCAGTAGCTCTCCTCTGATATGGAGCTACCGATGACAGAGGTGGTTGAACATGGATAGACACATGCTCATTTCCAGATTCACTGGACGATGATACCAGATTAATAGGGCGAGATTCATTACCCGAAGCCTCCATTGGTTCCTCTTCAGAAGAGTTAGGAACACGGGGAATAGAGTTAGCTACCACAGGAACTCGAGGAGTACCAGGAACAACAGCATAAGAGCTAGCTCCGTCCGACATGATAAGTCTGAAAGGTAGACAACATATCCGTATAAGTCTAATGGATGAGACAATACGAGTCAAATGACTGAAACAGTACGCAATACATGAGTTTTTAAAGAGATCTTCGTCTAAATGTATACACATACGATTTGGGTTTCTATTTCTAACATACCTTCAATGTTTATATATAGGGTCACCCGCAGCCTTCCCACCACATCTACAGTATGTTATTAATATAGTCCAATTATCACGTATATAGAAAATCTAGGGTATTTATTTCGAGCCTTATATTATTTTACATAATCGGGACGTAGTTGATCAGGTTAGGTCTAATTATAGACAAATAATATAACTCTTGAAATAAGTATCCTAAACCTTAATAGACTTGGATTTCCTTTTGAAACGACAATGGCTATAGATTGAGTTTTTCCGCCGGAAAAACTCTGTATTAACTATAACCTTGGCTCTTGATACCAATTTTTGTCACACCCCATTGTAGCGGAAATACAGGGTTAACAAACTAATTGCGTACAAACCATAGGCTAATAGAAATTACATCCATTTAATACCAAATACAAGTCTAATACAAGTACAATTGTTCAAATGTGGACCCCAGAATACGGATACAAGTCATCCATATAGGGAATTGGGCCCACTTAATACAAGATAAATAAAGTGAAGAAACTTTAAAGAATTTGAAGTAAATCCCTCTACGATTGCACATTAGACACCTCTTATATCGTATGCTAGTACCTTGATCACGAACCGATCAACACTTTGTTTAAACCCTTTGCTAGCTAAGAACCGAAAATCCCAAAACCCTTGGAGAGGGGTTTCGGCCGATAGAAAAGAGAGGGAGAGAAGGAGAGATTATTGTGTGTGAATGAATGCTAAAACCCTTAGATTTAAGTCTCTATTTATAGGGAGATATTAGGGCATAATGACTTGGTGATCAAGTCAAATTAAGGCCTCTAATGAGCCTTCAAACCCCCCCCCCCCTCCTTTGTCTAATTAGAGTTCAATCCTAATTATCTTATTTCACAATTAAACCTCCTTCTAATTAATTTAAATACAATTAAACCTTTAACTTATTTAAATTAATCATTTAGTGATCAAACTAATTAATATATTACTTTAATATATTAATTAATAATATAGAGTTACCGTGTTATTTCGTGTGACCCCGTAGGCTTAAATCATTTCCGGACATACGTTTATTTTACGTCATCATATACTAACAAAGGTAATTGGTCAAATGGGTGCAAGGGGTTGAAAGTCGTTCATAGTGTAATTTGAATGCATGCGGCCTATTAAATTATTTTATTCAAAAATTTTACTTATTCAGGTAATACTATCATTTTGCTAATCCTAATTAACGTCTTGGTTATCTATGAATAGTTTAAAAATGAACTGAAAAGTGTGTGGGTCAACCCAACCTAATTCTAATCATATCATATGGAGTGTAAAGTTCGAATTGTTTCTGTAGCTCGGGAGACATGCTCGCTAGCATCAAACAACAAACTTCATTGAATCTAGTGTACTGAATCCTATATTCAGCTTTTTCAGCTGTTGAAGCTGTAGCAGCCGGTTCGTTTGGCCATTGTCTTTCAATGACATCCGTGCGTTCCTCAACTTGTAGAACAATTCGTAGTTGACGATACCTGTCATTGAAATTTGATCCATTAAGCTTTTCTCTTTCAAACATTTGCCGAAAAGCATTGGTGTTTGTGGAGGGATTCATTGCCATCTACAAAACAGATTAAGTTCAAAAATCAGTATTTTCGATAATCAATCCTTAAGAAATTAATTACCCAATGTTTATAAAATAAACAATTAATTTTATTAAGGCTAGGATCCAATTGACATACAACCATTTCATCAGTTGATCTGCTAGAAATGATTGCACTCAAAAGGTAAGTGACGATCAATAATTGCATTACATGTGCAATTCCTAGTAAGAATGGGACCTACAAAATGAAACTTGATTCATCAAGTGATTTGTAGTCATGTTTTGTCCCATCTTTTGCCACGGGCCAAGGTCTCACCGCTTAACTCGCTTTAAGTCGTCCAACCAAGAACGCGCAAATTTGTCCACCCCTGTGTACCAGTGAATAGGATTTGCCATACAACTGCCATTTCACCACTGTGTACCAGTGAGTAAAACAACAGCCACATGTGTCCTTTACAAATTGTATGGAAAATGACTTAAGTTTATTGAGTCATACAATTTGATGTGTGATCAAAAGGTTATGTTTTGAAGATTCATGCATATCTTCTAAACATAATATGTTTATAAAACTCATTTTTATTGCTTTTAAATACAAAAGAGCTCGGTAGCTCCATTTGAACTCACAAAGAAGCGCAAGGGCAAAGGTTTGCAATGAACGCAATTAAAAACCCGCCCTTTTAGAAGGCTAACGCACTCCGACTTATACCTCTCTTAGAGTTCGTTCAAAAGGGTGAGCTGGTGTACCTTAATTATTCAACTTAACAATTAAGGTAATCAACCTAATTTTGGTCACTATGGTATAAGATTTGGCTCCCCTTTCATATGGAAAGAGACCACATACATCAAGTTACCTTGATTGCGTAAGCCAAAAATTTATAACAAAATTTATCTACCATAATTACAAGATGCTGATCTGGAAAATCCAGCAGCTTCACGACCAAATCTGGACCTGAATATGGCCGAACTGGGCTTAGCACAAAACAGGAAAGTTAAGTTGTAGCCCTATGAGTCAAGTATTTACTGTAAAAATTTGAGCTTCCAACTCCTTACGGTTGATTAGTTATGATTTTTTTAGTGAACTGGTGTCAAACAGGAAATTTCACAAAGCATAATCACATTGTCACACAATTATTCATTCAATTATCTAGCATAATTAACCCTAATGATCAAGATTTCATATTAATATATCTAAGTAATAATTATGAATAATTTGCATGAAAAATTCATGATTTTTACTTCTTTTTAACAATTAAAATTAGAGGTACACCATATATATACATGCAATTTATCACATAAACATGTAATTAATCAAAACTTGGATTAGGAACCCTAAAAAAACAAATTTTTTTTTATTTTCTGGAAATTTCGAACTATATATATATATAGGAGAGAGATCAAATAAGAAGGTGTCTTAAGGAGAGAAGGGGGAGAAGGTCTTATGAACCAATCAGAACGTGACATGTGGATTTAAAAAAAAAACACGGTGGCATTTTTGTAAATAAATCAAACTTTTGTTAGTCAGGTTCTGGATCAGCCTGAGTCTGGGTCAGCTTGGGTTATGATCAGCTTGGTTTGTCAGCTTGGTTGGGTAAGTTTGGTTAGCTTGGTTGGTCAGTTTGGGTTCTGGGTCAGTTTGGGTTCTGATTAGCTTGGGTTCTGATAAGCTTGGTTAGTTAGCTTGGTCAGCTTGGTTAAGTCAGATTGGTCAGCCTGGGTTATGGGTCAGCTTGGTCAGCCTAGAATCTGGGTCAGCTTGGGATCTACATTTGTGTAAATTATGTGTAGTTTTGTGTCAAGCTGACCCAACCCCACCCTAAGATGATCCAAAACCCATTATATACATTTGTGTAGATTGTGTCAAGCTGACCCAATCCAAGCTAACCAAGCCGACCCAATCTGACCCAACCTGACACAAACCCCAAGTTGACCCAACCCAACCCTAAGCTCACCCAACCTGATCCCAAGCTGATCCAAAACCCATAATCTACATTTGTGTAGATTAATCTACATTTGTGTGGATTGTGTCAACCTGACCCAACCCAAGCTAACTAAGTTGACCCAACAGACCCAGACCCCAAGCTGAACCAACCCAACCCCAAGCTGGCCCAACCTGACCCAACTCTAAGCTAACCAAACTTGACCCAACCTGACCCCAACCTGACCCAATCAGACCCTGACCCCAATCTGACCAAACTGATCAGGCTGACATGTAACACCCCGCTAAAGCGGAATACACGGGATGCACAGATAAGCACAAGCACGCACAATACAAGTTCAAACACAGCCAATAACATTAAAAGATAAGAAGTTCATAAATTATTATAGAACATGGGATCTACCCAGAATAGTCAAAAAATCAAGAAAGACAGATTAATTGTCTTTACAGAACAAGTCTTGAACTGAATTGAGCAAAAGGAAGTCTTCACAGCTACTGATCTTGTACGCACGAACAATCGCCAAAGGAATGAGCTCAAAGGATGAGGACTCCTATGCTAAAGGATCTACTAGCCTAGCCTGAAAAGCATGTAAGTTCAAAGGGGTCAACTACAAAAGTAGTTGGTGAGATTCACATAAAGTACTTACTAGTTATACATAATAATAATATGTATAATAAGAATAAGTCATAAGATCAGTACGTTTATTAAAAGTACTTTGTAATAGTAAGGACAGTTTTAAGAACAAGTATGCACTTAATATGTATGTATATAAGTACTGCTAACCCGGTTGGCCAAAGATGAACAATAACGAACCAGTAAGCTCACATAATCAAGTAAGCTATATGTATATGATCTAGATCAGAACAAGTACAGATAATATGCATCCTCCTGAACTGTAGAGAATGAGGGTGGGCCTACCCTAACAGCGCTATCCATAATTACCTACGGTTCATTCCCTGAACTGTGGGATATGAATTGATAGCAGCAAAGATAGAACTCATATATAGAACGATAAGTACATAATAGAGAACAGTATATCAATATAAGTATATTCAGGTCCTGCCCATTCAAGACCTAAATATACATCAGAGAGTATGTATAACGGTAATCATGTATTCAAGATCCTGCCCATTCAAGATCTAAATACACATCAGAAGATAATTCAGATTCATTTTATAAGTGTTTCATACGATCATAAAATAGTACGTAGAACAGTTCAAGAACATATATATATAGATATAGGATCCATGGGACAATTACTTAAAAGTACATTTTGTGCTACAGCCCTTCCTATCTAATAGAAAAGGATCCCGTGATCCTGGACCGATCTTACCTGGGCTACGGGCCGGCCGGCCCCGGCCGATGAGCATAGGGAATCTATACTCGAGCGTTCAACTGGGCCCCTTTTGGGCAGATTCCAGTATCCGACCCATCTCTTTCTGCCGATTCCCCGGGTTGTCGCCCCTTCTTTTCTCTTTTTTCCCTAGAAAAAGGGAGGAAAGAGATCCCGCAATCCCTCTTACAAAGCAGAAATTCCTTCTTTTTTTGTTACTTCTTACACACATATATATATAAGTACAAAATAGTTTTCATGCTTTTCAGTCCCCGATAAAGAACTATGAACAGAATGTACGAAAAGGGGATAAGTGAACTCATAGTGATCTGGTTACACGCACAGTTATTGAGCAAAGAGAACGAGCACAGAGATAGATAGGTTCTATCCATCAAATCCAAGTACACCTTGATAAAAGCCTAAGTACATATTGTAGATCACATAATAGGTACGTATATTAGATTTGGTGATTAATTAATCACAGAAATGTTCTTGATGATCTGATGATTTGGGCCTTGTAGAACTTAAAACGTTTTGACTCAAAAGAGTTTCAAATGAACTTTAAGTACATGAACTGGACTCGAACTGATCGTCTTTGAACTCATACTTAAGTACTTATCGTATTAATGAGTTGAACATGTCTTTAATGATGAACCTTTAGTCTTTAGAACTCAATTTAATTGATCATAGAACTCATACTTTGATAATCAAGATAGAACATGTTTTATTTGTACTTAATTAAGGTTTGCGCTTTGTACGTCGTCTTAGATCGAACCATGATCTAGCTTAGATGTTAATGAACAGCCTTCAATGTGTTTTAATCAAGTAATGATGTTGTTACGAACTTGATTAGATGATTAAGGATCAAGTGTGGTGCGTTAAAGAACAAGTACAAGTTGTTAAATGATGAACACAAGATCGTCTAGGGTCTTTAGATGTCAAGATCGTTATAGTTCCCTTCAAGATCGTCCCTAGTGACTCTCAGGATTGTCCTAATGCTTTAATGCACACTTCGTCTTAAGGTTTATTGCAACTAGATCGTCCCAAGTCTAGCAATTTAGATCGTCTTTATAGCATTTCATTTAGATCGTTTTAGAGCATTTAACAAGGTCAAGATCGTTTCTCATTCATGGTAGCTCAAGGTGTTGCGATTCAGATCGTTTCAAGGTTTTGATCAAAACTGATCGTTTCAGGGCTTCATCAGTTTAGGTCGTTTTGCTGCTTCTCCATTTAGATCGTTCTACTGCTTCATCCTTTAGATCGTTCTACTGCTTCTCCATTTAAATCGTTCTACTGCTTTATCATTTAGGTCGTTTTAGGTGCTTTAACATTTAGATCGTTCCACTTGCATAGCCTATTTAGATCGTTCTGGTTCAGATCAACAAGATCGTTTCATGTTCACAAGTTTAGATCGTTTTACCTCTCATCAATTTAGATCGTTCCACAGCTCAACCATTTAGATCGTTTTACTGTCAAAGCTCTTAGGTCGTTTTACCCAATTCGTAAACAAAACAAGATCGTTTTCAAAATAATAGTTGAGCAAAACCGATCATTGATCAGTTACCGCTATGTGAACCAAGACCGAACCACACTTCAACCACACAACAACGAGCTGCAGCAGTAGCAGTTCAAGAACATGAACACGAGTCCAAACAACCAAGAAATCAAGTCTTAAAGAGGTCTAAGTCGATCTTGGAACGAGTTAGGACGTAATATTAGTACATGTTAACATATTAACACCATTTTTTTATCACATTTTCAGATTTCAGAATCAAATTAATACATGAACACTTGGTGGTTTCAAGAACAAGTTATGCTCATATTTGAAAAATGGGTTTTGCAATTTAATCACGTTATGACCCAAATTTGTTCAACAAAATGATGTTAAACACATTTAGACACAAACCCATTGCTTATAAACACGATTTCTTAACAGAAATCGGACCAAATCATCAAGAACAAGAACATAAAAAGTACACTTTTGTTTTGATCAAATTCTTAAAAGATATTGTTATTACCTGTGATTTGTTGTTGGAAACGTGTTTTGATCGTCACAAGGAGCCCGAAAGTACAAATGATTTCACTTAACCAACCCAAAAATCAAGATGGTGATTTTAGTGTGTGAAAATGGTGGTGGAGATGTTCCTGACTATGTGTTTTTAGAGAGAGAGTGAGAAATGGAGGTGATGAATGAATAGTGAACTTTCTCACACTACCACATTCTATTTATACCTTTTCCAAATGAATGCACTAGGCATTTCCAAGGGACTATTTGTGAACATTTTGCACTAGAACACTTATGGACACGAACATTTATGAACTGAACCTTCATATTTTATCGAATTAATTCATAATCCGCCACATAAATCAAGATTTAAGATCTAATTGACCTTCAAATAAGCACATATTTTGAGTCTAAAGTGCGTCAAGAACTTAAGTAGATTGGACTGTCTAGCCGTTCAGATGGCGAAAGTATGATCTAAGAACTTAATTAGAATATTCGTAAGGCGGTTGTTACATGACCAACCAAGCTAATCAGAACCCAAGCTGACCTAAACCTGATCCAAGCTGACCCAACCCAGAACCCAAGCTGACCCAAAACCCATAATCTACATTTGTGTAGATTATGTGTAAATTATGTCAAGCTGACTCAACCTGAATAGACCCTAACCTGACACAACCTGACCCAGACCCAAGCTGACCAACCAAGTTGATCCAAACCCAAGCTAATCAGAACCCAGGCTGACCAACCCAGCTGATCAGAACCCAAGCTGACCCAGACCCAAGCTGATCGGAACCCAGGCTGATCACTTCAGAAAAGTTTGATTTATTTACGAAAATGCCACCGTGCATTTTTTTCATTTTGACACATGTCGCGTTCTGATTGGTTCATAGGACCTTCTCTCCCTTCTCTCCTTAAGACACCTTTTTCCAGGATCTCTACACTATATATATATATATATTAAACATTATTTGTTTCTTCTTTAAATAATGTAATTAAATTACTAAAATTAATTTAAATATACATATATATATTCGAAAATTATAGATCTCAAGAACCCTAACCCCCCTTATGTTTTGATTTAATTGGTAATCAAGAAACATACATAGTAGGCTCGTGATACCACTGTTGGGTTATATAACAATTTATCAAATCAAATCATAAAGCACGTAACGGAAGATAGATCTATGTAGTTAATTGATTAACCAAGAAAGAAAGCATGTACCTTTAATTGGAGATGAAAAGTAAGAAACTTTGTGAGGATTTGAAGTATATCCCTCTACGTTTGCACACACGACACTAGAATGTATGTATGCTAGTACTTGATCACGAACCGAACAACATTTGTTATTTCCCAATAATCGAACCAACCAAAAACCGGAAACCCTTTGCTTTTTGGGTGTGTTTGGACGAAACCAAGAGAGGAGGGAGGAGGAGAGATATTTAGGGTTTTTGTTTTCCCTTTTAATTGTGTTTTTAAAACCTTAAGACTTTGATTTGTATTTATAGCCACAAATTAACTTGAAAAACAAGTTTAGGGTTTTATAAAAACCCTTCATTGTAGTCGTCCCCCTCTAGGAATATTCTAGAGGGTTTCTTAATTGTTCTTTTAATCACAATTATCTCCTCCGTTAAGTCCGTCAGTTAAGAGCCGTTAACTATTAACATTTAACAGACGACCGTTATTTTTTCGTGATCTTTAATTAATTAATAAATTATATTAACTATATTAATTAATCATAGTTACATTCGTGTCGAGACGTGTGACCCCGTACGCTTAAATCATTTCTGGACATACGTTCATTTTACGTGATCATATACTAACACTCTGGGCAGGTCATACGGGTTGGAAAATTTCACAAAAACATATAGTATTTTTTTGTCAAATAAATTTGCTTAAGACACTTGGTTGAGTATGTAAGAAGCAAGAGGCTCTAAGTGTTTAATATATATAAGATTCAAGAAATAAGGGACTTGACGACTTGCCCTGCCCTTTTTACCCTCTAATGATTGTGTTTAGGATGCTGAAAGGTATCTCATTCATCACGACACAATCATGTATCAAAATGAATGGGTCTAATTCAAGGGTTGTCTTCTCTCTCTCTCTTTTTTTCCAGAATGGTTAAATGGGCAGAAGGTCACGGAAAATCACCGAAAGTGTATTACTATTAGTGTTCGAACGGAATAGAAACAATCCGGGTCAAACTGGTTTCTCAAGCTTTCTCTTTAGTTTTGTCTTCTTTCTCCCTCTTCTTTGACACACCACACCACTGACTTGGTTCATAAAGATCATTAGAGACATCTAACCCATCACCATTCATGATTCATATGATCGTCACCGTGTTGCAAGGGCCGTCTATATCATAACCAGCTTCCAACGGCTCACCATCTATGTCATAAACAACATCAATCTGGTTACCATTAGTTGGCGTCTTTTGATCACCAAAATGTACTTATGCAACTTACGGGCTTTGTTGACTGGTATGAACTTTGTTGGGAACAACTCTGGTAAAAAAAACCCGAGTTCTATATAAAATAATTTGTGTAACAAACAACTTTAATGCACTTACCTCATCCATTGTTTCATCTCTATCTCGGAATGACTCGTAAAGCTATCCAAATTTGCGTATACCCAATAAATATCATTTTTAACATCAAGATTCATGAATTCATCTTACATTGTTATAGCTGGTGAACTTTCTAAAAAGAGTTTAGAATCATCAAGACAACCATCACCCTCTCCCAAATCACCCTCTCCCATAAATATACATGCAGTGTACAGATCAGCCACAATGCATAAGATATAGTATGGTAAACATATCGCTCCAACATTTACCATGAATGTTCACCGCTCACCAGGGAAGCGTATGTGAAGCGTTCTATCAGTTTAACAGTTATGAATGGGCTATCCACAATGCATAAGATCTAGCATGATAGACAGATTGCAATTAACCTTACTGGATGCTCCAATGTTCGCCACTCGGTTAAAGTTTAAAAAGCAAAAATCGATATACCCTTAAAACCATGCATTTATTATAGCCTTCTAGGTATGAGATTAACCTGCTACTCATAAAATTAACGTCCATATTATGATTGTATCCCGAATGAAGGTGCATTTAATAAATTGAAAAAGTTCAAAAAAATAGCGGGTTAACCCGAACCGTTTTCTAAATTGAATGTTTTGACCCGGCCGTTTTCTAAATTGAATGTTTTGACCCGGTGCCTGTTGTGGTACGTTACCTAACCCGTCCATTTTGTGACCTCTAGCCCTAATAAAATGTTCCTAAATCTAGCCATAACCAAATTTGTCAAGAGATGTTCTACAAATCGTATCAAAGAGTATTAAATAGCCGGATTTTTATTGGTGGGTTGCATAATAAGAGATCACATCTAAGTATTATTGAGCAAGTCAGTTCTAAACCAGCAAAATGAATATATATCAGACTTTTATCTTATGAACCGCCTAATTCGATATAGATACCACATTTAGCCATTCTCTTTAAACCGACCAACAGTTTATTTGTTTTCACCCTTTACCATACTATCCACTTTGCAAACCCTAATGTGCCATAACCCCATCAAATAATACAACTCATCAATACAACTCACAAAAATATGATCCAACAGTTACCTTTGATTGCAGGGATACGTAACTCAACCAATATTAGAGCATTCGCCATGTTTACAATGAGTAATTAAATATTGCTAAGAAATTACAACATATGTAAATAATAAGTTTTCCATTTTACACCGTTATTTTATAGAAATGGGCAAAACGTGTTAATTTGGATCTCGCCATATGACCATAAGGCTGAAATTACATACGATTGCTCACTCATCCACAACTAAAGCACGAATTGTGTCCTTGTTCCTTGCCCACTACTTGTTTCTGTTTGTTGACAGTCTGGAAAATCAATGGCCAAAAGTTTTTGTTCTACCTAAAACAACAAATCTCCCATGTTAGCATTCATTTTATATTTCAAAGGGCTTCAACGACTATGGCATTGCAAAAAAGCCGAGAACAATTTATGAACAAAAAGAATACTCAAACCTCCCATGTCTAAAATCATAAAAATAGAAATGAAATCATATCGGTTATTAGCTTACTTCTTTTACATTTGCTTAAGCTTTGCCCACCAGGGCGTTTTTTCAGTACAACACCTTTTAAATGAGGGTCACATCTATTGCACCACCTGACCTGTATATGCTTTATGGGTTAACGATGACCCATTTCCACCTAAAAAAACAATACTCTCATGTTAGCACTCATTTTTATCTATAAGAGCTTCAACAGCTATAATTTATGAAGAAAAAAAAAATAACTTTTGACAAAAATGTTTTTATGGGTATATTGAACCTTACGTGTAACAATAATGCCTATTTTGACACACAACCCGCATAACCACCCATTTTGCAAACAACTTTGACCTGTATGTAACATTGTATTAGTTATTCTCAAGTATTTACTAAGTAATCCATAGATATAGGATACATGTGCCTTTAGACCAATAAGATTTCTATCAAAGAATCCAGAAAGGTCTCTACACTTCAAACATCTTAACCCTGTCAAGCTTCCTAAACCAGCATGAGTGAATCTTAATGAAAAAAGAGAAATGAACCTAACGGTTGGCCTAATAGCCTATGAGCCACAGAGTTAAGATTTCTGTTCAAATACTACCTTTTAAAATGATGATCACAATATGAGTTTAATTACAACTATTACCCATTTGTATATATGTTTCTAATCACTTAAGCCTGTGGAAAATTGAAGCCTTTGGGGAATACATACATATAGGCATTTTGGCTCATTAGACATAGGTTCACAATGTGTATTTTGTTCTCTAAATGGAGCCCGTGACCAGGTCGATTCTTGGTCCCACAATTTATATCTAATTTTACTTCACCATAATTCATACCACCTTTCTTGACCCGAGCCTTGTAGGTTATTTCGGAACATGAACTGAGACGTTATTTACATTGATGATCCCGTCTTCTACAAAGTGTGATTCCATATCGCTTAGAATCTTCAGTGTGTGTGTAAAATTAAATAAGTTTTTTTTCTCAAAGGGTGTAGCCCGTAGGCTATAGGCGAAGTCTCTCAGTCTATGGCGGAGCCATGATGGTTTACGGCGAAGCCGTTAGGTAGATCACCCAATCATTGATCACCCCCTATGACCTATCACCTCTATGACTTATCACTCTCTATAACCTATCACTCCCACCAGCTATCCCTTATTAATATCCTTAAGGGCGAAGCCCGTACCGTATCCTTATATGTATAACTCACTAATTCGGGTTAGAAATTTTTTTTTTATGGATTGAGATGATTAAAGAAAGAATGAAAAAAGTAAGACCAAAAAAAAAAAACAAAAAAATAAGCTAAAAAAAAAATCAAGAACTTACCTTCTCTCTTTAAGAACCTTCTCTCACTTCCCTCCTTAAGAACATTCTTTGGATCTCTACCCCATATATATATATCACTTTCCTGATGTTTGTTTCCCGTTTCAAATAACAGTGGGGTCAAAGTCCCGGAAAGAAAGGCTCTCATTTTCACCCAGCCATCAATTTGTTTCTGCCCAATGAAAAGAATTATGTGATAATCTGAACCGTTTGTTAGTCAACCATGGCTGCTCTGCTTGTGGATTTGTCCTTTGTAATGGGTCCTCTTCAAGTACTTTCTATCTTGATGCAGTTTTTATCAACTTTTTCTAATTCATTAATATTTTTTTGTGAGATGAAAAAGAAAAGTTTGCATCTCAACCCAAATCGACCTGACCCGCACTAAAAGATATCTGATTGGTCCTGTCCATTCGGCCTAAACTACCTATCCTGATGTACAATCATATAAGCTCAGAAATTTACCTGCACAAATAAATTCGAGGTCAGCATCATCAGAATCCTTCAGCATTTAGAGTCATCATCACCAAACACACCAACTGGCTTTGCACCATATTCACGTGCGAATTTAGAAATCTCTTTTGCAGTGGAAACTGAAACTGAGTTTTTAGAATTAGGCCAAAGGATCATTTCAATAAAGTCGGCACCAGCAAGGTCATTGAACCCCACGACACTACTCATCATCATCTTTCAAAATAAAGTTTGTTTCAAACCAACCACCAACTTGTTAACCTGAGCATTTAAACAAGTCAGATGGCAAACAATGCATGTTTAAAGCTAATTGAAAAGGAGTATAATGCACTTTTGTTTCATCATGTACAGTTTACATCCATTCATTGATAAGTGCAGCTGTAAATTCTCCCCCGTAGATAATGTAAAATTGAAAACTAATATATAAATAAACAATAAAAGAGTGAGTAGCAATTTAGCATGAAAATTTCCCATTTTCATTCAAGCTACACCCTAGGTAACTATGGAAAGAATTAAGAGGGAGATATAAATCCAGCAAGTTGTTGCAGGCTTAAGCTTTCATTATATATTTGTATTCAGAACTAAAGTGCGACATCGTATCATTCTTTCAAGTACATAGTTTGCTAAGGAGTAAAGATTGGATCCACCTTCCAACGCCATAATAATCCTGCCATCAGCTATACAAAGCATGAAACACCAGAATTACCATTAATATATTGGTTCCCAAACTGACTCTACGTCTCTACTTCAAACAAACGCAACCTCACAACGTTTTATCACTAAACTTAGGATTATGAATGCTTACCTTCTTCAACATTATATCATAACAATTTGGTGTGATATAGCAGCCTTCAATAGACCACTAAGAAAATACAAAAAAATTTCGTTAAGCTAGTAAACTCATAGCACTTCAAATTTAGACAAAATGTGTAACGGATATTTTTGAGCATAGTGATAAAATAGTTGCATTGCCATTCAAACTTTTATTGAATTTTGAAAGATACTAATGGCAGTAATTTAAGTGAACCCGTATCAAATAATCCCGTTGAAATTGTGACAATGTCATGCTTAAATTCTCTGGCAACTGGGATCAATATATGGACCCAAACTGCGACATAATCTTCGTCTCCACACCAGATGAGAACATTCTGGTAAAGAGACATAAACGAAAGAGGTACTTACATATTTATAAGCAAATCTACTGTATTCGAGGCCGATAAACAGTCCATAGCACTTGGCTTACTAAAACGTTCCTTGACTCCATCGCCAAGTAATGCAAGCCAATTGTTGTAATACTCTTTAATGTTCAATATTTAGGAGACCAGCCTGGGAAGATAAACTAAATGTTTATAAAAGCAATCCCATACCTAAGAAAATCAAACATGAAACAATCCTTTCTCAAGTAGCTCAAACTTTTTGAAGTGGACTTAAAAATGGTCGTCTAATCATCTTTGATTCTTTGTTGTACAATCAATCATGTTTCCCTCAAAAACACGCTTCAGAATATCAGTATATGTGTATGTATATGTGTGTGTATGTTATACATAACCGGGAGAATTGTTTTGAAGCCTCAACTTGCTAATTACGTCAAAGGTAGTAAGCACCTTAACTTTAAAGAAAACCATGACTCATGGCATTCATTTATAAACATATATGTTTATTGAACATACTGATCTGTCCAAAAAAACTCATGACGTCTAAGAGCGTACTTTGTTGCAATTAACCAAACCTGTTTAGACCCTTTTACGCCATAAATCAGACTCATAGTTTTGCAATATGAATAAGTAAATCAAGCTAAAGCTTGCGGTTGCCCAATAAAGAATAGGTTAAATTATGTTGGGAAAGAGCGAATAGTGGCCAAAGCATAAACAAAGATAATTTATTCTACCAGTCAAAAGTGAAAAGAAGCCAGTTCTTATAGTGTAGGAACAAAAGCAACATTTGAAGGGGTCTGACTAATGAGATTTAAAGTTTATACATAATTCGTCGACATTCACGGTACAATTATAACTTAAATAGAGAATGGGTAAAACATCTACCAGGTGTGATGAGCTCGAGAAGTAATGGTCCACTTTCCTAGGGTTGTAAATCCGCCTCAGAGCTCGATAAGGTCACTCCCTGTTGCAATTTACTAATACAAAAGGTACTAAAGCAACATTTTTAACTAAGAGACACATAGGAAAAGTACCAGCCATGCTCTTTATATTCCAAAGTTAAACATTCCTCAGTGTCATTTCTAAACACGTCTTCTTAATCGTCAAGTATAAAGCTTGGTAAATATGGTGCTGCACATATTTAAAAGATAATCAAACCACCAAACACAATAAATCAAAATAAAATAAAATGATAGAAACTAAGTTACTTGTCTTGGCTACTGTCACCTTGGTAGGTCACTTCCAATTTTGTTTGTTGCAGTCCAATCACAAATTCAAGCTATTTTCTTATGCTAATTCTTTGTGTTTGGGTTTAGTGATTGTTACATGGTTTGTGTTAATGTGTCTGTCAATTTTTTTGTTTGGTATTTAAGATGTTTAGGTTTTTATTGTGTTGATCTACTACTTGCGCGTGAGACCCGTAACAGTGAACATAGAGCTTTCGTCACTTAGTGTTAGATCTTTAGTATATGTCTTCCAAGAAAACTTCTTAAAAACAGAATCGCTCGCTACCATTTTCAATTAGTGGACTGAGCTATAACCTATGTATTAGTTTAAGAGAAAAGGCACAGGGTAATGTGATGTAAGAATACACATGGGCCTGGAGAATATCAATTGTTTAGTAAGATAACTTTTCGGTTTATTGGGGGAAACTGAAGTTACAATTATGAAGATAGAACTGTTGAAGGTTTCCTAAAGAGATGATAATGGCATCTTTGAAACTAAAGCGGCTTCACACTGCTTAATAGCCTTGTGAAGCTCCTTCAAGTGATCATCCTCATCACCACCACGTCTATGCTCTTTCTTGTGTCATCTATAGATGAGATACTCAACTTCGCAACCTTCACATTCGTTTTGATGATCATGGTCACCACCACACCTATTTTATCTCTTGTCTTCCATGTCTGCTCAAACTCAAACTTTTAACACCATCTCCATTCTCTTTTCTCTACGCTTTTTTTTACCCATTTGACCCGTTAGAAATGAAACATACCCCGAACAGAGTCAGGGTCAAATTGCCACCTCTAACAAATACTAATATTATTTAGAACTTATGGTGACAATACGTCAACCATTTAACATAGTAAAGGTAACACATAGTAACTGGCTAATTATTTAACCATCCAATAAGAGATACGAAAACAAAGGTGTCACAAATCGTACCACAACCCGAGATCCCTTCACAGCGTTAGCTCCATTCCAAAATTTAAATTATAAAAGCTAAAGATAGTTTCCTTAACATATTAGTTGCATTCAAAACTTACAACGAAGTACAAATTTACGTACCAAATTTTAATTAAAATATATGGCTATAACGAAAAGTAAAAAAATATATATTAAAATAACAGAATTTGTTTTTTAAAGGCCAACAAAAGTAATTTAATTAACTGATAATACAAAATAAAATTACATGGAAAAAAAACGGGACAAAAATTGTGCATGGCTTATTTTTAATGGTAACCTCAAAATCATTTTTATCAAAAGATCAAATAATTATTGATATAATGTTAATTTTGTAATCACTGTAAAAAATATAATGAAAATTTAAACCAAAAGTGTTCCGGGTGAATTCAACCCTACCCATATCATATGATTCCCCATTTTAACCCTGTAAACCCACCGCCTCCGACCCAACCATATCAAATGCCACCTATAGATCATGTAATAACTAAAACCTGGTGATTTTTGTACATGAAGTAGATGTTCCTACCTAAAGGTCGACCTTCATAATAACCTTTAGCTGGTGCAAATCCAATCCAGAATTATTGCCTGTTGTGCAAAGGACGAAAGAGTAATTCTACCATCTCCGGGATTGGGCAATATTCGTCATCCCGTAATGATGTTTCACGTTCCTCTGCTCTCTCACGTATGATATCAAGGGACATTGGAAAGCTTTTTTGATGAATCACTTGAATGCATTATAAAGACTGATCTTAATTGGTTCTCAAAAACCCAAGTAAAAGGATAATTGGTTTGAAAAACATTCTCACTTTCAAATACCCCAAATTGCAATAATTATATACAAAATTAAAAAAATAAGAGCAAAGCCGATTGGAAAAACATGTCTTCATTGAACTCGGCCTACCTTTCATCTGAACGCATTGAAACAATATACGGTTTCAAGTTTGACTCTTATAAAATGAACATAAAGATGTGATACATACATAAACTCTAAGTTAGACTTATTCATTCAAACCTCAAAGCCAGTATTAAGAAGCAAGAGCACAACTACAAAATTTTGTTGCATGAATATCGCATATAATCGAGAGACCGTTAGGTCCAATTAAATGCAGTCGTTGGTACTAAAAGTCAATTATGTAAGTATTTAGTAGATGATAATGGACAACTTTATTGTGCCCAGTGGCATTCTTAATATGTCTAATGCATTCAGAATTGTATACATATGAGCACGGACAAACGGCTCACATTTTTTCGAGGAGTTATACAGTTCTATGCAGTACCCTTTCTTTTTAAGCGTTCAAGTATAGAACCCATATCATAACGTCTATACCAAATGCTAGATAGAACTCCATTATGTAAACAACATTATGAGTTAACAACACAATGAAAAACCCGGATAGCTTGACGTTTTAAAATAAACGGTCTATGCAGTACCCTTTCCTATCATCTTTTTCCCTATCCCATCTAAAAAAACTCAAAAATGTAGTGTTAGTCTTCATAAGCGGCCTTTAACAATTTATCTACTAAAAATCTTTTTACTCTTTAAGCTGCTGACAATCTTTAAACTCTTGCACCCCATTAGAAAAGCGGCCTTTTAATATTGTTCATAAAGTACCATCTAATCTTGTTATTATACCAATTGGGTCAAAGTTCATTACAGAACAAAGTTGACCTAGAATGTTCAAAAAAAACAAAGTTGACCTAGAAAAGTCAACTCTGTAGACTCATCTGAAATCCATAAACCACCCATACAAAATCACTCTTCGGCTTGTATATTTATTCCAAAAAAGAATTCTTACCACTTCAAACCATGCATCAACATCATAATCACTTTGAAGCTACAAAAACCCCTTAATAGTCTAAGCAGCAGCAGAAGGGCTTTGACCAGCATGTAACTAAGAAAATTCTCAATCTAAAATTATATATTTGACAATTGAAGATTACTCTAATTATAATTAACAAACACTTATGCTGTATGTAATGAACCATGGAGGCTTATCTCAAAGAGATCAACCATACACTATAGATTGACCCGTTGAAAATTGAGTCCAAGATTTCCAATTCTAGTAAAAGGAAACAATGTTGACTTACCGAGGGTCTTTCAATGTGTGCTTAAAGTGATTCTTAGTCGATTTTAAGTGTTATATAGTAGCTGATTATGATTTTTTGTGCCTTTGTGGAAATCACAAATTTTTCTATTTTTATTTAGGGTACAAATAATCAGATTTGGAGACGAAAATGACATGTTGTAAGAAAAACGTTGAAAATTATTATAAGCCACATCCAAACACCCTAAAAGACTAAAAGGCTTCGTAAAAGTACTTGCCTCTACTACTTGAAATCCCAATGTGTGCATCGTTGAGCATAGGAGTTCCTGATTTTGCAACAACTTGTTAGCAACCCCGAAAGGAACTTCAGCCCGTTACTTCCACACTTGATTGGAGTTGTGGTTAATCTTAAACGGGTCAAACATAAATATAAATAAAAAAGCTAAGAAAGTTATGGGTCAAGCAGGTGAATATAACAACATTGTGCTAACCCGTTGTGACTTATAGTAACAGTGGAATATCTTACCCATGCTAATCAAGAAAATACCAAAAGTTCTCATCACTATGGTAGAGACATTATATCAGAAGTTATATTGGCAAGCCCAAAATCACCAACCTGAAAGTATCAATTCAACATGAGTATTGGCAGCCTTGATATCACAACGAATGATCTTCTGTTAGCCTGCAAATACAGTACATCCAATGGGTGGTTTTTTGCTTTATTGACACAATTGATCCATATTTATACCACAAACTTGGATTAAAAAACTTAAAGTTTGATGCTTTATATTATATATCAAGAATAAAATAGAAAAACAAAAGGAAAAAAAGCTTACTTATTTGGAAGAAAATAGTGAAAAAGTGTACTGCCTAATTGTCTTATCAACATGAAACAGATAAGGGGATAAAGAGCATAAAGAAAGTATCGCCATCGATATATACAGTTACTATTATGCGGAGTAACAATCTACATAAAAGTGGGAGAAAACCTAAACTTATGAAACCAAAATATCAAACCTTTCATGGCCATGACAAAAAAAAAATAACCAAAATTGCATGCAAAGACATTTTGACTTGAACCAAATATAGAAGTAGAACCACACTCACAGTCTATATCAGCACACAAAGATACCACCAGCAAAAAACAGCTGTAAAACGCACCAATAACAGTAGGAGCGGGCATGAATTATCATGAACGAATCTTGAGATTACAACAGACCCTCAACAAACTCAGTGACATGAAAAAAATCTCAACATATGACCCATATCCGCAAAAACATCATGAACCTGGAAATGAGAATGATCATTTGATAGAACTTGAGACAAATATTTCCTTCAAATTTATTGACCCATTAGGCAACATGATAAAAAACATATACAACTTCACAAACCATACATGCAAATTTAGCCTTTGCTATTATGCAACAGAGACGTCACCAAGCCTAACCTTAGTTATCCCTCACAACCTTATTCATCCGACCCATTAGGCAACATGATAAAAAACATATACAACTTCACAAACCATACATGCAAATTTAGCCTTTGCTATTATGCAACAGAGACGTCACCAAGCCTAACCTTAGTTATCCCTCACAACCTTATTCATCCTGATCTTACAATCCATATAAGTATCAACATCAAGGGCAATATGAGTAGTATCTTTCTTTTATCCCCTGTATGGAAACAGACACTAATTAGTTTTAAAAAATTGTGAATCATTGATATGTCGATGATAGATTGATATGCGGATAATAGCATAAGATAAGTACCTTGAATCACTCAAATGCAAAATTTGTTTTTAGTTTCGTTGATAATTCACAATTGAATCATGAAGATGGATTACGATAGAAAAGAGGAGACAGAGAGAATGAGAGGGAGGGAAAGCGATGAAGAGAAAAGACGCAACTCCTTGACGTTTACCCATATAACTAATGGGCCTACAAACTCATATATAACCACTATTTTACCAATAACCGTAGGCATATCTTTCCTTGAAAAAAGCCAAGTTCATATCACCATATCCAGAAACTTTAGCAATCGCATCTGAAATTATGAAAAATAAAAAATTTTAAGTTTTTTTTAAATAACAGATGAACTTATTTACAGTTCTGTACCACATATAATATACGGCTATGTGACTAAACAATTGACTGTAACCATATATAATTAGCAATACATACCAACTCTGGTGTTGTTTTTGATTTTCCCATCTGTTATATCACGGAACGAAACGAACCTAAATCCATGAATTGATCGAGAAAACTTCTCAATAACCTTTTGTGAATATTTTATTGTATGAATTATCCAGAATCTTGTACGATCCAACATTCTCATGCACAAAGAAGTTACTCATCATATCGACCTTCGACCAACAGTTTCTCAAATATTGGTATTACATTTTTCTAGACCGAAGCTTGAATTCGTTGACCCTAAAGCACAAAGTAGAAACAAACATAAGTAGTTGTACGTTTTATATGTTCATGAATAAACCATACATATAACATGATTAAAATCATTCCAAAAACTAATCACTGAATCCATTAGGATCATCTCGATGCTGCGGATGTTGTTAGCATTGCCATCCACAAGTTGTTTGCATAACCTGATAATCCTGACAGTTATCGAACATGGGTTGTGGTTTTTGTGAAGTTCGCGTATCATTATGGGATTTTCGGAAGCCATGACCGAAACTGATTTGATGTGTATGTTATAAGGTGACAAGGTAAGTGATGGGTTGGTATTTATAGACACCAAGATGTATAGTTATAACTGCCATGCGGTTATATGAATACTCAAATTCAGATTCAATATTCAAATTAGGAAGGAGGGAAGCAATATTGGACTGGCCTACATACATGAAAAACCGTGATTATACTATAACTGTTTGGACAAATTTGATAGATGTATGCCACGCAGGATTTGTAGTTGTATTAATCCTTCCTTAAGCATGCCATATAAGACAAAGTTAGAAAAACCCAAGTATTCGTTTATATAGTGTATAGATTGCTAGCATTTGGTGGCTGCCGTGGTGGTGGAGGAATCTTGAGAGGGTGTTTGGGGAAAATGCATGGAAAAGATTAAAAGGTTTAAGCTAAAATATTATTATACATACCATCCTAAATTAATCCTTATATATTATAAAAGTTAAATTTTAAAGCAAGAAACTAAATAATCTCTCCTAATAATGATATTAACTTTTTTCTTTTTAACCTCATTTTATCGTGATGTATTATAAGAATTCAATCATGCTTTATTTTGGTCTGATAGGATTTCTCTCTTATTAATTGATGAATTTTTATATATTTGTTTCTTTTGATTGTAACCCTTTGGACTTCCTGATTTAATTAACTATCATGATGTAAATATGGGTATGGTTGAGGCCGTTGTAGAGAGATCACAATTCAAAGGTTGGCATCAGCCTCTGGTATGTTATCAGGATTTTATTATAAATCTCTTTTATAACCTAATAATAATTTAATTCATTCAGCTGTTGATTTTTCAGTTTCATGTATCTTCAATTCTCTATATATTCATTTATTGGTGTACATCGATTATAATTGGTAAATGGGAATTTAATGCTTTAGGAGTTATGGAATTTCATTGGTTTATGATTACACTTAGGATTACACATTATATATAGGATCAGCCCATTCTTCACTTCCCATCTGCATTCTTTCGTTTTCAAAATATTTTCTTTTCTTAAAACCTTAAAGCAAAAAAGGCTGTTAAAATGGGGAAGACGAATGATAGTTCTTCAAATCAACCAAAAGAAGTTGCTGTCATATTTCTCATTGACCTTCACAAAGACTCGACTGGTCCAATTGTTGTGATGATGTGCAGGCGTTGGGATGTAATTAGTGTCAAGAATAAGTACATGAGTACGGATTACATCGTCTCTGATGAAAAGGTTTGTAGCCATATTCTTTTATAGATTGATGTTTGTAATTGGTTTGTGTTTTCAATTTTTAATGTAATTATATTTTTTGTATTGGTAGAGTAATGTGATGCATTGTTTTGTAAGGTCTGCGATTGCTTATCATTTTAAGCCAATCTTGGAAGAGGGATGTTTGTACATGCTGAAGGATTTCACTGTTTTGCCTACTCCTGAAAATACAGAATCTTGAAAGATGTTGAGTTTATGATTGAGATCCAGAGTTCGACAATTGTTAGAAAGGCGACTGATGATGTTGACAAATTTATTCGACATCCATTTGAACTGGTTTCCTTTGAACAGCTCATACCAAGCGACAACAAATATTTTGTTGGTGAGTACTCTTGCTATGGTAACTTTGACTTACAAAAACACAATTTTATATAGTAACAAAAGGAAATAAATTGATTTGTGTGTTTGGATATGATTTCTATGGGTTTGAAGATGATGCATTATATCAGCTTTATTAGATGGTATAAGGTATAGTGTTGTCTTTAATTGCATTGATTTAAAAATGATGATTTGTAAAGGATGCTTTATTGGTTTCCATCTGATGTCTTATATGGGATTTATTAATTACATGTTACATGGCATCGTGTTGTGTACTTAGGCTCTAATATTTAGCAAAACATGTAATTTAATGTTTATATAGATTAAGATAGTTAAAAAACAGGTGTCACATTGAGAATTAGCATGATTATGTAATGGTTGGCCGTCTGGCTATTTTTGCCTTTCGAGTGTAGGGTCTGAAAACATGTTTCATATTTATGTGTCGTGCTTAAATACATTCCAGCAATTAGCAACATATATAGTTTAGTGTCTATATAGATTGACATAGGTAGAATAGTCGTTTGCCAATTATAATTACCCTGATTTTCTATGTGTTTTTTGAGCAGCTGTATTTCACTTTCAATCCTTCTGTGTGAAAGAATTATGCATAAAAACAAATCCATATTAACCTGGAATTGATCACTATATCTCCTTTTTTGACATTCAACTTTGTAGACGTGGTTGGTTGTCACTGCTGTTGGCCCAGCATCCCGAAAATCGATTGGGAGTCAAACTGTTGAGTTCAACTTGACTAATGAACGGTACATCCATCTGTTGTTTTTTATGTTTCTCTATTATGAAAATATTTGAACACCCATCCCATGATAATTGTATCATTTTTTTTCCAACAAACAGGGGACAACAGGTGAGGGTGACTTTGTGGGGTGGACTTGGGGACACCATGATAGTTAAGAAAAGGATGCATCCTGGTGTTTATGTTATCTTACTCACCTGCATGAGTTCAAAGGATTATTTAGGTAGCAGTTGTGCTTAATTCTTTGTCATTTGAAACTGATAAAATAAATGTTTATTTTGTATACATTCTGGTTTAGGTAATCTTTGCCTTTCAAGTTCTTCTTCAACGATGTTGATTAATGATGAGAACATTCCAGCAATCAAGGCATTTAAGGGTGCTATTAGGTAGTTAGCCATGAATAATGTTTGTTGATGGTTTAGTATTTTTGTTGACTGTATATTAATATTAAAATTGACTCCTGCAGTGGAGTGGAGGTTGTGGACACCGGTGTGCCCCTTCTTCAGGTAAGAGCCACAATTTCAACTCTCCAAGAGCTTTTGGAATGGGGACGTACTAAAAGCAAGAAAGAAGTGTGTATGCTTTAATTTCCAAAAGAAAAGAACAACATGCCCTCCTACATGAAATTTGCATTTGTTCATACATGATTTCAATGCAGGCTGGTGCTTACCAAGGGGCCGTTGAAATCACAAAAGTGAGAACCAGGAAAGGTTGGTTCAATTACACATGCACTTCTGGGAAATGTAGAAAGGGTGTGGAGTCAAACCCGAGTAGCGTGTTCTTTTGTGAGTCATGTAATAAGGAGGTGAAGTTTCCACGCCCAAGGTATGCAACAAATCTGTTTGAATGTTACACCTTTTGGATTTGTACGATCATTGTAACAATACACGTGGTTTTCTGAAATGCAGGTATAGACTATAGCCGGACATAACTGATGGTACTGCAGATTCGGTGGTTGTGCTGTTTGACGAAACAGTTGAAAAATTGATTGGGCTTACAATGTTTAATTTTTAACCATTTATATAACAAATTTTGTTTAACTTCACATGTCTAACTTCTTTTAAACAAAAATATGTTCGAGAGTGCCACATAGTAATGTACGTTAATATTTAATAAGACCAGCCAATTCAATAACGAAAACAATTTTATATGGTGACAATACTCACCCGAGTACTACAATGCTTTACCCCAAAAAACATACATGGTAACTTTCAACACTTTCACCCTATATAATGATCAATTCTTTCACGCAAACAATTACCGTTCATCATGGCCGTGCGTAGCACGGGTTTTAAGCCCTCGTTAAAAACAAAGATGAAATTTCGTAATTCAGAGTTCTCAACATTAATATTGTCAGTTTTGCATGGGAAGAAGGATGGTCTCTCTTCACTTCATCAAAGCAACCTTAATTACAACTCTTACAATGTATTCTCAAGTTTTTATTAAAAGAAAAGAAAGTAGAAGACTAGATGGGGGAAGAAAGGATAGAAAATTACATAAAAAAGAGGCATTCTCGAGTTGAAAGAAAAGAAAAGAAAGTTGATAGTTGAATGTATTCTTGAGTTAGAAGGGAAGGAAAAGAACGGATAAAAAGATACAATTTTACATTTATAGCCTTGTAGTAATTAAAATCTTTATATAAGTTTGAGGGGTATAATAATAATTTCACCACTTTTCCTTCCAAATCTGGTCAAAAGTGGCAAGAAAGTTTTGGGATCAAAACATCATATTTTTCCCTTTCTTTTAAAACAAAAACTCAAGAATACAAAAAAACTAAAAGTTTCTTACCCTTTCTTTTCTAATCTCTTCAAAATAAAACTCAAGAATGCACTCTTAATAACCATTTCCATCAAATGAAACATTAGATACTTTCACTTAAATTATAACCTCTAAATCAAATAAAGGGGACTTCTTCATTAACAAATGAAACCACACGCCTTTTCAACTTCCCAATAACTTATGGCTTATATCATCTTCTATATCTATATATAAAATTAAACAAGATTAATAGCAAAATCATCAATCAATGAGTGCCATAAATTTCACCATTAATCTCAAAACTTTTGTGTTAAAAAAACAACTATAACTCAACTTTATATTATATATAGAATATAGATTCAAATTGTGATTTCTTTATAAATTTCAACTATAATAATTTCAACGACAAACAATATTCTCGAGAATTTTCACGAGTGTTTCAATCATTTTTAATCACGAGACATGTTTCATGCATTTTATATCCCCTCATGGAATCTCAATATCAAATGAGCTCTTTTCATATTCTTTAGACGCAAATCAAGGCTTTCTCATTTTACCAGACGTTTAGTTTAGTTGCTTCCACCATATAATTCTTTCAATTTCAAGTGTTTGGACTTCATGTCCCAAACTATTACGTCTTTCCATCTTTGGCCAATATCATCAATATCATATCATATCAATTTTCTGTGCACGCATGCTTTCAAGATCCTCACATTATTCAAACTCTTAGAGCTATCATATTCAATCAATCTCGACGTCGCTTTTATTTATTTTTTGATTCCACAATTCTCTAGACATGCCACAGCTAATTGAGATCTCATTATTTCTAGGTACCCGAGGTTTCTCAAAAATCTCCATGTCTAGTTTTTCATCATCAATTTCTTCAGGGTCTTGTACCTCGACTTTGACCATCTTAATTTTATGCTCCTTTTCATTCGAGGCTTTTTATTTGGAATCGACCTTTTTCTTCTACCACTTTCAAATGAGCGTAGACTCGTTATCAAACGGAGCATAAGCAGATTTTTGGTCAGTTATCATTGCTTAGTGAGGCGATCTTTGATAATTCGTTCTTACTTTCTTTAGCTGCTTTCCACTTTCCCTAACGTTGGGAACATTGTTTTGGTCAAAATTATCCAAGATAATCAACCTTGAAGACTTAGATCAATTATGTAACCAAACTTTCGTTCGTGAGGTTAAGGGCTAGTAAAATTGGTTTAGATTCAAAGATGCTTTTAAAATAAGTATGATAAATCAAGATTATGTCAACTTAAACAAAAGTAGGTAGTCAAAAGATTTCGCAAATAACTATATAATCAAATATAAGATAGATTAAGCAAGATAAAGAGAGATAAACGTAAATAAATGCGGAAAATAAAGAGAAAGGAACAAAGAACACCGAGTTTTGTTATCGAGGAAAAGCCCTTAATCCTTTATGGATTGCCGGCATAAAAACCCCGGGAGGAAGCAATCGCCCCTGCCTTATTCTTTTATTAATGGTGTAAATTGGTTACAATGATAGAGCGACTTGATCGATCTTTCTAAGTAAAGAAAAGTGTGTTGGTTGTTTACAAGTATGAGCAGATAAAATAAGCAAGTAAATATGTGTGTGTGTAACGTTGTATATCTTATGATCGATTAGGTCCTCGTTTATATAGAGCAGCCTAGTAACTAATTTTCCGAAATTACAGGGATCTTCCTGGTCTTCATCTGGTGAACGTTGGAGCATATCTTGACTAATATTGTAGCCGTTTGAAGATATTCTCCTCATGCCGAATTCCTCTTGAAATCCGATTATGATGGTGGACTAAGTCTTCTTTGCGTGTTGATCAAATAAGACATGTGTTGAATCTCTTTTGTACCGTTAGAGATATTTCCCTTGTGATAAATATCAAGTTACCTGCATAATATTCTCATAGAAACAATACTTGAAGCTTATCGTTAGTAATTCGTCAAGGCGTGTCAAGATCCTGAAGGTCCATGATCTTGAGGTCCCAAGATAATGAAACCTAAAATTTCACCCATAACAATTGTCTCCAAAGTTATTTTGATAAAAAATCAATTTTGTTTAAAATAACTTTGCTCAAAATAATTTTGAATCTTCCGGAGTAAGCTTTGACCAAAGTCAAGGAGTTAATTTTTGAATTCACCCCGAGGATAAGACGCGTGGAGATAAGATAACCAAGAGTCTTGACTTGATAGGTAACTACCCGACGATTCATTCATGTCCTTTTACCCTATTATATAAGCGAGTGCCTTCAGTCTTTTGAAGTCACGAAAAATCTTCTTTTCTTTAAAATCCATACTTTCAATATGTCTCTAAAATCTCTTGGGATTTCCTTCAAAAGGTATATTTAAATCTTCTTTTTCCTTAAGTTATTTGCTTGTTATTTATAACTTATTTATTTCATATTTCAGTCTTTCGCTGATCTCGAAGAACAACAGATCGCCAAAGACAAGATAAACGATGAGATCATCCAAACTATGGAAGGCCTACTCAAATCTTACAGGGAATCCATCGAGACCGAAAAAGAAATGGGTCTGGAGGTGAAAAAGAGTTTGGAAGCAAAAAATAAGATTCTCAACAATGCTTTGAGAGACATTTGTTGCGAACTTGGCGCAACTCAGGAAGAACTCCGAGGGGCTCGAGAGGAACTGGAAAGGGTTAGGTCAATCTTGAATAAGTTGAAGGAGATTAACCCTGAGCTTTACTGGGACGTTCTTCTGTAAAGTTTTTGATGGGCAATGATGGATATAATGCAAAGGCCAGAGCCCATTTTTAAACTCTTTTGATTGTAACTGCTATCAAGCAGTTTTATCTTTTGTAAATATTTTCGTTATGAATGAAAAATATTTATCTTTTGATCTTTATTGCTTTGATTCCAAAAATCAATGATGTTAACGAGGTTAAAATTGGAAAATTAAATAATCGTTTGCATGATATCATGTCAGTTAATTATTACCCTTGACTTATTTGACTATATCAACAGTAACAAATCAAATCAAAGTAATAATTATAGGGTAAGATACATGCACCTTGTGATATGTAATTAAGATCCACTTGTAAATTGTGATCTTCAAGCATCCAGCGTCTTAACTGTTTGTCAGTTCCACTATATTCCTGTAGCAATAAAATATAAATGGGACCGATATGATCTTTGGAGGGGATTAAAATTAATCAGGGAATTCTTAATTTTAATATTCTCGTAGGGACATTGAAGTCCAAGATAATGAGGGTGTCTCAATATCTTGAACATGCTTGGAAGGCGTGGTTAGCCTTTTCGTATGTTTTTGTGTAATGGGTGGCGTGGTTAGCCATTTCGGGAGAACGATGGTGACATCGATAATCGGTAGAATTAATTTCGACAACCTTGGAATTTAACCCTTCAGCTGTGAAATTAATGAACGTGCGACATGGGCAAATTGTAAAAGAGGGTGAAAACCCCCAACCAAAAGTTGGCGTGAAAGCCAAAAGGTGAAGACTTTGTTCCACGTTGCTATGTATGATGCTGAATATCCTTTGAGATCCTACAAATTGAAATCCTTAGAAACTGACGTTAGCCATTTGGCTAACGCCACTCCGACGCTCAAGTCAGTATCATCATTTTGAAGAATAAACAAACAAATAAATAAATGAATAAATAAAAAAGGATTTAGAAATCATACCTGATTTTGTCAATGAGACAAAATTAGTTAGACATGATATAATTTAAGGTGGATGTCATTCCAAGCTCTTGGAATTAATTTACCTTCTAGATCTTATAACCAATAAGATCCTTTACCAGCTTCTGCCTCGATCAAATAAGGTTCTTCCCATTTCGGGTTCAATTTCCCATCAGGCTTGATCAAAGATTTCTTTAACACCAAATCCCCAACTTGAAATCGTCTTAATATTAAATTCTTATTATAAGACTTGGCGATTCATTGTTGATAAGCTGTTATTCTTATTCTGGTTCTTTCTTGTAATTCATCTAGAGCTTCTAAGCTTTCAAACATTAATTCTTTGTTTTTCTCATAAGTCAATAGACTTATCCTAGCAGTTGGTAAGTCCATTTCAGTGGGCAATACTGCTTCTGCTCCAAAAACAAGCGAAAATGGGGTTTGCCCAGTTGCATATTTAGAGGTTGTGCGATCAGCCCATAAGACAAATGGTAACTCTTCAGCCCATTTTTCTTTGGCCTTTTCCAGTCTTTTCTTTAGATTGTTCATAATAATCTTATTACTTGACTCCGCTTGACCATTAGCTTGAGGATGAACAAGGGTAGAAGTGATCATCTTGATTCCCCATCTTTCACAGAAATTTGTGGTTTTCTTTCCAATAAATTGTGAACCATTGTCACAAATTATCTCTGCTGGAACCCCAAATCTGGTCAATATATTCCTTTATAGGTGTCATCCATGAAGTTTGATTGTTTTCAGATTCTCCAGTTTCACTATCTTGAATAGCTAAAGTTTTATGAGACTCTTTATCTATGGCAGGATATAGAACATGAACTATAGGAATACTAGTTTCAGACGACATCTTAAATGTTGAACCTAGGTTTGCTAAGGCATCAACTTCAACATTTTCTTCTCTGGGTACTTGTTCTATATCGAATAAGTCAAAATTTTTAGCTAATTTTTTTACCTATATCTAGATATTGCATTAATTTTTCTCCTTTCGCAGCGTATGATCCATTAAAATGATTTGCTAAAAGTAATGAATCTACATATACTTTAAGGTTCCTAATATTCATATCTTTAGCCAATTGCATACCAGAAATTAAAGCTTCGTATTCTGCTTCATTATTAGTAGCTAAGAAATGACAATTTACTGCTTGGGGTATGATATCCCCCTGTGGCGATTTTAGTACGATACCTAATCCTATTTCTTTAACATTAGCAGCACCATCAGTATATAGGATCCATTTTTCAGTTGTTTCTTCTAGCATTTTAACTTCTAAGTCCACTTCTTGTTGTAAGTCAGTACTAAAATCAGCCACAAAATCAGCTAAAGCTTGAGATTTTATAACATTTCTAGGTTCATATACTAAGTTAAAGGCACTTAATTTTACAGACCATTTAGTCATTCTTCCTGATACTTCAGGTTTTCTAAGCACACATTTTATAGGGTAATTTGTCCTAACATGTATAGCATGCGTTTCAAAATAATGTCTAAGTTTAGTAGATGCCATGACTAATGCAAGTATGAGTTTTTCGAGATGAGAGTACCTGGTTTCAGCATCAATTAAACTTTTACTTACGTAGTAGACGGGATTCTGTATGCCTTCAGATTCCTTTACAAGAACTGCGCTTACTGCATTTGATGATACTGCCATGTAAAGATATAAAGGCTCACCATCTTTAGGCTTCATCAGCAGCAGAGGGTTTGATAAGTACTTTTTTAATTCCTGAATGGCCTCTTTTTGCTTTTCACCCCATTCGAATTTCTTATTCTTTTTCAGAATATCGTAAAATTCTTTGCATCTATCTGAGGATCTTGAAATGAATCTGTTGAGAGCTGCTAATCTGCCAGTTAATCTTTGGATGTCTTTAGCATTCGACGGAGACTTCAAATTTAGTATTGCTTTAATTTGCTCCTTGTCCCTCCGATGGATTAGTAAAAGCAAAAGATCCAGCAAAATTATTAGAATTGTTCAAACCTGCACTCATGGTGGCCGATGTTCCAGCAACATGAGTGTTTTGCGGAATATTAATCCCAAAATTAGGAGTCGCAGTTGGCATCAACGTATTAATAGGAGCAGACCCAGGAGCAGTTGGAGTCGTTGAAAACAAATTCCTAGGAGTCATCAGTGATCTGTTTTCAAAAATCCTTGACTCAAGAATTTTGAATTGTGCCTGATTATATTCTTGATTAGTCTTAATTGTCTTATCAAGATTCTGCAAAATAGTAAACAAGTCAGGCAGTTCTTCAGAGTTAACATTCCTAGATCCGGTATTGTAGGGATCCGGATTGCCATAATCGTCGTAAAAACTCATTCTTTTAGTCTGGCTTGATCTTGCATTCTCCTGAGATGAGTTTCCTGCCGGAATTTCGCCAGATAAGTCTGGGATCTGGAATGAATCTATTGGCTCCTTTCCTTTTTCCTCGGCAGAAGTTCGAGCACTATTGTTCCTGTTTCTTCGATAAGAAGCAAGTCCTGGAGGTGGAGGAGGCAAAGGAGAAGAAAAAACAAGAGTAATTTGCGAAGAATTAGTTGGTTGAGTCGACATCTTCGGTATTAGATTTTGAAAAATCGAGATTTATGAAAATCAAAAATATTATGTAACCAAACTTTCGTTCGTGAGGTTAAGGGCTTGTAAAATTGGTTTAGAATCAAAGATGCGTTTAAAATAAGTATGATAAATCAAGATTATGTCGACTTAAACAAAAGTAGGTAGTCAAAAGATTTCGCAAATAACTATATAATCAAATATAAGATAGATTAAGCAAGATAAAGAAAAATAAACGTAAATAAATGCGGAAAATAAAGTGAAAGGAACAAAGAACACCGAGATTTGTTATCGAGGAAAAGCCCTTAATCCTTTATGGATTGCCGGCATAAAAACCCCGGGAGGAAGCAATCGTCCCTGCCTTGTTCTTTTATTAATGGTGTAAATTGGTTACAATGATAGAGCGACTTGATCAATCTTTCTAAGTAAAGAAAAGTGTGTTGGTTGTTTACAAGTATGAGCAGATAAAATAAGCAAGTAAATATGTGAGTGTGTGTAACGTTGTATATCCTATGATCGATCAGGTCCTCGTTTATATAGAGCAGCCTAGTAACTAATTTTCCGAAATTACAGGGATCTTCCTGGTCTTCATCTGTTGAACGTTGGAGCATATCTTGACTAATATTGTAGCCGTTTGAAGATATTCTCCTCATGCCGAATTCCTCTTGAAGTCCGATTATGATGGTGGACTAAGTCTTCTTTGCGTGTTGATCAAATAAGACATGTGTTGAATCTCTTTTGTACCGTTAGAGATATTTCCTTTGTGATAAATATCAAGTTACCTGCATAATATTCTCATAGAAACAATACTTGAAGTTTATCGTTAGTAATTCGTCAAGGCGTGTCAAGATCCTGAAGGTCCATGATCTTGAGGTCCCAAGATAATGAAACCTGAAATTTCACCCATAACAAACATCTCTGTGACAACCGTCATCTGAGCGTGTTTTCCGATATACTTTTCCGATCTTTTAGTTCGCTTTATTTATGCACGTCATTATACTTTAAGACTTTATTAATGGAATAAATGGATTTATGTTCTATTCGGGCTCTATAAGCATTTAGACTTTAGAAAAATTATACGTGGACTCGAGAACAGGAGAAATACTAGTTGTCTTGTGGAAATGCCAAATTAAGTAAAATACTTAAAATTAAATAATTAATGATTTAATAAACAAATATAGACATGTTTGTATTCGTTAGAAAGCTATTGAAAAGTTACATTTAAATATGTCGACAAAATAAATTTACGAGTCTTGAGTCTTCTTGAATGATCGAGTCAAATGGGTTTTTGAAAGGGTCAAAGATGGTCAAAGGTCGGTCAAGGCTAGGGAATAAGGCAACAAAACCCTAACTTCCTAACCCTAATCTTTCATTCTCACACACACTTCTTCCCTCCTCCCCTCTTTCTCCTAGCCGCCCCCTCCCCTCTTCCCCTTGAAAATCTCGGCCAACCACCACGACCACCATAAACCACCATGAAATCTTCATCTTTTCCTCTTGTTCTTTTGTTATTTGGGTAAGTTATGGTTAGATTTAATGTTTAAAGGCTTTTCTTCTTCATCTTTTCTCTCTTCTCGGTCGTCACCCACAACCACCATTCGGCCGCCACTCAACCACCATCAATCATCTTCTTTCTTCATATTTCTTTGAGTTGTGGTAAGATTTGCTTAGATTTGGTAAGATTTGCTTAGATCAATGTATTAAACCGATTGTTCTTCACAAAAATCATGTTTTTCTTACTTAATACAAATATTTCGGCCATGTATATATATATAGGTCCGAAAAGTTTTATAAATATATATATATCGGTTTTCTTGAAGATTTTCATACATATATCTAAAATTTTCGGATTTGTGTGTGTACGTATCTATAAATCCGATTTTTTTGACAAAATATATATATATATTTATCGGGTATATTTGTGTATGTATGTTTAGATCCGAAAAGAAAGGTCCGAAATCCATCAAATCCGAGATGTTTGAGCCGAAAACCTCTTGAATCCGAGATCCATACAACCCAAATCTTTCAAACCCGAGATTCTTGATCCGAAATCTTCATCTTATGTGAATTTGGTACTTGTTCTTCGTATTTCGGTCCTTGGTATATGTTTTTAAACCGAAAATGTAATTAATCCGAAAACATAAGTGTTGTTTTGGTTGATTTCGGTTAGATGCATCATAGATCCGAGTTGTGTTAGTGATTTTTGGTCTTGAAATAGTGTTATGGTTCATCCTTGTGCCCGGATCTAAGTTTGGTTGTGATTTTTGGGTCGGTCAACACCGGTCAACCATGGTCAAAGGCAGATTTACTATTTTGTCTAATTTGGTCTTTTGGTTTGAATTATATTGGGTATTATCTGGACTTGTGGTTAAATTTGGATTAAGTTTTGAAATTAGTCAAAATTAGAGGTTTGGACGAAAAAAAATAAAAATAAAAAAATAAAAAATAAAAAAAAATAAATATAAAATAAATTAAGGTTTGTTATTTTGGTCAAAATTAATTTAAGATTTGATAAAGTCAAAATTGGGGTTTCTTGAGCAAAGTTAATTATGATTAGTCATTTCGAGTCGTGCTTATAATTGAATATAAAATTGTCGTAATAATGAAGTGTTACGGGCTTATGTATTTATATGTACGAGGATTAAGTAAATGGAAGACGTTAACTTTAAAAAGGGACTTTATAAAGACTAATAAATCATGCATTCATATAATAACGGTTAAAGACTTTTCGGACATAATATTCCATAGAGATGTACCATACAAGGACTTGACGACGTGATATAAACATTAAAATGTGATATAACTAAAAGAAGTAATTATTTGGACAATTTAAAAGAACAAAGCTATTATAAATATAATGACATTTTTACGAGACATAATGGCATTTCCTAAGACACTAGTATAGGACATGGACTTGTGCAATTAAGTAAGTACTTACTACGTGACTTGTGGACAGTGTAGGACTTTCGGACAGTTAGTGTACGTGCTTCAGGTGTATTTGACTACTCGTGTCCTTGTTCGTTCATCTAGGATAATTGTGCTTGTGCTTCTTTCAGGTGAGTTTCGTAGCCCCTCTTTTTACAAGATTTTGGGGTGAAAAGTATATTTGTTCTTTTTAAACAGTTTTGTCAATTTCTGTTTATGTTCAATATTGAGCCTGTGCGTATAGAGTTACTTATATCATTTGACGTGTTTCTGTCTTGTTGTATGTGTTTGTTGTTGTGCTTGATGTCGTGCTTATTTGATGTGCTTTATATGGAGACTTGAGACTATGAGACTATGGACTAAGGCAGGTACCGTAAGGCCAGACTTTGAGATATTGAGACTTTGAGTACTTCGGGTACATTGAGTACCTTGGACTTTGAGACTTGGACTTGAGACTTGTGTACTTTGACTTATATGGCGTAACTCTGCTCTTTATATATTGAACAAATACTTATTTTGACTTAAAAGATCGACAAAAAGGACTTTCTTCTTGACTAGACTTTTTGACAAAAACCTACGAACTCACCAACCTTTGTGTTGACACGTTTTAGTATACTTTTCAGGTACTCAGGCTAATCAAGGACAAAGACTTCAGAGATTAGTGCTCTTTATTTATTGTCAGACTTTAAAGCTACATGCCTTGAACTATTTCTTTTATGGATATGTTTGTAATAAGCTATCCTAGCATTGTTATGACTTTGAACTCATGTTTTGAGAATATATCTATTATATTCTATTTCATTTAGTAGCATCTATGTAATTCCATGTCGTGCTGTACTTTTCATGTCACCTCATGTTTTCGCCAACGGTGGGGTGTTACAATCTCCCCCTAATGTTGGGAAAACTAAATCATGTCAATTAGAAACTTAAGCCATAAACATACTAATGTCTAGTCTAATCAGACAGTTTCGAACTAAATCAAAGCATAAGCCTGCACACTTCCAAGGCACGTCTATTTTCCCAACATTATTTCCAACATTCTTTTAAGTCTCATCTTTTTGCATTGTGGTGGAGCAATTAATCATATATTGCACATTCAAAACTCTGATGAGACATGTGGTTTCTGACCATAAACGAATTTCAATTGGAAGGAACACTATTGGCATTGTTATGCCAGAGATTTTCACCTCCAAGATCTTCAGCTTCCAAGATCTTCAGGTTCCAAGATCTTGAGGTTCCAAGATCTTCGTGGTTCAAGATCCTGGGGCTCTAAGATATCTGACCGTTACTTTATTTTGACATAGCTGCACAGGAACGATTAAAATGGAAGACTTGCCCCCAAAGTCGGAATTTATGGTTGAAAACATGTAGAAATAGCTCCACAACGTTCATTTACCAAGTAATCAAGTCAAAGAAGAAAATCTGCTCAAGATCCCTGATTTCTAGCCCCAAGATCCCAGATTTTCAAGATAGTCAGCTCCAAGATCCCAGATTTTTCGGATAGTTAGTTAGCTCCTAGCTCTATATAAACAAGGGGTCTGATCGATCATAGGACACATACATTCTGCTCCATATTGTTTCTGCTCACACTTGTAAACACACACACACACCTCTCGTTACTTTACATTTTACTCACTTAGAAAGATCGATCGACCTACTTCATCATTGTAATCATTTTAAACATAATTAATAAGAGAACAAAGGCAGGGATGAATGTTTCCTTACGGAGTTTTTATGCCGGCAATCCTCAAAGGATTAAGGGATTTTCGTCGTCAATAAATCGCGGTGTTCTTATTCCTTTTATGCATTTTACTTTATATATTTTTTATATAGCGTTTTTCTTACGATTATCGCTCGTACCTTTACGTTTTGCTTACTGTAAATCAATTTTTACAAAGTAATCTTTTTATTTACGTTCAAGTACTTTAATTAGTCATATTTCATGCTTTTATACTGTTTCTTAACGAATTCTTGAGAATTATCACGTTTTAACGTTTTTTATTCAAGATCTTGGCACTTTAAATGTTCATTTTTTAGATTTTATAAGTAGATCTTTACTTTTACAGTCCTATCTTGATAAAAACATTCTTTTAAGCATTATTTTACGTGATTATTCAATATCTAGCAAATACGCTACATTTTTGCAATTATTTTGACATCTCAGTATACTGACCTTTTAAGATCTTTAAGCACACAACCTCACGAACGAAAGTTTGGTTACATAATTGATCTAAGTCTTCAGCGTAGATTATCTTAGGTAATTTTTGACCTAAACAGGCATGATGCGAGTTCATATTATTACATGTTAAATAATAACATGGCCCCAATTTATAGTCATTCATTTACTCTCAATAATCATTATTTCCAATACAATATGGAACATGCTCCAAATCTTACAAAATGAGCAACTTGATACCGATACATCATGTTGTGACTTTGGTGACCCATTTAGACGATGCATCGATCTAAAACACTAAATGGTCTCTTGAATGATGTATAGGCCTACTTACATCTCTTTTGCATGTGTTCCATTAATTTAAGGAATTCAATCCTTATTGTACTTGACATATACTTTGTAATAGAGAAAATAAGTACAATCCAAATAATCAATTGAAAAACCTTGTTGTTCTTTTACATATGTCGCATCATCATTGACTCGGATGGTCCAACCGGTTATGTCAATCAATCAATCAAATAATATAGGTCTATAAATTATTATTAAGACCATATGCGGTTTAATTACACTTATTCATATTAGCC
This sequence comes from Erigeron canadensis, assembly GCF_010389155.1. NCBI lineage: Eukaryota > Viridiplantae > Streptophyta > Magnoliopsida > Asterales > Asteraceae > Erigeron > Erigeron canadensis. Next base: position 14,648,054 of record NC_057766.1, on the reverse strand, counting down.
TCTAGTTATATCAAATAAAAAAAATGTTTGTAACAATAAAATAAAATTTGCTAAACATGTATATCTCATCAATCATTCAATGAAATGTCTTAAGAGCATATAAAACGACACACTAACATAACTTACATATATATGCGAAAGTCAACAATTCATGTCAATTAAGATAGACTTTTCTTATATTTCATATATTCGTCATATTTAGCTACTTCCTCATATATCCACATTTATCTTTTGTATATTATCACTACTTATTGATCTCCTTAACCATGTCAATAATCAAATAATCAAGATGTTTTAATATAATCCATGATATTAAAATTTTGGTGTCTCCAAAACCTTTAAATATTTATTACGTACTCTTGAAAAATCTATGTCAGCTTCTCTGGATAGAGTCTTCAAATAATGTAATATGGCATTAGTGTATGTCCTTAAAAAAAAACTTCGCATACAATTCAAATTGCACATATATATCATTGATTAATTGTCAAAATATCTGAGCATAAACAAATAAATCATGTCTAGTCCATGCTTATTACATTAATCACTATTAGCATTGTACGCGCGCGATGCGGCGATGGTCGTGACGGCGACGGTGTGGTGGTGGAGGTGAGTGTTAGTGGTGGATGCGACATCGAGTGCCGTAGATAATTCATATAAAAGTAATTGATTTAAAAGGTTAATGGAGATATTTTAGAAAAATAAAGGATTGATAGTGTAATTTAATTATTAATGTTAATAGAATAGTGTATGTGAAAATATTTTGAAGGGTTGTAGCCTTATAGGTGAAAATATTACATAGGAGAACATTTTAGACATTTCCCCCCATGTAACTTTCAACATAGGGGGTATTTTCTTTAATATAAAATACAGATAATATGAAAAGAATTGAGTGTCATTTTTAGTAAATACCGTGACCATAACTATATAATATATATATATATATATCAATTCACATTCATATTCACAGTAAAAATCAGTTGTCTTCTTACGATATTACTCATAAGGAATCATAGTCGTCACATTCTCAATCAACCAATTTAAAATATTAAAATCACATGTGGATTTATTTATAATGGACTTTAGAAAACTTTACTATTATAAAATATCATATATAATTTGAGACACCAAATTAGAATAATCACACAAAAATGATGTGATATAAATAAAATATAATTCATTCTCATGAATATACCAAGCATGTAATATGTTACTCATGTAAACAACTATCGGGACTTTGCCTTCATATCGAGTTTTAATAAACAGCCACCATTCCATAGATTCTTAATCTTAATCTTAATATTATCTTAATCTTAATTTTAATTTTAATATATACTATAAGACAGTTGAACTAATGACTAATTAATCAATCACATTGTTCGATTTTATCAAATTGACTTTTGATGATGTCATCATTTAGATAAACTACAAATTGAAAAAATCCCAACAATCATTATCTAAATATATTATTATATTAATATTTATATTAATTTGTAGAAAAAGTCTCATTAATTTACACTTTTTTGTTTTCCATCAATAATTTACACTTTTTAACCCTGAATACTTAATTTATATTTATTTTTAGTTATCAACTTAAGAGAATTTTTTAAAATTTACAATCATTTAATTAAATAAAAAAATTTAACATATGAGATATCTTCTTAAAAAAGTTATTTGAAAACCTAATAACTTATTAACAAATATTAGAAGTCCTAATTTAAATCAAAAAATATAAAAACAATCGTAATTGTGATCATATTATCATATAACAAGTGATTGAAAATAAACATATGTGTGTTATGAACGCGCATCATGATTAAATACATATACTTGAATGTCAAGTTCGGGATCACAAATATGTTTATATTTTAATTCTTAATTATTTTTCCTAATAATATCACATTATGAGTACATCTGTTTCAAAATATATTATAATGGAGAAATTATTATATATAGCATGTGCCTTGTGAAATGACTACAGCAAACAATTCCATCAATATGTCTAGGTTAATAATGACAGTGAAGAACCTATGATTATCGTACTACAACTTGCAAAATACAACACTTAAAACCGTGTTTTTTTTAAAATTGTAAGCTTTTATAACTTAAATGTATGAAGATCTAATATTGTTAATATCGTAAATCTCGTGTCCAGTGTTGGACACGGGTCTAAAATTTAGTTATCATCTATAAATTTAGATAGATTTCATGAATCAATACTTAAATTACTTAACAATAACAAATAATATCAATCCCAAACATATAATCAACGTTGAATCAATCATTTTTTCTTTCACTTCTATAGTTATTCTACTTTCATTTAAATTAAATCGTGACCATAAAAGATATATACCACTACAATATACAATTATTGATATATATGCTCATCCATTTAATTAATAATATCACATCATCATCCTAGCTATAATGCTGAGATTTTATCTTGCATAAAGAAACTTTAATCGATATACACCTCAAATTATCAACATCGGTACGTTCAAACAAACAAAAATGATTGATGAGCATATATATCAATAATTGTATAAATAATATCTATTGTTACCTAAATTAATTAATATTCCATGCATCGTAAGATCTTTTGCGTATATGGTACAGATTTAATTTTCATCATGATTTATTACCATAATAAATAAGTAATATATACAATAATTAATACTCCGTAGAAGCTTTCAGTCATGATTCAACAGTAAGAATTAAAATGTGGCATATTTGTTGCTATTAATATATTAATTTTAGATATAAAGCCAGGGGTTTTATATGCAGACAAATCTTATACGGACATCTCATTATATTCAATGTTGATTCGTAATTATTTCTTTGATTACGAAAATATATATATATATATATATATAGGGTAGAGATCCTGGAAGAAGGTGTCTTAAGGAAATAAAGGAGAGAATGTCCTATGAACCAATCAGAACGCGACATGAGTCACAATGAAAAAAATGTGTGGTGACATTTTGGTAAATAAATCAAACTTTTCTGAAGTGATCAGTCTGGTTTCCGATCAGCTTGGGTTTGGGTCAGCTTGGGTTCTGGTCAGTTTGGTTGGTCAGCTTGGTCATCCTGGGTTCTGATCAGCTTGGTTGGTCAGCATAATCAGTTTGGTCAGCTTGGGTCTGGGTCAGATTGGGGTCTGTTCTGGTTGGGTCAGCTTGACACAATTTACACAAATGTAGATTATGGGTTTTGGGTTAGCTTGGGTTCTGGGTTGGGTCAGCTTGGACCAGGTTTGGGTCAGCTTAGGGTCTGGTCAAGTTGGGTCAGCTTGGGGTTAGGTTAGCTTGACACAATTTACACATAATCTACACAAATGTAGATTATGGGTTATGGGTTTTAAGTCAGGTTTGGGTCAGCTTGGGGTCTGGTCAGGTTGGGTCAGGTTGGGGTTGGGTTAGCTTGACACAATTTACACATAATCTACACAAATGTAGATTAAATCTACACAAATGTAGATTACGGGTTTGGGTCAGCTTGGGGTTCGATTGGGTCAGCTTGGGGTTCGGTTGGGTCAGCTTGGGGTGGGTCAGCTTGGGCTGAATTAGGTTAAGGTGTGTCAGCTTGGGCTGAGTCAGCTTGGGTTTGGTCAGCTTGAGATGGATTGGGTCAGCTTAGGTTTGAAGTCAAATTATTTATAAAAATGCCACCGCGCATTTTTTTTAGAGGCGACGTGTCACACTCTGATTGGCTAATAAGACCTTTTCTCCATTCTCTCCTTAACACACTTTCTTATTTGATCTCTCTCCTATATATATATATATAATAATAATGTTTCATATATCTTTGAGATTTTACTTTTTAAAGTCCCTAGCTAAATCATTAATACTTCTATGATATATAATCCAAATGAAACTTATATTTAGGGGTGTTCATGGTTCGGTTTTGACTAAATTTCAAACCAAACCAGGATTCGCGGTTTCAACTTATTTCAAACAAAACCGGACCAGGTGTGTTGTCAAACCGGACCAAACCAAACCATGTAAGCCGGTCCGGTTTGACCAGTTCAATAGTTTTGTTATTTCTTTTTTTTCATATTTATCCCCAAATAATTTTATGCATATATATTCCGTATACATATTTTTTCTTTCTTTTATTACTCAAATAAATATCACGAACACTATGATCTTAATATTATTAATAAAAACACTAATAAAGTTACAACTATATTGTGTTTTATACTCACAAAATATGAAATATTAAAGGTGATGAAGGACCCGAGTCTTATAATTTTGATCTTTGAGTGGAAAATAGTGGAGTAATGAAGATGAAAAAAATAAAAGGATAAACTAAAAATAGGAAAGAATGAAAGGAAAAAACATATTTATATAATATAAATAAATGTTTATTAGAATATCTTATAATTGTCTACCAAATTTTTTTTTAATAATATATCTGAACTAAAATACCTGATAATATATTACGCATAATACTAAAATATGTAAGTAGAATATCTTCGGTAAAAGTTGATAAATATGTGAAGTAAATATATTATATATATACACATATATATCTTTTGGTCCGGTCCGGTTTTTGACGGTTTACGTTTTGCTCAAATCGTAACCGGACCAAGGAACCCGGTTTTTCAAAAATTAAAACGTCAGACCAGGCTTTAACAACTCAATCCGACCAAACCAATCCAAGTACCCCGGTTTGGTCCGGTTTTGACGGTTTGATGAACGCCACTACTTATATTATTGAAAAAAAAAAAAACAAACATATAAAGCCTATTACTTAAAAACATAAATAACATAAAAACAAAAGTCAAAAAATATTTATTTAATGCAACTATGTCAAAATAACCATTAATAGTAATAATCAATTAAAGCAATTTATCTTGATTAAATTGTTTATGCTAGATAAGGATATACTCATAGGGGTGAGTTATTTTGAGAACCACTAAAAAAAAGAACGCGAAAATTAATCTCAGCCCTCTATTCATCAAGATCAGAAAAGGCATGTTTGTCATTATTAAAAAAGTTGTCCAGCACTCTCTCTCTCCTCTTATTAAATCAAAAAATATCTAAATCATTAAAAAACTTTTATCTCACAAACCGTACATCGTTAGACGGAAAAAAAAGCATGGGTAGTCTTGAAATTTTGTCCTCTTTCATTAGAGATGCAATTCGATATACTTTTGACGACTTTTTAAATTTTGTTTTTTTTCCATCACGTTCATCCTACACATGTGTAAGTACAACCTACACATGTGTAGGAAAGACCTAGAAGTAGTGAGTTGTATAACCTGCCCTTGCGTAAGTACAACCTACGTATGGGTAAGTACAACCTACACATGTGTAAGTTACTTATAAAGTTCAAAAAAGATGAGGACGCATTGTAAAACCCTAAATGCTAAACCCTAAAGCTCGATTTCTAATCCGAGGGGGAAGCTACTTTCTAAAAACGCTGGAAAATCTAAACCTTAAATGTTAAACCCTAAAAACCTAAAACGAATGAGGGTTCCCACTCTAGGGTTTAGGGTTTGAAACCCGAGGGTTAGCCGATTCAAACCCTAAACCCTAGAGCGAGTACACGGTACGCTTTAGGGTTTGAAGTTGTAGGGTTAACCTTACAACTTCAAACCCTAAACCCTAAAGCTTAATTGCTAATCCGAGGGGGATGCTACATTCTAAAAACCCTGGAAAATCTAAACCCTAAAAACCTAAAAAGGATGAGGGTTTACACTCTAGGGTTTAGGGTTTGAAGCCCGAGGGTTACGGCTAACCCTCGACCTTCAAACCCTAAACCCTAGAGCGAGATGTATTAGGGGTAAGTACACACTACAACAAATTTGCCTTGACAGGACGCCTAAAAGTGTCCTATAATGTTACTTTATAGGGCACATGAGATGATAGGACCACTAGTAAAAGCGTCCTTTCTAAAAGGGTCCTATAAAGTTTAAGCGTCCTAATAAATCACAAAATATGACACTTTATAAGGTCCTAAGATGCATACTTTTATGACACATATTAGCGTCCCAAAAATCGGTAGATCACACACTAAATCACCCCTATAACAACACCACACAAAGGGGTCCTAATACAAAAGGGTCCTAACATGTCAAATGATGGGACGTTTTATTCATTTGTAAAGCTATATGAGCATGCACATAATTATTTTAAGAACGATTATCAAATGATTTTCATTAAACCCAAGACATAGATAGAAATAAGTCATCGAAATAAGTCATTCCATAACAAAAGCATTAAGCATAAGTCATTACATCATTATTCAAGATCTTGAAACATTAAACATCAAACTAAAAGTAACGACAGAAACAAGAACATAGTCTTCGGCATCATACATCCTTCTCACTCATGACAAGCCACCTACAAATTTATCAACCATATATAAGCTTAAAGCTTTGTGTTGTAAAATTAATAACATCAAAAGTTCAAAAATGATGACATACCGAAATTAAAGAACATGGCCATGCGATAGATGCACCAACAGCATGATCAATTATGTCTAATGACCCATATGGTCTAATCAAGCTTTCATCTCTTTTCACAACTACTTCAATATATACCTCACACCAATCACGCCCAATTTCTTTGCCCCCAACTTGCTGATTTGGATCCAAGCTGTTTACCCTTCCTCTCGCTACAGGCTCAAAGTTTAGAATGCTTTTAAGGATAACTTCATCTCCAACCTAGATATCAATTTGGTCCACATTTATCAAAAAAAGAGAGAACATAAGTAATAATGTAAATGTTTCCATAAAATAAAAGAGCAACAAAAAATTTGGTCCACATTTGGTTTCCTATTTCTACCGAAATTAATATTCATATATGTTATACTATAGTATACAAGTAAAACATTAAACAACATAATGGACTATAGACTTATTCAATAATAATGTACTACGCCCATCTTAAATGTGTTACTACTTACAACTTAACTTCAAATCCATTTTTGTCTTCATTGCATGTATGCAACTGACAATATGTTCATTTAACTTTCAAATATTAAGCATGTATTTTTATGTGTCATCTAGCTCACACATGACATCCATACAAATTATAATGTCATTAAAAGTATTATCGAATACATACACTAGACATATATGAAAGATCAATAAACATAATAGAAAAGTTTTTAAGTTCGATATATATTATCTAATTTTCAGAAGCTAAGTAAATTTCTAAACACTTATATACGCATGACATCCATACAAATTATAATGTCATTGAAAAGTTTTCAGAACAGTCTGTAGTTTTGACTCTTATATACGCAGCCTAACCGGAATAATAGACCTAACAGAGTTCGAACAAGATCCCAAGATAGGAACACAAAATCAGCTCCTTACAAGTCACACATACATACATTGCTATAGCCTACAACTAGACATTCGATCTCATTCCAACATTACACCATCGAAAGAATGATCCTATAATTTGTAGCCGATATATGTGACCAAGCTATTAGCTATATATCTCAATATGATCACTACACATTCTGACCAAACACAATCTAATTCTAATTTGCAAAGCATAACACAAAACAGAATTCTGATTCAGAAATTAAAAACTGGTCAGCTGCATAAAATTTCAATATAACAATCAATCACCTTAAAACTCAGTCACAAACAAATACCCATCCATCTATGATCTATGATTATAAAAAACCTGATCAAACTTCTGCAAATGTATATTCAAATTGTAAATCTGCTACTTTTCTTCACACCAAAAATATGTGTTATTTTTTGTTAACCGGGATATTCGACCTACTTTTCTGATGGACTAATCCAGCATATCATCCATAACATAAGCGAAACAATGGTAGGATATACATTCTAGCTGATATGCTTATGATTAACAAATGTTACCACTCCAGCTCCGGTAAAGCATACTTTTAACGCTCAAACTTTGAAGGTTCATGATCTGATCACTCTACAAAAATATTACACACTGCTTAAATGGTTTATGTCTTATATTCATGCTTGAATGGATACTATGTATTGTGAAAATATAATTTTATTCTTTTACCACAAATTCAAAGCTACCAAAACAATATTGATACGTTATTTAAAGAAATATAACAATGATGAACAAAACATGTTCTAATCCAGCCAAACTCATACCCATTTTGCTACCACTAAACAATATCCTAACCCTAGTTATGTAATTTCAATAGTTATCTTATTGTATGCACCTACGTGAGTAATGTAAATGTTGCTATAGAAAAGAAAGATAACATAAGTAACAAACACAATAGAAACATACCCGTAAAGGTTGAGGTCCATTGGCTACAACAGTGAGATGTGATGTAGAAGCTAGAACACTAGAATGATTCCCTGATCCATTCTTTTCTACTCTTAACTCGGCGACTGTTTGACTAAGTTCTTCACACCAAGACCTTAATTTGATGTTCTCTCTACGACAAGAAGCACGAACACCTAGACCAAACATGTCTCCATTTCGGTCCTTACCCATTACTTTTGAAAAAATATCATTTGGTCCAGGTTTGTCAACTGAATCCTTGGGAAGTAAAGATTTAAGTTCTTTCATCTTTTGCTGTATATGCATACAAAATATGTTAAACTAGACTTCTTAGTTTGACCCTAAATATAAGAGGAAAGCATATAAAATATTGACAAGAATTTAGAATATATGTTATATTTTAACAGATATAAATATTACGTATATTAGCAACTCATGAACAACTAGTGGACTTTCTGTGTGTAATAGATACAGCTAATGAACAATGGTTATCATTAACAACCGAGTCTAGTCCAAAACCAATTCAAGTCTATAGCTAGAACCGCTTATATTTAAATTTATAAAAAACTTATTAAAGTTCTTTACTTTTCGTTATTAAATTCTAATAGGGTACCTTCAAGGTTTTAAAAGTTTATAACAAAATGTTCAGATTGAATTAAAGAGTGGCAGCCCATCGTTAGAAAGTTTAATAATTAATTATGAGGTTAAAATGTTATGCTACTAATGCTTTTTATGTATTGCTATAGAAAATCTATTCTGCTTATGCATTAAAAATATATATGTATGTGAATATATATAAGTTTTTTGCTTACAATTGCATCTGTAGCTTCCACATTTTTTGTTTTGCCATCTTTAGAGAAGCATTTATGAAACATCTCGAATCGACTTGGTTCATGTCCCAAAGAATTCTGTTTTAACAAAAATATATAAGTATTAGTAACAAACATTAATAAACAATATTACACTTAATTTATTTTATCCAATTACCTTTAAATCTTCACGTACTCGAGCATAACTCTTTTTACCCGTGACTTGCACCATCTTCCTTTTTTCCCGATTAGCCTTATTTTTTTCACTTGCGCTCTTATGTATAAAAGTGAAAAATCAGAACAGGAAAAAATTAACGATGTTTTAAGTGTAAAAAGTTCCGTACCTTAGTCTTCTCTTCATTCCAATAATTGACAAGTTTCTTCCACTGTTTTTTTCGAATTTGTTTTGGCCTTTCGTTTATCTGCTCCTGAAGTGACAAAGATGGTTTATGGTAGGATTTCTTAACTCTTTCCCTCCAGTTCTTCACCTTATGCCCAAATGATTTTAAGATCCATTCTTCCGCGGTTTTGGGGAAATCAAATTTAGTCTAAAATGGAAACATGTTACATGAGAAACAAATACGTTATTAATAAACGTACAAATTATTAATTATATATATATACCTTCAAGAATGTAAGCAAATTTTGTTTTTTGGTCTTGTGAACTTTATTCCACGGTTTGTGCACCGGACAATACTTTCCACTCCTTGAAAGGGTTCCCATGAAATAAGTCAACTGACTACTTTTTCCATCAATAGGTTGCCCAAGTTCATTTACTAAAACAGGAATTCGATCTCTTTTATCTTGGGTCCAAATGTTTGCCATTTTTGTTGGTCCTCTCTTTCTTTTGCGTACAGTTACAACTACAAAAAAGATCATGACTTTACAAGATATACAAGTTTTAAAGTTATTTTATAAGCTGTTTTGCCTTTACAGACTCTACAGTTACTATTTATTGTAAAGGTAGTTATTATGTGGTATAGATGTTTTTGGCAGATTTATTAGTCTTTATGTATATGGTTTATAGGGGTGAGATAATTTGAGACCACCTCTTATTTTAGGACCAACTAGGACCATTGATTTTTGTACACCATCATGATCTACTACGATATACAAGACTTTTTTTGTAAAAACACTAAGACTTTCCGGCGATGGATCCATAGAAAAATCATGTGTAAGTTACTTACACATGTGTAAGTGTGTAAGTAACTTACACATGATTTTTCTATGGGCCCGTCGCTTGAAAGTCTTAGTGTTTTTACAAAAAAGTCTTGTATATCATAGTAGATCATGATGGTGGTGTGTAACTTACGAAAATCAATGGTCTTTTTTTGGACTTTTTTTAGTTGGTCTCAAATTATCTTTCCCTTAAGGTTTATATATATATATATACATTAATTTCTTAGTCTTTATGTATAAGGTTTATATACATATATATATATATAGATACACATTAAACATGTTAATCATATCAAATGAAAGAATACATGTACCTTGATCATAGTTAGAATCATCCAAGTCTAAACTAATTTCATCATCTTGATCTTGTTGGCTATTGTTTCCAAAAGTGTTGCTAGATCTAATATCCACTCTTCTATTTGTACCAAAAGTAGCTATAACTCCAAAGAGACGTATGATAAGTACAATTTACAAAACCCAAAAAATACAATCTATTAGTTAAATTAAACCTATTTTTTTACTAGTTGAGTACCTGCATGATCTTCTTGGCCAAGTTCATTATTCTCATATTCCACATCATTCTCGCTATCGTTCATGTCTTCATCTCCATCATCTTCAAAACCATATCCTGCTTCATTAGCTTCATCCATATCTATGTCATCATCTATATCATCATTATCGCCATTTTCACTACTTTCATGTACCATATGCTCCATGTCTTCAATATCATCAATTTCAACATCATTTTGGTCTTCATTCATATATGTAGTTTGAAAAGGGTAAGTGATAAAAACCGTTAATTGAATTGTAACACCCCGACAGCGGCGGAAAACTCGGGATGTAAGATAAAGCACACGCGCACATGGATGTTATATAGGAATACTAAATGAGTGCTTAGAATAAACATAAATAGTCAATTTCATAACCAAACAAGCATAGTAGTAGTTATAACACACAAGTTCAACAAAGATGATCAAATCAAGTACGAAAAGTCCTACGCAGGGGATACGATTGGGCATATTGCCACCAACCACAAAGTACAAGCATGCAAACTCCAACCCTAAATCCTGAAGTCTGCTAATAGTCCCATGCTACCACTCCTAGCCACGATTAGCCTGATTACCTGAAAGGAATACTTAAAAGAGTCAACACAAAGGTTGGTGAGTTCGTAGGTTTGAGTATAAACAAGTAGTATAAAAGCATTTTATGCCGTCAATAGATCTCAAGTGTAAAGTAGTATGTAGTGGCTAGTGACCAACTTGAACATAAGTAAGCGAGCACACACAATCCTCGATAGGACCGGCTAATAGTACCAATAGAGCACACACAATCCTCAATAGGACCGGCTAATAGTATCAATAGAGCACACACACCCTCAATAGGACCGGCTAATAGTATCAATAGAGCACACACAATCCTCAATAGGACCGACCAATAGTATCAATAGAGCACACACAATCCTCAATAGGACCGGCTAGTAGTATCAATAGAGCACACACAATCCTCAATAGGACCGGCTAATAGTATCAATAGAGCACACACAATCCTCAATAGGAGCGGCTAATAGTATCAATAGAGCACACACAATCCTCAATAGGACCGGCTAATAGTATCAATAGAGCACACACAATCCTCAATAGGACCGGCTAGTAGTATCAAGTAGTCAAATAGCCGAAGAGTAGTAAAAGTAGTTACGACATGTATAAAAGCATGAGTAGTATTCCTTTCACCCCGAAATAAGTAAAGAAAAAGGGGCTACGAAGACTCACAGTGATCTGCTACAACGTAGTTCTGCGAGCACAGAGTATAAGCACAGATATAGTAAAATATATCTACTCGAATCCAAGTATGTCTTGATGTCAACCTAATCACAAACCATTGAGCATAAATGGATACATGTATTAGTTCTCGTGATTATTTATTCACTAAGTGTCCTTGATGTACTGATGATTTGGTTTACTAAAGATCTTTAAACGCTTGACTCAACAGTGTTTTTCATACACTAGACTCGTAATGAACGTCTTTGAACTCGCACTTCGATAAACAAGATCGAATATGTCTTGATTATACCTTAATTATGGTTTCCTTGTACATGATAGACTTGGATTACAACTAAGTATAAAATCTGATTTCTACAACTAACGAAAATAGACTTTAAATTCGTAAGGTGTATCTGAACGAAGATAGACCTTAAATTCGTAAGGTGTATCTGAACGAAGATAGACTTTAAATTCGTAAGGTGTATCTGAACGAAGATAGACCTTAAATTTGTAAGGTGTATCTGAACGAAGATAGACCTTAAATTCGTATGGTGTATCTGAACGAAGATAGACTTTAAATTCGTAAGGTGTATCTAAACGAAGATAGACCTTAAATTCGTAAGGTGTATCTGAACGAAGATAGACCTTAAATTCGTAAGGTGTATCTGAACGAAGATAGACCTTAAATTCGTTTGAGGACTTAAGTTTGTTTGGAGCTTAAGTTCGTTTGCTAAGTTCGTTTTGAAGCTTAACTTCGTTTTAGAAGACTTAAATTCATTTCTAGGATACTAAATTCGTTTTAAGTGTTTTTAGGACGAATTTGGGACTGTTCAAACAAAAACGAGGGTTTTGAAGATTAAGACATGTTTACGACCCAAATTTGATCACGAAAAGGTTACTAACCACTTTTAGACACAAACCCCACTAACTTTTAACACGATTTTTACACCAAAAATGGACCAAATCATCAAGAACATACACTTGAAAAGTAAACTTTTATTTTGATGAAAATCTCAAATTTGTTGTGGTTACCTGAAAATCGATGCTAGAAATATGTTTTGATTATCACAAGGAAGCTAAAAATGCAAGAAATCTTGGTTTAACAACTCAAAATCAAATGATGAATTTTTGTGGGTGAAGATGGTGAATGTATGTGTGTGTTTTTAGAGAGAGAGAGAGGTGAGATGGGGAGAAAATGGTGAAGAAGTGGAAAAATGGGGTTTTCTAACCCTTTTATAGTTTTCCCTTAATTAATGATTCTAATAAATGTAGGGTCTAAATGAAACATTTTCGGACTAGAATTTCTTGAATACAATCGCTTACGTCTTGAAACCTAATATTCTTATCACAATAGACCATAGACTCGTCTTATAATTCAAGATTTAAGATTGAATAGACCTTCGTGTGAGCACATATTCGAAACTAGAACATATCATGGATTTATTTAAATTATTTCTAAGGCGGTTGTTACATTCTCCCCCACTTAAAGGAATTGCGTCCCGAAATTCGAATTTACACATCATGTTTCATGCTTCGCTTGCACACCAAGTTTACAAGTATTAGATTGCATATTTAGTGCTAAGTGTATTTGCATCAAGAGTAACAAGTAGCATGCTTCACATTGTGTTTTTTTTTCAAATATCATATTGCATAATAAGCATCAAGTATCAAGTTAGGAACTAAGTCCTTAAGTTTACTTGCTAGACTAGGATAATACGTTAAGCGAATAGATGCGGATACTTAAGCTTCATCTGATCTTCTCGTTCCCAAGTGAATTCTGGACCTCTACGGGAGTTCCAACGAACCTTCACCATAGTATACTTATGTCTCTTGAGCTTTTTGACTATTCGTTCTAGAATTTCCACGGGTTCTTCCTTGAAGGTTAGGTTACTGTCTACTTGTATCTCGTTCAAAGGAACATATGTTGTTTCATCGGCTAGGCACTTCTTGAGGTTCGATACGTGGAAGACATCGTGTACGTTACTTAGTTCTTGGGGAAGTTTCAAACGGTAGGCTATTGCACTAATGCGCTCTACGATCTCAAACGGTCCAACATATCTTGGGGCTAGTTTCCCTCTCTTAATGAATCTGACCACGCTCTTCCACGGCGAAACTTTAAGCATTACTCGATCACCCACCTGAAACTCTAGGGGTTTTCTTCGGTTGTCTGCATATTTCTTTTGTCTGTCTCTTGCTTTCAGTAGATTCTCCTTAATTTGAGCGACTCTTTCAGTAGTTTCGAGGATGATCTCTGGACCTATTAGTTGCATGTCTCCAACTTCGTGCCATGCAAGTGGAGATCGACATTTCCTTCCGTACAAAACCTCATAAGGTGGACACCCGATACTTGCGTGATAACTGTTGTTATACGAGAATTCGACTAATGGGAGATGAGTGTCCCAACTTCCTCCAAAGTCTATGACACAGGCTCTTAGCATGTCTTCGAGTGTTTGAATCGTTCTCTCACTCTGTCCGTCTGACTGTGGATGGTAGGCTGTGCTCATATCGATTCGCGTTCCCAAAGCTCGTTGTAATGATCTCCAAAATCCTGAGGTAAATCGACTATCCCTATCACTAATGATTGATACAGGGACACCGTGTTTAGCTACAATCTCTTTAAGATACAGACGTGCATACTGCTCCATAGAATAATCTTCACGTATAGGTATGAAATGCGCTGACTTGGTCAGTTCATCTACCACCACCCATATAGCATCTTTACCACTACTCGTTCTTGGTAACTTCGTGACAAAATCCATAGTGATCTTCTCCCACTTCCAGCTGGGAAGCTCTGGTTGTGTTAGTAGTCCTCCTGGCTTCTTATGTTCTGCTTTAACTCTCAAACACGTTAGACACTTGCTCACGTAAACTGCCACATCGCTCTTCATCCCTGGCCACCAAAATAAATCTCGCAAGTCTTGATACATCTTATCTATCCCGGGTGTATAGAGTATCCTGCCTTGTGCGCTTCATCCATTATCAGTTTCCTTAGTCCTCCGTACAGTGGTATCCACATCCGATCACAAAAGTACAGTCCTCCATCATTCCCTTGAGTAAACCGTTCTATCATACCTCCAAGCCCTTCTTTATCAATGTTCTCTTTCTTGTTTGCTTCTACTTGTGCCCCAATAACCCTATCCTTCAGACTGTTATGCACGGTAATGCTCATGGCTCTAATTCGTCTTGGTCTAACTCTCTCGTTCCTACTCAAGGCGTCTGCTACTACATTTGCCTTTCCGGGATGATATCGAATCTCACAATCGTAGTCGCTAAACAACTCTAGCCATCGTCTCTGGCGCATATTAAGGTCTTTCTGAGTGAAGATATGCTGGAGGCTCTTATGGTCAGTGTAGATCACACTCTTTGTCCCGTATAGATAATGTCTCCAACACTTGAGTGCAAAAACAATAGCTCCCAACTCCAAATCGTGTGTCGTATAATTCTTTTCATGAACCTTCAGTTGACGTGAGGCATATGCAATGACCTTGCCTCGCTGCATCAGCACACATCCTAAGCCTTGACCCGACGCGTCGCAATAAACGATAAAATCATCGGTCCCTTCAGGAAGACTTAAGACTGGTGCATTACATAACTTCTCTTTCAAGATTCTGAAAGTTTCTTCTTGTTTCTCTCCCCATTCGAAACTCCTATCTTTATGCGTCAACAGTGTAAGAGGTTGTGCGATCTTTGAGAAGTTCTCGATAAATCGTCGGTAGTAGCCTGCTAAACCGAGAAACTGTCTGATCTCTGTCGGTGTCTCTGGCCTTCTCCAATTCTCTACTGCTTCTATTTTACTGGGGTCGACCTTGATTCCATCTTTGTCAACTACATGGCCCAAAAACTTTACTTCCTCCAACCAAAATTCACATTTTGAAAACTTCCCGTACAACTTTTCAGCTCTCAGAAGTTCTAATGCTTTCCTCAAGTGCACTTCATGCTCCTGTTTCGTCTTGGAAAAAATGAGGATGTCGTCGATGAATACGATGATGAATTTATCAAGGTAGGGTCTACATACACGGTTCATGAGATCCATGAAAACGGCGGGCGCATTCTTCAGACCAAAAGGTATCACTAAGAACTCAAAGTGCCCATATCTCGTGCTAAATGCCGTTTTCGGTACGTCTTCTTCACGAACTCTTAACTGATGATAGCCCGATCAAAGATCGATTTTTGAGAAGTACTTTGCGCCTTGCAGTTGATCAAACAAATCATCGATGCGCGGTAAAGGATATCGATTCTTAATGGTTAACTTGTTATATATATATACATTAATTTCTTAGTCTTTATGTATAAGGTTTATATACATATATATATATAGATACACATTAAACATGTTAATCATATCAAATGAAAGAATACATGTACCTTGATCATAGTTAGAATCATCCAAGTCTAAACTAATTTCATCATCTTGATCTTGTTGGCTAGTGTTTCCAAAAGTGTTGCTAGATCTAATATCCACTCTTCTATTTGTACCAAAAGTAGCTATAACTCCAAAGAGACGTATGATAAGTACAATTTACAAAACCCCAAAAATACAATCTATTAGTTAAATTAAACCTATTTTTTTACTAGTTGAGTACCTGCATGATCTTCTTGGCCAAGTTCATTATTCTCATATTCCACATCATTCTCGCTATCGTTCATGTCTTCATCTCCATCATTTTCGAAACCATATCCTGCTTCATTAGCTTCATCCATATCTATGTCATCATCTATATCATCATTATCGCCATTTTCACTACTTTCATGTACCATATGCTCCATGTCTTCAATATCATCAATTTCAACATCATTTTGGTCTTCATTCATATATGTAGTTTGAAAAGGGTAAGTGATAAAAACCGTTAATTGAATTGTAACACCCCGACAGCGGCGGAAAACTCGGGATTTAAGATAAAGCACACGCGCACATGGATGTTATATAGGAATACTAAATGAGTGCTTAGAATAAACATAAATAGTCAATTTCATAACCAAACAAGCATAGTAGTAGTTATTACACACAAGTTCAACAAAGATGATCAAATCAAGTACGAAAAGTCCTACGCAGGGGATACGATTGGGCATATTGCCACCAACCACAAAGTACAAGCATGCAAACTCCAACCCTAAATCCTGAAGTCTGCTAATAGTCCCATGCTACCACTCCTAGCCACGATTAGCCTGATTACCTGAAAGGAATACTTAAAAGAGTCAACACAAAAGTTGGTGAGTTCGTAGGTTTGAGTATAAACAAGTAGTATAAAAGCATTTTATGCCGTCAATAGATCTCAAGTGTAAAGTAGTATGTAGTGGCTAGTGACCAACTTGAACATAAGTAAGCGAGCACACACAATCCTCGATAGGACCGGCTAATAGTACCAATAGAGCACACACAATCCTCAATAGGACCGGCTAATAGTATCAATAGAGCACACACACCCTCAATAGGACCGGCTAATAGTATCAATAGAGCACACACAATCCTCAATAGGACCGGCCAATAGTATCAATAGAGCACACACAATCCTCAATAGGACCGGCTAGTAGTATCAATAGAGCACACACAATCCTCAATAGGACCAGCTAATAGTATCAATAGAGCACACACAATCCTCAATAGGACCGGCTAGTAGTATCAAGTAATCAAATAGCCGAAGAGTAGTAAAAGTAGTTACGACATGTATAAAAGCATGAGTAGTATTCCTTTCACCCCGAAATAAGTAAAGAAAAAGGGGCTACGAAGACTCACAGTGATCTGCTACAACGTAGTTCTGCGAGCACAGAGTATAAGCACAGATATAGTAAAATATATCTACTCGAATCCAAGTATGTCTTGATGTCAACCTAATCACAAACCATTGAGCATAGATGGATACATGTATTAGTTCTCGTGATTATTTATTCACTAAGTGTCCTTGATGTACTGATGATTTGGTTTACTAAAGATCTTTAAACGTTTGACTCAACAGTGTTTTTCATACACTAGACTCGTAATGAACGTCTTTGAACTCGCACTTTGATAAACAAGATCGAATATGTCTTGATTATACCTTAATTATACAACTTCTTGTATACAACTTCTTCATGAACATATGTTAATTGTGGGTTGTATGGAATTGAATTATCGATGTATCAGATGAATGGGAAAATTTCATGTAACGCATAAATTGCAAAGAAAATTCAGATATATATGAAAATGAGGAAAACATACTACAGCTCCGTCATTGGGTCTCCTTAAGAGGACAGACACTCTGTAGAACAGGTACTTCCATATAAATTTAATGTAAAATATATCCCCGATTTTACTGCGTTCCTACTAATTATTAGCTATGCAGCTAGAGGGATGATGTACTATAGAAGGGCATTGAAGCTTCAGGCATTTCTTGATATGGCTAATGAAAGACGTAAGAGCAAAAATATTAATGTAGTATTGGCTTTGTGCATGTATGCAGTTTTTTTCCGTTGGAGCATCTTTGGATCCATGCTATAAAATCTATTTCTAGATTAGGCCACCGTTTTGATTTTTTTCCGGATGTTATCTTGTTACTATACGACTACAGGCTTCTATATTAGCTCTATGGTAAAAAAGTTTACTAGATGCCAACCACTTTTAAGTTACTTTACCATCCCTTTTAACTAATCTTCTTGAGTAGCCAAGTATAAAATCTTCTTAGTTCCCAACTTTTATATATAGGTTTCATACCAAAATTATGTCAATTTACCAGCCATCGGTACTAATCTGATTGGGTAGCCAAGTACAAAATATCCTTGGTTCCTAACGTTTTTAGAACCCGGTCATCCATAAATGAGTATTTTGATGGCAATTGGTATTTTAGATTCATGATTGTATTCGGAGCTAAATGTTTTGTTTCAGAAATAAGCTCTGCTTAAATTCGTTATGTCGAATACCTCAAAGTTCTTATTGATATCTTTAATGTGTATATCTACTGGCCATTTTACTCAAAGCTGACACATAATTTCTGTTAATACTATCCAGCTTGTGGTCCTTACAGTCTATGCATACTTGTATGGAAGACTTTACCTGTCTTTGAGTGGATTAGAGAAAGCAATCATGAAATCAGCAAGAATTAGTGGAGATACTACTCTGAAAGCAATCATGGCTTCTCAGTCTATAGTTCAACTGGATCTTTTAATGGCTTTGTCTATGGTCATGGAGATCAGCAGTTGTCTTCTTTACATTCTCCCTTGGGACTAAACTACACTATTTTGGTCGCACAATTTTACATGGTAGGGCCAAGTACAGAGCTACAGGGCATGGTTTGTTGTGAGACATGAGAAGTTTGCCGAGAATTACAGAATGTACTCTTTACCTGAATAGAGTGTCTAGATTTACTTCTTGTTTATTCATCGGTTGATGCTATTAGTTGTAACTCTTTACCTGAATTTTTTGTCAAAAAATGTAGAGGTTATAACTACTTAAGTTAGTCATGAGTATTCCCTTGTAAATTCAACATACTAGTTTCCTTTTGTGGAATCAATTAGTAGGGATTCATATTCTTTAATCAGTTTTGTCTATTTATTTAACTTAGTTTATGATTATAATATTCTACTTGTAGTATATAGTTAAAAAGTTATATACCTGAGCCAATGACTTGAAAGATCATCAATATGATAGTTTTATTGATATGCAATAAAGTAATTGAATTTTCTTCATTATCATCTGATTAAAGTCATCTATCACATCACATGGTACCATACAATACTAATACTAACGATGAATTTAATTTTAAAACTTACATCAAAAGAAACTGATTATTCATATCATCTTTATTTAGAGTCTTGGGCAAATATTGAACTAAATGAAATGTTTTTCTTAAAATGTATAATGAATCTGGAAGGTGCGGCAGAGGTCTATCAAATTATCACATGTAGTGTTTATTTATACTACACTAATGTAAAATTTGATTTAAGGTCATACTACTAATCTTTTATGACAACTTAAATATCAAACATCATATCAAGTTATGTTATCATATGACTCTAAAAAATAAGGGTCCTATTATGACGGAAATTCCAAGCGTCTTTACGAGAGGACTCTCGATAATTAAGTGTCCTATTATACTACCAAATAATAGGACATCAAATACCAAACGTCCTATAATGTACTTTATAAGGACCTAGATTTTAAGTGTCCTATTAAGCTATAAGATAATAGGACCCCAAACATAAATCCGTCATATTATATAGTTTTTTAGGACGCATGTTTACTTGCTTATATATAATATGGTCTCAAACACTCATTTGTCCTATTACATAGTCTTTTAGGACCCTCTTTTAATAGCGTCATAGGAAAAGGGTCCTAAAAAGCCCATTTTGTTGTAGTGACAACTTGCCCATGGGTAAGTACAACTTACACATGTGTAAGATGAACGTGATGGAAAAAAAAACGAAATTTAAAAAGTCTTCAAAAGTATATCGAATCGCATCTCTAATGAAAGAGGATGAAATTCTAAGACTACCCATGTTTTTCTTTTCGTCTAACGATTTACGGTTTGTGAGATAAATTTTTTTTAGTGAATTAGATAGAATTATATTAAAGTAAGAGAGAGAAAAAAAAAGGAGCTGACGAAAATACCCCTTTAGTATTGAGAGGAGTTTTTTTATTTTCAATCTTGTCCATTCATTTTCTTTGATCCAATGGTGTAGAGGAGTTCTTGAATTTTTTTTTTTTAAGAGTTCTCAAATAATCCCTCCTCTATAGTCATATAACTAAAACAATATACTAATTTCAAGGCTATGTGAAAGAACTAAACTCGATAAACCAAAAACGCAATTTTTTTTATACCCCACTGCGTCGCATTGGGGTTGAGCACTCCCCACTGCGCCACAGTGGGAAGTCTCGGACCTGCACGAGAAAAACCCTATTGCGCCGCAGTGGGTTAGATACACTCCCACTGCGCCGCAGTGGGAGAAAACCCAACCGAGTGCTTAGAGTTCCCACTGCGCGACAGTGGGCAAAGCCACCCCACTACGCCGCAGTGGGCATCAGATCAGCAACCTTAAACACATTTCGACACTTGATCAAACTTACAACCTTCAAATTTCAAAACGAACTTCTTAAAACACATTTCAGAGATTACCAACAACAATATAGACACATTTTATACATAATTACAACATCAACTTGTTTAAAATCTCATGAACACCATCAATGGGTCATTTACCCATTTTCACACCATCTTCGCCCAAAATGCAACTATACAAACTTCCCAAAAGCTTTGCATTTGATCTTTTACAGAAATTTAACAAAAGTATGACCATCAACTGATTGTACCAAGAGCCATGAGTAGAGGGATTTCTAAGCCTCTAAACCAAAAGATTTTCATTCATCCATGAATGACCTAATACCTTCAAGTCTTGCAAAATCTTTACTTTTAATACTTCAAGCTTCAACTAACAACTAGTTCCTTCTTCCGGAACTACCTATAAAATGGTAAACAACTAAAATATAAGCAAAGGCTTAGTGAATATACTTGCATACATTTACGAATACGAAGGAGGGCAACGTACAAGGACTATCATGTGTAACCTATGACACCGTCATGCCACATTTACATTCTCACCTTGCACAGTAACATGCTATACATGGATCCATATAAGCTAAACAATCATATCAATCACAACTATCGGGATTCTTAGGCCCCGGAGGTTCTTAGGCCTCATAATCACAATGCCCCACATAGGCTTATGTCGCATCAATTACTACACATGGATAAACAAACTTCAACATAATGTGGTCAAATACCACACATGGATAAACAAACTTCAACATAATGTGGTCAATTGATCCAACATATACATAAAGGTATGCAAATATACTCACCTCCTCCGCAACAAGGACAATAACGCTAAAACGATAATGCACAAACAAGCTTCAACCTATGATCATGACATAAAAGTGCATAAGCTTATATTCATAACTTGACTAGCTCAACCTAGCCATTCTCAAGCACTAGCCTTTTCTAAACCCAAAACTCAACCCATTTGTCATTGAGTTATTTTCATTCTCAACAATAACAATAGGTAGTTCAACCTACAATTTTCATCAATATTTAAATAACTAGTAAAATTCATCTTTTCTCGTTAACTAAAATTTTCATATGAACTTATCAATTTCATAATCAAACACAACACATAACTCAATGACAACTAGGTTATCTAAGAAATTGGGGAAAGTTAACCATAATTCATATTCTAGCAAAATCCCCAAATTGGTTCACTCCATGAACCCTAATTTCAAAATAAAGATGAAAACTAAATTAGGGGAAATCAATACCTCAACAATGGAAGACAATAGATTAGGGTTTTCAATTCACAATTCCTTCCCCTTTTTCTCTCAATTTTCGGCCACCACCACAAAACCCACAAATCCTAACTTTTGAATTCTTGAATGAAGATTATTTGATGGTGATGATTATTATGGATGTTCTTATTTTTGAATTAAAGAGAGAATTGCCTTGATTTTGAAAAGAACAAGAAGAATTGCATGAAGGAAATGATGGGGGAAGAAAAAAATAAGATTGGAAACAAGAGTCATAACCAAAATAGATGGCTGACACTTCCTGAGGATGCCACGACCTATCTCTCCAATTGTGGGTATTTTACCCGCTATCCGCTAAAGTTCCAACTAAATTAACCCCATATCTAAAAATAAAATACTAGGAAATTAATTTAATGTTAAAACTATAAAAAGGGGTTAATTTACCTTAAAATCTTTGAGGTGTTACACTATGCGTTTAAATAGTAGAACCTATAGTAATTTGAACTTTTAGAGGCCATGGCATATAGATTGCATATACAAAAGTTATTCAAAATTCTGTAAAAAATTATTTAGATTAAGGAACATATATGTATTAAGATAGTCATGAATTCACATAAAATTAAATGAAACAATTATACGCATAAATAATTATAAGGTCCTGTGCATGAAAAATACATACTTTCTTTTAATGTTGAGATAGTCACCTAAATCTAACTAAATGTCAAGCTAAATATTATCGTAACCAAGTTTAACTACTGTCGGCAGTCGATTCAGACCAATCAACTAGCCAAAGAAAAAAAAACATGTTTTGGCCATGAACCTAATGATATATCAATATAGATCTAAACAATTACACATTGAAATCTATGAAGAAAGAAAAAAAAAACATGCACAAGCAATTAAAAGCTTTAGTTAAGAATGTTACTGTTAGAATATAAGCACCTAAACATACATAATCACCAGTACGCGCAACGGAAGAAATCGAAAGATATATGCAATCAAATGAATTAACAAAGAATAGAATTGAGTTGTGTATCTTATGCAAAGCTCCAATAAAGATAATAATAATAAGATTATTATTAATGCTTAGGGTTTAAAGCAAAACCCCTCTACGATCGCACACTAGACACCCCAAATAATATATGCTAGTACCCCGATCACTTAACCGAACAACCCTTTGTTACAAACCTTTAACTTGAAGTCGAAACCTCTTAAAAGAAAGAGAATTTTGGCCACTTCAAGAAAAAGAGAGAAGAGGAGAGAAAACTATGTGAAAAGAAAAAAAAGAATGAAAAACCTAGAATTAAGCCCTCTATTTATAGGACTTAGTTAGGTTAACATAGCTTGGAAAATAAGCCACATCAAGGCTTAAACAAGCCTCTAAGTGGTCGGACCCCTCATGGACTTTAGGTCCAAATCCATTTTTCGATTTTTACATTTTAATCCTCCTCTTTAATCAATTAAATATAACTAACCCTTTAATTATGTTTAATTAATCATTTCGTGATCAAACTAATCAATATATTACTTTAATATATCAATTAATATTATCGAGTTACCGTGTCATTTCGTGTGACCCCGTAGGCTTAAATTATTCCCGGACATGCGATTTATAATAAAATAAGCTCCCACTTGAGCATGTTATTATAAAGGCAATAACATTGGTTGGCGTCTAGCAACACTCCAATGCTCCCGGAAATATTTAAGAATAGATTCTTAAATTGCCAAGTTGAAATGATTTAGTCTTTAATATCCCTTTGTTCAGATACCCTTGTTAATTATGAATATGGATCAATGTCATTTGATAATTTAACGATTATGTTTCTCATTTCTACAATTAATTAAGATTACCAAATTAGTCAAGACAACATCTTGAGTTCATTTGGGTGTGGCCACACAAACATCTTCAATTCATTAATGAGGGTGCCAAATGGTATCATACTTCAGTTGCAAATTGAAGAAACAAATCCTGTATTGACTACAAGTGTCTGGCCATGTCGTTTATTAACATTTCTGAAAATAGCCCTTTATTACTGCCTTGTTGAGGACAGTTAGGAACTATATCAAGAAATGCAATCCACACATGCATAACTCACTTGTATCTCAAGTCAAAGGATAAATAAAGTAACCATTTCACGAATTTCATTTAATGACGCTGATCCATAAAGTGATAATTCGTTCTGTGGGGTAAGTCCAATATTCACCCTTTGAATATCATGTGAGTTTGGTACGATCCACTATATTCAATATATTCCCTTTAATATTTTCATCAATCTCTCACAATTGTCTTACTTTAATTATATTCCCATATAATTAATCGACAATGGACGTTTAGAATATTCAACTAATATTCATGGATTTTAACATGTAAATATAGGACACAATTATTATAAAAATGAAACCACTTATGCCGCGTATAAAAATTCATTTATTGAAAATAACAATTATTTAACATCCCATTATCCATATACCAATCACAGATTTACATGATATAACTTAACAATAACCTATGCCCACGACATACTTATTGACCTTTCCTTTTAACAATGTCTTGGTAAAAGGATCCGCTAAGTTATAATCTGTGTGAACTTTGAGTAATTTGATTTCACGCAATTCGTTTTGCTTACGAAGGTAGTAATATCTTCTTAGGTAATGTCTGGCACCTTTTGAACCCAGGTTCATTGGCAATGATAATTGTTAGGTAGAAAATGGACCAAGTATAGTTTGTTCAGAAATATTGAAGCTCAGAGAAAATACTTGTACAGAAATTCTGAGACGTCCCTCAGAATTAGTTCTCTGAAGCTTTACTTTAGATCAAGATCAACACATCTGAAGACATTCATTCTGAAGTCGAAGACTGAAGACTGAAGAAGGGAAACTTCTGAGGAGCAGAACTCTGAGAAGATTCCATCTGATTGAAGATCCAAAGGCTCTCAGTGAAAAAGTATTTACAACACTTTTTCACTAATTACGAGGAAGTCTTTTTGCAGGCTTTAAACTACCTTTACCCGGTTAATAACTTTATACCTAGGATTGGGACAGTTTTAGCAAAAGGTTGGGAATAAAGTATGTCAAGTCACATCAAAGAAACTTACATACTTTACCTTAAACAAACATGTTATGGATTTGTCCTAACCATATTTGTAAATGCACCCAACCATATTTGTACGGCATTTGCCATGTCATCAAGACATGTTTGCCTATAAATATAAGACTTCTCACACTTGCAAAAATGCTTGGAACTTTGGCATTGCAACGTGTGATATATATACTCTAAGTATTCTTATGAGTATTTCCTTGTTGTTTAGATCATTTGTATTTCTAGGTTGCTTAGATATTTTCACAAGTGTGATTATCTTTGTTCTGCAACAACCTTTGTATTTTGTTTATAGCAATAAATAAAATACTTGGAAAAATACATCTTGACTCTTTCCATAATACTTGATTATACATAGTATTTATATAGTTTCAAGCACTTGTTCTTATTTATTCATATCCATATCTGGATCGTGATACTAAACTAGTCTTTATCTAGATTAGAATCACTTGCCAGTCGGGTTACTTGATATAATTGTTATTATTGTTATACACTTATTATATCTTGTATTCGATTAGCATCTTGTGTAGGTGGACTCACATAATTGCTCCCGAATTATCACAGTACAAATCCATAGGTGTGTTATTTGAGGATTATCATATTGAAATCCAAAAAAATAAACTTTTTAATCCAGACAACCTTCATTTTGTCTTCTCTAAGACGGCAATATACTCAGCTTTCTGTTACATACATAGCAACTATGGTTTGCTTTTAGCTCAAAGCACTCCACCGTGTCTTCATTTAAAATGAAGACATATCCCAACTAATATTTTGAAAAATCTTTATTAGTCCAAAAATCCAATACCACAAATTCTATTACCATTGAATTTTGGATCGGGACTTCAACCATACATCAAGAATAATTCTTTAGTAGCCCGCATGTACTTAAGAATATTTTTCACAGCAGTTCACTGATCCACTCCAGGATTTTGTTGATATCGACTAACAATATTTTGAGCGAACACAATTTTAGGTCTAGTGCATCTTTCCGCGTACATGATAGATCCCACCGCCGAAGCATAAGGAATTCTTTTCATATGCTTCACCTTTTCAGGTGTAGAAAAGGTGTAGAAGCACTGTTCTTGCTAGATAAATTAAGTCCTTCTTGTATAGGCAAATTCTCGTGCTTAGAATTTTCCATCTTGAATCTCCTTAAGATCTTATCTATATACGCACTTTGACTTAATCCAATCAACCGTTTACTTCTATCTCTATAGATTTTGATTCCAAGTATGAATGCTACTTCTCCCAAGTCTTTCATAGCGAAACACTTTCCAAGATAAGATTTAACGTCTTTCAACATTGGAATGTGATTTCCTATTATCAATATGTCATTGACATACAAGACAAGGAAAGTAACATTACTCCCACTAGCTTTGCGATATACACATGGCTCATCAGGATTCTGAACAAAATCAAACCTTTTATTCCAAATTCTTGATGCTTTCTTTAGTCCATAAATGGACCTTTGAAGTTTGCATACTTTGTTGGGATACTTAGGATCGACAAAACCTTCTGGTTGTACCATATAGACTTCCTTGTCTAGAAAATCATTCAAGAAAGCGGTTTTGATATTCATTTGCCATATTTCATAGTCATAGACGCCGCTATGGCTAAGATGATCCTAATAGCTCTAATGTCCGCAACGGGAGAAAAGGTTTCCTCATAATCAACTTCAAAAAGTTGAGCATAACCTTTCGCCACAAGACGAGCTTTATAGGTGTGTACATTTCCATCCATGTTGGTCTTCTTCTTGAAGATCCATTTACACCCAACGGTTCTACCATTTGGTGGAAGATCAACCAAACTCCAGACTTGACTATCCTTCATGGATTTCATTTCCACATTCGCAGCTTCAAGTCATTTATCAGATTCCGGATCTGATAATGCAGCATTGAAATTAGGAGGTTCATTCAAATCTCCTACTACGTGTTCTTCAGACTCAATCATAAGATTTAACCTTTCACGAGCACGTATTGTCCTTGAGGACCTACGAACTGGAATCGCTTTATCTTCAACTTGTAGTTCACCTAGAGATTCATCTCTTTGAACATCCCCCCCCCCCAAGTTGAAGATTTTCCAGTACTTACAGAAGTTGACACATCTTCTTGAGTTTCATCAAGTTCAACAATCCTCCCACTGTCCTCTTGAGATATGAGTCTCCTTTCAAGGAACTCAGCAAATCAAAAAGTCTTTGACAATGTTTCTGGTAGGAAAGTAGAAGTAGTAACCCATTGTTTCCTTTGGGTGTCCTACAAAGATGCACTTGACAGATCTGGATTCAAGTTTGTCAGGCGTGTCTCGTTTCACGAGTGCCTCACATCCCCAGACCTTTAAGTAAGACAACTTAGGAACACTTTCCATGCCATAATTCATGCGGTGTCTTGTCAACCTTCTTGGTTGGAACCATATTGAGAATGCATGCAACAATCTCTAGAGCATAATCCCAAAATGAAATGGGAGAGTCTTAAGGTTCATCGTTTATTACCATGTTCAACAAGGTTCGATTTCTCCTTTCACATATACCCTTATATAGGAGTAAGCTCTTGGATAAATCCACAAGCTTTTAAATGATCCTTAAACTTTTAGCTTAAGTATTCTTTATCTCGATCCGAACGAAGAATCTTGATGATTCTTTGAGTTGATTCTCTACTTCACTTTTAAATTCATTGAATATTTCGAAGACTTCATGTTTATGTTTAAGCAATTAAACATAACCATAATGACTGAAATCATTCATAAAAATGATGAAGTAGCTAGCCTTTCCTTGACACATGCCTAAATGGGCTACATACACCTGAATGTATTAGTCCAAGTAATTCCTTAGCCCTCTCCGGTTTTATGCGGAAAAGGTATTCTTGTCATCTTGCCGAAAACACAAGGCATGCATTTGTCAAATGATTCATCATTTGATTTTAAGATCCCTTCAATTTGAAGTATGCATTTCTTGCTAACAACAACACATTTATCAAATGATTTCATTATGAAGATTTCCAATGTGTTTCTTGCTAACGACAATCCCAAAAACACGCAATTTATCAAATGATTCATCATTTGATTGTAAGACACCGTCCCTTTGAAGTCTTTAAATGTCTTTCTTGACAAAATTAAACAAGATGACTATGTCAAAGATAATTAGAGTCCAAGTTAAACTTGACTATTTGCTATTGAATTATTATTTGTATAACAACGCACATAATTCAATTTGAAGATACTTGAAGCACTGGCCGAACCAGCTTGCTTCTTCTTCGCATTCAACTCAGCTAGATACTTTAGTTGTATGCTCCTTTTGCCAAAAGGGTCTTTTAAGGTTTTGAGACAAACTCAACTTGTTTTCTCTTACCAAAAAATCTTGCCCTTTGCTTACGGTTGTTCTGCTTTCTGAACCTTTCCCCCTTTGATCATAAGAACTTGGGATGTATCAGATTTCCTTGGAAGCTCTTTCTCATACTCAATTAACATGACATGAAGTTTAGCTGTGGTTTTACTCATGCTATGCATATTACAATTGTGCACGAACTCCTAAAAAATACGCTTTTTAGGTTCATGCCAATAGTAATATGCAAATAATAAGCATAGTTTAACCTTTCTAATCGCCCATGAGTACCTTTTCAACTAGAGTACTTGAGGACTAACCGATGTTCCATGCTCGTGTCGCAAGTCATGAAGTTGATCAACTAGGTCGAACAACTCCACTCCGGCTTGCTTTTAGTACAAAGACTTCAGTTCAGTGAGCATATCACATGGAAATGAATGCTCAAATTGCTTTTGAAGGTCGGCATTCATGCTTTCCAACATTAAACAAGCAACCTTATTGTGTCTATCATACCGAGCATTGTATGCAGCCAACTTTCAAGTTGAAGCATTCGCTCCCGGAACAATGGTGTTTGCTCATCAATGACTTGAACCCAGTCATTGAAGTTTGGCTCCAGAAAGTCTTTTCGTTTCTAGCATCGACCTGAAAGCCGATTGGTGTATGTTTTGAGAAGGATTTGTTGTTGCCATCTTCAAAACAGACAAAAGTTCAATTATCGGTATTTTTGATAATTAATCCTTAAGAAATGTAATTTACCCTTGTTAAATTCATCTAACAAATTACTTTCACTAAGGCTAGGATCCAACTTGACATACAATCATTTCATCAGTTGATCTGCTAGAAATGACGGTATTCAAAAGGTAATCGAGAATCGATAATTACATTCATGCAACTCCTAGAATTATGGGACCTACAACAACACTGTAAAGGGGTATTAAGTGTTTTGTAAACATGTTTTGTCCCATCTTATGCCACGGGTTAAGGTCTCACCTCTTAACTCGTTTTAAGTCGCCCAATTAAGAACATGTAAATAGTCCACCGCTGTCTCACAACGACTGGTAATCTACCTTGAAGAGATACAATTCACCTACGTCTCACATAGAGCAAAAAGCACTGGCAAGTGTTTTTAGCAAAGTGGGTGACATTGACTTAACTTTAAATGGGTATTGCATTTGATGTGAATCAAAAGTTTATGTTTGAAGACTCATGCATAATCTTTGAAACATAATATTTAATAAAATCATTTGTTTAGTCTTAACAACACAAGAGAGCTTGGTAGCTCCATTTGAACGCACAAAGAAGCGCAAGGGCAAAGGTTTGCGATGGACGCAATTAAAAACTCGCCCTTTTAGAAGGCTAGCGCACTCCGATTTATACCTCTCTTAGAGTTTGTTCAAATGGGTGAGCCGGTGTATCTGAAGGTTGCAAGACTCCAATTTTATTAATGAAATCTCTATTTCGATAGTTCTTAGTCAAATTTATTTTCAAAACAATTTTTGCATCACCTTTATACAACTTATAAACAATACAGAAATTAATAAATTTGCTAATTCCGAACTACTTAATCATGTAACAAGTTAAGGTAGGCCACCTAAACATGGTCACTATGGTTCATGCATATGTTTAAACCCGGCTCCCCCTTCCGAAGAAGAGGACCACATGCATCAAGTTACCTTGATTGCGTAAGCCTTTAAACAAAATAACTAACACTTAGCACATAAACACATAAAAACATGTTGACTGGAAATTTCCAGTAGCTTCACGACCAGTTTAAGCCTGTTTCTGATCCGATTCAGATTTCTACCAGAACTACAAAGTTTTAGCCCTATGAGTCTAAAATCTACAGTCCGAATTTGGGCTTATAACTCATTACCGATTAAAAGATATGAATTTTTTAATAAATTGTCGCAAACCAGAAAATTTACACGAAAATTTCACATTGTCACATAATTATCTAATAATTAACCCTAATTATTGGATGATCATGCTTTGCAAAATATATCTCAATATATCCAGTAAAATCACAATAAATTTTGCATGAATTTTCTGTGATTTTACTATTATTTAACAACTTTAAATAATCAAGATACACATAATCATGCAATTAATCACATAAATCATGTCAATTCACAATTCAAAACTTGCTTGAGGATTTCAGTCTACATTGAATGAGATTGAAATTTTAATTAAACAAAAAAAACCCTTATTTTTATTTAATTAATAACCGAAATTTTATTTAATTAAAATAAGAAAACAACCTTTAATTATTTTAACAATTAATTAAAATCAACCAACCCTTAAACCCCCCCCCCCTTTCAAGTTTTGATCTTTGTAATTAATAGATCACATATGTGGCTCGTGATACCACTGTTAGAATATAAGCACCTAAACATACATAATCACGAGTACGCTCAACGGAAGAAATCGAAACATATATGCAATCAAATTAATTAACAAAGAATAGAATTGAGTTGTGTACCTTATGCAAAGCTCCAGTAAAGATAATAATAATAAGATTATTATTAATGCTTAGGGTTTAAAGCAAAACCCCTCTACGATCGCACACTAGACACCCCGAATAATGTATGCTAGTACCCCGATCACTTAACCGAACAACCCTTTGTTACAAACCCTTAACTTGAAGTCGAAACCTCTTAAAAGAAAGAGAATTTCGGCCACTTCAAGAAAAAGAGAGAAGATGAGAGAAAACTATGTGAAAAGAAAAAAAAGAATGAAAAACCTATAATTAAGCCTCTATTTATAGGATTTAATTAGGTTAACATAGCTTGGAAAATAAGCCACATCAAGGCTTAAACAAGCCTTTAAGTGGTCGGCCCCCTCATGGACTTTAGGTCCAAATCCATTTTTCGATTTTCATATTTTAATCCTCCTCTTTAATCAATTAAATATAACTAACCCTTTAATTATGTTTAATTAATCATTTCGTGATCAAACTAATCAATATATTACTTTAATATATCAATTAATATTATCGAGTTACCATGTCATTTCGTGTGACCCCGTATGCTTAAATTATTTCCGGACATGCGATTTATAATAAAATGATCACATTACCACAATCACCAATGAGTTGTGTAAATCCAAAGTCTGCTTGTACCTAATAACCAAAAGTATTGTGACTTCAATTGCTCAAGTGTCAACCAAAGGCAACAAAAAATATATCCCAATGCTTCTTTCCATAGAATCAACTAGACGGTAACAATAAACTCCATCGGTAACATATTTATATGTCAAATCCCAAGCCATATTTAGACACAACGCTTTTGATTCGTTTCAAAATCAATTATTCTTTGACAGAGCAAGTCGGTTGAGTAATGAGTACAAATATGAAAAATAAAATTTTTCAAAGATTTTAAAAGACATAAAATATCAACCAATCAGTTGGATGAAGATATATTATCATTATAAAACTTTTTACAACTGATCGAATGGTAGAATAAATCAAAAATATTGTCGGACACAAAATAGTTAGGTTAGAGATTCGTGCTGATAACGTGTTATAAAACTAAAGAAACAGAACAATACAAAAGACAAGAGAATATAGAGACAATGGAAAATTGTGTATTATTAATCTCATGAACAATTGTCTATATACAAACAATATTGGAGTATTTTCCAAGAAAACAATCTTGATGTGTAAAACACGCAATAACTCAAGCACAGCGGAAATTAAACAAAATGGAATTAGAGATTTTCGGTATTTTCAGGATTTTATGAATTAAACAACAAAACAAGACGATAAATAAAATGATAGATAAAAGAATCCACCACCAAGATTCGTAAAGGCCAAGCCACCGGAATCAAGGATAAAGGAAACACTCCAACCCACCACTATGTTTGATAAAGGGCTAGCCACCACAAACACAGATAAAGGAATCGAAGATTTTTGGATCTCACCACTATAATTGATAAAGGACGAACCACCACAATTATAGATAAAGGGATCACTCCAAACCACCAAGATCAAAGATCTATAAAGGTAAATGAAGATTTTTAAGAAATAGAGGTTGCTCTATTAATTTCATTTAACTCATCATAATCTGTGATACAATGAAAAATGAGCCCCTATTTATAGATAACTATCTGCCTAGGAATCATCGAAATTATAATAAAAATAATAAGGAAGTAAAATAAATAAAAGGCTGCCACATCGTGGGGACAGTCACTAACAAAATGGACCAATAGAAAGAGCACACATAAAGCTTCTAGAAATATTCCTTTTGCAGCTGGGCCCACAAACCGTTAGGAATAACGTTGTGACACGCCCCTCTTTTTGTCTTTATGACAGCTGTCATCCACCTTCTCTTATTGGGTCCACCAAACACATGACAATCTTTATTATTCAGAAACAAACTTTATTAAGGCACTGGAGAGTGATATTTGGACTTCACTAGAGACTTAAATCTGGAGCATTCATCTGTAGACTTGACTGGAGAGTGGTCACTGGAAAGGTTCAGTGGAGAACATTACTGGTGGATCACTACTGGTAACATCTGGAGACCCTTGCCACTTGAGTAATGTTATAACTGGTAACTGGGCTGGTTCAGTAAATAATTGTTTAAAATGGGCGATAACTAACAGAATGAACATTGCTTGTTCTGGTGGCATTATCTGGCCAGTTTTCTCCATTTCACTTAACTTCTTCAGTTCAGTTGGATCCTCCAGTTCACTCGATTTCTCCAGTTCAGTGAACCTGGTAATTTCTGTATCAATCTTCCCCTTTAAAGAAAGACTTGTCCTCAAGTCTTCGAGGTACTCATCCTCCAGATAAGGTATCAGATCACCCACATTAAAGGTACTTGAAATAGAGGTATCTCCAAGTAACTCAAGCTTGTAAGCATTTTTACCACATTTCTCCAAAATTTAGAACGGTCCTTCAGCTCTGGGCATCAACTTGTTCTTTCTTTTTGATGGAAACCTTTTTTTTCTCAGATGTACTCAGACAAGATCACCTGGAGCAAAACTGAACTGCTTTCTATGCTTGTTTGCTCTTGCCTTGTACTCAGCATTAGTTTTCTCAATTCTGGCCATCACCTGTTCATGAATTTTCTTAATTTCTTTCGCTCTGGCCTCAGCTTCAATACTTGCCTTAGGTTCAATCGAAAATGGAATCAGATCAATGGGGGTTAAAGGATTGACTCCATAACAAATTTCGAGTGGTGATTTCTTAGTAGAATAATTTGGAGCTCTGTTGAAAGCAAATTCTGTGTGAGCTAGTTTCAAATCCCAATCTTTTAAAGTTTTCTTCACCAATGTACTCAACAGCATACCAATGGTTCTGTTAGTAACTTCAGTTTGTCCATCAGTCTGAGGATGATGAGACGTACTGAACATTAACCTGGTACCCATCAATCTCCATAATGTCTTCCAGAATTAACTTAGAAATTTCACATCTCTATCTGACACAATTGTCTTTGGAATCCCATGCAAGCGAACAATTTCCTTGAAAAATAAATTTGCCACTGCTAAAGCCTCATTTGTAGTATGGCAAGGAGTAAAATGAGCCATCTTAAAAAAAAGGTCAACAACCACCATTATTGAATCTTTTCCCTTTTGAGTCATGGGCAGTGCAACAATAAAATCCATGCTAAGATCTTCCCACGGTTGATTTGGAACTGGAAGAGGAGTATACAAACCCTTGTGAAAAGTTGCCTTCGCCTGGTGACAAGTTGGACAACGACTTATAATATTCTGAACATCCTTCAGTAAACTTGGCCAGTAGAAGTGTTCAGTGAGGATCGCTCCAGTCTTGTTAATGCCAAAATGGCCAGCTAAACCTCCTCCATGTGCTTCTCTTATCAATAGATCACGGATAGAACCCCTTGGAATACACAATTTACCATTTTTCTATAAGAAACCATCCTGAACAATAAATGGTCCTTTTTGGTGAGCTTCAGTGAGACGATCAGAAAAGTCTGGATCAGCAGCATACAACTCCTTAATGAAAGAAAATCCAAGAACTCTTGCTTCTAGAATGGACAATAATGAATATCGTCTAGAGAGTGCATCAGCAACAACATTAGCCACTCTAGCCTTATGTTTTGAAACAAATGAATAAGATTGCAAAAATTCCACCCATTTTGCATGTCTGGCATTAAGCTTGTGTTGACCATTAATGAACTTTAGTGCTTCGTGGTCAGAAAATAAAACAAACTGTTTTGGCTTCAGATAACGTGAGCAGTGAGTGATAGCACGAATAATTTCATAAAACTCTTTATCATAAGTGCTATACTTCAGTTTTGAGCCATTAAGTTTTTTACTGAAATATGCAACTGGACGCCCTGCTTGCACCAGAACTGCAACAATACCCACACCACTGGCGTCACACTCTAACTCAAATAACTGATCAAAATCTGGAAAAGATAATACTGGAGCTGAGCTGAGCTTTTCCTTCAGTGATTCAAATGCTAATTGGGCTGAACTTGGCCAGTCAAATACGCATTTCTTCAGACAGTCAGTGATTGGAGCCACTACTGTAGAGAAATTCTTGATTAACCTTCTATAAAAAGATGCCAGTCCATGAAAACTTCTTGCTTCAGTGGTAGTAGTAGGAACTGGCCATGATCTGATGGCTTCCACTTTAGAAGGATCCATGGAAATACCTTCTTTTGATACCACATAACCAAGAAATATTACACTTTCCACCATGAAATCACATTTTTCTAATTTGCCATATAACTGGTGTTTTCTCAGTAATTCAAACACACTTCTTAAATGATCAACATGTTCAGCTTCAGATTTTGAATATACCAGAATATCATCGAAGTAAACAACAACAAACTGACCAATAAGTGGTCTGAGAACTTCATTCATCAGTCTCATGAAAGTACTGGAGCATTAGATAAACCAAAAGGCATTACTAACCATTCATAGAGGCCTCCTTTGATTTTGAAAGTAGTCCTCCACTCATCTCCATCTTTCATTCTGATCTGGTGATAACCACTTCTGAGATCAATTTTGGAAAACACACTGGAGCCATGTAACTCATCAAGCATATCATCCAACCTCGGAATGGGATATCTATACTTAATAGTTATATTATTTATGGCTTTACTATCAACACACATTCTCATCGAACCATCTTTTTTTGGAACTAGGAGAGCTGGAACTGAGCAAGGACTCATACTGGTTCTCACATAACCTTTGGCAACCAACTCGTCTACTTGTCTTTGCAATTCTTTTGCTTCAGTTGGTGAACATCTGTAAGCAGCTTTGTTTGGAAGAACTGACCCTGGAACCAAGTCAATCTGGTGTTCAATACCTCTTACTGGCGGCAAACCCTCAGGTAGGTCTTCTGGGAAAACATCAGTGAATTCCTTCCGTAAAGATTTCAGGAGACTGGGGACTCTAGTGAGCTCCTTTTCTCCAGTACGCTCTAGCACTAGTAACATCATAACTGGAGAGCCTTCAATTAACTCTTCTTCAACTTCAGTTTGAGACATAAATAAGGACTTGCTGGGTTGATTCCCATTAATTTTCAATAACTCATTGGGTTTCAGAGAAGTTAAAGTGACCTTCTTCCCACTTACAAATAATGAATAAGAATTTGCACGACCATTATGAAATACATAATTATCAAACAACCAAGGTCTACCTAGTAAAATATGACAAGCATCCATAAGGACAACATCACAGACAATTTTATCTTCATAAACAGATCCAATGGATAAAGGGATAGTAACTTGTTGATTGACTTTTACCTCAGATCCTTCACTTAGCCATTGCAACTTGTATGGACGAGGATGCTTTACAGTTGGCAACTCTAGTTTCTCTACCATGTAAGTAGAAGCAGCATTAGCACAACTCCCACCATTGATGATCAGATCACACACCTTGCCTTTAACAGTACATCTGGAATGGAAAATATTCTCTCTCTAGGCGGCATCAGTTACAACTTCATTCGCATGCATCACTCTTCTCACGACCAACATTTCTCCAATATCTGCACCAACATATGTTTCTTCACTTTCATCATCATCATACATTGGTTTACCTTCTTCATTGTCAACATCTGGTAAGCTTTCAATCTCCTTAGCAGTGAGTGCTCTCTGGTTGGGGCACTGGGCGTGGAAGTGACCAAACCCATGACACTTAAAGCATTTTCTTTCAACTGGCTCTTTTGATTCTCCGGTTTCTTTTTCTTTGCCTCTAAAGGACTGTTGACCAGTTGCACTGTGCTTCAGAACTGGTTGACTGGAACTGGACGAAACCTTAGTGAAAGGTTTGTACTAGACTTTCTTCCTCAGTTGCTTCTCAATCTGGAGAGCCAATTTGCAAGCTCCTTCGTACGTCCAGATGGGCTGCAACTCTATCTTTTCTGAAATGGTAGCATTCAACCCACCAATGAATCTGGCGATAGTATGCTCTTCAGTTTCTTTCACACCAGTTCGAGTCTTCAGTTGCTCGAATTCTCTAATATATTCCACAACCTCTTTTGTACCTTGCTTCAGATTATTCATCAAAAGATACTGGTCTTGCTTGTACGACTGGGGAACAAATCTCTTCTGCATAACTTCTTTCAGCTTGGACCAGGTCTTGATTATGCTTTTCCCTTTATAATTTCTTTCATCTTTCATATTATCATACCAGGATGAAGCATACTTTTTCAACCTAATAATGGCAACCTTAGTACTTTTCTTATCATCATACCTTTTTATCTCCATTATTCTATCCATCACCTGAACTCATTCAAAGAACTCTTCTGGGTTAGAAGAACCAATGAAATCTGGTGGATCTATCTTAATATCTTTCGTGTCATTAACCTTATGCCTCCTATGCCTTCTTCTAGATTGATTAGACTCATCAGAATCACTAGAAGATCTGGGAGTGTCATCAGATCTCTTACTAGGACCTTGAGACTCATCATCTCTTTCACCTACAACACGTTCTCTATTCAACCTTAAACCACCATCTTCTAATAGGTTAATATCTCTACCAAGTGTTTCTTGTAAAACTTCAATCTGCCTATCCCTCCTAGCATTATGAGCTTCTTCTAGAGTCATATTTCTTCTATAAACCATTAATATTCAACAAAATAACACCAACAATAACAAATTTAGACAAAACAAACCACAATCCCAACAGATATAATCTGACCCAACAAACAAGATAACAAAACCCACAAATAAAAACATTAAGAAACCTTTTTCAAACCTGGCTCTGATATCAAATTTGATGCGTAAAACACGCAATAACTCAAGCACAACGGAAATTAAACAAAATGGAATTAGAGATTTTTGGTATTTTCTGGATTTTATGAATTAAACAACAAAACAAGACGATAAATAAAATGATAGATAAAAGAATCCACCACCAAGATTCGTAAAGGCCAAGCCACCGGAATCATGGATAAAGGAAACACTCCAACCCACCACTATGTTTGATAAAGGGCTAGCCACCACAAACACAGATAAAGGAATCGAAGATTTTTAGATCTCACCAGTATAATTGATAAAGGACGAACCACCACAATTATAGATAAAGGGATCACTCCAAACCACCAAGATCAAAGATCTATAAAGGTAAATGAAGATTTTTAAGAAATAGAGGCTGCTCTATTAATTTCATTCAACTCATCATAATTTGTGATACAATGAGAAATGAGCCCCTATTTATAGATAACTACCTGCCTAAGAATCATCGAAATTATAATAAAAATAATAAAGAAATAAAATAAAAGGCTGGCACATAGTGAGGACAACCACTAACAAAATAGACCAATAGAAAGAGCACGCATATAGCTTCTAGAAATATTTCTTTTGCAGCCGGGTCCACAAACCGTTAGGAATAACGTTGTCACACTTCCCTCTTTTTGTCTTTATCACAGTTGTCATCCACCTTCTCTTATTGGGTCCACAAGGCACGTGACAATCTTTATTATTCAGAAACAAACTTTATTGAGGCAACTGGAGAGTGATATCTGGACTTCCACTAGAGACTTAAATCTGGAGCATTCATCAGTAGACTTGATTGGAGAGTGGTCACTGGAAAGGTTCAGTGGAGAACATTACTAGTGGATCACTATTGGTAACATCGACCCTTGCCATTGGAGTAATGTTATAACTGGTAACTGGGCTGGTTCAGTAAATAATTGTTTAAAATGGGCGACAACTGACAGAATGAACATTGCTTGTTCTGGTGGCATTATCTGGCCAGTTTTCTCCATTTCACTTAACTTCTTTAGTTCAGTTGGATCCTCCAGTTCACTCGATTTCTCCAGTTCAGTGAACTTGGTAATTTCTGTATCAATTTTGGTAATATAATAATAAGATCTGCAATAATATGGACATCCATATCATAATTATTCATAATAAATCAATATTTATATGAAATTAACTTTCATATGTCTACTTTTTTAGTTTTCGTATTGATTAAATTGTGATATTGGTGATAAAAATTTAATATATTTGAATTCTAATTTTTTAGCTTTTGATTAATATACTTTGAGACTACCCGTCCATTAGACAGACCTGAGTCGCAGCATCCAGGTCTGACCCAAGTTGAGCAAAGGCGGCCACTTCGCGATATTGTGCAAATTCTAGCTTTAAACTACCGCAGACTTGTTTCATAGTTTTTAACTGAGCGGCAGACCCAACACGACTGACAAATAAGCCGACATTACAGGTCTAATTCAGTGATAAAAGAGCTTTGTTTCCAAACAGATTTGTCCATCAGTAATGGAGATCACAACGACAGATTGATGGAATGAGGGATCAAGAGCCAGATAGGGGGAGAATGGCATATAATGGTCATTGGCTTACAAAATAAGCTAAGGATAAAGTAGTCTTTACGTAATATGTATTCGTATATAATAAACTAGTCTTTAATTAATATAAAGCAGTATGGTTGGATAATTGGTAAATATCTTTGCCTCTGGAGACAGAGATTATGAGTTTGATCCTCATTCCATACAAATATTGGAGGACCTTTTCTCCTATTGATATTTATTTTAATTTTCAATGCTCACTTTTCTTGTCTGTTTCCATTATACACGCCTTTTCTGGGTCATCTTCTTCCTGTTCACTTGAATCAATCAATAAAACATGATAGTATTAAAATATTCAGTTTCTGCTCCTGAATTAATCTTTAAGCAACCAAGTTCTTTGTGATCTCTTTTTCTCTCTTTGTATATCTATGCAATTAAGTAAGGTCAATTTCTTCCGCCGTTCAAAAAAAAAGGTCAATTTGATGAATCTTTTTTTCAATAAAGGTTCCAACTTTACCTTTATCTCATTCTTATATGTCTAGACTAGATACCAAATATTGATCAATCTTGTATCTATCCATCTTTAGGCCCTGTTTTTCTTGAGACCACCTCACTTATTAGTAGAGTTTATTAAGAATTTTGGGGAACATCAATTGGAGTTTGTGGCTGCTTGTGTGTGTGTATGTGTGTGTCTGTGTGTGTGTGTATGTGAATTTTACTGTGTATGTGTTCAATAATATACTTTGAATTAGCAATCTGTTTAGAATGATATCTGATAATAAAATATGTGGATCAAAGTTACTTGTAGCTTTACCTGATGATATATTTGCTGTTGTAACTCGATCTCTCACTCCGAAAGACGTCTTTAACCTCTCCATTTGTTGCCGTAGTCTTTATGCCCTTGCAAGTTCTGATAAAGTCTGGTTAATACAATGTGAATTGCTTGGAGTGATTCCAAATAAAGATCTTATCGAGTGGCGGAAAGGGGTTCATTCTTATAGATCCCTTTGTAGGTTTCTTGTTAATGTGCAGCCATTGATTGGGATTTGGGTTCACCAAAATCCTGAACTTGGCAATGTAGTTTATGTCATGCCTGGTTTCATATCTGTTGTTGGATGTCGAATCATCCCACAAGAACTTGGCCCTTTAGGAATTGAACAAGGCCCTATTCTATGGTCACCTGTGTTTGAAATCATTGGTGATGTTGATGGATCATCTGTTTTTCTTCTTCATGGGAGAGAACGTGAAACTAATTATTTCTATCCAGGTTCACTCAAAGGTGTAGACAGAAGCTGCAACGTATTATTACTTGAGGTTGAACCCCGGAAACTAACGGACGGGGGTAAGTTGGTCCATAGCAAAAGCTTTGTTGGGATTCCAAATCCCATGGATAGAGAATTTTCTAGAAAGATTTGTCCA
Organism: Erigeron canadensis; assembly: GCF_010389155.1. Classification (NCBI taxonomy): domain Eukaryota; kingdom Viridiplantae; phylum Streptophyta; class Magnoliopsida; order Asterales; family Asteraceae; genus Erigeron; species Erigeron canadensis. The sequence goes on along the minus strand of NC_057766.1, from coordinate 14,607,244 downwards.
TCTGAACCCGGGGTTTCTAAGTCACAAAGAATTAATGGCCAGAAACCTCCTGTCCCATTCAGTCGTTTGGCATTTAGTGACAGAAGAAAATTGATTGAAACTGTGACCAGTCAGATCCGTGTTGACATGTCACAGCCAGCAGATGGGTTATCTTTTCCTTGCTCAGAAGGGGAAGATTCTAGTAGATTTTGTGAACGTCGATCACGATTAATGCAAATGTACAAGTGTGATCCCAGAGAATCAAATTTGGGTGAAGTTAGAAAGTTTCTTGATGATTCTCAGCATCAATATCGAATCCAGAGTTCAAAAAAGAAATCATTTGTTGGGTATTTTAGGGATAGTTTCAAACAAATCATTGGAAAATCAAGCTCAATTAATGGAAGCCGTGAACATTCAAGAAGTTCTTCAAGCAGTGAAAACAGTAAGTATGTACAATTTCAAGAGTTCTTGCGGTCAGGTGATACAATAGGACTAACTTTGCATGCTTCAACTGCAAGGTTATCTTCTTATAGAGCATGGCCAAATATGCATGATAGCAAATTTGCTTTATACAAATTGCCAGAACAGGAGCCAATAATTGGTCAAGAATATGCTGGTTTATGGGGTGGAACTTTTGGTTGGCCTCCTGGGAGATCTTCTGCTGACAAACCCGGGAAAGCTTTGTTCTTTTTGTTGCTTTCTTATGCAGAATCATCACTGGGTCAGCAAGTTCTCATTGGAACAAAAATCTTGGAAGGGACCCACTATGTTTTGCACCCGAATGGATCTGCTATGTTTATAGCAAATATAAATGAGCCTTCAGCTGAGCCGTTTCCATGGGATTGTGATGGAGAATCAAATTGTCTTGATTTAAAAGAGGCCTTTAGTGGCGAGGGTATCTCAAATGGGTATGGGTTTAGGTATCCAGGTTCTAAGCCGGGCTCGCTCTTTGTGTTTGAAGACGGGATGCTTGTTTTTATGTGGAAAGAATCTAGAGCTGTGTTGACTTTACAAAGGGTGAATTTGCAAGATATGTTGAAAAAAGGTGAAAGGGTACCTCCTCTTCCGCCAATTGCCAACTTTTCGTATTTGACCAAGTCGTATTCAAATGTTTATGCGGGTTTCTCAAACGCCTCGAATCACACATCTTCACCTAGGTATGGGTTTTTCCCCAATCACATCACCTTCCTATAGATTGTCGCTCATACTCACGGCTTAGATTGATTGTGAAATACTTGCTATGTTATTATATGTTATGATATATTATTTATAGAGATGGAACATGTTTTTTTTTTTGTTTTTTTTTTCCGGCATATAATGACAATTACATCGACCATGCAACTATGCAACACCCAAGACCATAATGAGCGATATGCCACTCAATATGAACCACACCGTATCTAGAACATATGACCATTTACAAATGACCAGAGAACCAAAAAAACTAAGCAACAGCTAATGAAACCGGGAGATCCCAATCTGTCAAAAACCTTTCCAAGCGTATAGTCTTCTTATACTGGACAGCTCAGGCGCACCAAGCTCACAATCTTCTTTGTGAGCTGACTTTCGGATCTTCATTTCTTCTTAAACAGCCTATTATTCCTTTCTTGCCAAATAAAATGCTCCGTAGCCCGCTTATTGCAATTTGGTAGCAATACTTTGCATTGAGCGCTGCTAGCCATTGGAGGGGTTATTCTTGAGACCACATCTTCCAAACTGGAGATGGAACATGTTGGTATTTCTTAGAAAACAACATACTATGATTAAGTCTCCCTACAAAAAGTAACAGACCCAAAATATCTGTGTATAATTCTAATCTTTTCGTTATATTAGATAAGCAATTTAACCACTTCAATTAGGTGCAAAGTTTAGGTGACAAATTGTACTGTCATCACCCCCCCCCCCCCCCCCCCCCCCCGGCTCTATCACTGGCCACTGAATGTGGTAATTTCAGTCCATTCACTTAGTAGTAGCTCGATTTTAGGTTGTGTTGTATCTTAAATGGGTCAGATTGGAAAATTTATTCAAAGAGGAGCGCGTCAAATGTGTCCAAAGTCTTGTATCTGTAGTACATTCAACTTCCTAAACTGTTTTTGTTCATAGGTTATCTTTGAGTTGTAAGGTGTGTCATAAGCTTATCACAATGGAGAAACTATATAGAAACCATAACCTTCATAAAAGTCTCAGTTAAATTTTGTTGGAGGACTTGATTGTTATTAAGTTGACTTTTTCCAAAAAGAGCTGGATGTTTATTAATACTAAATTTTCCCGTGATCAAGGATAAATAGGTGGGGAATCACCACTTTCTTAGCTTGCATTTGTCTTATTAAATGGTTCTATTGGTTTAGGGGCCTTTTCAAGGAGGATGGGGTTCAAGAAACAAGTGGAGTCATAGCTATCAGAAAATCATTATCTGGGATTCGTATTGGAAGGATATAGGAGTCGTTGATCCTTATGTGTTTTATGTTTATGCTAGATTTTATGTAATATATACTCCCGTGTTCTTCAAAATTGCCTGTCTTTACATTCAACCATATGTTGCGAATATCATAGTTTGTACATGTAGTACATATTTCAAAAATGAAATCTCTTTAGTAATAATGACAATCCTGTGTATACTTTTTGGCAGGTAGGCTCGTTGATAAATTTGATGTTGCTTGTGATCCAACTGTACACCGCTTCGTTGATGCCGAGCCTGTTGTACATGGTTAATTTAAGGTATTCTTGTATTGTGAGAAGCCTGCTCCTTTACTCCGTAAAATATTAGCATTGAAAGTATACAACATATGGCCTTATATCGGCTGAATAGACCATATACATAAATAAACCCAAATCTTGTGATGCATGTTAATACATAAGCACATTGCTTTTAAACTGCTACATGTTTTGAGCCCTATTCTTCTGTTATTCAACCATGTAGCTACATATTGCAAGGAAACTTCAAGTTCCTAAATTCCTACATTCTAGTGGTATGAAAGTCACCATGGTTGGTTTGGGATGTTTTTTGTTTACTTCTGGATCCATACATGTGTTAACGGTGATTACAAATCTTGCCAATGAATACACTGAATACAACTCTTGCCAATGAATACCCTGAATACAAACAGGGTTGTTCCTTATTCTCTATACTATCAAGTGATTGGAAGGCATTTATAACAATATGACTCATGTTTACATCTTAAGCACACTCGTAGTGTGAGTTACTAGTTGATTCTCCTGCATTGGAACATTGTTTGTCAAGATCGACTCTTGGTTCCTTTTTTTTTTTAATTTTATTTTCAACATATATCGATGGATGAAGAACACCATCTTTTTTTTTTTATTGGGTAAAAAGGTATTTCGCCCCTATTCATATATATATATATAAACATCAATAAAAGGTAGGCGTTCTATCTTAGTGATAGAACGATAGAACGACAATTAGGCTAATAGGAGTGAGGGTTCTAAGAACCTTGTTTTATCCATAAAACATGTCATGTGGAGTTTTTTGCAAAATGGAGGTTCCCCTTGGAGTGGGGTTCCCTACCTCCCTTGTTCGTTTTTTATTTTTAAAATATTTTTATTTGTTTAATTATTTTTATTTTCATTTTAACCCTTTCTAGTTTCTTAATTTTTTATGTATACCTTTAACATTTATATAAAACTAACACCATACAAACTTAATAAAAGTTACCACATAGTTCCATTACATTAAACCATAAAAATAGTTCATAAATTACATAAAAACTACTTAAACAACTAAAAGTGCTTAAAAGTACTTAACACATACAAAAACTAAATATACTTAAACATGTTTTGTGCGAATCTTTGCCTTCACTGCCTCGATAGAGACTCTATCGGCTTCTGAGACCGGGATGTGTCAATTGCTAACGTATGAATATCTCTTTGAAGCAACTTATCCTCCTCGATCTCCATCTTCTTCTTCTCGAGCTCCATTCGTTGCCTGTTCATATCCATCCTATACGTGCTCCATCAACCCCTCCAACCTATCCCCCAACCTCTCAAAGTGTTCCGAAGTTGCAGCCATACCCGATGAACTCGATGAACCCGTCCGGGCGGCCCTTTTGGCCGCATCTCCACGAATCGGGCGTATATAACGAGTCTCCCTAGTGTGACCCTCTCCCTTTTGGCTAATCCTAGTGTACACACTATGAAATCCTTGAATAGCCGTTTTCATCTTCCAAAACTTCCCACTGGGCGAAGTTGCGTCACGGTATGGCTCTCTACCCATGATGGTGTGAAAAGTTTGCCTAATTTTTTTCCAATAAACTTTCTCCTTTTGAAAATTACTTACACAAAAACACAAACAATTACACAACAAGTATATATATGTACAACTATATAAACTACAATTACGCAACAACTATATATATATACAACTATATAAACTACAATTAGGCAACAACTATATATATATACTAGGTATTTTACCCGCACGATGTGCGGCAATTCAAAAAAATTGCTTAATACATACATGGAAAAAGGTTTTTTTTGGAAAAAAAATATAAGGTTACGCGAACTTATTAAAAAATGTTCAAATCATCTAACATGACATACGTAACAACCATATGAGCTGTCATGTGCAAGTTTTTGATTGGTCAGTCACTAAAAGTTACACGATTTAAACATTTTTATTAAGTTCATGCATATATTAAAGGTTGACTTGAATTCGTGCACACTATAACTTTTCAACCATAGTTAGTTACATGCCGACGTATTTAACCCAAAAATATATACATATGCATTACTAAATTATTCTAGAAGTTTATTACGTATAAATCGATATGTTATATAACTCATGGTCAATTCCCGTATCACTATTATTTTGAATAACATTATATTACATTCTAACACCAAAATTTACATAGATTAAAGATAAGTCATGATTCTATTGGTTTGTAGAATGCTCGAAAACATATAAGTCTAACTCTTTTAAGCTTGTGGTAAATCAAGTAAGTAAATAAATATTGTGTATTGTTGAAAAAAAATTATGAAATAAATTGATAAAATATGAAACTAAATCTTTTTGGAACATACTTAATTTTTAATTTTGAATTTGGCATATATAGAGGGGTTTTTTATTTAATATTTAATTTAATAGACAAATATTGTTAAAAAGATATGGCGATGCCATGTAGATAAAATCCTACGTGGCAACTTTTTAGCATAAGTTTGTTTTCTTAGATGTCTTTAAAAAGCTAGGATTACTACTCTTTTAATAAATATATAGATATATATATAGGGTAAAGTTATTTTGAGAATCTTTTTTTTTTTCGAGAACCTTTGAGAACTTTTCAAATCAAGCTCAACCGATGATTATTCTTTACATGAAAATTATTTTTTGACTGTTTTCTGAATAACTTATGTGTAATTTTGAAATTTATAATTGTGTGGAGGCATGGATTCTCATCCGTTATACAATTATGTGGAGATTTGGAATCTTGATCACATGTGCACGAATATTGCTATGATCACATGTATGCAAGTCGATCACATGTGATCATAGCAATATTCATGCACATGTGATCAAGAATCCAAATCTTCACATAATTGTATAATGGATGATAATTCATGCCTCCACACAATTATAAACTTCAAAATTACACATAAGTTATTCAGAAAACAATCAAAAAACAATTTTCATGTAAAGAATAATAATCGGTTGGGCTTGATTTGAAAAGTTCTCAAAGATTCTCACAAAAAAAAGGTTCTCAAAATAACTTTTTAATATATATATATATATACACACACAAACTATATATGGCCGAAAATAACCAATCAACTATAACCTATAAATCAACAACTACTATGGCCGAAAATATTATATGGCCGAAAAATCAATTTTCATTCAACACCAATACTATACTATAACTTATAAATCTCAACACCAATACTTAAAATATATATAACTTGTCCGAAAATATATAAAACTACTTATATTAAACCGAAACAGAAAAAAATGTGTAAAAACAGAAAATATGGCCAAAAATTAGGTAAAAAACAGAAATAGTAATACCCGTTGCGGGTTCTTCCGTGACCTCTAGCCATGCACGGTCCAACGCAATCTTCTCATCGGCACTCCAAGGTTGTTGATTTGGTCTCTCACGAGGCTCATCCGGAGCTTTCTTTTTATGGGAACGTTTCTTTCGGGATGATGTCCCAACGGATTGAGATTGAGTTTGTTGAGATTGCGTTTCAAGAATGACTTCAACATCGGGTTGCGATTGTGTTTGTTGAGGTTGAGATGTTAATCCTTGGCTCTCTATCAAAAAATAAAATAAAATTTTGAAGTATAAAAATATGTATATATATATACGGCCGAATTGATATAGGTATAAAAAAAATTACCAAACGCATTTTCCATGTTGTATGACCACCGTAAGAATCCCGATAAAGGAGAAGTAGGGAAGTAACCCGGCATAGGAGAGGCGGGAATGTAACCCGACAAAGGAGATGGTCGAATGGTACCGGCGATCATTCAAATAAAATGAGGATTTTAGTGAAGGTTTGGGTCGTTCATGTCGGGTTATATTGGGTTATTGGGGTTTTGAAATTGAGAGTTTTGATTGAATTGGTTTGGGTTCATTTTGAAAAGAAAATGGTGAAAATGGGGAGTGATTTTAGGACATGGGAGGAAGAATATGGTGAAATGGGTGGTTTTGATTTTTTTTTTGGAAGATTAAAATGGAAGGGGGGTTGTTTTTGTAAATATGGGGTTTGTTTGAAAATCAAAAAAATGAACCTTGGGGGGGGGGGGGGGGGCGGAATTGACATTAGGCTCCGCTGGTCAAAGGTTCAAACGAGCCAACATTTTTTTTCAAGTGGGACTCCCCTTGGGGTGGTGTGTTGGGCGTTCCCGAGGTGTTCTAGACACTTTTCAGGCATGCCAAAGGTAGGGGACGCTTCACTCATGAAAGACTTACGACAACTATGCAAAGAGACATCATAGACTATACACCAATTGCAAAGACTAGTATTTAAGTAAGTTTAAACCGATCTAGCTAACAAAAACGGGAGATCCGCGTTAAAAGTTGAGCAAATCCTTTTCTCCTCTTAGAGCATCCAATACGTTGCACGTCAGCAAAATCTCCTTCTATTACAATTTCTCCAATACACTCCCAATACTAAATACATTCTAACACACTTTTTTTCGGTAAGGCCGTCACCCCTGATGATTATATATATCAACACAAATAAAGGTACAAGTAATGTGTCTGAATGTCACATCCATTCATAGCTTGACATGCCAAGCAAAAAAGCAAACAAGGAATGCAAGATTAACTACTACAACGAGCAAAACAGAACCAAAAATAACTACAAGTCATGCATCGTCTTCATCTTCTGCTAATAAAGCGTTCACTGGTAGCAACCATCCATTCAAAAGCCTTTCCACTTGGGTAGAGTTCTTGAACCGCAATGTAGCCAACTTCATCCGAACAGTAGAGGTAATTAACTTAACAAACACATCAGCCGATCGAGTCTTATTAGTAAACAATCGGCTATTCCTTTCTTGCCAAATGAAGTATGAAGAGGCAGCTAGTAAAAGTCGACCAACCACACTCCGAGCAGATTTAACACGTGATCTTGGGATCATCTAGGTCATAATATCAGCCCAAACAGGTGAGAGATGAGCCATATCAGCTAATCCTTTGATAGCATTCCAAATCCGTGAAGAGAAGATGCATTCAAAGAAAAGGTGTTCATGTGAATCCGACCCCCTTTTGCACAACGAACAACATATAAGATTAAGGTTCATATTCCCTCTAGCCCTGCATTTCTGCATCATGTCCCGTGTCTTTAATTTCCTGTTTAAAACTAACCATAGCAGAAATGAATGCCGGGGGATACATTGGGAGAACCATACCAACTTAGCCCAAGGTATTGCCATCTTTCGATCACGAATAGACTACCAAACCACAGAGGAAAAGAATGGGACCTGATTAAGATCATGATCTTTCCACACTATAGAATCTGTTTTCGTCTGAATGAGAGGAACAACAGGGATATTAATTAAAACCGTGAAAAGAGAATACCAAGCTTGAGGCCAAGTCCAACAATCATTTCGAATAACATCAATAATCTTTGTATTCAAAGTGAACCCCACTCGTGTGATTTGTCTAGGGGAGATAAAGTCACACAAGGGACCCTCATTACACCACTTATCAAACCAAACCGAAGCTGACGAGCCATTACCTATCTCCGACCAAACAATCGGTCGTAATTCATCCCGAAGCCCAAGAATTTTCCGCCAACCCCAGCTGCAACCTGACTTAATTGGAATATCCCAGAAATTACGATCTTTCAACCTATATGAGTGTATCCATTGTACCCATAAGGACTCTCTATTAGTGAGTATACTCCAAATATGCTTCGAAATCAAAGATTTATTGACCACCGAGATACGGCGAATCCCTAAACCTCCTCCACACTTGGGTAAACACACTGAAGTCCACAATATCTTAGCCTTACCCTTTTTCATAGGGCCTTTAACTCCAAAGGAAAGCACACATTAACTTCTCAAGGTCATTAATGACACGAGATGGGAGAATAAACATAGACGCCCAATACACATGTAAAGAAGATAGGACAGAGCCAATTAATTGCAGCCTACCTGCGAAGGAAAGGAATTTATTGCGCCAATCTGTGATTCGTTTCTCCATCTTTTCCACTAAAATCTTACAATCTTTATATAAAAGTCTAGAAGAGACAAGAGGTACACCCAAGTACTTAACAGGTAGTTGACCATGTTCGAATGACATGATCTCTAAAATAGCATTTTTAACATGATTCGGGACATTAGAGAGGAATACCGTACTCTTAGGCAAACTTGGCACCAATCCAGACATGTTTTGGAAATCATTCAAAGCATCCGAAATAATTCTAGCCGAATTAGCCTCCCCACAAGCAAAAATGAACAGATCATTAGCAAAGCACAAATTGATAACTCCTTGTTTTACACACCTATTATGGAACCTGAAATCAGAATTGGCCGAGGCCTTATGCAGCAACAAAGTAAGAACCTCCATAACCAGTGTAAAAAAATATGGTGACATAGGATCCCCCTGGCGAAGTCCCCTACCACCTTTGAAGTATCCATGAATATTCCCATTAATACTAAGCGAAAAGGAAGTAGTCGTCACACATTCAATGATCCAGTTAATCATAATGGGATGAAAGCCAAATCCCACCAGAATCCGCTTCAAAAAACCCCAATCAACCATGTCATAAGCTTTCTGAATGTCAATTTTGAATGCACATCTTGGAGGACCAACATTACGGTGGTAATTATGCATTAACTCTTGGGTTAAAAGAATAGTATCAGAAATATTCCTTCCCGGGACAAAAGCAGATTGGTTCAAACTAACCAAATCATTCAATCCTTCCTTAATTCTGTTGGTTGAGATTTTGCTAATACACTTATAAATAGTGTTACAACAAGAGATAGGTCGGTAATCATTAACCTTAGAAGGAGTAGGTACCTTAGGAACCAGCGCAAGAAACGTATGATTGATTTCTTGGAGCATGCTGGCCGAATAGAAAAAATCATGGACAGCACGAGAAACATCTTTTCCAACAACCTCCCATGCTTCTTTGAAAAAAGCCGAAGAAAACCCACGAGGGCAAGGTGCTTTATTATCACCAATAACAAACATGGCAGCCTTGATCTCTTCATCGATAACTCTTCCAATCCTTGCCTCAGCTTTTTGTTGTGACAATCGTTTAGTGAATAAAGATTCACTTGGTGTCGAATTAATAACACCTTCTGATCCCAAAAAATGTGAGTAATGATCCACCAAAATCCGCATAGCCTCTTCACCTTCATGAGTAGTTCCATTACCATCCTTTATAACTGCAATTCGACTCATATGGTTCCTGCATTTAATAGAATTATGAAAAAAAGAAGAGTTAGAGTCTCCCGCCTTAAGCCATTCGATTTTTGATTTCTGTTTAAGAAACATCTCTTCATTCATAGAAGCATCACGAAAAACCTGTAGGCACCTCACTTCCTTTTCTTGCAGTTGAGGGTTTAAGGGATCACCATCAATTGCACTCTGAACTTCATCTAGAGCCTCCCTAGCTTGAGAAACCTTAACAGGAAGATTCCCTTGCTTAAAAAGGAGACCACGCATGGGTGCTTTGATAGCTCTCAGCATCTTAACTAATCTGAACATATGATGCCCCTTATACAAATCAATCCAATGTTGCCTCATTAAAGGAAGAAACTCAGGTTTCTTAGCCAAGAAGTTAGCAAATTTAAATGGTTTAGGCCTACTATGTGATAATGAAGGTAGTTTGAGAACACAAGGAGAGTGATCCGAAACTCTATTAGGCTGAAATAGCGCACATGCAGTAGGAAAAGCATCAATCAAGCCAACATTACCCATAACCCAATCAATTTTGTTAAAAATACCATTACCATTCCTCGGTTTCTGGTTCCAAGTAAAGTGGACTCCCGAACAATTAATGTCAAAGACCTCTATCCTCTCTACACACTCTTTAAAATCACGCATTCCAATACTAATAGAAGAAGAGCCATGAAGGCTATCTTCCAAATTCAAAGCAGAATTAAAGTCACCAAGAATTACCCAAGGACGATCATGGACAAAGACCTTATGTACACACAAGTTTTGCCATAGTTCACGTCTCTTCATATAATAGTTATCAGCATATACAAAGGAACAAAAGAGAGCCTTTTGCTCAAGTTTAAATATAATCTGAACATGCATAACCTGATCTGTCTGAAAGATTACCATAACATCAACGAGTACACTATTCCAACCAACAATGATTCGTGTACCCTTATCACAAACACTAGCATTCGAATTCCAATCCCACAACCGGCATACCTTCCTACATACATTAGCAAGAGACGAAGAATCCACATGGGATTCCATTATAGCACAAACAGATAAACGGTGTTCTTCCATCACAAAACGAACCTCCTTTTCTTTCAGGGGACGGTTCAATCCCCTTATATTCCAGGAAGCTATACTACCCATTGGACACCTTGTCAGAGGGAGTGCTTGCCCCCTTTACAGTATCCTCGGGCCTATCAACATCAGCCATATATTGAGCCGACTCATCAAATATCGTAGCAACCTCATCTTCATCTGAATCATAACCTTTTGTTTGCTTCCTAGCCTTTTCTTTCGATGGAGCAGTGAAGAGTGGGTCATTAAACCCCTTTCAATAATCTGACAGGAGATCATAAGAGTTCTTCGTTTCAATGTTACCCTTAGCAGAAGATGTCGAGGTAGATGCACCATTATTGGGTTTAGGCTAATTGCTAATCGGTCTATATACCACCTTTTGCTTCTGGTTATTCATATAAAACCCCTTATTAGGATTGCCTTTCCTTTTTCCTACCTTTTGAAACCCATTTGCATCAACCACTGGAGGAATGCCTTGGTTCGGAACCTTTTTAGGAGCTTTAGGGCATTGATTCCCCTTATGGCCGAATACACAACATGCAGCACATCGTGGTGGTTTCCACTCATACTCAACTCACATAATCTCCTTTGAGTACCCATCACCTTCCAAGTTCGGTATCGCAATTGATAAATCATTAGCAAATTCGCTTGAAGCTGATATTTCTATTAATGCACGTGCATAACTACTTCTTCCCCAGGACTCCGAACACATATCAGATGTATAACTATCCAACATCTTCGGGTTACCAAGTTTAGAAGCAATAATACTCAATCCCTCATCCGTGTATGCAGCAATTGGAACATCATGAATTTTCACCCAAACTGCATTATCCTTAACATCATCCTTCTGAAGTTTGGCACTTGGAGACCAGATATTAAGGAAAACTGGCATACTACGTATCAACCATGGACCACCCTCTAGTACATCAACCATCCCATTCTTATCATTAAACTTGAAGAAAAAGAACCCATTTGCGTTCATCATTATTTTTTGCAAACTGCTTTGTCCAATATGTCTTAGCATAGTATTCAACCACCGGGTATGCAAGACGTTTACCTAAGAAGTAACCAAACAAGGTATTAGCAAATTTATTTTGGACTATTCGAACAGATTCTTTCGGCAAAATAACATCAAATCCTTCCTTAGCAACTGGATTATGTATTTTCCTGAAATTGATGACCTTTTTTCAGAGAATTAGCTTTGAGTTTGGCAGCATACGATATCTTCTCCTAAGTCTTTTCTCCTTCAACAGTCGTATCAACAGGCTGCTCAATGTTTTTCTCATTTGTTTCCTTATATCCATCAGGCTGTTTTCCAAAACCCACATCCTCCACAAGCGGATCAGGTTGGGTTGGAGCAAAAGAGAATTCAGGTTTTTTCTTGATATTATCATCCATGACCGGTGAATTTCCCTTCGCATCAGCAGCATGTAAAATTTCATTCTTCCCATCTGTATCAACATTATTCTCCGACTTAGATGAATCTACACTAGGAGTTTTAGGGGTAGAATCATTACTACCACTTGGTTCATTCGTCGTTTCCACATTCACTGTAGGTTTAACAACATCAGGTGTGCTAACCTTCTTCACAGGGCTTGGATTCCGATTCCCTCCTTTCTTCTTTTTACCAGACATCGTCTCAATAGGTGGCTGATTAGATCCACCACCAGCTTTTAATCGATTAATTCTATCTTCTATCTCTTTATAATTAAAATCCCAATCTATCTTCATACACAAAAGTAACCATGCAGCAAGATTCCAAAGGAACAAACGAACAGCAACGAAAATAAAACCCTAACTCTAAAAGAAAACCCTACGCCACGATCGATCCCCTTATATGATTAGATACCCAGGTTAATTCAAAGAAACTAACACGTAGAAACTAAAAGAACCGAGGATGCTAACCAAAAAGAAAAGATCAAGAACAGTAAACCTAGGGCGGCGACAAGAAAAAAAGAAAAACGAAAAAAACTCTAAAATGATCACAAACAGCTAACCTAGCTCAAGATTACGATCAGATTCCATTGAATAAGATGATAATCACGATTAGATAGGCTGAATAGATACATTTAACACACTTCGATACACTCCAACATATTTATCCACACATTTTTTATTAAATAAAACCAAAAATATATTTTATTAAATCAACACATAAAATATATTAAAGGAAAAAATTCATAAAAAGATAACCTTTTTACACATATTTCTTATTAAAGGGAACCTATTTAAATTTGATTTAAATTTGAGAGAAAACAAAACAACCAAAATTTGATTTAAATTTGAAAAATAATAAATGAGCCCTGCTCAAATTATTTTTTTCTTTTATCATTCAAATTTGGGTCACGGGTACGGGTATGACCTACGTGTCTACCCTGATATCAAATCTAATGGGCCTTGACAAATAAATTGTTGGACTCACTGTTTTAGACTTAAACAAAGAGAAAAGAAAAAAAAAATATTGGGCCACCAACAAATTAAAGCAGTAAATAAAAATAAAAAATGAAAAAAACTTTTTGTCTTTTTATCTTTTTCTAATTTTGTATTTGGTTTTTCAATTTTAAAAACAAACACACTAGTAGTAGTAAAATATAAACACAACAAACACACAAATATTTACATGCATTAGCATACCACCCTTCAAATTAAGCATAAAAGATAAAAATAAATTTATAAACTTCTCCTAAAATCATGCATTTTAACCTTTTTCTCCCCCTAAAACATTGCATAAAATAACAAGTAAAACACATCAATGTTTGAAACAGAAAATGAACATAGAATACATGACGTGAATGCATGTAAGTTTGTAAATCAAGCATTCCAAGTTTGGTTTTCAAAAATTTGTTCATCCAGAGGTTTAGTGAAAAGGTTTGCCAGCTGATAGTCAGTGGGGATAAAATAGAGTTCGATGTTACCTTTCTCAACATGATCTTTAATAAAATGGTACCGAACATCTATGTGCTTGGTCTTTGTATGCTGAACTGGATTGCATGAAATTGCAATAGCACTCTTTGAGTCACAGTAGATAGGAATTCTCTCAAATTGAAATCCATAATCAGTCAATTGTGTCTTCATCCAAAGAACTTGTGAACAACAGCTAGCTGCAGCAACATATTCAACTTCTGCAGTAGATGTAGATACACAATTCTGCTTCTTTGAATACCAGTTGACCAACCTATCTTCTAAAAACTGTACACTTCTCGAAGTACTCTTTCTATTCAACTTACATCCTGCATGGTTAGCATCCGAATATGCAACTAGCTGAAAGCCTATATCCTTTGGATACCACAGACCAAGATTTACTATGCCTTTAAGGTAACGGAAAATCTTCTTGACGGCCTGAAAATGACTTTCTTTGGGATTGGCCTGGTACCTTATGTAGAAAACATAATATCTGGGCGACTTGCAGTCAAATACATGAGTGACCCTATCATACTGTGATATTTCTTTTGATCAAAAGATTTACTGTAGATGCAGATTCGTTGTGACAATTGCAACATAGATTTGATTATCGTTTATGTTTTTAGGAACTTGTGTGTAATCATTTAAATAAGAACTTGTTTTGATATTTAATGATTACGTTTGAACTTCAATATTATATCTGTTTATGTTTTGTATTGTGTTTGTGTATTATATATTGTTTTGCAGGTACAAGAACATAGAATCAAGGTTTATAAGTGTCGTAGAACACTTAAACGATGATTAGATGTTATGTACGAGCCAAACAAATCTAAACAAAGAGTTAAAGGTCGTCCCTCATGCTGACGTCATCAGCATGTAGGAACAACCTCGTGTTGACGTCAGCACGAGGTTAGTCGATTGACTTATTGTTTCGGGCCTAATCTGCGATTAAGGCCTAGGCCCACACGATCCAATACTTAACTAGTATAAATACAAGACCTAATCTACGAAATTAGGTTAATGATTTACGAATTCTTGATAGTTATTCACGAATTTACGAGCTAAGGTTATTTGTTCCTTCGTGTGTTTTTCTACACGAACCACAAGCCTTGTGCATCTCCTTGGGTTGATTAATTACTTATTAATTAACAAAAGGTAATAGAAATCTAGTTATCTCAAGAGGATTCCGCACTCTTGACATAATGAATCACATCTTATTACGATCCACACGACAATAGGGCATCTTACAAGTGGTATCAGAGCCCTAAGGTTGATTACCAGAAGGTTTAAGATTGTTTGATTCGCTATTGGTTGCAAAATCAATTCGAAATTCGTGTTTTTGGTCAAGTTCGTGCTCTTCTTCGTGTTACTTTGTGCATACGTCAGCACGAAGTGTTCGTGCTTACGTCACCAAGCAGACTTCGTGTCCACTTCGTGCCACGTCAGCGTGAACCACTCTTCGTGACTTAGGTGGTGACTTGTGTTTCGTACTTCGTGCCACGTGTCCTTCGTGCTATACGAACTTTGTGCCACGTGTCCTTCGTGCTATACGAACTTCGTGCCACGTGTCCTTCGTGCTATACGAACTAAGTAGTGTTTCGTTTTACTTGAATTCAAAAGATTCGAAATGACAACCTTACCAGCTGCCGCAAACTCACCCAATGCCTTACTTATCAGCCAGATGATCATGCACGATCATGAGGTTGGTCGGGGTAATACACCTCCAAAGCTTTTCCGTATGGAAAATTATTCGATGTGGAAGAGACGTTTTGAAGACTACATTCGTCTCACTGACATGGAAATGTGGCTAGTGATAACTGAAGGTTTTGATTGGCCTTCATATGAGAAGAACGGAGTGATCAATAGGTATACTTATGCTGATATGCCTATTGAAGAACGTAAAAGATACGCTGTTGAGGGAAAGGCATTGTCTACTCTTACTATGGCCTTGCCTCAAGATAGTGTACATTTGTTTAAAAAGTACACTACTTCAAAGGATTTATGGGATGCTCTCGAAAGATATTGTGAGGGAGATGTAACTTTGAAGAAAAACCGTATCCAGCTTCTAAAGCGTCAGTATGAAGCCTTTAATGGACTGAAAGGGGAATCTCTTGACGAGATTATTATTCGATTCAGTCATTTGACCACTGAGTTGTCATACTTTGAATTTGTTTATCGTCAAACTGAGCTAGTTGATAAGTTTCTGGATTCACTGCCTAAGACTTGGACTGATTATGTTCATCAACTTCAAGATGATCAGGAATACAGTACATGGGATTTTGAAAAGGTAGTCTCCAAGCTGAAGAACAGAGACATGAAGAGAAGGATAAAAGACACCCACTCGGATTTTACACAAGATCCATCCTTATATCATGCTAAGTTTGTTCATTTAGCAAGCTCCAGCTCAGGAAACAACGCATTTCTAAGTGGTGCAGAAGCTACACCAATAGTAGATGCTGAAGGTATTGCCGGATATGTTGCTTATGACAATACAAATGTCAAGAGCAATGTACAATCTTTTCATTCTATGCCAATGAGTATGAGTTCTGCAGAAGGAAGAATGAGTGTTTACTCTGCCTTTTGTAATGCTCATGAAGCATTTATTGGAGGAAAGGCTATTGATCCTGCAGTAATTGATGAGGGTTACAATCAAATAGATCCTGATGATTTGGAAGAAATGGATCTACAATGGCAGCTTGCTATGCTTACTATTATGGTCAGAAGATTCACTCAGAGAACTAGGAGACCTATAGGTAATGGCACCAAAGGCTTTGACAAATCCAAGGTGAAATGTTGTAATTGCGATGGATTTGGTCATTTTGCAAGGGAGTGTCAACGACCTAAGAGGATTGATAATACCGTTGCTGGTCGTCAAAATTACAATCAAGGCGGTATTCCTCCGAATAATCATAAAACGCAAGCAATGATTACATATCCTGCTACTCCACAACAACCAGTTTCGTCACCATTTTCGGATTCAAAGGCTGTTGTTGTTCAAAATCCAGATGGTACTTATGAATGGGATACACAATCCGATGATACCTCGAATCATGCCTATATGGTAGAATTATATGATGAGGTAGCTGCAACGATTGATGCTGTGTACTCAAGTGAAGAAAGTGCATCTGAGATAGTACAGAAGAATATGTGTAATGTTGCTGAGACAGTAAGATCTGAGAGTTAACAAATGACTGCAGTAAAAGCATCTGAGGAAAAGGAAGAGTCATCAAATCCTGTTGATGACATTTCCATGAAGAGCATTGAAAAGCAGATGAAGAACTTTGTGATACCTGAAGGTATGACAACTGAAGACTTTGTTGCACACATGGCAGATTGCAAGGCCGCAGATCAAAAGGGAGAACCAAGGAAGCCTATCAGTCTTTGGTATGTTGACAGTGGATGCTCTCGGCACATGACAGGGGACAAGAACGTTTTGTCCAATTATGAAGATGTAAATGGTTCGTATGTTAGTTTCGCAGGTCCCAAGGGCGGCAACATCTCGGGCCAAGGTGATGTTGTCAATGGGAAGATTACGCTGGAAAAGGTCAATTATGTGGAACAGTTATCACATAATTTATTAAGTGTTTCTCATATTTGCGACAAGGGTAACACTGTCCATTTTAATGAGAAAGAAGCACTTATATTGAAACCAGGATATGTTATTCCTGAAGACTGGATCCTGCTGAAAGCTCCTAGGAAGAGAGACATCTATGGCCTTGTGTTAGGTGTTGATAATCCAGATGAGTCTTTTTGCTTGTTATCAAAAGCAAATGAATCTGAATCGTTATTATGGTATAGAAGAATGAGACATATAAATTTCCGAAAGATGAATGACATTGTCAAACATGGTTTGGTTGAAGGCGTTCCGATGAAGCGGTTTGGAATGGAAGACAAATGTGTACCTTGTTTGAAAGGTAAACAGCAAAAGTCTGCACATAAACCGAAACAAGAAAATTCTATTGTCAATCCTTTCGAGTTACTTCACATGGATTTATTTGGTCCAGTAAATGTAAGAAGTATCGATGGGATGTATTACTGTTTGGTGGTTACTGATGATTACTCGAGATTCTCATGGGTATTCTTTCTTAAATCGAAAGATGAAACTCCGCAGATTTTGATAAATTTCTTTGTTGAAACTGAAAACATTTATGGAGTTCGTGTTAAGAGAATCAGGAGTGACAACGGAACTGAATTCAAGAATAATGTGATGGATGTCTTTTGTTTGTCAAAGGGAATCCAACATCAATACAGTTCTCCGTATGAACCACAATAGAATGGAGTTGCTGAAAGGAAGAATAGGACTCTAATCGAGACAGCCAGAACTATGCTTGCAGATTCAAGGCTTCCTACTCTTTTTTGGGCGGAAGCGGTGAATACAGCTTGTCATATTTTAAATAGGGTTACTGTAGTTAAGCGTCATAATAAGACATGTTATGAGCTTCTACATAAAAAGAAACAGAATTTACAGAATGTTAAACTATTTGGTGTACCATGTACTTTTTTGAAGTGTCTACCTCAGTCAAAGTTTGATTCAAAGGTTGAAGAGGGATTTCTCATGGGTTATAAACCGGGAACATCAATTCGACGGGTTTACAACAAACAGACCGGCAAAGTTGATTTGGGAACAAATGTCAAGATTGTCAGTCATAAGCCCGCTGTTCATTCTGGAAGTGGAAACTTCGATTACGATAGTGTGTTTAGTTCACTACATGGTCCTGATTCTTATTCAGATCCTGAGACAATTGATGATGTGATTATTTTAAGAGATCACATGGATAATACTCCTATATCTCCGCCTACTCGGAATGTCGATACTACTCCAACCAATGTTCAGTCTACTACTGATGTTGATGAAAGTGGTAAGGACAAGGATAAGACACCAGATTCAGAAAATAATGAACCCGCAAACACTAGCTTGAAAATATTCTTGGTAATGCTACAGAACTTGTTCGAACTAGAAATCAGTTGAATAAGGATCTAACAAGTTTGTTTTGTGAAGTGAAAGGCACTGGCTTGATAACTGAGTGTTTATATTCTGGTTTCATTTCACAAATAGAACCTAAGAATGTTAAGGCAGCACTTCAAGATCCATGTTGGGTTGAAGCTATGCAAGAAGATTTAGCTCAATTTGAAAAATTGGAGTTTGGGACTTAGTAGATGTGCCTAGAGGTAAAGAACCGATTGGAACTCGTTGGGTATATAAATGCAAATGAGATGACAAAGGGATCGTTACTAGAAATAAAGCACGTTTGGTTGTTCAGGGGTTTGCACAACGAGAAGGATATGACTATAACGAAACTTTTGCACCGGTTGCTAGGATTGAAGCTATAAGGTTATTTTTAGCTTTTGCAAGTTTCAAAGGTATAAAAGTGTATCAGTTAGACGTTAAAAGTGCCTTCTTGTACGGTGAAGTTAAAGAAGAAGTGTATGTTCACCAACCATCAGGGTTTGAAGATCCGAATTATCTAAGAAGAGCATATCATTTGGATAAGGCTCTTTATAGATTGCATCAAGCACCCAGAGTGTGGTATGAAAAGTTGTCGACGCATTTGTTGACAAATGGTTTTACGAGAGGATCGATAGACAACACATTGTTTATCAAGTGGAAGAAGCGAGATTATCTAATTGTACAAGTTTACGTGGATGATATCATTTTTGGTTCATCTAATATAAAGATGTGCAAAGAGTTTGAAATGAGTATGAAAAATGTATTTGAAATGAGTGCTATGGGGGAATTACAATTTTTCCTCGGACTACAAGTAGATCAAAGGAAAGATGGATTCTTTATTCACCAGTCTACGTATGTCGATGACATCTTGGAGAGGTTTCAAATGTTAGAATCCAAGACATATGGTACTCCTATTCAGCAAAATCATGGTTTAGGGGTTCTTGATCCGAAAGATGAACTTGTGGATGCAACTTATTATCATGCTATTATTGGCTCATTGATGTATCTGACTGCTTCGCGTCCAGATATTATGTTCGCTGTTTGTCTTTGTGCTAGATTTCAAGCTACTCCGAAAGAGTCACATTTGACGGCCGCAATGCGTATTCTACGTTATCTTAAGGGAAACCAAGGGTTGGTCTATGGTATCCAATGGGAGGAACGTTTGATTTTGTTGCATATAATGATTCGGAATTTGGCGGTTGTAACAATGACAGAAAGTCTACGACTGGAGGTTGTCAATTATTAGGAGGAAGATTAGTATCATGGCAATGCAAGAAGCAGACATGTGTTGCTTAGTCTTCATGTGAGGCAGAGTATATGGCTGCTGGTAGCTGTTGTTCCCAGGTATTGTGGATTCAGCAACAACTTTGTGACTAGGGTATGGATTTTCTTGATACTCCTATTAGAATAGACAATAAGTCAGCTATAGACATTACAAATAACCCTGTCATGCATAAGGTCACCAAGCATATTGATATTAGACATCATTTCTTGCGTGATTGTTCCCAAAAGAAGTTAATTCATTTGGAAAAGGTTATAACCGATGATAATTTAGTTGATCTGTATACCAAAGCATTTGATAAGACTCGATTTGAGAAGTTAATTCTTCTCAATGGGATGAAGAATGCTGACTCATATTAAATCTCTCAAAGAACTAATTTTGTAAGTTTGTGTCTGTAAATAACTAGAGTCATAAAAATACAAAAAGAGTTCTTAGTGTCATAAAAACCATAAAAATGTGAAAAATCAGAAAATGACAAAATATGGGAGAGATTTAAATTAATGCTGTCAGATGAGTAGAAGTGAGGATACTTAGCTTTTAAGTCTACTTAATCGTAATATAACTGCTTAGTTCAGTGATTACAATTTGGGATATATTGGTAGACACAAAGTAGCAAGGTTTCCTTAATCTGAACTTAAATTATATAATGTTCTTGTGGGAAACATATTCAGATATATGGCTGAGAATGCTTGCTTTTCAGTAATGAATTGATCTAGTCCTTAAATTTTGTGAAAGATCTAGCATTACTATAAGATTTGTTCAATATATAGGCAAAAACCTTTACCAATCATAGCATGAAATGAATGCAAATGAAATGAATGGAAATTAAAGGGCTAATGTGGTCTTTGAGATTCGGACAAGTATGTCCTCGGGGTGTCTTTGTATACATAGCCTACCTAAAGCTTCCAACTTGGGATAGGTTGTCAGAAAGTTCGCTACATGAGTCTCATAGAAAATCACGGGTTCCTTATAAATAATGAAATGCAAAAGCAAATACGTTAAATCACAAAGTAATTATATTCTGTTATCTAAAAAGTGTCTCATGATTTGTTAAAGATGTTTTTGAATATATATTGAATATTTGTTATCTTCGTGCTTGTATCGATTACGGAAGTATATCTGAATGTGGGTCACATAAGTTCGCAAACTATTCAATGGCATATTAGGCTACTCGGGTTACATGGTGACTGTCCTTGGCCAGGGTATGTCGAAAGTGTCATAATTCATAGGAAACTGGAAGTATCGAGTGTTTAAGAGGACAAATATACCGGTAATCGTGGTTGAATCAGTGTGCATAATTAATAATAAGAGAACTATTTCTCACTTGCAGACTTATGTAAATGCTAATCTGATCTAATCTGCAGAAACTTAGAATTTCTTGTAAATAAATAAAGTAGCTTAGTTTATTTTTATTTATAATTTTATTTTTTATTTTTATTTTGTTTCTCTTTATTTTTATTCTTGTAATAAATGTCAGTTTGTGTGTCAAACTAGTTCTTATTGCACGAGAGATATAATAAGCATTAAAAGTTACTAGCCTGGTGCCTGCGCGTTGCAGCGGCTAAACGGTAATGACAATATGAAAGATGCATAAGATTTAGGTGAGGCGACGATGATAATTGCAAACCAAACACTTGTGTTAATCCTTAAAAGTTACCATGATAATAGGTAGTAATTTCCACACCCATTATGAATGGGTCAAATTGAGGTGTGGTTATCCAAAAAAGAATCAAATTAAAAGTGACAAATTCTGCCTATAAAAGATACTTGCAACAATTTAGTTGTATAAAAGATAGAAAAAAAGGGGCTTTCATAACATATTTCCCAACTGACCAAAGTATATTGTCTACGAAAAAGGCTAAATTCACTAATGCAACAAACAAAAGGCTAGTCTCATCAACGACTTTTACATCCGTGCACATGGTATCTTCGACGACAAAGGTCTGACGTTCAAATATTCATACAAACCCATGGCCAGCAGTTTGAGTGACCTGAAATCAAGCAGGTCAGCACTAAAATCATAAGCACTAAAATCATAAGCTGAAAATAAAGCATTGTTATTAATGTTTCGGTCCAATCTAAAAGGAACCTAGCATACAGTATTAAAGTAATAAATAATAATACAGTAAACTAACCCGAATAAAATGAGCATACCGCGTTAGATGGACCAGTAATAATGCTGGAACCTGAATAAACTGCGAAACAAAACAGTAAACTGTACATGAAGACATAGGTGGACCAGTAGATTCTCACATAATTACACTAACTTGACCATTTATTTTCCACCTCTACATAAAAGTGAGAGACCAATGTGCTGTAGTAGAAAACTATTGACAGCAAAACAAAGCCAAAGCCAAAGAGGATAAGGCTAATAGAGTCTTGGAAGTGACATTTGCTACATTAGCTTTCCCTGTTCCATCACAGCCACCTTGTTGCAAATGCCCCACACCTGCAAAGTCTAAGAATTTTCAATGACACGGTCATATTAATTTAATGCTGAATACTAAGCAAAGTAACATGAGTTTACAAATTCATGAAAATGGTTTTGGCCTTGGAACGGCCTAATAAATACTTCTGCAAATAATACTCGGTGCGAATAACTTATACTGGGTGAAAGGCTGTAGCATTTGACATATAATTACCTTATTGATCTTGTGCTGATGAATGCTATTGAGGTCCTCATCTCCATCATTTGTCACAAATGCACCTCCCTCTGACTTCCCTTTTGCCATTGTGAATACTTATAGAAATAGACACAGAGAACACTAACAAAATTTAACTAATATGCAAAGATTTAAACTTATTAGTTGAAATACAGGTTGGGAAACGTATCGCAGAAACGTCATATGTTTATCATGTCTTCTTTTAAGTATAGAATACCATATATTATCTTTAAAGAATACGAAGTTCACACTTTCTATAAATACAACTCATCTTGTATACTCTAATAAATACATAGAACAAAAGCGAGACGCTTTTCATTGCATAAAGCTTGTATCACGTTAGACTCCTTACAAATTATATACCAAGGTCACTTTTAAAGAGATGCATCATGCTAACTACAACCAGGGTAAAGTACGAATTAGAGGATCAATAATTTTCATGATGCAGGTTGTAACAGTGACTCCGGAAAGGGTTCCTGCGCATGTAATTCAACAAAATCCTGTATTTTGCATTACACCACATCAAGTTAGCCAAGGGAATTTTTACAGAAACAATAAAACTTTTCATATAGGCAAAAACGACAGCAAATCTATTTTAAAAGTATAATGTTCTAGGGGACTCTAGTTGGATGCATCAAAAGAAAAAGAAAAAAAAAATCCACCAACTCTAATAGATTTCACCATAACAAATAAGACAATAACACAAGATCAGCTAATGAATACGACATACCATCCTGCTAATCAGATGCATAGAACTTAGAACTTTAAACATACAAATGCCACATCTAAAATCAGTGAGAATATCACTCTTGGAGAGTTGTAGTTACAGTAACATAACCTGAATACTGATTCAATCAACATCTTGTGGCTGTCGAGTCAGCTGCAATCTCATACTTTTATTCTCATAAAATACATAATCACACTTGTTAAACACAGGTTAAATAGGAAGCCTTTTAGTATATGTTTGGTTTTGGGAAAAGTAATACATATTGTTGTTGGTTACCAACATTGTTAAAGATATATCCATAAAAAAGTAAAATTATCACTACACAAAAAGTTATGCATAAAAAAAAAGCAAATTAAAATATTTTGACTCAAACCCATTTAGAAACATAGAACATACTATAAATATTTTCTTGCGCAGAGGCCGGAAAGTTGGCTTCTGCTTAAAATACAAAGTGAAACAATTACTATGACAGCTGTGACTACACAATAACAGCTATGATTAATACCACCCGTGCTGTATCATTTTTTGCCTGCACAAATTGAAACATTTAATAATGAATGATGTAGCATGTACAATAGGTTTCTAGATACTTGTAGTTCAAGAATGAAGAACTTACTGTTGCTAGCTTATGTGACAGAACAATACTCACCTCGTCTCCTTTCTTAAATTTCTCCTGCCAAATGAAAAAAATTCCAAACCATAAAAATTAAATCCGAATTTTTAAACTTGTTATGTACGGAACCAATGCAATATTTATTGCATAACACCTCCTTACATAAATATATACAGACACTTTTTATTGCCATGATCTTATTACAGGTAACTACATTAGACACAAACATTTTTGCAATAATATCTCTATGGAACTCAAATCCTAGAATTGCCTAATAGATTCAAAATTAAATCCTTAAAACTATCATGACTACCAAATACCTAATACATATGTGTTAGAATATCAATCTTCTTTAAATCAATCAAACAGCTTTAGATTTTCATTAACGCGCATTGGATTCCCAACCCAACCCTGGATATTCAAAAAAAGATGTCAACTCGATGCAGAACCTTTCCAACCCGGCAACAATTATAAGCAGTGGTGGCAACTCAGAAGACCCATATAAAAAGCACCAAAACAATCAAAACCCGACTCTTTGAGTCATTTTATCAAACACATTGCGTGCATGACCAAACATTATTTTTATAAGCAGTTTGTACTTTGTAGAAGACAAAAAAGAAAAAAAAATTCAATCTTTAAAATTCAACGCCGAACAAATTCAAAACAAATCATAAATGTATAGTAAAAATTTAAATTTATAAAAAATATAAAAAAAATTATAATAGATTTATGATGGCATCAGTTTGATTGTAATTTGTGGTTGCCGCGCTATTGATCTGTAAATAATATTTAAAACTAAAATATAATAGATTTATAGTACGGGAATAATGATAAGATACAATAATAATGCATACATACCGTATCTATTGTGTGGATTGAAAACGAAAGAATCGCATGGATTCAAAACGAAAGAATCGCATGGTGAAAGTTTAATCACTTTCATTGGCCAGATTGACATATGAAATATATAAATGCACTAAATCAGAAAGAGGTGAAGAATATGAGAGGTGGAGATGGCGTATATGGTGGCGGGTGGC
The DNA here is from genome assembly GCF_010389155.1 of Erigeron canadensis. Lineage (NCBI taxonomy): Eukaryota > Viridiplantae > Streptophyta > Magnoliopsida > Asterales > Asteraceae > Erigeron > Erigeron canadensis. Next base: position 14,582,163 of record NC_057766.1, on the reverse strand, counting down.
GACATATATCTGATTTTTCAAATTATGCGATGGGGATGGCGGCGTTGAGTGCCCCCTGTGATGTGGTGATGCCAATTTATGGCAGCGGTGGTGATGGACGGCGCTGATGGTGTTGATGGAAGGCAGTGGTGATGAAAGGCGGTGGCTGAATATTCGTGTGTGTCTTTCGGTTTGGCAGACAAATAGAGGAAATAAGGAGTGTGTATTTTATTTGTGAGTAGGGGTACTTTTGGTAAAAAAAAATTGCTTAATTTCTTAATCTCAATACCCTTTATAAGGGTTTATAGATAATTCTTAGTGCATTATATAAGTCTTGTTGCTTACGGTATAAATGTGTAAAAGATGGATTTTCTAATTAATACATAAGTTGTTTAATTTAGAAAATGAAATGTTTTGATAATTGAAAAGTCAAAATATTTTTGAATGTGTTTCAAGTAATTTTTTTCTGAAATTTCAATTGTTAGTGGTTGATATGTATGCTTGACAAAGATTGGACTTGCCTTAGATCTTGTAATGATTGCTAGGTTAAGATTTTGGTTGTTTTGCATATTTACGATATTTTTATTATTGTTTTTGATGCATTGATGAAGTTTGTTAAGTGTGCAGGTTACAGATAATAAACTCATGTTAAATGTCGTTGGCATCAAAAATTTCAGATTGTGATTGGAGGCAAAATTGTTTTCGCTTGCTTATTAGAATTGCATTGCGATGGACAATAAAAGCCTCTCAGAAATTGCTTCTACAGACTGTGTTACAAGGATGGATTGTCTTGTGTTTAACCTAAGACTTAGAGTGATAGATTATCATTGTATTATCAAGATCACAACCTAAGATGTAATGTGATAGGTTGTTGATATGATATTTTGCTATATTGTAATGCAAACTTACATTAAAATGATTTGCATTGTTGAGTTACACATCAATGAAGAAATGATCGATTTTATGTCAAGATAATAATGTAAGATTTATTTGATATATTATTGTGATGACAAGTTAGTATGAATGATTTACGATAGCATATTCGAGTAGATACAGGTTCTTAGTAACGAGTATCTACATGTTTATATTTCTGGAATTTCTCCTTGTTTACATTTCTGGAAAATTCGTGAAATTTGGCTAAGGAATGCACCTTATGTGGTTTAAAATCTGAAAATTCGAAATCACCTCGTGCTGATGTCAGCATGCCTCGCGCTGACGTCATCACTGTAACAACCGTCTTAGAAATGTAGTAAATAAAATCCACAAATTTTATCTAAGTTCTTGACGTGCTTTAGACTTAAGATATATGCTCACCTGAAGGTCAATTCAATCTTAAATCTTGAATTATAAGACGAGTTTATGATTTATTATGACAAAATACTAGATTTCGAGTCGTAAACGATCGTATTAAAGGAAGTTCTATTCCAAAAATGTTCACAAATAGTCCCTACATTTATTAGGTTCATTTAATATTGGAAACCTATAAATAGAAGATCTTAGAATGAGAAACTCATTCTCCCATCTTCTCTATCTTTCTTCACTCTCTCTTTAAAAACACACACTTGTAGCCACCGTTTTCATACACAAAAATCACCTTTTGATTTTGGATTGTTAAACCAAAATTTCTTGTACTTTTAGCTTCCTTGTGATAATCAAAACATATTTCTAGCATCAAATTTCAGGTAACAACAACAAATTTTGAGTTTTTGATCAAAATAAAAGTGTACTTTTTCAAGTTTATGTTCTTGATGATTTGGTCCATTTTTGATGTGAAAAACATGTTAAAAGTTAATGGGTTTGAGTCTAAATGTGTTTAGTAACCTTTTTGTGAACAAATTTGGGTCATAACATGCTTTAATCTACAAAACCCATTTTTAAAAATAAGGGAAAACTTGTTCTTGATGTGCCACCCCTTAATCATGTTATAGATGGTCTTGAAATCGTTAAAAGTGTTGATAGTTAGTGTTATTATCTATATATGTACTAGTTTGAATGTTCTAACAAGCCCCGGAATCGATCTAGATCTTCATAATATAATTCAGTTCTTGTTTCAGCTCGTTTTGGTGATGAAACGGTCTCCCTAGGTTGATCTCCCTAGGACGATCTTGTCAAGATCGTCCTGGGCAACCTTTTGATTTTTGGTTCCTACTCGTATGTTCTTGTGTGATGTGTGTTGTGTTGGTACGTTTAATGGGTAACCGATCCTTCGGATTGGTTTAGCTCAAACACACGATCATGAAACGATCTTGTGTCTTGTTCATGTCTTAAAAATGAAACGATCTTGATGCTTGTTTTCTAAAACGATCTTGATGCTTGTCTTCTAAAACGATCTTGAGTCATGAAAATGAGACGATCTTGGCCCTTCTTCAGTGGGACGATCTTGAAGGACGACCTTGTCCTAGAAGCAGCTAGGACGATCCTGACTTGGCAAATGGGACGATCTCGACTGTCCAGTGAAACGATCTTGGCATCCAAAACCCTAGACGATCTTGTGTTCATCATATAACAACACATACTTGTTCTATATCATACCACATTTGATCCTTAACCATCTAATCAGTTCATAACAACATCATTACTTGATTTAACACATCAAAGGCTGATTATTAACACCAAGGCTAGTTCATAATTCGATCTAAGACGACGTACAAAGTGCAAACCCTAATTAAGTACAATAAGGACATGTTCTATGACTAATTGATTTGAGATTCTAAAGACTAAAGTTCATTACTAAAGGCACATACAACTCATTATTATGATAAGTACTTATGTGTGAGTTCAAAGACGTTCATTTCTAGTCTAGTTTATGTAAAACACTTTTGAGTCAAAACGTTCAAAGATCCTTAAGGGACCAAATCATCAGTTTATCAAGGACAACTCAGTGAATAATTAATCACAAGAACTAATACATGTATCCATCTATGCTCAATGGTTTGTGATTAGGATGACATCAAGATATACTTGGATTCGAATAGATATATCTTACTTATATCTGTGCTCATACTTTGTGCTTATAAACTACGCTTGTAGCAGATCACTGTGAGTCTTCGTAGCCCCTTTTTTCCATACTTATATTTTGGGGTGAAAGGAATACTATCCATGCTTTTATATATGCCGTAACTACTTTTACTACGCCATGGCTATTTGACTACTTGTTACATATTAGCCGGTCCTGTAGAGGATTGTGTGTGCTCGATTGATACTATTAGCCGGTCTTGTTGAGGATTGTGTGTGCTCGATTGATACTATTAGCCGGTCCTGTAGGGGATTGTGTGTGCTCGATTGATACTATTAGCCGGTCCTGTTGAGGATTGTGTGTGCTCGCTTACTTATGTGCAAGTCGATCTTTAGCAATTACATACTACTTTACAATTGAATTCTATTGACGGCATAAAACACTTTTATACAATTTGTTTATATACTCAAACCTACGAACTCACCAACCTTTGTGTTGACACGTTTAAGTATTCCTTTCTGGTAATCAAGCTAATCGTGGCTAGGATTGGTAGCATGGGACTCTTAGCAGACTGCAGGCTAGGTTTTGATGTTTGCATGCTCTGGTTATGCTTGTTGGCAATATGCCTAACCGTTTTCCCTGCGTGGGAACTTATTGTACTTTTATTTGAATGCTTGGTTGAATTGGTGTGAGATGACTACTATTATGCTTGTTTGGTTATGAAATTTACTATTTATGCATAATGTATGCACACATTTATTATTCCTATGTAACATCCATGTGCGCGTGTGCTTTATCTTAAATTCCGAGTTTTCCGTCTTAGTCGGGGTGTTACAGATTGGTATCAGAGCCAGGTTATAGTGAATTAGGTGGTTTTGCCTAGACTATAACTTAGGAACCGCACGTAGCATGCATGATAGGATTTATGTGTGCGTTCAACCTCTATGAATCTTATCTATATCTGCGATATTCATGCTATTGTATTCATTCATGCGCAGACCTTAGAACCATGCTACCTTGCCACGTGTACTCATGCTATTGGTATTCGAACCATGAGATGTGATAAAATTTAAATAATGATAATAAGTTAGCGAAATGACGTGTGGTTAGCAAGGAAGTATGGCGATATATCATCACAGAAAAGCCTGATCAACTTTTCGCGTGTGGTATATTTTCTATGGAATTGATGGCAACATGGATCATGCCTAAGATAGTTGGAGTGTGGTAGCAATCCTGGGATGCTCAATGGGTGTTGGTCGGGTGGAGGGTTAGCCGCTGGTACACCCTGTATACATACCTTTGCCAATACCTGGAGAGCATATCAGTACGGTGAACCGACCATGCATTAGATGTACTAGAGGTGTGGAGGGTTAGCCGCTGGTACACCCTGTATACATACACCGCTAGTGCAATGGATGTAGGTGTTAGATCCGAACCGCACTTTGGCTGTCAAAAGTTAATCGGATTTAAAAGTTAAGTTTAAGTTAAAATGGTTATACTATTCATCTTGCGAACTATCTCTCATGAATTGAATATTCTATTGCGATGTTACTCTGTACTGCATGATTGATATAGATGTTAATGTTTACCCTCAGATATAATGCTTGATTTCTTGTATGGGATTCTAGAAAACTAACATGAGTGTGCTGAGAGTGCATAATTGACATCACGAACGACTATTTCCACATTCTAACGCCGATCCCGTCTTTTGCTAATATAGGAAAATGGTGCGAACAAGAGCAAACCCGAATGTCGAAGCTCAAGAAAATGGTGTTGGTCGTGGTAATCCTGGAGGTGGTCGTGGCAACCCGAGAGGAGGTCGTGGGGTTCAACAAGGAAGAGGTCGTGGTAGAGGTCGTGGTGGCCGTGGTGATGGCATGGGCTATGGTGAGAACCCTGATTTGGCCACTATCATTGCTGAACAGTTGGTGGCTTCAATGCCTACTATCATTGAACAAGTGGCTGCTGCAATGGGTGCTGTCCCGAATCAGAACCGAAGAGCACCTGAAGTTGAAGCTGAACATGTAAGAGTTGCACCGCAACAAGTGAATCAAGAACCAAAGAACTTTGATCCCGAAGTGGAGTTTGTTGATGATGGTGTGTATGTGGTCCCTGGACCCAGAAGATTTCCTAGAAATGATGAGTATGCTGTGGAGAGGAGAGGTTGCAGTTACACCGAGTTTAAGAAGTGTGGTCCACCAGATTACAATGGAAGAGGAGGAGCTAGTGTGTTTATGAAATGGTTGGAGAAACTGGAAGCAGTCATGGACATAAGTAAATGTCCATCTAATCATTGAGTAAGATTCACTGGAGGTTCATTCACCGATGATGCACTGTCCTGGTGGAACACTTTGTTAAGAGCCCGTGGAAGAACTACCACTTTCGAAACCCCATGGGACCAGTTTAAAGAGATGATGCAGAAGATTGAGCAGGAGTTTTGGCACCACACCATGGTGGGATCCGGTCATGCAGAGTATACTAGCAAGTTTCAAGAGTTGGCTAGATTGGTACCACACTTGGTGACTTCTGAGTCAAAATTGATTGAGAGGTACATCTATGGTCTCATTCCTCAGATTCGCAACACAATGACTGGCATTCCTCTTTACTCGCTTGAAGAAGCTTTTCGAAGAGCCAGTGCTATGACTGATGACTTGGTTAGGGCTGGGACACTGACAAGGACTGCAGAGAAGAAGAGAGACCTTGGTGAAGTTAGCAAGAGGAGAGATTTCAGGAGCGATAAGAGGGTCAGAGTTGGAAAGGTGTTTGCAGCTGTTGAGCTAGGACAGAAGGCATATGTTGGCCAATTTCCTCAGTGTGCCACTTGTACTTATCATCACTCCACAGCAGTGCCATGCCGATTTTGTCAGAATTGTCAGAAGTTTGGGCATTTGGCTAGAGATTGTAGGGTAGCCAGAGTTCCCACCGCACCACTGAATGTCGCTCCAAGAAACTTCAGAACTCCTCCAGCTAATCAGAGAGCCTGTTATGAGTGTGGCAGCACTGATCACTACCGCAATGCTTGCCCAAGAGTTTTTAGGCGACCCGCCCCAGCCGCAGCCAATCAGAATCCTCTACAGATTGCAACACCTAATCCTCCCAGAGTTAACCAAGCCCAGCAGGCCAGGGGCCGAGTCTTTGCCTTGAATGCTATGGAAGCTGCTAATGATCCAAACGTCGTCACGGGTACATTTCTCTTAAACAATCATCTAGCTATTGTGTTATTCGATTCAGGTGCCGACTACAGCTTTATCTCCACTAACTTTGTGTGCACTATTAACGTGAAACCCATTCGTACCCATGCTTGCTATGAAATAGAGGTAGCTAGTGGTGGAACCTCTAAACTTGACCAAATTGTGCCAAAATGTGTGTTAACACTAGATACTCATTCATACTATATAGATCTAATCCCATTCGAAATGGGTAGTTTCGATGTAATAGTGGGGATGGATTGGTTATCCCTGGTAGATGCAACCATCGTATGTCGTGCAAAACTCCTTAGAATTCCCTTAAGTGGGGGAGACGTACTAGAAATCCAAGGTGAACGACCCGAGTCTCACAAACGAAACCTAATGAGCACAACAACAGAAGTAACTAGACTAGCGGACATCCCTATAGTTCGTGAATTTCCCGATGTATTTCCTGACGATGTTCAGGGATTGCCTCCGTCTCGACAAGTAGAATTCCAAATTGATCTCGTACCTAATGCAACTCCAGTAGCAAAGGCACCCTACCGTTTAGCTCCTTCTGAGATGCAGGAACTCGCGGCACAGTTACGAGTGCTACAAGACAAGGGTTTCATTCGGCCAAGTTCATCACCATGGGGTGCACCGGTACTGTTTGTAAAAAAAAGGACGGATCTTTTCGCATGTGCATAGATTATCGTGAGCTCAACAAGTTAACCGTTAAGAATCGATATCCTCTACCGCGCATTGATGATTTGTTTGATCAGTTGCAAGGCGCAAAGTATTTCTCAAAGATCGATCTTCGTTCGGGCTACCATCAGTTAAGGGTTCGCGAAGAAGATGTGCCAAAGACAGCATTTAGCACGAGATATGGACACTTTGAGTTCTTGGTGATGCCGTTTGGTTTAACGAATGCGCCTGCCGTTTCTATGGACTTGATGAACCGCGTATGTGAGCCCTACTTAGATCAGTCCATCATTGTGTTCATTGACGATATTCTCATCTACTCAAAGACTAAGAAAGAGCATGAAGTTCACCTGAGAGAAGCTTTAGAACTTCTGAGAGCTGAAAAGTTGTACGAAAAGTTCTCGAAATGTGAATTTTGGTTAGAAGAGGTGAAGTTTTTGGGTCATGTAGTTGACAAGGATGGGATAAAGGTTGACCCCAGCAAAATAGAAGCAGTAGAGAAGTGGAGAAAGCCAGAAACACCGACAGAGATCAGACAATTCCTTGGATTAGCAGGCTACTATCGACGATTTATTGAGAACTTCTCAAAGATCGCACAACCTCTTACGTTGTTGACGCACAAAGATAGAAGCTTCGATTGGGGAGAGAAACAAGAAGAGGCTTTCAGAATTTTGAAGGAGAAGTTATGTAATGCACCGGTCTTAAGTCTTCCAGAAGGAAACGATGATTTTATTGTTTATTGTGACGCGTTGGGTCAAGGCTTAGGATGTTTGCTAATGTAGTGAGGCAAGGTCATTGCATATGCCTCTCGTCAATTGAAGATTCACGAAAAGAATTACACGACTCACGATTTGGAGTTGGGAGCTATCGTTTTCGCACTCAAATGTTGGAGACACTATCTATATAGGACAAAGAGTGTAATATACACGGATCATAAGAGCCTTCAGCATATCTTTACCCAGAAAGACCTTAATATGCGCCAGAGACGATGGTTAGAGTTGTTTAGCGATTACGATTGTGAGATTTGATATCATCCTGGGAAGGCAAACGTAGTAACAGATGCTTTGAGTAGGAAAGAGAGAGTTAAACCACGACGAATTCGAGCCATGAGTATTACCGTGCACAACAGTCTGAAGGATAGAGTAATTGGGGCACAAGTAGAAGCAAACATGAAGGAGAATGTTGACATGGAAGGATTGGGAGGTATGATAGAACGATTTACTCAAAGAAATGATAGAGGACTGTACTTTTGCGATCGGTTGTGGATAACACTGTATGGAGACTAAGGAAATTGATAATGGATGAAGCGCACAAGGCAGGGTACTCTGTACACCCGGGGATAGATAAGATGTATCAAGACTTGCGAGATTTATTTTGGTGGCCAGGAATGAAAAACGATGTGGCGATTTATGTGAGCAAGTGTCTAATGTGCTTGAAGGTTAAAGCAGAACATAAGAAGCCAGGAGGACTACTAACACAACCAGAGCTTCCCAGTTGGAAGTGGGAAAAGATTACTATGGATTTTGTCACGAAGTTACCAAGAACAAGTAGTGGTAAAGATGCAATATGGGTGGTGGTAGATGAACTGACTAAGTCAGCGCATTTCATACCCATACGAGAAGATTACTCAATGGAGCAGTATGCACGCCTGTATCTTAAAGAGATTGTAGTTAAACACGCCTGTATCTAAACACGGCGTCCCTGTATCAATCATTAGTGATAGGGATAGTCGATTTACCTCAGGATTTTGGAGATCGTTACAACGAGCTTTGGGAACGCGAATCGATATGAGCACAACCTACCATCCGCAGTCAGATGGACAGAGCGAGAGAACGATTCAGACACTAGAAGACATGCTAAGAGCCTGTGTCATAGACTTTGGAGGAAGTTGGGATACTCATCTCCCATTAGTCGAATTCTCATATAATAACAGCTATCATGCAAGTATTGGGTGTCCACCTTATGAGGTCTTGTATGGTAGGAAATGTCGATCCCCGCTTGCATGGCACGAAGTGGGAGACATGCAACTAATAGGTCCAGAGATCATCCTCGAAACTACCGAAAGAGTTGCTCAAATCAAGGAGAACCTTCTGAAAGCAAGAGACAGACAAAAGAAATATGCAGACAACCGAAGGAAACCTTTAGAGTTTCAGGTTGGTGATCGAGTGATGCTCGAAGTTTCGCCTTGGAAGGGCGTAGTCAGATTCATTAAGAAGGGAAAATTAGCTCCAAGATACGTTGGACCGTTTGAGATCGTAGAGCGCATTGGTGCAGTAGCTTACCGTTTGAAACTTCCCCAAGAACTAAGTAATGTACACGATGTCTTGCACGTATCAAACCTCAAAAAGTGTCTAGCCGACGAAACAACATATATTCCTTTGATCGAGATACGAGTAGATAGTAACCTAAGCTTCAAGGAAGAACCCGTTGAAATTTTGGAACGAGAAGTCAAAAAGCTCAAGAGACATAAGTATACCATTGTGAAAGTTCGTTGGAACTCCCGTAGAGGCCCAGAATTCACTTGGGAACGAGAAGATCAGATGAAGCTTAAGTATCCACACCTATTCACTTAACTTAATATCACAGTCTAGTAATATCACAGTCTAACTTGATACTTGACGTTTGCTATGCGATATGATACTCGAAACTCAATGTGAAGCATACTACTTGTTACTTTTAGTGTGATTACATACTTAGAACTAAACGTGTAACTTGATGCTTGTAAACTTGGTGTGCAATCGAAACATGTAACATGACGTGTAATTCGAATTTCGGGACACAATTCCTTTAAGTGGGGGATAATGTAACAACCGTCTTAGAAATGTAGTAAATAAAATCCACAAATTTTATCTAAGTTCTTGATGTGCTTTAGACTTAAGATATATGCTCACCTGAAGGTTAATTCAATCTTAAATCTTGAATTATAAGACGAGTTTATGATTTATTATCACAAAATACTAGATTTCGAGTCGTAAACGATCGTATTAAAGGAAGTTCTATTCCAAAAATGTTCACAAATAGTCCCTACATTTATTAGGTTCATTTAATATTGGAAACCTATAAATAGAAGATCTTAGAGTGAGAAACTCATTCTCCCATCTTCTCCATCTTTCACTCTCTCTCTAAAAACACACACTTACAGCCACCATTTTCACACACAAAAATCACCTTTTGATTTTGGATTGTTAAACCAAAATTTCTTGTACTTTTAGCTTCCTTGTGATAATCAAAACATATTTCTAGCATCAAATTTCAGGTAACAACAAATTTTGAGTTTTTGATCAAAATAAAAGCTTACTTTTTCAAGTTGATGTTCTTGATGATTTGGTCTATTTTTGATGTGAAAAACGTGTTAAAAGTTAGTGGGTTTGGGTCTAAATGTGTTTAGTAACCTTTTTGTGAACAAATTTGGGTCATAACATGCTTTAATCTACAAAACCCATTTTTGAAAATAAGGGAAAACTTGTTCTTGATGTGCCACCCCTTCATCATGTTATAGATGGTCTTGAAATCGTTAAAAGTGTTAATGGTTAGTGTTATTATGTATATATGTACTAGTTTGAATGTTCTAACAAGCCCCGGAATCGATCTAGATCTTCATGATATAATTCAGTTCTTGTTTCAGCTCGTTTTGGTGATGAAACGGTCTCCCTAGGACGATCTCCCTAGGACGATCTTGTCAAGATCGTCCTGGGCAACCTTTTGATTTTTGGTTCCTACTCGTATGTTCTTGTGTGATGTGTGTTGTGTTGGTACGTTTAATGGGTAACCGATCCTTCGGATTGGTGTAGCTCAAACACACGATCATGAAACGATCTTGTGTCTTGTTCATGTCTTAAAAATGAAACGATCTTGATGCTTGTTTTCTAAAACGATCTTGATGCTTGTCTTCTAAAACGATCTTGAGTCATGAAAATGAGACGATCTTGGCCCTTCTTCAGTGGGACGATCTTGAAGGACGACCTTGTCCTAGAAGCAGCTAGGACGATCCTGACTTGGCAAATGGGACGATCTCGACTGTCCAGTGAAACGATCTTGGCATCCAAAACCCTAGATGATCTTGTGTTCATCATATAACAACACATACTTGTTCTATATCATACCACATTTGATCCTTAACCATCTAATCAGTTCATAACAACATCATTACTTGATTTAACACATCAAAGGCTGATTATTAACACCAAGGCTAGTTCATACTTCGATCTAAGACGACGTACAAAGTGCAAACCCTAATTAAGTACAATAAGGACATGTTCTATCTCGATTATCCAAGTACGAGTTCTATGACTAATTGATTTGAGATTCTAAAGACTAAAGTTCATTACTAAAGGCACATACAACTCATTATTACGATAAGTACTTATGTGTGAGTTCAAAGACGTTCATTTCGAGTCTAGTTTATGTAAAACACTTTTGAGTCAAAACGTTCAAAGATCCTTAAGGGACCAAATCATCAGTTTATCAAGGACAACTCAGTGAATAATTAATCACAAGAACTAATACATGTATCCATCTATGCTCAATGGTTTGTGATTAGGATGACATCAAGATATACTTGGATTCGAATAGATATATCTTACTTATATCTGTGCTCATACTCTGTGCTTATAAACTACGCTTGCAGCAGATCACTGTGAGTCTTCGTAGCCCCCTTTTTCCATACTTATATTTTGGGGTGAAAGGAATACTATCCATGCTTTTATATATGCCGTAACTACTTTTACTACTCCATGGCTATTTGACTACTTGTTACATATTAGCCGGTCCTGTAGAGGATTGTGTGTGCTCGATTGATACTATTAGCCGGTCCTGTTGAGGATTGTGTGTGCTCGATTGATACTATTAGCCGGTCTTGTAGGGGATTGTGTGCTCGATTGATACTATTAGCCGGTCCTGTTGAGGATTGTGTGCTCGCTTACTTATGTGCAAGTTGATCTTTAGCCATTACATACTACTTTACATTTGAATTCTATTGACGGCATAAAACGCTTTTATACAATTTGTTTATATACTCAAACCTACGAACTCACCAACCTTTGTGTTGACACGTTTAAGTATTCCTTTCAGGTAATCAAGCTAATCGTGGCTAGGATTGGTAGCATGGGACTCTTAGCAGACTTCAGGCTAGGTTTTGATGTTTGCATGCTCTGGTTATGCTTGTTGGCAATATGCCTAACTGTTTCCCCTGCGTGGGAACTTATTGCACTTTTATTTGAATGCTTGGTTGAATTGGTGTGAGATGACTACTATTATGCTTGTTTGGTTATGAAATTTACTATTTATGCATAATGTATGCACACATTTAGTATTCCTATGTAACATCCATGTGCGTGTGTGCTTTATCTTACATCCCGAGTTTTCCGCCTTAGTCGGGGTGTTACAATCACGAAGCCCACGAAGTTAGTCTTCGGCCCGGCCCATAGTGATTCGAATATAAATACGGGTTTAACATTAATTAATTACTTTTATCCGAAAGTTAAACCCTAAATATTACCACACGAAGCAGCTACCTCGTGCCACTATTCATTCATCCCCTTTTCGATCGATTTCATCCTCTTTTCGTGTTTATCATCCAGGATTTTTGGTAATTTCATGATCTACGATGGAATATTGATGTTCTTAACTTCAAAATCAACAGATTTAAGTAGTTATAATGCCCGATTTTTTAATCTACCTCGCGTGAACAGTACCACGAACGAACTAAGGATTAGATCTTTGATATTTGATGATTTGGACTAAAATTGGACTTAAAATTGGATTAATTGTTGTTTGTACATCTTAAATCTAACAAAAGTTCACATTAACATGTTTAAAATCAAGATTAATTGAGGAATCTATGGTTCGGTTACTATTCACATGAAGCACGGAGAACTTTCACTTCGTGTTCATCTAAATCGATTTTTGATTGTTTTCTAGGCATTAAGACACCAATATGCATGATTAACAAGTCTACGTTGATGATTAATTTTGAATTCACTCAAATTGGTTATCATATGGAGATGTTACTCGTTTGAGATTTCTGGGTTTCATACTAGGCTCGTGCTGACGTCACGACAAGGGAAATCCTCCTCGTGATGACGTCATCACAAAGCAGACGAGCCAAAACCCTAATTTTTATTTTTGTTTATTCTAACCTTTGTTTTTCTTGTTGTTTTTGTCTATTTTTTTGCAGGTATGGCGGGACAAGGAAATAATGCTCGTGTGTTCGTCAAGGAGCACAATGCTGCACTCGATCTTAGCATTACACAGACGGGGTGCACTTCAGAGTTTCAGGGTGTCCTACAATTTCTTGCACGTTCTTGTGTTCATTTTGCAGTAACAGAGAACCCTCCGTTGGTGATTAGTCTCATTCGGGAGTTTTGGAACTCAGCCCATTCAGTGCAGATGGGTGCTCATACATACATTCGCACTACTGTTGGAGGACGTTCATTCTCATTTTCGGCTGGGGACTTACAGACAATTTTACACTTGGGTGATGTCGCGATAGAGCAAGGTCCGACTGTTGAAATTCTTGCTGCTGCTGGTGGTGATGATCAGGCTCAAGAAGATCCTCATGAAGAACGAGCTGATCAGTTTGAGGGACTAAATGATGTTCCTCTGTATGCTGGTGATCTAGAGCATGATTCTGATATGGATGCTCTCATGGAGGATATTGATGATCCTACGAATCTTGTACCACCATCTACTGGAGTTTCTACTTCTACCTCTGCTCCAATTGATGTTGATGTTGGTCCGTCTGAAGTCCCTGTTAACGTTGTTGAGGATTCAGAAGATGAAAAAGAGGAAGAAAGACTGCCGAAGCGAAGAAGAAGACATGCAAGATCTCAAGCTGAAGTTAATAGAGAGTTTGCTGCTTATTCTGAAGGCATGGAGAGGTCTCATGCACCTACTATTGGTGATACTCCATTAGTTGCTGCTTTAAGAGCTTCTGTCCCTGAGATTCCTGCTTCTGTGTCTGCTCCTTCTGCTGCTGGTGTTACTGTTAGGGAGAGAAGGTCGAGACCAAAGTTTATAATAAGGGGAATTGGTTCTCGCGCACAAGTTTTCACTGAGGCTACAACTGTTACGATTCCTGCTGCTCCGGAGTCTACAGTTCGTCAAGAGCCATGGCCGACACTTGTTGCTCCTAGGCCTTCATCTGCTCCTATTCAGGCGACAGTTCCTGTTTCTACTGTCATGGGACGTCTGTTGGCTCCTCTGCAAAGACCACAGATGCCTCCCACAGGAACTTTCAGTGCTCATATGCCTTCATTTGAAGCTACGATGCCACCTCAGGCATCTACATCTGATGTTGCTTCTACGTCACGTCCAGTTGTTCCGGTTCAAGTGCAGTTGAGTCGTTTATTTTCAGAGAAGAAGATGTTGGAGATGAGGGTTACAGTTTTGGCGAGTCAACTAAAGCTCCAAGCTGCTAAGCATCAGGAAGAGATGGACATGATGACTGCTCTTGTTCATTCTCTTGGTTCTAGACTTGACCAATTCTTGGCTCAAGGGGGAGATAAAGATGGTTGTAAGGATGATGAGTTTGCTAAGAAGACAAGAGATGATGATCATGAAGATCAAGATCAAGATCGAGCTCAAGATCCAAATCAACAACAAACAGATGGTGAGCCAGAGAATAGAGGTCAAGATCAAGATGCTGCTGATGATGCTATGGATACAGAGACTTGCAGATATTCAGGGGGAGTCATCAAGACAAAGAGAGTCAGAGATTGCTGGTACAGCTGGTGCTAGTACTTCTAGGATTCAAGATAAAGGAAAAGCTATGATGACCGCTCCAGATGCAGATCCTGATGATCTAGATAACAATGATGATGGGGAAGATTCCAATTCAGGTAACTTCGATTCTAATTCTGATAGAATACTAAGGGAGATAGTGAATGATCCTCATAATCATAAAGAAAAAGAAAATCTTAGCAAAGGATAGTGATCTACTCAGGATAGTAAGTCAACTAAGACTGATTCTACTACCAATGCCTCTACAGAGTCAGATTTGCAACCTTTAATTGTGCATAGACCAGAAAAGAGATTGGGATATGATCCACAGGCTCATATGAGAGCTAGAGCAGAGATTATGGATTATGATGATTATTATGATCCAGGATCACTTAGGGATCAAATGAAAGAACAGTTAGGGTTAACTCATACATCTTCAGAGTCAGAGTCAGATTCGGATTCAAATTCGGATTATGAACCTTAGTGCTAATGATTTTCATTTTTGTTTTTGTTTTTGTAATAATTATAAGATAAATATGAATGTATTTGTTACATTATATTTATGATATAATATTATTGTTGTAAGTTAAAATGGATAAAGATTATAAGATAAATATTAATGTAATTGTTACATTATATTTATGATATATTATTATTTATTTTAATTTATTTTATGTATTTATACAATTTATTATTTCTTGACTTATGATTTATGTTCTTTATCTTTGTATATGTAAATCGTTTGAATTGCAGATAAGATTCAAAGGATAGGTGCATTAGACGATCTTGATGCTGAAGAAGATCTAGAAAGTATCGATGATGAAGATTTGGAAGAAGGAGAGTTCATTACTTCGGAAGCTGATAGAAAAAGGTTGCTTGAGACACCTTATGACTTTGATCGTGTCTTTAATGAAGATGAAGTCATTCAAGTTGAACCAATAGCTGAAGTAGAACATCTTAATCTCAATCCAATCAGAGATAGTCCAGATGAACCTAAGAATGCTGCAAGTTTGAGATTTGCTGTATATGCAAATATAGTTGATTAAGGACATGACAGTATTTTTGATCTATACTGGAATATAGATGCTACGCGAGAGGTTGATCTTGGAAGATTTAATATACCTCCGGTGCAGCAAGATCATGAGTTTATTGTTAATAGACTAATTCCAGGTTATAGAGGACATACTGGTTTGATGATACGTGATGCGTATAAACCATCAATGTTTTGGGAATATGTCTCAGACAAGGATGCACCCAAATACTTCTCAGTGATATAAAGTTGGTTCTATGATCACATAATCAAATTGTTTATTATCAAGAGAAAGGAGGGTTGCCAGTACATGTCAATAAGTCAAAGACACTTCCACTCTCTTAGTGATTCAGACATTGATAGATTTCGGAAGACGGTGGTTCGTTAATCTTCAGAGCAATGGACTTGCAGATTTCTACTGGAATAGATTCAGAGATGAAAGAATTAAGTATTTCAGTGCTAGAGGTCTGAAGCCAGAAGAAAGGTTGATAAAGCCAACACCTTTGAAGAAGATTAAGAATCCAGATGGCACATTTCGGTTTGTCCAGAAGAGGATTAAATGTTTTAAGAAGGTTCCTGCTATCAGATGGGATCAAGATATGCTGACGGAGATGACATTTTGGTAGATAAATATCAAGTCAGGCGAAGCACAGATGTTTGTTGATGATTCAAAGAAACAAATGTTGCTACGCATGTATGATCAAATGCAGGTTTTCAACTTGTCAAGAGGTGATCAAAGAAGACTTTTGGATACACCTTGCTCAACTGTGGATTTTTGGAGAGTAGAGGAAAGACGCTATCGCAACATTCTTGCTCATTGTTTGCAAGAGAGAATTCATGCGAATAGCATCAGACTTTTATTTAACGGATAGCTTTGAAGTTCAAGTTTTGAAGACTTTAAAGAGATCTAGTTGCAATCGTCAAGGGGGAGTCTACAGATGCAGATTCGTTGTGACAATCGCAACATAGATTTGATTATCGTTTATGTTTTTAGGAACTTGTGTGTAATCATTTAAATAAGAACTTGTGTTGATATTTAATGATTACGTTTGAACTTCAATATTATATCTGTTTATGTTTTGTATTGTGTTTGTGTATTATATATTGTTTTGTAGGTACAAGAACATAGAATCAAGGTTTATAAGTGTCGTAGAACATTTAAACGATGATTGGATGTTATGTACGAGCCAAACGAAGCTAAAAAAAGAGTTAAAGGTCGTCCCCTAGTGCTGACGTCATGAGCATGTAGGAACAACCTCGTGCTGACGTCAGCACGAGGTAAGTCGATTGACTTATTGTTTCGAGCCTAATCTGCGATTAAGGCCTAAGCCCACACCATCCAATACTTAACTAGTATAAATACAAGACCTAATCTACGAAATTAGGTTAATGATTTACGAATTCTTGATAGTTATTCATGAATTTACGAGCTAAGGTTATTTGTTCCTTCGTGTGTTCTTCTACACGAACCACAAGCCTTGTGCATCTCCTTGGGTTGATTAATTACTTATTAATTAACAAAAGGCAATAGCAATCTAGTTATCTCAAGAGGATTCCGCACTCTTGACATAACGAATCACATCTTATTACGATCCATACAACAATAGGGCACCTTACATTTACCATTTAAATCAGCATGAATTTTTGTTCGAGTCTCTATGGGTGTTCCAATTGGTTGACAATTTAATATATCAAACTTTTTCAACACGTCAAGAATATATTTATTTTGACAAATAAATATACCATGTGACAACTGTTTGACTTGAAGACCAAGGAAAAAGTTTAATTCACCCATCATACTCATTTCAAACTTGCTAATCATCAGTGCAGAAAAATTCTTGCAGTAGTTAAGGTTAGTCGACCCAAAACATATATCGTTAACATAAATCTTTATTAAAATACTGTTACTGCCTTGTCATTTAATGAACAAGGTAGTCTCAATCGAACCTTTGTTGAACCCAGATTTCAAAAGAAAAGCAGTGAGAGCGTCATACCAGGCTTGAGGAACTTGTTTCAAACCATACAATGCCTTATCTTACATGTAGACATAATCTGGATGTTTAGAGTTCATAATCTGGATGCCTTATCAAACCATACAATACCTTATCTAACCTGTAGACATAATCGTTTGAGCAAGAACTTGTTTCAAACCATACAATGCCTTATCTAACATAGACCTCTTCTTTGAGAACTCCGTTCAAAAATGCTGTTTTGACATCCATTTGATATACAGTAAAGTTCTTGTAGGCAGCATAAGCAAGAAACATGCGTATTGCTTCAATTCATGCAACAGGTGTAAACGTCTCATCATAATCTATGCCATCTTGTTGACAATATCCCTTTGCAACCAAACGTGCTTTGTTTCATACAACAACTCCATTTTCATCCTTTTTGTTCTTGAAATCCACTTGGTTTTAATTGGGTTTTTGTTCTTGTAAGGATTTGGAACCAATCTCCACACTTCAAGCCTCTCAAATTGATTGAGTTCTTCCTGCATAGCATTCATCCAATCTGGACTACTAAGTGCCTCATTCACAGTTTTCGGTTCAACAATACTCAGGAAGTTCACAAACAGACATTCGTTCACGGAAGCTGATCTTGTCTGTATTCCTGAATCTGGATTGCCAATTAACTGAGAAATAGGATGAGATCTAGTCCATTTGGTTAAGTGAGGAAGAGGATCTTGAGGATCATTCAATTCTTCAGTATCAATAAAAGCCGGAGTATGTTGTGCAGTTACTTGCTCAAACGAAGTTGCCATTGGCTCAACAAAGTCTTCAGTGGCATAAACTTCAGGATTAGTGTCGGGATTTGTCACTTGAGAAATATGGGTATGTGAACCTTGCAAATCAGAATGAGCAGTATGAAGAGGAGAATCAGATGATGGGGATGAAACATCTGATGAGAGTGATAGTGATGACTCATTATACACCATTTGGTGCTGAAGAAGTATTAATGGTACTGGAAACTGTATTTGTATCTAAACCGAGGTCAGACATTCTTGGATGATCATGGTAAAATTCCTCAAATAGAATATCCAAATCCTCTATGGTTGGAGCAGTGAATTGAGGTTTAACATTGGAAGCGGTTTTAGTTGCAGACGCTTTTGGTCGATTAAGTTCGGGTCTTGAACTGTATTGTTCAAGAACCATACCTGAGAGTTCATCAAATCAAAAATTCATACTCTCAACAATCTTCTTCGTCCGACGATTGTACACACGATATGCAATCGATTCTCTTGAGTAACCTATGAAGTAAACATCATTTGTTTTATTGATCATCACCCTTTGGTTCAAACTTTCTCAAATTGTCTCGATCATTGAGAACATAACAAACACATCCAAAAATGTGTAAGAAGTTCACATTAGGCTTTGTTTTATTGATCACCTCATATGGAGTTTTGTCAAATCTCTTGTTGATAATGGACCTATTCTGAGTAAAACAAGCAGTAGCTACAACTTCAGCTCAGAGATTTGGAGGCAACTTTAAGTAGGCAAGCATTGTTCTAGCTGCTTCAACAAGAGTTCGATTTCAACGTTCAACTACTCCATTTTGTTGAGGTGTTCTTGTGGCAGATTCTTGATGAGTAATGCCTAATGATTTAAAGAAAGAATCAATTGTTGAATTCTTGAATTCTGTGCCATTGTATGAGCTAACTATCCGAACTGAGGATTGAAGATTGACTTGGGTTTGCTTGATGAAATCAATTATTTCATTTGGAGCATCACTTTTGGCGTGAAGAAAGAATACCCAAGTGTAGCGAGAATAATCATCAACAATTACAAGAATGTATCACTTTCCATAAATGCTTTGAACTTTCATCGGTCCACACAAATCCGTATGCAAAAGATGTAAAGGACCTTCGGTACTAAGATGTTTCTTTGGTTTGTGAGATACCTTCTTCATCTTGCCAATAGCACAAGCTGGACAAACATGTTCACTTTCGTACTTGTAATTCGGAAGACCGTCAACAAGTTGTTTATCCACTAAAGCATTGATAGTTTGAAAATTAAGATGAGACAGACGACGATGCCATAACCAAGAATTTTGTGCAGAGGCTTTTGAGAGAAGACAAATTTCAGAAGACGGAGTTTGAATATTATTAAGATCAATGGTGAACAAATTATTGTCCCTTGTTCCAATGAGAATATCTACCCCCTCTTCAGTTTGAATTTTGCATTTGTATCTTTTGAAAAGTACTTGAAGATCATTGTCACATAATTGTCCAACACTGAAAAGATTGTGACCAAAACCTTCAACATAAGAAACTCTCTTGATAGTAATTCCATTCTTGACAATGTCACCATAACCAAGAATAGGGGCAATATGATCATTTCCAAATCTAACCGTTCCCATAAACTTCTCAACAAAATTGGTGAGTAATAACTTGTTACAAGTCATATGACGAGAACATCCCGAGTCAACATACCAAACACAAATGAGATATTCCTGCAAAGACAAGTTATAGTGTTAATGTACCCACATATGGTCCTTGCGGGTGAGAGGGATAAAATGCAAGTACAGATATACACAATAAAAAACAAACAAGGCACACAAACATGATTTTATTCAAAGATAACAAACAAACACACATAGTTGTTCAAATTTGACATACGAATTACAAGTTAAACAAAGACACAGATTAAATACAAGTTATGGTACAAGCGGGAGTAGTTCTAGATGTATTAGGACTATCTATTGATTTTGATCTACGAACAATCCACACTTGTTTGATTTGAGTTGAAATGCCATCAAGCTTGACTTTTCTAGAAGCATGTAAAAATCTATCTTTGGGAATCCATTTACTGCTACTAGTTAAGCACACGTCACCTGAAACATGAACATTCTTTAAATTGGAAAACAAATTTATCTTTGTGTTCTTGTCAGGATTTTTCTTGATGATTTCATTACTCTTTTGACCTTAATATTATTAGGTGACAACCAACCATACTGATCTTTCTATTTAGTAATCCTTTAGGTTGTGTCTCTAACTACCTTTAAAGTGGACTTAAAGGTCGTTTGAGAACGCCTAGGAAAACTAGAGTATGTATGAGTCTTCGGTTGTTTGTTACCTAATAATTCATTCTGCACCGTTTTTGAAATCTTGGGGAGTTTTACTTCTTTTGGTGACTTAACTTCAGATTTAACTTTAGTCGGTTTTAGGTCACTAGAAGTCTTGATACTAAATCTTGACCCCAAAAGTGGTCATACATGAAGTCCAAAATAATATATATTACTAAATGCATTCACAGATACAAATAGAGTGACAAAAGTCACATGTACCAGCATCAAATGCACTTGCTCCAATTAAACGTGGGAGGCCAATCGATTCCAGAGATAAAACCCACGTAAAGATATAAGCAAAAATAT
Organism: Erigeron canadensis; assembly: GCF_010389155.1. NCBI lineage: Eukaryota > Viridiplantae > Streptophyta > Magnoliopsida > Asterales > Asteraceae > Erigeron > Erigeron canadensis. The sequence continues at coordinate 14,561,240 of NC_057766.1, read as the reverse complement.
AGTTGTGAAATTCTCAACATTTTTGAAACTTATATATGAGGAATCTATCTTTCACTTCCCACTTTGCATTCTTCCCTCTTGATAGTATTTTGTTTTCGTAAGTCTCTCTAAAGCAAAATAAAATAAAATACATGTTCAAATGGGGAAGAGTAATGATATTGTTGAACAACCTAAGGAAAGGGATGTTATTTTTTTGGATCAACTTCACAAAGTCTTCTGACCCGATTGTTGTCATGATTTGTAGACGTTGGGATGTGATCAGTGTGAAAAACAAGTACATGAGTACCAACTTAATCATGTCTGATGAAAAGGTTTGTAGCCATGATTGTTTTTTCTATATAGATTTTTGTAAAAGATATATCTTTCTGGTTTTTAATGTAATTATATTTTTGCATTGGTAAGGGAAATAATATAAAAGTTGAGTCATGAATCAACTATAAAACTAATATAATCTCTCTACATAATTCTTGTTATAACTCTAATTGCATGGTTTACAAATGGATGTAGCATGGATAGTAAATTTTTGATTTGTTATGTGATTTATTAGTGGGCATGTACATAATTAGAAGAGTTACTAATTGATTGTCCATATAAGTGTGAATAAGAAGTTTTGGAATTCCACTGGGCTTACTATTGATGATGATTTTGAACCTGAAAGATTGAAATGTGAAATAGACTAGTTAATTCACAATTGCTATGGTTACTTTATTTTCCTATAAATCTATTATATATATATTAGTGAAAAGTTATTTTAAAAACCCTTTTTTTTACAAGAACCTTTGAGAACCTTTCAAATCAAGCTCAACCGATGACTATTCTTTACATGAAAATTGTTTTTTGATTGTCTTCTGAATAACTTATGTGTAATTTTGAAGTTTATAATTGTGTGGAGGCATGGATTATCATTCGTTATACAATTATATGGAGATTTGGATTCTTGATCACATGTGCATGAATATTGCTATGATCACATGTATGCAAGTCGATCACATGTAATCATAGCAATATTTGTGCACATTTGATCAAGAATTCAAATCTCCACGTAATTGTATAACGGATGATAATCCATGCCTCCACATAATTATAAACTTCAAAATTACACATAAGTTATTGAGTTGACAATCAAAAAACAATTTTCATGTAAAAAATAATCATCAGTTGGGCTTGATTTAAAAAGTTTTCAAAGGTTCTCGCAAAAAAAGGGTTTTCAAATTAACTTTTCACATATATGAATATGTAAACGTGTATATGTTTTCATGATTATATTGGTATGACTGTTCGTTTATATATGTACAAACTTCGACATTGTCACATACTAATAATATTTGGTTGCAAAAGTAAAATTGCATGAGTTCACGTGGCTATTGCTTGGGAGGATCTTCATCCTAGAGCTGCCAAGGTACATTGGTTTCCATTGATATGGTTCACACAATGTATCCCAAAGCATTCTTTTGTGCTTTGGCTTGCTGTCAGAAGGAAGCTTAGGATGCAGGATTTACTTCAGCCTTGGAATGTAGTAGCTAGCTCATCTCTCTCGGGGCTTGTCTGTTTTCTTTGTGGAATCTATGCCAGATTCACATGACCATTTGTTTTTTGATTGCCTATATTTATACAGGTTTGGAATATGGTTCGTTTGGAAGCTAATTTCCAGCTTTCTTCCTTAAATTGGGATGACATTGTTGAGGATATTGTTCAGTTTGCGCATAAAATTTCTATCAAAAGTGTGGTTTCGAAACTGACTTTGGCGGCTTTTGTTTATTTTCTATGGCAAGAAAGGAATTCAAGATTGTTCACCCAAAAGAAACGATCTTATGCTCACTTGGTTGATATTATTTTACACATTGTTCGCTTGAAGCGGGTGACATATCTATACTATATTATAAAGCAAAAAATCCCTGTCTAAATTTAAGTTTCAACATTTGTAACACCCCGCTAGAATGGAATATACGGGATATACAGATAAGTACAATTGCACACAGTACAAGTTCCAACACAGCCAATAACATTAAGAAGAGAAGAAGTATAATAGTTATTTCAAAACATGGGGTATACCCAAAATAGCTAATATTCAAAAGACAGAACAATTGTCTTAAAATACCGAAGTCTTGAACTGAATAAACAAAGGAAAGCCTTCACAGCTCCTGGTCTTGAATGCTCGAACAATCGCCAAATGAGATGAGCTTAAAGAGGAAGACTCCTATGCTAAGATATCTATTAGCCTAGCCTGAAAAGCATGTAAGTTCAAAACGTCAACTACGAAAGTAGTTGGTGAGATTCACATAAAGTACTATTTAGTATACATATAATTAATATGTAGAGTAAGAACAAGGTCATAAGATCTGTACATTTAACAAAAGTACTTTGCAATAGTAATAATAGTACAAGAACAACTAATGAACTATAGATGTATTGTCACTGCTAACCCGATTGGCCAGAATTGAACTGTAATGTGACGATATGCTCATAATAATCAAGTAAGTCAAGTAAGATCTAGATCAGAACAAGAACAGATAATATGCATCCTCCAGAACTACGGAGAATGAGGGTGGGGCTACCCTAAACAGCGTTGTCCATAGTTACCTACGGTTCAATCCCTAAACTGGGGATATGAATTGATAGCAGTGAATAAGAACTGAACAAGAACATGGTAAAGAACAAGTACAGTAGTATAAATGTATTTAAGGATCTTGCCCATTCAAGACTTAAATACCCTTTATAAATAGTTAAGAATCATATCATAATTATCTTATAAGATCATAAGATAGTACGTAACATAGTTCAAGAACATATATATAAGTACAAAATAGTTTTTATGCTTCTCAGTCCTCGATAAAGAACTTGAACAAAATGTACAAAAGGGGGATTAGTGAACTCACAGTGATCTGGTTCAAGCACTGTTTATAAGCACAGAGAGCAAGCACAGAAATAGATAAGTTATATTTATCAAAATCCAAGCACGTCTTAGTGGAAGCCTAAGTACAAGTCATTGATCATAAATAAATACTCATATTAGTTCATGTGATTAATTAATCATTGAAATGTCCTTGATGAACTGATGATTTGGTCCTTGATGATCTTTGAACGTTTTGACTCAAAATGAGTTTGAATGAACTTAGTTACTTGAACCGGACTCGATCTGAACGTTTTTTGAACTTACACACATGTAATTATAATGTTAATTAGTTGAACGTGTCTTTAATAATGATCTTTAGCCTTAAGGACTTAGTTTGGTTATTCATAGAATTTGCACTTTAATGATTAAGATGAATCATGACTTTAATGTACTGGTCTAGGATTGAGCAATGATCTTAGCTAGGATACGAGTTAGAGCTAGCCTTGTCATGTTTGTACAACCTTTGGTGTATATTATCGCAATGTAATGAAGCGAGGAACTGGTCTAGTGGTTAAGTACAAGATCTAGTTGATTTAAATTCAAGTATGCTAACTTATAGAACAAGATCGTTTTAGTGTCAAGATCTTCTTAGTGTCAAGATCGTCTTATAGTTCATATGACAAGGTCGTCCTAGAGTTCACATGACAAGATCGTCCTAGAGTTCTCATGACAAGATCGTCCTAGAATTCTCATGGCATGATCGTCCTAGAGTTCACATGACAAGATCGTCCTAGAGTTCTCATGACAAGATCGTTTCAGAGTTCAAGAGCAAGAACAAGGGTACACGATTATTTCTAGTTCAAGAACAATTATTTGAGCAAAACCAATCTAGAAGATTAGCTACCCAAGAAGTGTGTGATTCCCAATCACAACAACTTCGAATGAACAAGCAAACAAACCAAAAACTTGAGACGATCTTTGAGGAGATCGTTTTAGGTTTAGAGGGCTGGGACGATCTTGAGGAGATCGTCCTAGCTCAAGAACAGGCTGGACAGCACGAGCACAATAAATGAATGACTAGATCGATTTTCAGTACTTGTTTGGACATAGTACTAGTACATATATGCTCAATAACATTATCTAATAACACTTTTAATGATTTCAAGATCACATATAACATAAACAAGTCGTGACCTTCAAGAACAAGTTGTACCTTCATTTCTAAAAATGGGTTTTGTAGATTAAAACATGTTATGACCCAAATTTGTTCATACAAATGCTATTAAACACATTTAGACACAAACCCATTAACTTTTAACATGATTTTCATTCAAAAATTGAACAAAATCATCAAGAACATGAACTTGGAAAAGTACATTTTTAATTTGCTCAAAAACCCATCAAATGTTGTTGTTACCTAAGAAATGATTCAAGAAGTGTGTTTTGATTATCACAAGGATGCTAAAAGTATAAACGATTTCGATTAATATTTTCGAAATCAAGAGATGCTCTAGTGTGTGTTTTATGGTGTTTTGGTCTGTGTTCTAGTGAGAGAGTGGAGAGATGGAGAAGATGATGAATAGGGTTTTCTCTCTCTAAACTCTTCTATTTATAGTTTTCCCATAATAAATGAACTAAATAAATGCAAGGACTATTTATGAACATTTGAACTAGAACTTTTATGAACACGAACGTTTACGAACCGAACTTTAGTACTTCATTGTATTTAATCATAACTCGTCATATAAATCAAGATTTAAGATCAAATTGACCTTCATATAAGCACATAATTGGGTCTAAAGTACGTCAAGAACTTAAATCAATTGAACTGTCGAGCCGTTCTAATGGCGAAAGTACGATTTGAGGAACTTATTTAGAACATTTCTAAGACGGTTGTTACAACATTTACTTCTCCAAAATGCCCCCTATATACTATATATTTACTTAAAATAACTATCCCTTTCTCTCTCCTCAAATCTCAACCAGTCATTTTTTTTCTCTTATCCATAAATCATTTATTCTCCCAATTCATTCAAAATCTTTGATCTAAAAAACCTTACATCGATAAATCATAACAATTATATGGGTGTTCTTAAAATTTCATGCTCTTTCGTTAGAGATGTCATTCGATATACTTTCGACAACTTTTTAAATCTAAGGGCGGAGTCCGTATGGCTAAGACATTTGATTTAGCTATCACACTCTATGACCTATCACCTTCTATGACCTATCACCCCACCATCTCACCGCCACAACGCGCGGGTACTTACTCTCGTTTTTTTAAGAAGTCACGAAGATTAGATGAGCTGAGGATTGCATGGGAGCTACCTGCTGTCCATTCTTATTAGTTTCAATTCTTTTTTTTCTTTTTTATTTCTGATCTTCAAGTTGTCATGTATTCTGTATGGAAAGTAGTCTTATTTCTCGTTTTATATTGATAGTTATATTGATGTTGCACTATGTGTATGGGGTGTAATAGTCACTCTGCTAGATTGCCTGCACTTTATTGTTTTATATATTATAACTAGGGGTGATAGTCTTTTACCAAAACAAATAAAATTGCATGACCAAATGTGTTTACCTTGATATGTTTATCATTATTTGACTTTTTAAAAAATATAATAACATGAATACGGAGTTTGACACTGTGGCATACTAATATACTATAATACTTGACAACATAGAAGACGTCAAAGATTGATAGAGTCATCCAACTAAATGTTATAAAACCTAATTTCTAATATTCTAAAATATGTGTTAATAAGTACAGCGTTTCTCCCAACCCTCTGTTACAAAAAAAATAATTTTGTAAATGGATACCCCCAACTAACATTTTTTTTGAAAGATATTGATCACTTGCTCACAACATGAGATCTAGCTTACGTTGTCTTAATCGGGTTTGATTAAAAAATCCCCAGACTATTTTAAAACAAAATAAGTTTAATTCTAATAATTGAAATTGCATGATTAGAGTAACACATAACAAAGACTAATTAACTTAAATTAATTATTAGTAATAACATATTATACATTTCATTATATAAAGGAAAATAATTTATACCCCTATAAATTAACTTCAAAATTATCTTAAAAGTATTAGATTGTGACATGTGGAAAAATAAGTAAATAAATTTGTTATATAAAACATCAACTCAACAGTGCGTAACTTTTTATCCTACATATCAATATTTAAAAAAAAAGTGTTACTAAACTTAATTGTGGTGATATAGATGCATTCATACACATTTTTTAATTAACGTTCAACAACATGTAATTTTTAACCAACACAATTATATATTATATTCTTAATTACTTCCTTATATTCTATCTTCACAATTCTGTCCATATTATAACTATATTCTTACACACAACTCAATATTATTCTGGTTAATTATTGTAAAATAACTATAACTATTATTGTAAAAGAAATAAGACAACAATTCAGCCCTTAGATCAAATAGATCAAGATTTTATTTAATCAGGACATAATTGTCATTTGCTTCTATTTATCTCTCTTTTTTCCTGAAAATTTGCTTTTATTCTTTTTATTTTATTTTATTATTAATTTTTTTTAACTATTTCTAAACTTTTGCCTTCCCTTACTATTTTGACTTTCATATCAAATCCCCGTTTGTCAACTATACAACAGAATTCATACAAATGAGTATCACGATAATTTATTTTTATATATAACCAAATGAGTATGATGATTATTTATTCCTCTTTACTAAAATTACTTCATTTAATAAAAGTGAGTTAACGAAACTACAAAAGTGATGATTCGTAACTGATGCGTAAAACACGCAATAACTCAAACACAGCGGAAATTAAACAGAATTAGAACTAGAATTTTTTTGGTATTTTTCTGGATTTTATGAAATAAACAACAAAAACAAGACAATAAAATAAAATGGATAGATAAAAGAATCCACCACCAAGATTCGTAAAGGCCAAGCCACCGGAATCAAGGATAAAGCAAACACTCCAACCCACCACTATGTGTGATAAAGATCGAGTCACCACAAACACAGATAAAGGAATCGAAGATTTTGGATCTCACCACTATAATTGATAAAGGACGAACCACCACAATTATAGATAAATGGATCACTCCAAACAACCAAGATCAAAGATCTATAAAGGTAAATGAAGATTTTTAAGAAATAGATGCTGCTCTATTAATTTCATTCAACTCAACATAATCTGACTTGCAATGAGAAATACAACCCCTATTTATAGATAATACTATTTCCTAAGAGTTATTGAAATAATAATAAAATAATAAAAAGGTGTCTTGGGCAAAGGACAACCACTAAATTTTATCATGGGGACAACCACTAAAAAGCTCCCCCTTTGTTTTTGTTCGACGTTAGAGACTTATTCAAGGTTCATAAGGTGGCTGGCTTCTGTAAAGACAAGAGGAACGCATTCAAAGGAATCATTTTTGTGACTTGTTGGGTCTTATGGAAGGCGAGGAATGACAACGTTTTCAATAGAAGGAAGACGAACATCGAGAAGATTGTGCAAGATGTCAAGACCCTTAGCTTCTTGTGGTATAAGAATAGGAAGAAAAGAGAAGAGATTACTTGGGATAGTTGGTGTAGGCTTGATACGGTGTAAAGTTGTATAGTGTTACTACTCCTCACTGTTTTGGTGGGCGAGTTTATATTGAATAAAAGTTAACTTTCAAAAAAAAAAAATTATTCCACCAATAGGAAAAAGACACACAAAGCTTTTAGAAAGATTCCTTCTGCAAATGGGCCCTCAAACTGTTAGGATTAACGTTATCACACCTTCCTTCCTTCCTTTCAACAGCTGTCATTCCTTCTTTATTGGTCCCCACCACACGAGACAGACTTTATTGAAAAACTGGAAATACAATCTGGAACTCCACTGGAGATTTCATCTGGAGCGCCTTTCAGTAGATTGGACCGGGGTTGGTCACTGGAGAGCTTTTGGAAACTCCTCTGATGGACTTCTGGAAAGTTTTACCGAACCACTAGTTGTAACATCTGGAGACCCTTGTCACTGGAGTATTGTTACAACTGGTGACTGGGCTGGTCTAGTAAATACTTGTCTAAAATGGGCGACAGCTGGCAGAATCAACATTGCTTGTTCTGATGGCATTATCTGGCCAGTTTTCTCCACTTCACTTAACTTCTTCAGCTTAGTTGGTTTCTCCAGTTCAGTGAACCTGGACACCTCTGCATCAATCTCCCCTTCTAAAGAAAGACTTGTCCTCATGTCTTCGAGGTACTCATCCTCCAGATAAGGCATCAGATCACCCACATTAAAAGTACTTGAAACTGATGTACCTCCAGGTAATTCAACCTTGTAAGCATTTTCACTATATTTCTCTAAAATCTTGAATGGTCCTTCAGCTCTAGGCATTAACTTGTTCTTTCTCCTTGATGGAAATCTTTCTTTTCTCATATGTACCCAAACTAAATCGCCTGGAGCAAAACTGGACTGCTTTCTATGCTTGTTTGCTCTTGCCTTGTATTCAGCATTAGTCTTTTCAATTTTGGCCTTCACTTCCTAGTGAATTTTCTTGATTTCTTTTGCTCTGGCCTCAGCTTCAATACATGCTTTTGGTTCAAGCGAAAATGGAATTAAATCAATGGGAGTCAGTGGATTGACACCGTAACAGATTTCAAATGGGGATTTACTAGTAGAATAATTAGGAGCTCGGCTGAAGGCAAACTCAACATGAGCTAACTTCAGATCCCAATCTTTCAACTTCTTCTTCACCAGTGTTCTCAACAACATACCAATCGTTCTATTTGCAACTTCAGTTTGTCCATCAGTTTGAGGGTGATGAGACATACTGAACATTAACCTGGTACCCATCAATCTCCATAACATCTTCCAGAATTAACTTAGAAATTGCACATCTCTATCTGACACGATTGTCTTTGGAATCCCATGCAAGTGAACAATTTCCTTACAAAATAAATTTGCCACTGCTGAAGCATCATTTGTAGTATGGCAAGGAGTAAAATGAGCCATCTTCGAAAAACGGTCAACAACCACCATTATTGAATCTTTTCCCCTTTGAGTCCTGGGCAGTGCAACAATAAAATCCATGCTAAGATCTTCCCATGGTTGATTTGGAACTGGGGGAGGAGTATACAAACCCTTGTGAAAAGTTGCCTTCGCCTAGTGACAAGTTGGACAATGACTGATAATATTCTGAACATCTTTCAGTAAACTTGGCCACTAGAAATGTTCAGTGAGGATCTCTCCAGTCTTGTTAATGCCAAAATGGCCAGCTAAACCTCCCCCATGTGCTTCCCATATCAATAGATCACGAATAGAACCCCTTGGAATACACAATTTACCATTTTTAAATAAGAAACCATCTTGAACAATAAATGGTCCTTTCTGGTGAGCTTCAGTGAGACGATCAGAAAAGTTTGGATCAGCAGCATACAACTCCTTAATGAAAGAAAATCCAAGAACTCTTGCTTCCAGAATGGACAATAATGAGTATCGTCTAGAGAGTGCATCAGCAACAACATTAGCCACTCCAACCTTATGTTTTGAAACAAATGAATAAGATTGCAAAAATTCCACCCAATTTGTATGTCTGGCATTAAGCTTGTGTTGACCATTAATGAACTTCAGTGCTTCGTGGTCAGAAAATAAAACAAACTATTTTGGCTTCAGATAAGGTGACCAGTGAGTGATACCACGAATATTTTGGCTTCACTTTTGAGCCATTAAGTTTTTCACTTAAATATGCAATTGGACGCCTTGCTTGCACCAGAACTGCACCAATACCCACACCACTGGCGTCACACTCTAACTCAAATAACTTATCAAAATCTGGAAAAGATAATACTAGAGCTGAGCTGAGCTTTTCCTTCAGTGATTCAAATGCTAACTAGGCTGAGCTTTGCCAGTCAAATACACGTTTCTTCAGACAGTCAGTGATTGGAGCCACTACTGTAGAGAAATTCTTGATAAACCTTCTATAAAAAGATGCAAATCCTTGAAAACTTCTTACTTCAGTGAGTGTAGTAGGAACTGGCCATGATCTGATGGCTTCCACCTTTGAAGGATCCATGGAGATACCCTCTTTCGACATCACATAACCAAGAAAGATTACACTTTCTACCATAAAATCACATTTCTCCAGTTTACCATATAATTGGTGTCTTCTCAGTAAATCAAACACACTTCTTAGATGATTAACATGTTCAACTTCAGATTTTGAATATACCAGAATATCATCAAAGTAAACAACAACAAATTGACCAATAAGTGGTTTGAGAACTTCATTCATCAGTCTCATGAAAGTACTGGGAGCATTAGATAAACCAAAATGCATTACTAACCATTCATAAAGGCCTCCTTTGATTTTAAAAGCAGTCTTCCACTCATCTCCATCTTTCATTCTAATCTGGTGATAACCACTTTTGAGATCAATTTTAGAAAACACACTGGAGCCATGTAACTCATCAAACATATCATCCAATCTGGGAATGGGATATCTATACTTAATAGTTATATTATTTATGGCTCTACTGTCAACACACATTCTCATCAAACCAACTTTTTTTGGGACCAGGAGAGCTGGAACTAACCAAGGACTCATACTGGCTCTCACATAACCTTTGGCAACCAACTCATCTACTTGTCTTTGCAATTCTTTTGCTTCAGTTGGTGAACATCTATAAGCAGCTTTGTTTTGAAGAACTGACCCTGGAACCAGGTCAATCTGGTGTTCAATACCTCTTACTGGCGGCAAACCTTCAGGTAGGTCTTCTGGGAAAACATCAGTGAATTCCTTTAGTAAAGATTTCAGGAGACTAGGGACTCCAGTGAGCTCCTTTTCTCCAGTACACTCTAGCACAAGTAACATCATAATCGGAGAGCCTCCAGTTAACTCTTCTTCAACTTCAGTTTGAGACATAAATAAAGACTTGCTTGGTTGATTCCCATTAATTTTCAATAACTCATTGCGTTTCAGAGAAGTCAAAGTGACCTTCTTCCTACTTACAAATAATTAATACGAATTTGCACAAACATTATCAAATAACCAAGGTCTACCCAGTAAAATATGACAAGCATGCATAGGGACAACATCACAGACAACTTTATCTTCATATACAGATCCAATGGAAAAAGGAATAGAAACTTGTCGATTGACTTTTACCTCAGATCCTTCACTTAGCCATTGCAACTTGTATGGATGAGGATGCTTTACTGTTGGCAACTCCAGTTTCTCTACCATGTAAGTAGAAGCAGCATTAGCATAACTCCCACCATCGATGTTCAGATCACACACCTTGCCTTTAACAACAGTACATCTGCAATGGAAAATATTCTCTCTCTGGGCGGCATTAGTTATAACTTCATTAGCATGCATCACTCTTCTCACGACCAACATTTCTCCAATATCTACACCAACATATGTTTTTTCACTTTCATCATCATCATACACTGGTTCACCTTCTTCATTGTCAACATCTGGTAAGCTTTCAATCTCTTCAGCAGTAAGTGCTCTCTGGTTGGGGCACTATGCCTGGAAGTGACCAAAGCCATGACACTTAAAGCATTTTCTTCCAACTGGCTCTTTTGATCCTTCAGTTTCTTTCTCTTTGCCTCTGAAGAACTGTTGACCAGTTGCACTGGGCTTCAGAACTGGTTGACTGGAACTGGACGAAAACTTAGTGAAAGGTTTGTACTATGCTTTCTTCTTCAGTTGCTTCTCAATCTGGAGAGCCAATTTGCTAGTTCCTTCGTACTTCCAGATGGGCTGCAACTCTATCTTTTCTGAAATGGTAGCATTCAACCCACCAATGAATCTGGCGATAGCATGCTCTTCAGTTTCTTTCACACCAGTTCGAGTCTTCAGTTGCTCGAATTCCGTAATATATTCCACAACCTCTTTTGTACCTTGCTTCAGATTTTTCATCAGAAGATACTGATCTTGCTTGTACGACTGGAGAACAAATCACTTCTGCATAACTTCTTTTAGCTTGGACCAGGTCTTAATTTTACTTTTACCTTTATATTCTCTTTCAGATTTCATATTGTCATACTAGGATGAAACATACTTTTTCAAACTAATAATGGCAACCTTAAAACTTTTCTTATCATCATAACCTTTTATTTCCATTATTCTATCCATCACCTGAACCCATTCAAAGAACTCTTCTGGGTTAGAAGATCCAATGAAATCTGGTGGATTTATCTTGATATCTTTCGTGTCATCAACCTTATCCCTCTTATGCCTTCTTCTAGATTGATTAGACTCATCAGAATCACTAGAAGATCTGGGGGAGTCTTCAGATCTCTCATTAGGACCTTGAGACTCATCATCTCTTTCACCTACAACACGTTCTCTATTCAACCTTAAACCACCATCTTCTAATAGGTTAATAACTCTACCAAGTGTTTCTTGTAGATCTTCAATCTACCTATCCCTCCTAGCATTATGAGCTTCTTCTAGAGTCATGTTTCTTCTATAAGCCATTGATAATCAACAAATAACACCAACAATAACAGATTTAGACAAACAAACCACAATCCCAACAGATCTAATCTAACCCAACAAACAAGATAACAAAACCCACGGATAAAAGATTAAGAAACCTTTTTGGAAACCTAGCTCTGATACCAAATTTGATGTGTAAAACACGCAATAACTCAAACACAGCGGAAATTAAACAAAATGGAACTAGAATTTTTTTTGGTATTTTCTGGATTTTATAAAATAAACAACAAAAACAAGACAATAAAATAAAATGGATAGATAAAAGAATCCACCACCAAGATTCGTAAAGGCTAAGCCACCGGAATCAAGGATAAAGCAAACACTCCAACCCACCACTATGTTTGATAAAGATCGAGTCACCACAAACACAGATAAAGGAATCGAAGATTTTGGATCTCACCACTATAATTGATAAAGGGACGAACCACCACAATTATAGATAAAAAGATCACTTCAAACAACCAAGATCAAAGATCTATAAAGGCAAATGAAGATTTTTAAGAAATAGATGTTGCTCTATTAATTTTATTCAACTCAACATAACCTGACTTGCAATGAGAAATACAACCCCTATTTATAGATAATACTATTTCCTAAGAGTTATCGAAATAATAATAAAATAATAAAAAGGTGTTTTGGGCAAAGGACAACCACTAAATTTTATCCTGGGGACAACTACTAATTATTCCACCAATAGGAAAGAGACACACAAAGTTTTTAGAAAGATTCTTTCTGCAAATGGGCCCTCAAACCGTTAGGATTAACGTTGTCACGCCTTCCTTCCTTTCAACAGCTATCATTCCTTCTTTATTGGTCCCCACCACACGAGACAAACTTTATTGGAAAACTGGAAATACAATCTGGAACTCCACTTGAGATTTCATCTGGAGCGCCTTTCAGTAGATTGGACCGGGGTTGGTCACTGGAGAGCTTCTGGAAACTCCTCTGGTGGACTTCTGGAAAGTTTTACTGAACCACTACTTGTAACATCTGGTGACCTTGCTAGTGGAGTAATGTTACAACTGGTGACTGGGCTGGTCCAGTAAATACTTGTCTAAAATGGGCGACAGCTGGCAGAATCAACATTGCTTGTTCTGATGCATTATCTGGCCAATTTTCTCCACTTCACTTGACTTCTTCAGCTTAGTTGGTTTCTCCAATTCAGTGAACTTGGACACCTCTACATCAGTAACCTTGTCACAACAAAATGGTTGATGCATAACCATGATATGTGATTCACGAAAATGGTGATGCACAAATGCCAAATAACAAAATAATTGATGCACAACGATTATTAACCATTGATGCGCAACTGTTTATTAACAGTTAAACAAAATAATTGATGCAGAATGATTATTAACCATTGATGCACAATCGTTTATTAACAAAATTGTTATGCGTTGATGCACAATGGTTTATTAAACATTGATGCACAACCCTTTTATCACATAACCACTACTAATTGATTAACATCCCTGGACTTCTAGATTCGAAACGTTAATAAATCCCTTCTTAGTTGAGTAGATTTCCCTAAATTGTTTTGTTCACGAAAACAATTCAATCCAATGGGAAAAAGAAAAACGATGCACACTGGTTAAAAAAAATCATCGATCCAAAATAATCGGTTGAAATAAGAACGACACAAGCGATTTTAAGGTAGCACAAAACAGTTAATTGCAACAACCAAATGATGGATGAATTAAATTAATTTATGCAACCAATATATTATAGTATTGCACATTTGCACCGAGAGAAGAATCAAACTAAATCGAGTGAATATTTTGAGCCGCAATTCAACTAAGACACCAACCACAAGGAATGGAATTTCATTGGATGACCAATTAGGTTGCAGTTATGATTAACAAAATAAATTGAGATTTCAAAATAAACAACAACCAATCATGATCAAACCGTTTTTTTTTTTTTTTTTATTAGAGTTTCGCCATCCATGGATTTTTTTAGTTTTCCACTTTTCCTTTTGCTTGTTATTTATGAGTTATATGTGAACTTTTTATAATGTCTACAATATCCTTATAATTAAATATTAATATTTAAAATTCTTATACCACATGTCAATTTTACATGATGTCTTACTTGTTTTATGTTAATAATTGTTTTATTTTACCATAAACCTATTCTGATATAGATCATTTTTAAATCACACGTTAACAGTGAAAATAATATTTTTTAAATACATCTACAACGCAAAAACAAATATAATTTATCCCAGAAGTGCAATACACGGGTCTTATGATCTTGTTTTAATAAAAATGTTAGGCATAAAATATCATTTTCTAATCTTAAGTTTTACTTTTAATTGAATAATTAAAATTTTTCTAACTTGATTTCTTTAATTATTTCCAATGAAAAGATCTCTATCCAAAATAATTTGATATGCATAAAAATACTGACAAATAGTTACTATTCTTTTCTTTTAATCGTCAATTTTATCCTTAAACTATTAATTTCAAGTACATATTATCAACATTACTATTCTTATCTTTTAATCGTCAATTCTATTCTTAAACTTTTAATTTCTCGTACTTAATATCAAAAATTTTTGGTTTATATATATGTATGTATTTTTAGAAAAACCTACTGAACTTTTAAAATTATCTCTTTCATTTATTTAGAGAATACATCCAGTGCCCTTTAAAATCACTACACCATAAATTTTTACATTAGTTATTTAAATTAATAATCACTTCGCTAAGGTTGACACTGCTGCTGCCACCATTATCCGTTGACGCCACCAATACTTGTCACCACTACATAGTCGCATCGTACAAGCATAACTTTAGTTTATTTATATATATTTTTAGCTCACAAATATAGAAATAATTGACAATAACCTATATGTGTTTAGGAGCGTTGGTGTTTTTTAAAATAATAAGAGATTAAATGTATGTCTTTTTTTTTGGGTAAAGGTTACCCCGATCAATATATTAAATTACTTCAAAACAGTACAAGTAGAGTGGCTAAATGCCAAACTAATTCATATACATTACATGCCATGTATATGTGCCAATTCCAACAAAATAACAATTGAAACAACCTACTACAATGACTAGAAAGGAAATACAAAGATAGAATCGGCCGTTGTAGGAATCAAACAAATCCATCTAGCTAAAAATAAGTCTTCAAGCCTAGAAGGCTATGTTACTACGAATCAGGTCCAGCAAGCCTCCATTTATCCAATAGC
Organism: Erigeron canadensis; assembly: GCF_010389155.1. Classification (NCBI taxonomy): domain Eukaryota; kingdom Viridiplantae; phylum Streptophyta; class Magnoliopsida; order Asterales; family Asteraceae; genus Erigeron; species Erigeron canadensis. Next base: position 14,545,700 of record NC_057766.1, on the reverse strand, counting down.
AAACCATCTTGACAGCCATGCTTGAAATTAATAGAAGCTATCTTAAGTCGAACATTATAAATAATGATATCCCCTAGTTTTGTTGTAGGTCTATAATTATTTGAAAACAAGCGAGCATTTCTCTCTTGCCATATGAAGTAGGTCGCAACAGCTAGCATAAGCTTCCCAATGATGCTCTTAACCGTCTTTTACTTAGGGGTCAACCAGTCTACAATGTCATCCCATTTAGCAGAGATAGATGACATACCATCCAGAACCTTTATCTTGGACGAAACTTGCGAAGAATAAGGACATTCAAAGAAAAGATGGTTATGGTTATCTTGTCCACATTGGCATAGTGGGCAACACATAAGATTGAGGTTATAGGCACGTCCAACGTCCCATACTTTCATCCTATCTTGTGTTTTCAAATTTTTCCGGAAAACCAGCCACAAATGGAAGGTGTAACGTGTTACACAATGCGAGTACCATACAATATTTACCCTAAGGGACTTCTTCATGTCTTGTACGAATAGTCTCCCACACAGTCGCCGATGAGAAGTGTCGCTCTTGGTTATTAGAATCATACCAACTGATAGAGTCTTGAAAGTCATGAAAGTGTGGAGGCTGCATGTTAATTAAGACTAGATATAGATCGAACCAAGCTACAGGCCACTTCCAATTATCATCTTCCACAATATCCACCACTTTAGCATTAAGAGAAAAACCAGCCCTTGCAATTTCTCTATTACTAACAAAGGATGCCATAGGCCCTATACTCGACCAGTTATCATGCCATGCAAAGGAGTCCATGCCATTTCCAATATGATTTTTAATGTAAGCACGAATGTAGAAGCAGATTCGTTGTGACAATCACAACATAGATTTGATTATCGTTTATGTTTTAGGAACTATGATTGTAATCATTTAAATAAGAACTTGTGTTGATATTTAATGATTACGTTTGAACTTCAATATTATATCTGTTTATATTTTGTTTTGTGTTTGTGTGTTATATATTGTTTTGCATATACAAGAACATAGAACCAAGGTTTATAAGTGTCGTAGAATACTTAAACAATGGTTGGATGTTATGTACAGGTCAAACGAAGTCAAACAAGGCACCAAAGGATCGAACCTCGTGCTGACATCATCAGCATGAAGGATCAACCTCGTACTGACGTCAGCACGAGGCAGATCTGTTGGTTGTTGAATCGGGCCAAATTCATCAATTAAGGCCTAAGCCCACACGAACCATAACCCTATTAGTATAAATACAAACCTAAATCACGAAATTAGGTAACGAAATTAAGACTCTATAAGGCTGGAATATAGCATTAGAAGACGGAAAATCAGTAATAAATTGAATTTTACCCATTACTCCGTCGATTTTCTTTAAAATACCAACACCCTTCTTAGGTTTTTGATTCCAAGTGAAGTGAAGCCCTGTTCTGTTCAAATCCATGACTTCTATTTGTTCAACACACTCTTTGAACTCTCTCATTCCAATACTCACTTTAGAAGAGCCAAAGTAATTATCTTCCAAGTTAAGGGATGAGTTGAAATCACCCAGAAGTACCCACGGTTTATCATACACAAAGTGGTGATGTGCACATAAATTCAACCAAAGCTCTCTTCGATCCTTATACTGATTATCTGCATAAACAAAGGAGCAAAATAGAGTTTTATTATCAAGTTTATACACAATCTGAGTGTGTACAACCTAGTTTGTTTGACTGAGCACCATAACATCAACAAGAAACCAGATAAGCGAGAGACATCAACATGTGATTCCATAATGGCACACACATGGAGATGGTTCTCCTTAACTACCTATTGAACCTCTTGTTGTTTCAGGGGCCGGTTCAAGCCCCTTATGTTCTAAGAGGCCAAACTACCCATCAGAAACAGTAGAAACAAGAGTGCTTGCCCCTGGTTGTGTTTAACAATGTAACAACCCTCAATTTCCAATTAGAATTACTTACTTATATTTATCTAGGTATCGATCCCTAGAGGTTTATTAAGAGAAATTGCCTTCTAGATATTCAAAGCATAGTGATAAATGCCCTTTAGTACAGTGAAATGCCTTAGAAATACCATAGATGACTAGCTATCTTAGAAATGCCATAACCAATAACTATAATCAATCAAGCCAATCTCAAGCTACATATATTAGTTCTAATTGAACTTGACAAAATGTCAACGAATCGAAAATTTTAATTCGAGAAGTTAAGCTATATAAATAATAAGATAAGACTCACAAGTTGAGATAACAATCAAGAATTCTTACAAAATGTCCAACAATTCAATCTCAAGCCAATGAAAAGTGTATATGGTCATGAAAATAAAAATGACTATCTCAAGAATAAGTTTATAAACTAATATGTACATAATAGTAAGCTTAAATAATAATAAGTACATAAATATGTTGCAACATTTGAATAAGTCTTCCAATTAAAAGATATGCATACAACTTAAACTTATTATAAATATAAACTCTTATAAAAATCCACCAATCAACATACAATTAAGCCACTTATTCTTACACTCTCCTCCATGTCTTACACTCACATATACATACACATATACATGTATATTGATTCTAGTCATTTATGCATCCAAATACATTACAACATTCAAAATCCACACCACCAACCTTTTACTAACCATTGGGCATGCAAACACCAGTCCCTCTAGCCAATGGACAAGCTTTCTAACTCTCCTCTCACTTTCTCTCACGTGAATATGTCTGGGAATTCCCAACCCACTCCCATTTCTCACACAACACAACACACACACTTCTCAAAATGCTCTCAACTCTCTCTCTTTCTCTTTTCGGTTCTAGCAGAAAAAAATGGGTGAAAACACCCTCAAATCTCATTAACAAAACATAACAATAACATGTATGAGTCATCAACTAGATAAGGGTTAAAGGTAGATCAAGGATGGTGGTCTTGGAGGTGATATAGGTCACGAAATCAGCCCTCAAATGTGGCTGGTCGGACAGCAACAATAAAGGCAGAAAAACTGCCCTAAAACACTACTTTCATGCACCAAATCTTCATCTTTGAGTCACCATCTAACAATGGAACAATGGAAGGTCAAGCTCAAGAGTCTTGAAGGTCTTCTAGTGCCCGGAAACAGACCTCAATAGCCCTGGAAGTTGTGACCCAGCAGCCTCAAACTCAACCCATCAACTCTCTTTTTCTCATCATTTCGATCTTCAAAGGTTGATTGCTTGAACTCTTTTGATTATCACTTTCTTTACCTTTCAATTTGTCACTAAATACACATAGATCCACACATGCATGCATACTTAAAAAAATGATCTAAAAGAAATAAACATGAATGCAAGCAATGATAATGGATTGAATGTGAAAGTGATAGATCTTGACATGCATGCTTAGATTTGCAATAGTTTGAGTTGTTTTTGATATGTATTTGAGATGGATCTTTGATTTATGATTTTATATGATTATTCATGTTAAATACATGTTAATAATCTGGAATTTATTATTATATTACAAAAAATATGGATCTTATATGAATCAAACCAATGCTATGCTCAAAATCACTAACCGAAAATCACAAGAACACATATATATACATTCACCTCCTTAATCAAGAATTTGTCCATGAAAATGTGATGTGAAATCTGGAATAACACTAAAGAAAGAATAAGTTATGAGTTAGGATGATTAAAGTGTATTGGGGTTATCAAAATTAGTGGTTGGGTGAAATAATAAAGTAAATACATGCTTTTGTATTTTCAAGAAAACTTCACAGAACCAATAACAGAATTGAAACGGGTAAACTGGGCATGTGACGACATTTTCAAGCAAAACGTTCAAAATAAAAGTTGTAGAGGAACGAGTCGAGTTTAACTACCAACTGGAATTACTTGAAAATACTGAACCAAATGAAAGATATGATTTTTCTACTGAAACTGGTCAAAACTGTAATTTTGTCTGAATATTTTATGAACTTTGACAATTTTTATCTCCTGAACCAAAAGGCTCAGGAGGTCATAATTGGTGAAAAGTAATTTGAATGTGTCCATAACTTAAAATAAATTTGTGGTATTTTTCTAAAGGTCATATCATTAAAAACTTTTATAAAACATTTCAAGTCGCCAAACAGCAACCATTCTGACCAGTTTTAGTTTGGAAATTTTTAGAGGTAGCAAACAGTATCTAAAAATTAAGTAAAAATTCACCAAATTATAAGACATATATAGGTTGCTACACAAAAATCCAAATAATTCTTCTTGACCCTAAAATCGTAGCCAACATTTCATAAAAATGTGAATTAAAACAGAAAATTCTGAAGTGAACTAATAATTTGTGTAATGGGCTATGTAATGAATTAAGAACCATAATGGGCTAACCGGCCCAAATAACCAACCCATAAAGCCATAAATGTGTAGGCCCAATTGGCCCAATAACCTATATAGCCCAATAACCAATATAACCCATTAAGCACATAACCCAAATAAGGTAAAGCCCAACAACTAATGTAAGCCCAAAATATTTAAAAGCCCATGACACTTTGGCCCAATTGATAATGGCCCATAACACTTAAACGAATTTCATGAACCAAGTAATCGCAAGACAAATCGAGAAATATACGAGTTGAAGATAAGTGTAATCAAAATAAAACAAAGATAATTAAGTGAGATAGACAGAAGTAATTATGTTAACCAAACTATATATTGATATCACAAATGCTAATTCGTGCTAAAATCGGTTATACATCAAATGATAAAAAAGGATAATATAACCTAATATATCAAGTGAAACCACAAATGAAACCAAGTTACCAAAAATCTAACAACTTATAACTACGCATGTAATGAAAGTAATCTATTACACCATCAATCTATTACACTTGGATTCCATAATTGATGACAACATAATGAACGTGACATTTCTAAGTGATGGCTTAAGATAGGAACTTATGTATATTAGTCCTCTCGTAGGGATAGGCTTGGCTTTAATATATGAATGAGGAGCATAAGGAATATATCATCAAGGAAGCTATAGATGTGAAGTACCCATTTTGGATATATGAATATAATGCGTGGCATATCAAGGTGAGTCATAGCCCCCTTTCAAACTATTTTATATGTTTAACTATCGGGGTGAAAAGCATTATATATAAATGAAATCGCTTTCTATATATATATATATGTATATATTTGGAATGATTCTTGATGTTGTGATTATGAAATGAATTTATAGCGTATGTTCAATGTGATAAATATTATATGATGAGCTTGAGTTCTGTCAACCCGCTTCCTTTCGGTACACTACTATTTACTCCGAAAAGGGAGGCCTGTAATTAGATAGTTGCGCAACTAGGAGTCGTCCACCCACCCAGAGTGTAACATTGGAAGGTTGGTTGCCTTTGTGACGACTTTCACTTCCATTCCGACCAGAGTGGTGATCTAGCTACTTTAAACTTAAATGGTCGTCTCCATGGCACGACCCCAACTATAAATAAAGCACTTGATTGACAGCTTGTGCTATGAAATGAAATAATATATTGTTTGGACTTGAAAATGGTAGTATTAGTGGCTCAAGCATTTAGTCATCAAAAATTATTTAAATTATGCCCATGTAGCTAAATGGAGTTGATATTAAATTATGCCCTTGTGGCTAAATGAAATTGATATTAAATTATGCCTTTATGGCTAAATTAAGTTGATATTAATGTTGTTGATAAATGTAAATTGTTTGAACATACGGTTTGGGCATTGTCCCTCATACGAAATCTTGAAAGTCGTTGAAATTGGAGATATTGAAAAGAATTTGATAACCGAGTGATTTTGGTATGGTATACGATTAATTGATTTATATATTTTTTTTCTCTCATGATGATTTGACAAATGAGAACTTTGAAATTTTACCATGGATTTTTCCAAGTCTTGATATGACATTATGGTATTAAAACTTGATAATATGATATGAAAATTTTGTCGGTCATATGGTTTGGATATTTCGAAATGTAATAGTAATATGTTTTCTAAGTATTAAAATGGTTATGTACCAAGATTTATATAAAAACCTATGCACTCACCAACTACGTTTTCGTAGTTGACACTTTTTCTTCATGCTTTTTATGAATTAGCATAAGCTTTAAGGATTTATATGCATCATGATTGTTTGCATTGCACTTTGGAGTCAAAGATCAAACCTTGTGATGGGCAATGGAATCCGCCTTGATCATTGTAGTATAATATTTCATGTGCTTGTTATTTGTTTCGTGAACTTAATATTCAAGTACGGTAGACGCATTCGTACTTGGAAATTGGTTCACATGCTTGTACATTTGTAAATTCTTTTATTAAATAAAACTATGGTGAATGTTATTTATAATCCTTTTGTTTTGAATACTCGACTTTCTGTATACCTCATTGTTCCGCCTTAGTTGGGGTGTTACACCCTAGGTTTAGTTCCTGCTACCATAAACGCTTCTGTTTCATTCTCAACACCATCAAAAATCTCTTTCTCAATTATAGTAGGTTTATTTGATTCACCTTTTGCTCTGGATTTTGGAACACTAGTATTCACTTCATCTGGATCATCATTTAGAGCTGAGTAGGAATTACTAGTGTTGATATTAGCCTGAGATGTACTCGGTTTACTACTAGAGTTGCTCGCTATATCATTGGAATTCTTTTGATTTGCAACAGGTCTATATTCAAACCTCATTTTGTATTTATTCACTTGGAAACCCGATTTCGAATTGTTTCTTTTTTTCCCAACCACCTCAGTGAAACCCTCCTCATCAACTTTTGTTTTTTGCTTATTTGTCTAAGGGTTCTTTGAACATTCATTTGAATGATGGCCAAATACACAACAATGTACACACCTCGGGGGTTTCCACTCATATTCCACCTGCATATTTTCCTTGGTATATCCATCTCCATCAAGAACCGGAATAGCAATCGATAATTCTTTCTTGGATTATGATGATGCCGAAATCTCTATCAAAGCACGTGCATAACTACTTTGACCCCAATAATCAGTACACATGTCACTTGTATAGGTGTCAAGCAACTTTGGGGTACCTAATTTATATGCAATCATACTTAGACCGTCATCTGTATAGGCAGCAATTGGGACATTGTGAATTTTTATCCAAACAACAACATCCTTAATATCTTCCTTCCTAAGTATAGCGTTTGGAGACCATGTATTAAGAAAAATAGGAATATTACGAATCAACCAAGGCCCCCCTTCAAGCACATCATGCATACCCTTTTTATCAGAAAATTTGAAGAAAAAGAATCCATTTGAGTTCGTCATGATATTTTGCAATCCAAATTTTGCCCATTTTGTTTTGACAAAATTCAACAACTGGATAAGCCAGCCTATCATCCAAGAAATAATCAAAAAGCGTATTTGCAAACATATCTTGAACAATTCTAACAGATTCTTTTGGTAACACTACATCAACATCAACATGCTTGTCACACCCCGACTAAGGCGGAAAACTCGGGGTGCAAGATAAAGCACACGCGCACATGGATGGTACATAGGAATAACTAAATGAGTGCATAGAATAACCATAAGTAGTAGAATAAATAAACTAAATACGTCAAACATAAGTCACAAACATAGGTTCAACAATCTTTCAAATAACAGATAAGATAAGTTCCCACACAGGGGAAACGAATAGGCATAATGCCAACTAGCACGAAGAATAAGCATGCAAAACTCCAAATCCTAAGCCTGAAGTCTGCTATGAGTCCCATGCTACCATTCCTAGCCACGATTCGCTTGATTACCTGAAAGGAATACATAAAAGAGTCAACACAAATGTTGGTGAGTTCGTAGGTTTGAGAGCGTGATTGAATGTTTGAAATCCTCATTTGTATCACAGATAGTTTACTTGAATAACCACTTGAAAACATTAATAGATTGAATGAATAAGTTTTATGCCGTCAATAAAATTCGTGAATAACATAGAATGATGTGGCTATAGACCTACTTATGATACATAAAGCATGAATACATATAAGCGTGCCCTTACAGTCGACCTGGCTAGTGTGGTGCACATAGCAACCAGCGAATACAAACATGTGCCCTTACAGTAATAGAAATGACCTGGCTAGTGTGAATAACAATGCGTGCCCTTACAGTCATAGAAATGACCTGGCTAGAATCCTCATATAATGTATACAATATCATACAGTAGTCTAATACCCATCAAATAACAGTGGTGAAATCAGTTACGACAATATATGAAAACACATTTTGTATTCCTTTCACCCCAAAACATAAGTAAAAAGGGCTACGGAAACTCACCTGATAGCCTGCTACAAAGAATATACAAGTATGCGAAGGATAAGAAGAATGTATGCTTGACAGCCAACCTAATCACATAAAATGAATTCACATATTCATACCATAGAATATTACGATTGTATGTTTAACCGTTTATGTCTTACGAATCCCCATTCACGTTAAATTTAGAAAAACGTGTCATGTTAATTGATGTGGTTAATAGTTTGCAAGCTTGTCATACTCAATGTTTACGTGTTTCTGAAATTTTGCGTGTTTCAAAAAACTTGCGTGTTTCTGTCATTTTGCGTGTTTCTGACATTTCGCGTGTTTCAGACAATTTACGTGTTTCTGTCATTTTGCGTGTTTCAGACATTTTGCGTGTTTCAGACAATTTGCGTGTTTCTGTCATTTGAGAGTTCTTATGGATATGTGTGTTTCTGGCCATTTGATTGTCCTTATGGATATGTGTGTTTCTGGCCATTTGAGAGTTCTTATGGATATGTGTGTTTCTGGCCATTTGAGAGTTCTTATGGATATGTGTGTTTCTTCAAAACTAGATTTGTGTGTTCTTATGAATAACTCTCAAATCACTTTTCTTCAAAATCGTTAAGCGTTTTTGTAATCTGTTTGTACTTTTATGTTATTTATCACTATTAGAAAACAATATTAAGCATACGGACTCTAAAACAAACTATAAATACGTGACCCATTTGGTAAGAAAATAAATTTAACAAAAATTACAAAAATCCTTAAAAAGACATAGACTTTGTTTTTGAAAACGCACAAAAATTTAGATTTAGCCATAATTAGTGTTTCTACAACTTTTGATCATAAAAAGTTTCAAGCTTGATGATTAAAAATAAAGTTTGTTTTTAACAAGGTTTCGTAAGACATAAATATAAAGATAAAAAGTGTAGGTTTTTGATATATTACCTCAAAGATAGATATGTTTTTGTTGTTAGAAGTGTAAAACTAGAATAACATAATGATTTGGTGAGTAATTTTTTGTGGGATGATATGTGTGTGTTGTTGGTGAAACTAGAGAGAGAAAATTTGTGTGATTGTTTTTGGTGTTTTGTTTTATGTGTTTCTTTTGTGAGGGTTATGAGGGTATTTATAGGATGGGATTTTGAGTGTTCTTGTGGTTTGAGTGTTCTACACTAGATTTTTTATAATCGATGGACATATTCTAAGTGTTTCTCGAATTTTTTTTTTCTTAGCGTTACACGACCATTGTTAGCCTTATACGAATACTACAAATTGACTCCCATTGAATGACTAGCATAACTTGTCTACGACTACACGATTGTTTAACGAATTCAAAACTCGGGTGTTACAGTCTCCCCTACTTAAGGGAATTTCGTCCCGAAATTTAAGCCCAAGTTAACTACTAGGTTTCAAACATGAAATCATACATCAAGTTTCAAACATCAAGTAGCACATTAAGTCTCAAGCATCAAGTAGACAATAAGTTTCAATCATCTAGTCAGACATTAAGTTTCAAGTATCTAGTCAGACATTAAGTTTCAAGTTCACTTACTAAATCTCGTGTGTCAAGTTAAACAAAAAGGTGTGGATACTTGAGTTTCATCTGATCCCCTCGTTCCCAAGTAAACTCTGGGCCTCTTCGTGAGTTCCAACGAACCTTCACAATCGTATACTTATGTCTCTTAAGTTTCTTAACTTCCCTATCCATTATCTCAACGGGTTCTTCTTTGAAGCTTAAATTACTGTCTACTCGTATTTCCTTCAAGTGAACATACGCCATTTCGTCAGCTAAACACTTCTTAAGTTTTGATATGTGGAATCCATCGTGTACACTACTAAGTTCCTGAGGAAGTTTCAAACGGTAAGCAACGACACCAACTTGCTCTGTAGTCTCGAACGGTCCAATGTACCTTGGAGCTAGTTTCCCTCTCTTTATGAATCTGACTACACTCTTCCAAGGCGACACTTTAAGCCAATCTGAAACTCTAAAGGTTTCCTTCGATTGTCAGCATATTTCTTCTGTCTGTCTCTCCCCTTCATGAGGTTCTCCTTGATTTGTGCGATCCTTTCCGTAGCTTCCAAAATAATTTCAGGGCCTATCAAATGCATGTCTCCTACTTCGTGCCATGCAAGTGGAGATTGACACTTTCTTCCATACAAAGCCTCAAAAGGCGGGCATCCAATACTCGAATGATAACTATTGTTATAAGAGAATTCTACTCGAGAGAGGTGAGTGTCCCAACTACCTCCAAAGTTGATGACACACGCTCTTAGCATGTCTTCTAGGGTCTGAATGGTTCTCTCACTCTGGCCGTCTGTTTGAGGATGATAAGTTGTGCTCATATGTATTCGCGTTCCCATGGCTTGTTGCATTGATTTCCAAAATCTTGATCTATATCGACTATCTCTGTCGCAAATGATCGACACTGGAACGCCGTGCTTAGCTAAAATCTCCTTAAGATACAAACGCGCGTATTGTTCCATCTTATAATCTTGACGTATGTGTAGATGCAGATTCGTTGTGACAATCGCAACATAGATTTGATTATCGTTTATGTTTTAAGAACTATGTTTGTAATAATTTAAATAGAACTTGTGTTAATATTTAATGATTACGTTTGAACTTCAATATTATATCTGTTTATGTTTTGTATTGTGTTTGTGTGTTATATATTGTTTTGCAGGTACAAGAACATAGAATCAAGGTTTATAAGTGTCGTAGAACACTTAAACGATGATTGGATGTTCTATACGAGCCAAACAAAGTTAAACAAAGCACCAAAGGGTCGAACCTCATGCTGACATCATCAGCATGAAGAACTGACCTCGTGCTGACGTCAGCACGAGGTATATCGATTGGTTACTTAATCGGGCTTAATACTTAATTAAGGTCGAAGCCCACACGATCCAATACACAATTAGTATAAATACAAGACCTAATCTACGGAATTAGGTTAATCTTGGTTAATCATTTGAAGATATTCACGAATTTACGAATTCAAGTCACTTGTTCCTTCGTGTGACCTCCTACACGAACCACAAGTGTTGTGCTTCTTCTTGGGTTGGTTAATAACTCATTAATCAGCAAAAGGCAATAGCAATCTAGTTATCTCAAGAGGATTCTGCACTCTTTGACATAACGAATCACATCTTATTACGATCCATGCAACAATAGGGTACCTTACAAGTGGTATCAGAGCCAGGTTGACTACCAGAAGGTGTAAGACTGTTTGATTCGCTATTGATTGCAAAATCATTTCGAAATTCGTGTTTTTAGTCAAGTTTGTGCTCTTTTTCGCGTGACTTCATGCTTACGTCAGCACGAGGTAGTGTATGCTAAGTGCTTACGTCATCTTAACTTTGTGTCATGTGCTACAAGTGTGACTTTGTATCTGTCTTCGTGTGACGTGCTATAAGTGTGACTTCGTGTTTGTCTTCGTGTCACGTGTTACTCGTGTGACTTCGTGATGTACCTCGTGTTAGGTGCACTTTGTGTGAGCTCGTTTGACTTTGTGCCGAACGAATTACTTGTTATTTCGTTTGATTTAATTTCAAAAGATTCGAAATGACTATGATTCCAGTTGTCGCAAATTCACCAAATGCCCTACTTAATAGCCGGATGATCATGCACGATCAAGAAGATGTTTCGTATGGAAAACTATTGGATGTGGAAGAGACGTTTTGAAGACTACATTCGTCTCACTGACATGGACATGTGGCTAGTGATAACTCAAGGTTTTGATTGGTCTTCGTATGAGAAGAATGGAGTAATCGGTAGGAATACTTATGCTGATATGCCGATTGAAGAACGAAAAAGATACGCAATTGAGGGAAAGGCCTTGTCCACTCTTCTATGGCCTTACTTCAAGATAGTGTACACTTGTTCAAGAAATACACTACTTCAAAGGACTTATGGGACGCTCTTGAAAGATATTGTGAGGGGGATGTAAACTTGATGTAGAATCGTATCAAACTTCTGAAGCGCCAGTATGAAGCTTTCAATGGACTGAAAGGAGAATCTCTCGACGAGATTATTATTCGATTCAGTCATTTGACTACTGAGTTGTCATATTTTGAGGTTGTTTATCCTCAAACTGAGCTAGTCGATAAGTTTTTGGACTCACTACCTAAGACATGGACTGATTATGTTCATCAACTTAAAGATGATCAAGAATATAGCTCATGGGATTTTGAAAAGGTGGTTTCCAAGCTGAAGAACAGAGATATGAAGAGAAGAATTAAAGATACACACTCGGATTTCACTCAAGATCCATCATTGTATCATGCTAAGTCTGTTCATTTAGCAAGTTCTAGGTCGGGAAATAATGCATTTCTAAGTGGTGCTGAAGCTACACCAATAGTAGATGCTGAAGGTCTGGCTGGATATGTTGCTTATGACAATGCAAATACGAATGTCAAGAGCAATGTACAATCTTTTCACTCTATGCCAATGAGTATGAGTTCTGCAGAAGGTAGAATGAGTGTTTACTCAGCCTTTTGTAATGCTCATGAAGCATTTATCGGAGGAAAGATTATTGATCCCGCAGTGATTAATGAGGATTACAATCAGATAGATCCTGATGATTTGGAAGAAATGGATCTACAATGGCAGCTAGCTATGCTCACTATTAAGGTCAGAAGATTCACTCAGAGAACCGGGAGACCTATAGGTAATGGCACCAAAGGCTTTGACAAATCCAAGGTGAAATGTTTCAATTGCGATGGATTCGGTCACCTTGCAAGAGAGTGTCAACGACCTAAGAGGATTGATAATACCGTTGCTGGTCGTCAAAATTACAATCAAGGCGGTATTACTCCAAGTAATCAGAAAACTCAAGCAATGATTACATATCCTGCTACTCCACAACATCCAGTTTCGTCACCATTTTTGGAGTCAAAGGCCGTTGTTGTTCAGAATCCGGATGGTACTTATCAATGGGATACACAATCTGATGATACCTCGAATCATGCCTACATGGTAGAATTGTATTATGAGGTAGCTGTAACAATTGATTATGTTGTATACTCAAGTGAAGAAAGTGCATCTGAGATAGTTAAGCAGAATGTACGTAATGTTGCTGAGACTGTGAGATCTGAGAGTGAACCTATGATAGCAGTGAAAGCATCTGAAGAAAGGAAGAGTTATTGAGTCCTGCTGATGACATTTCTATGAAGAGCATTGAAGAATAAATGAAGAACTTCGTGATACCTGAAGGTATGACAACTGAAGATTTTGTTGCATACATGGCAGATTGCAAGGCTGCAGATCAGAAGGTATCTTGTTCTTTGTTTTCTATTTTTGACATTTGTAAAATGGTGTCAGATTTGAAACTTGAGGTGTTTATTCTGAATAAATATGTTATTAACTTAACTAGTCAAGACTCCATGTTTAAGAAAGAAAACGGCTATTTGTTTACCAAAAATTCTGGTTTGGTAAACAATAAAGTCTTTATCAATATAAGATTCGTACACTTGATAAGGATATTCTTGCTTTGAAAGAAAAATTAAAAGAGTCAGTCTTAATGGAAAAAGTGGGAAATGAGCAATATGCTCAACTAACTGAAGACTTCTCTAAGAAAGAGAAAGAATTAGTTGATGCAAAACTGGAAATAGTTAAGCTTAATGCAAGATTGGACCAAATTAGGGGATCTGAATTAATAAGATCAATGCAAATGAAAAAGCCTGTACCACGGGATTCAAAAGATAAAAGTGGTTTAGGTTTGAATTTTAAAGAAGTTAGAGGTCCATTTAATGATAATTACACAAAATCTCTAACACAGCTTTCTGAGAAGGTTGATGTTGGTGAAATTTCTCCAATTGTCTCAGAAAATCAAAATGTTGATCTTAAGACCCCTAAAAACTCTAAAAGCTCAATTGATAAAATAAAAGAGCTTAACAAGAAACATAAGCTGAAAAGCTCTTTTGTTAGACCAGTAGATCCTAAAAATGGAGTTTATGATGCTAATTCTCTCATAGGGTCTAGTAAAGTGAATTCAACTTGTTCTGTTGATAAGAACGTTAAATGTTTTACAATGAAGGGATGTGACACTGTTTTTACATCCGTTGAAATTGATTTTGAAAAGATAGATCATGACAAGATTGATATAGTATGGAATAAGGATGAATCTACATCTAGTGGAGTCCCCTTAACTCCATACTCGACTCATAAGAATTCTCAAAAGAAGGTACATTTTTCCGATAAAAATGAGTCAACTGGTTTATCAAAAGAAGAGTCAGGCACAATTGAACTTAAGGAATGTTTAGGCATGACTTCAGCTGAGTTTGATGTTAAAGCTAAGAAAAAAAGAGCTAAAAAATCTTGTTTTTATTGTTATGAAGTAGGACATGTTTATAGTTGCTGTCCAAATAGGAAAAGAAGATGTCCAGATAAGGGTATGTCCTCTGGAGGATCTAGTGACTCAGATATTGTTTCTCATGACAATAGATCTAAGACACCAAAACGACAGGGACCTTCACAGAATACTACTTTTAGTAGTGTAAGTCCGAGTCGTTCTCGTACACCTCAAAGGAGTTATTCACCTAGGAAGATGGCTCAGCAAAATCGGTCACCCCCTTCTAGAATTAATAGTTCGTCTAAATTCTATGATCGATTAGGGAGTCAACCTAGATATGGTACACATTCACCAAGGAATTCTCCTCCTAAGACTCATGTCACCTAACCTCAGAAACGGTCTGTGACACCATCCTCATCCAAGGCTCCAGTACAGAGTGATGGATATTGGACCGAATTGATCATTAGAGATGAATTCGGAAAACCTAAACCTCAAAAGGTTTGGGTTCCCTTCAGAAACTAACCATCTTATTGACTGTGGAAGCCTATCAGTCTTTGGTATGTTGACAGTGGATGCTCTCGGCACATGACAGGGGACAAGAATGTGTTGTCCAACTATGAAGATGTAAATGGTTCTTATGTTAGTTTCACAGGTCCCAAGGGCGGCAACATCTCGGGCCAAGGTGAGTCAATTATGTGGAACAATTAGCACATAATCTATTGAGTGTTTCTCAGATTTGTGACAAGGGTAACAATGTCCATATTACTGAGAAAGAAGCACTTATATTGAAACCAGGATATGTTATTCCTGAAGACTGGATCCTGCTAAAAGCTCCTAGGAAGAGAGACATCTATGGCCTTGTGTTAGGTGTTGATGATCCAAAGGAGTCTGTTTGCTTGTTATCGAAAGCAAACGAATCTGAATCTTTACTATGGCATAGAAGAATGGGACATATCAATTTTCAAAAGATGAATGACATTGTCAAACATGGTTTGGTTGGCGGCGTTCCCATGAAATGGTTTGGAATGGAAGACAAATGTGTACCTTGTGTGAAAGGTAAACAGAAAAAGTCTGCACATAAACCGAAACAAGAAAATTCTATTGCCAATCCTTTCGAGTTACTTCACATGGATTTATTTGGTCCAGTGAATGTAAGAAGTATCGGTTGGATGTATTACTGTTTGGTGGTTACTGATGACTACTCGAGATTCTCATGGGTATTCTTTCTTAAATTGAAAGATGAAACTCCTCAGATTTTGATAAATTTCTTTGTCGAAACTGAAAATATTTATGGAGTTCGTGTTAAGAGAATCAGGAGTGACAATGGAACTGAATTCAAGAATAATGTGATGGATGTCTTTTGTTTGTCAAAGGGAATTCAGCATCAATACAGTTCTCCATATGAACCACAACAGAATGAAGTTGCTGAAATAAAGAATAGGACTCTAATCGAGACAGCCAAAACTATGTTTGCAGATTCAGGGCTTCCTACTATGTTTTTGGGGGGGGGGGGTAGTGAATACAGAGTGTCATATTATAAATAGGGTTACTATAGGCAAGCGTCATAACAAGACATGCTATGAGCTTCTACATAAGAAGAAACCGAATTTACCGAATGTTGAACCATTTGGTGTACCGTGTACTTTCTTGAAATATCTACCTCAATCAAAGTTTGATCCAAAGGTTGAAGAGGGATTTTTCATGGGTTATAAACCGGGAACATCAATTCGACGGGTTTATAACAAGCAGACAGGCAAAGTTGACTTGGGTACAAATGTCAAGATTGTCAGTCATAAGCCCGCTATTTCTTCTGGAACTGGCAAAAACTTCGATTACGATAGTGTGTTTAGTTCACTACACGGTCCTGATTCTTATTCAGATCCTGAGACAGTTGATGATGTGATTATTTTAAGAGATCACTTGGATAATACTCCTACATCTCCGCCTACTCAAAATGTCAATACTACTCAAACCGAAGCTCAGTCTACTACTGTTATTGATGAAAGTGGTAAGGACAAGAATAAGCCAACAGATTCAGATGATAGTGAACCCGAGAACACTACACCATTTACTCCGTCAAAGGTTTCACTGCCTGATGATGATCTTATTTCTGAAGAATCGAAAGATGATTTTAGCTCTCTTGAGTTTCAGATTAAAACAAATTTAGAAGAAAGTCTGAATGTTGATTTGGTTCTTCAGTATCGAGTTAATAAGGATCATCCAGTTGAAAATATTCTTGGTAATGCTACAGAACCTGTTCGAACTAGAAATCAGTAGAATAAGGAACTGACTAGTTTGTTTTGTGAAGTGAAACACACTGGATTGATAACTGAGTGTTTATATTCTGGTTTCATTTCGCAAGTAGAACTTAAGAATCTTAAGGCAACACTTCAAGATCCATGTTGGGTTGAAGCTACGCAAGAAGAGTTAGCTCAATTTGAAAAACTTGGAGTATGGGAGTTAGTAGATGTGCCTAGAAGTAAAGAACCGATTGGAACTGTAATATAATAGAAATCTTTCGTGTTCGGGTGCGGAAGTAAGGTGAGTAACAATGGTGGATGTGTGTGTGTTAGTGTGTGTATTGAGAGAGACAGAGGTGTGTGTGTGTAAAGCTTGGAAATATATTTAGCAATATATGACTAAAGGTTACAAAAAGTTAAGGCTTGAGGTGTATTTATACTCTAGGTAAATACATAAGCTCCCCCTCAACCTTATATTACATATACAAATTAACAAAGATAATGAAATACAACTAAGCACTATTTTGAATTTCTAACATTCCCCCCCTTAGTGCTTGGTTGTCTTCTATCAGTTCCTCCTGTTCCTCCTCCTTCTTTTCTCAGCTCGTCTTTTCTTGTTCTTTCTTTTCTTGTAATCTTGAGCTGCTTTTGATGTAGATGGCTTATCTTTCATAGAATTCCAAAAAGCTCTTTTCTTGTAACTATTCCAAGAGTCATTCCAATACCTCTAAGGAATGAAATGCCAGTTAGCACCTTCTGGACGTTCATCGGGCAATCTGATATTATCTTGAAAGTTAACTGGAGGAATATTATAAGGACCTCGTTAAAGAACCCATGAACCTGTCTCAGTATGAATGATTCCTTCTCTTGGTCTAATAGTTCTGACAGCAATAAGATCTCTAACCCTTTGACGCATGTCAATTGTCTCTTGGATCCTCCTTATGTGTCTTTCTCTTTGACTCTGGATGTTTTCATTTTCACTGGGATCGGGATTATCATGAATGGCTCTGAGGAAGAATAAACAATATTTCAGAGTGCCATCTGAATACTTGGGAAAATCAGATGCACGGACAAAGATTTTTCCTCTGAAGCTATTAATGAAAACAAATCCATCCAATTCTTCTATTGGATCTCCAATCTGATAAGAATCCAACTCATAACCTCCTGCTCTCTGATTTGGTCTCGTGAGATTAATTCTTCTTGTTCTCCTTTCTAGACCAATCTGGATATCATTGAACTCATAATATCTGATTAAAGCCTGAATGTGACTCTTCAGAGCTTCATAAGCAAGGAGTTGATCTGGAGTCTTTGTAATCAAATGAACATACTGGTTGTAGAGAAAGAGGATGTCAGAGATTGGTAAGTGTTGGAAAGATTCTTCATGAATAGCATAAATGTGACCATCAACTCTTTGAACTCTAAATCGGACAAGTCTTTGGTTCTGATACTTGATAGGAGCAATTAATGTCAACACTCTTGTGATTGGACTCTAGAACTGATTATACCACTCTTCACTTCTTACTGTGCTTTCAGCATTCATCATTTCTAAGTATGCATCCCTTTGATTTTGATGTCTGAAAAGAAAGAATGCTTTCAACCTATTCAAGGTCATGTTGAGTCTTTCCTCAGATGAGCAGTAAATCGGGAAGGCTCTTTCTTCAATGTATCTTGCCCTGCATACTAATTCTTCAGGTCTGACATTCAGATCTAGCATTTGAGCATAATTCTCATAAAAATATCCTTCATTGATTTGCCAGATTTTGTCTCGAGTGATTCTTGGATGTCTAATACCCATGCTAAGCTCTCTTGGAGTGTCAAGATTATTTGTATCTCTTAGATCATAGACAATCTCTTCAAAGATATCTTTCTTAGATAATTCTTGAGACATAGCAGGTCTTGGTGGAGCATCATTAGAATCATCCGAATCAGAATCACTGTCATCATCAGTCCTCTTTCCTGGTTGAAACGGATCAAGATCACTAGATTGATCAGAACTTGATGTAATTGAGTAGTAGTGAGAGATATATTTAACAAGTGGAGGCAGATCATCTGAATCAGAATTATGAACTTGATGAGCTTGAAATGATGAAGGAATATGAAGGAATATCTACACTTTGACTTTGATCTTGATTTCCTTCTGTTGTATCTTGAACACTTGCTTCTTGTGTTGTATTATGACCTTCTCCACTATCTTGAACATTATTCTCCCCCTCGGGTTGATCATCCGGATTTTGATCATCCCGACTCCTTAAGATAGTGGCTGGTCGACATTGTTGTTCAAGCTCAGTTAATCTCTTTCGAATTGCTTCAGTTTCAGCCTTATGAGCATTATCTGTATCCAAGAAATGTTGATAAGAAAGAATTGATTGACAGATGTCTTCCTTTGGTGGATTCAGATTAGGCTCTTCAGATCTTAATCGACGAAGTACTGCCATTATGAGAGTATCAGTGGATATACCACTTTCATGAAGCCCATTAACAGTATAGTCATTCAAATAAGTATCACTGAGATCAGACTCCGATGAAGATGAAGAACTTGAAAAAGAATCAGAAGAATCAGGATCAGGAAATGATTGTTGAGTTGATGAAGTTGGAATTTCTGGGGGTGTTGGTGATGAAATTGGAGATGATTGAGTAATCGGTGGTGTTGATATGATTGGTTGAGATGATAAAGGAATAACAGTTGGAACAGTTGAAATATGAGTAGTAGGTGTTGAGATTGGAGTAACAACAAATGAGCCAATTCTAAGTGCACCACCAGTAAGCATTCTGCGTGGTGAAGAACTGGTTTGAGTCATTGAAAGTTTTCCAGTAATAGTATATCGGGAAGCACGTAAAACACTTACTTGTTCTTGTTCAATCCCTTCAACCAGATGAGTCACAAGAGTACGAACAATTGGAGATAATGTTACAACAGCTGGAGATTCATAAATTGAAGTATCAGGAGTAATAGAAGCTGACACATCAGTAGTTCCAAGTGGTTCTACTGAGTGACCTGACGACATCATGACTGTCATAGGATTTCCTGTTGGTTCAAGAGTTTGAGCAATAGTTGATGATTCGGCTTCACAACCAGAATCCTTTGGAAAGTGGACAAACATAACATCGGTGTCACTTAGATCAACCGTTAAACCCAAAGCACGAATAGCTGCAGCAACTGCTCGAGCTCGAGAGAGTTCAAACTGTCGCTAAGCTAATTCAGCTACACGGGTGCCTTCGTTCAAAGCTAGCATAACGTTAGCAATGGAAGGACTTCCAAACAATCCTTGAGAGGGCACTAAAGCCGAGCTCTCTATGTTTGTTCCGGCAGCATCACCTAGATGTGCAGATGGTATAATAATCGGTGTAAGTGTCCTAGGGGTACTAGACAGATGTGCAGAATCGAAAGTCAAGAGAGGGGCAGATGTCTCTTTATCTTCAACATCCACAGACTCTGAAGGAGACTGGGATGGAGTACGTGGATTTTGCCCATGCAATAATGAGACGTCAGTCTGTAGAGAGACTTCCGAATGGCTAGTGGAGGTTTGACCGTGCAAGAGTTGGGAGCTCTTGTCTTTTATCCTAGGTCAAACCCGGCGAGTATATGTTGTTTAGACTAATGGAAGGCCAACGTTTTCTTTATGCCTTATATCTAGCCCGGACCTCTCATCCTCTCTAACATTTTCAACTCCTCCCTCATTTCCACCTTGTTCCTCCGGGATGTCCATTACATCATCAGCAAATTGATTGGCTTCATTATCAGATGAATCAATATCAGAATTAGCCACATCTTCTTGTTCTGCTCGGGAGAAACGATCATACTCAAAGCGAGATCTTTTGAATGTTTTCTTTTTGATGTTAACAGGAATGGACTTCCTACGGCCTTGAAAGTATATCAGTGGAGGAGATAGAAAAACAGTTGTAGAAATTGTTGATGAAGGAATTTGAGTTGGAATTGGTTGTGATTGAGGCATTGTTGGGGGTTCTGGTGTTAGAATTTCTGGAAGTGGAGATGTTTGAATTGGTGAAGAATGTTTTTGTGGTGATGGTGTTCTTAGTGATGGTGATCTTCTGATATTTGAGGTTTTAGGAGGTGGTGATCGAATTGGTCTTGGAGTCCCAGACTCAGAGACAGTATCCTCAGAAGATGTTGGAGAAGAAGGTTCAACTGGTGTTTTTCTTTTCAACTTCTTTTTCTTTGAACTTCCTTTCTTCTTTTGTTGATGTACTTTTTTACTCAACTTTATCACAAACATTTCACCTCTTTGTTTCTTACTCTTTGGCCTACCTGAACTGGATTCACCCTCACTCTCTTTTCTTTTCCTCTTAGACACCTCACTTGGCGACCTATGCACAACTTGGGTAGGAACCGGGAGTCTTTCCGGTCCCATAGTTGTTCTAATCCAGTCCAGATATGCCTTCTTGGCATCATCAGCATCAGGAACCATATCATGTAAAAATGATGGAATCAAATAAGAATAGTTAGAGATACCAGAGTCTTTAAGAAACTTGAATGGATGAGTAACAACTTTCCCTGTTTCAAGAAGTCTTGGAATGTGCTTCTTGTTCCTGATTATACTTCGGACAATTGCTGAGAGAAATCTTATGAAAGGAATATACTTCTTGGGAGCAGATATTTTTCCATTTACTACTTCTATCAGCTGATCCCAAAGAAGTTGAGCAATGTCGTAGTGCTGATTGAAAACAAACCCATAGAATATGTACAGCATTGTCTGGGTCAAGTTATCCATTCCTCTTGTATATGGATGTAAACAGTTGCTGAGAACAGAAAACGCATAGTACCAAATTCTTGGTAACTTCTTCAGCTTAAAATCAGTTGTCTTTGTCAAAGGACCATCATAACCAAGTGATATCAAGGCAGCAAACATCACATCAATTGATTCAAATACATCATAATCATTTCTCCCATTTGAGTTTGCTTCTGGTAGCCTTAAATATCTTCTGAAATCATCTAGATTGAATTCGAAGTCATATGTATTCTCTCCAGAATGAAGTTCGAAATGAAAATAGCCTTGTCTACGAAGTTCTGGAGATTTGACTTTTGATTTAGTCCTTGATGAAGATGGATCATGTGGTTGCACAAAGATAATGGATCTCCACATATCAAATAAATATGACTCAGCCAGATCAACATCTACTGTTAGAGCATGAGTAAGAGGATGATTGTGGAAGATTGCTGAAATTATTGGAAAGCCGGGAGCATTGAAAGGATCATTCAGATATCGATTATTTCTCATATTGATAGAATTTCCGGCTGTAAGAATTTCTTCTATTGATTCATTAATGGCAATCTCTTCATCATGTCTAACCTCCTCTTGATGATCCATTATTTTTATAATTTTCTGTTTTAAGACATAAAAACTTTTAACACACACAGAAAAATAATATTTGAATAACAAATAACAAGGTTCACACAAACAATTTATATAAAATACAAGGAGGTTCACAAAGGCGATCAACTCAGTGTATCCTTTATAAATCATTTGTTATGAGAAAATAAACACAGAATAGTTAAATACATATTTTCCATATATAAGTTTACAAAGAAGTTCACAAAGACGATCAATTCTTTGTACTCTTATATACTTTGATATGTATATAACTTTGAAAATAATATATAATCATATAAGTATGATATATTTGAGAATAATAAGGAAGTACACAAAGGCGTTCGATTCCTCATATTCCAAAATGTATGACAATTATATGATCATACAAAACAGTTTGTCACACCACACAAGAATAAAAGTAGAATAAAAATTTTGAAAGAAAAAAAATTTCTAAGTATAAAATTCTGAACGATCTAAATTTAGATCGTTCTGAGTAAATCTTAGTTAAAAGAAATGAAACGATCTAAATTTAGATCGTTTTGAAAGATTTAAAAAAGGAAGAATAATGAAGTATGGAAAACTGAAGTTGAAACGATCTGAAAGAGATCGTGTTAAACCTTTATTTGAGAAAAGGTTTTAAGTATGGAAAAAGAAAGTAAAACGATCTATTTTTAGATCGTTTTAAGTTTCTCATGTGAGAGAGAAAAAAAATTAAGCATGGGAAAAAAAAGGTAAAACGATCTAAAAGAGATCGTTTTAGGTTTTGTTTAAAAACTTTTGAAGTGAAGGAAAAATGAAACGATCTAAATTAGATCGTTTTGGAAAATTTTTGAGAAACACTTCACTTCTCTTTTCAAGATTTTCCAACACTTAAAAAAATATAAAGTGAAATCAAATTCATTATTTCTCCTTACATTTAAAAGTATCAGATTTGAGCGAACCGAATTCATAAGAATTCAGTTACCCATCAATCGAATTTCCAAACTTATTAACAAACCACACAGCGTACAGACCCAAGAACGATCCAAATTAGATCGTTTTGGTCTCAGTCTCAAGGGTTTAACAAAGAAATAACATGAAAAGAACATAAAAGGTGAATGGTAAACTTATTTTACTTCCAACTCGTTTAGAAATCAAAACGATCTAAATTTAGATCGTTTTAGAATCAACCAACTCTAAAATAAAATATTTTTTGCCAAACACTTTTCAGTTAGCCAAACATACATCAATATTCACATTCAATGGATCAAACTGCAATTTGAGCATGGCATAACATTCATCCCTAGCCAAACTAACAATATCATCACGCAACATATCTGAACAGAAACGCATCAATCCATTTAAACACACTCTGATCATGTTTATTTTCAGGAACAGGGGGGGAAGGGTTTTTGAATTTTCAAAAACATCAAACAAAGCATTTAAACATGTAATAATTATTTACACATATCCTGAACATGCTTCTAATTCACACAGTTAACAACAGAAGTACACACAGAATCGAGAAATTCAACAAAAATAAAAACAATGAAATCTACATTCAAACCGAGATAGTACCTGTGGATGTGATTGAAAGTTGATGATGTTATAGAAAGAAATGATCACAGAACGATTGTTTTTCCCTCCTTAAGAAGAAAGAAAAAAAATGGGTCGGGTCAGGCTAGGTCGGTTATGGACTTGATTGATATTGGGCTTGACTTGTTTTTGGGCTTTTTCATTTATCAGATTTCTAAAAACTAGAATAAACAAACAAAACAAAACAAACAAAAATATTTTTGTGAATTTTTAAATTTTCTATTTTTCTATTTTGTTTTTCTAAAATAACAATGAGTTTCTAATCAAATAGTGCATATACACAAACTCCCCTTTGCTTCATGAATTATCCTTTCTCTCCCCCTCAAACATTGCATGATATAAAACATATTGCACGTAAGCATAGCATCAATGTTTGACAGATAATGAATGAAATTAGAAAGATAAAGGATTTGTACAAAACATGCAGAGGCAAGTTAGCGTATTAGAAATGAGCACTTATTTGAGATGGTTTCTTTGATCAGATATTCATTCCAGGATCATGTGTTGAATATCTTCCAAAGTGGAAATACGTAACACAGACCTTTATTTCCTGCAAAAACAATTATGTTGTTTTTGGTACCCACTTTTGAATGGGTCCTTTTGAGTTAGAAAAATTGATCATGGTATTGTTTGAAGATTTGGAATTCTGTTTCTTTGGAGTTTTTACAATGAACCAACCATACTGATCCGTATAAGTAGTTATACCCTTAGATGTTTCTTTTGTGAGGAAAACTTGACTAGTTTTTGACATCTTGGATATTGGACTAAATTTAGAGATAGTTTTAAGAGCAGAGGTTCTAGAAACAGATGAAACATGAACCTTAATGGTGTTCTTTCCTTTGATAGTTGGTGCAATCTGACTTTTGGGTGAGTAAAATGAAGTTGGAGCAATCTTAGATTTAGATTCCTTCTTTGATTCAACTTGAGGCTTTTTGAAAGAAAGTTGTTTAACTCCTTTTTCAATTTTTGATTGACTTTTTGGTTGAGAACCAGTTTTGGTAGTCATCTTTTCAATCAATGCTTTTGCTTTAGCCTTAAAATTTTTAGGAATCTCAATTTTATGCTCTAAAATCACTTTACTTTGTCATTAGGTGTGATCACAGAGCTTTCAAAAGAAAGTACCTTTTTGACAGAAGCAAAACGTTTAGTCTTCAAAGCTTGAATTTTTTCTTCAATCTTAGAAAATGATGATAACATTGTTGTGGACATATCTTGAATTTCTTGAGAAGAGATGCTATCATCCTGCAGTACTTTTGTAGAATTCTCACTCCCATTGGATGGAGTGGAGCAATCATCAGAATTATGGTTAATCATCATATGGGTAGGAGTGGTCTCACTTACCTTTGGGGAATAATCTTGAGTTTTCAGATGTTCAATGACCTTTTGTTGAGACTCAACTTTTTGTTTTAGGTTTTCAATTTCTTTTTCCAATATGGTAGTTGGAATATAAGTTCTGTGAGAAATTGATTTGGAAGACTCTTGTTGAGACTCATTTTGTTTCACTGAAATGTTGTCTATTTCTTCTAACTCATAAATTGATCTGTTATGAGTTTTCTTGTAAGAATCATTAAGAGCAACATAATCAATGTTTATTTGAGTTGGTTTTGGTCTTTCAACATCATCTGACTCAAAATCATCCTTAGATGGTCTGATGAATTCTTGAATCATGCCAAGACGAAGAAATTTTTCATCATACAAAGCACCAAGATCTTCTTTTTGAATTTTCTCTAAATGCGCTGGATTCTCACAACCTAAACCAAAAAGAAGTTCTGATTTATCAATCTTTGATTTATTGTAATAAGCAGTGAAATCTAAGAAAGGATTTTGTTCTATTTTGTAAATTTTCTTTTGGTAGAACAAAATGTTTGCTTTCAAATCCTCAACTTGTTTTTGAAGAGTTTCAATTTCAACTCCTTTGAGAAAACAAGAACTGTTTAAGTCAGAAATCTGTCTTTCATGTTTTTCACAATTTGGTCTCATATCTTTCATTTTGTTTGTGAAAAACTCAACATCTGCTTGTCTTGCATTTGCTCTTATCCATTCATTGGTTTTCTCAAGCTGTAAGGTCTCAATGATTTGCTTGAGTGAATGGACAGTCTTTTCAAGGTCTTGACATTTATTGGTTAGATGTGCATTGGGTGAAACAACTTGAGAATTGTTACTTGACAAATGCATTTCTTTCAAAGAGTCATAGTTAACTTTGAGAGCATCATGAGCTATTGAGAGTTGAGAAAAAGTTTCGTTAAGTTTATCAAAATATTGTTTAGCTATGTTCAAATTTGTCTTCAAAGTAAGATTTTGCATTGTCAAAGTATCAGCAGTTGATTGAAGAGACAAGTAGTCAGTTTGAGTAAAAACTTGTACATCTCTTGATGAAATGTCTGAATTGATGTTGATTGTTGTCATTTGAAATGATTGAATTACAATTAAAAACTTGTTTTAGAAAATGAAACTAGAAATTTAGATCGTTTTAGATTTTTTTAAAAAAATTCTAATTATTGAAAAGGAAACTAGAACGATCTAAATTAGATCGTTTTAGAATTTTTTAAAAAATTTCCTAATTGATGAAGAAGAAAGACGAAAGAAGAAAGAAGATGAAAAAAATGAAATGTTTTTAAAAGAAATCGTCTTAAGGAATTTTAAAGAAAAGTTAGAACGATCTAAATTTAGATCGTTTTAACAATTTTGGGTGAAAAAATTTTCTAAGTATGAAAACTTTGAAAATTTGTGCAGAGTAACACAATGATTTGGAAGTTTTTGAGCAAAACCAATCTCAAGGAGATCAGTTACCCAAGGAAGTGTGTGATTCCCATTCACTACAACTTCAGAATCATGATCCACACACCACACAATTCACACAGAATTATACAAGCTAGAACGATCTAAATTAGATCGTTTTAACTTCAAAATGGTCCAAAAACTAGAACGATCTAAAAGAGATCGTTTTAGTTCCAGCAACAGAGATCGTTTTGAGATACCTGCACATATAAACAGAACAGATAAAACAAACAGTTTTTGATACAAAATTGATCAATTCTCACTCAGTTTTGAGAATTAGGTTGTGATTCAAACATCAGAATGCTCAGAAAATGATCGCGCACAACCCTAAAAACAATTCCATATCTCAAATCAACTTAATTGTGAAAATCAAATTTTGATCGAATTTTCGAAAATTTTGATTTTTACTCAAAACTTTGAATTTGATTCTGAAACTTAACAGAAGGTTTTGAAATATGATTTGGAATTTATTAGTGAACAAAAACTTGAAAATTGAACAGAAATTGAATGTAAATTGTTGAAGAACAGAAATGGCGGTAAAAGTTTCTTTGAACACGTAGAAGAAGAATTTGAACAAAATTCAATGAATCTGTATTGAATCTGTTCTGGATCGTCAACTGATAGTTGTTTTTCTCTGATACCACATGTAATATAATAGAAATCTTTCGTGTTCGGGTGCGGAAGTAAGGTGAGTAACAATGGTGGATGTGTGTGTGTTAGTGTGTGTATTGAGAGAGACAGAGGTGTGTGTGTGTAAAGCTTGGAAATATATTTAGCAAAATATGACTAAAGGTTACAAAAGGTTAAGACTTAAGGTGTATTTATACTCTAGGTAAATACATAAGCTCCCCCTCAACCTTATATTACATATACAAATTAACAAAGATAATGAAATACAACTAAGCACTATTTTGAATTTCTAACAAGAACTCGTTGGGTATATAAATGCAAACGAGATGACAAAGGGGTTGTTACCAGAAATAAGGCACGTTTGGTTGTTTAAGGGTTTGCACAACGAGAAGGATATGACTATAACGAAACTTTTGCACCAGTTGCTAGGATTGAAGCTATAAGGTTATTTTTAGCCCATGTAAGTTTCAAAGATATAAAGGTGTATCAATTAGACGTTAAGAGTGCCTTCTTATACGGTGAAGTTAAAGAAGAAGTATATGTTCACCAACCACCGGGGTTTGAAGATCCGAACTATCCAAGAAGAGCATATCGACTGGATAAGGCTCTTTATGGATTGTATCAAGCACCCAGAGTGTGGTATGAAAAGATGTCGACACATTTGTTGACAAATGGTTTTATAAGAGGATCGATAGACAGCACATTGTTTATCAAGTGGAAGAAGCGAGATTATCTAATTGTACAAGTTTAGGTGGATGATATCTGTTTTGGTCAAAAATTATCCAAGATAATCAACCTTGAAGACTTAGATCAATTATGTAACCAAACTTTCGTTCGTGAGGTTAAGGGCTTGTAAAATTGGTTTAGATTCAAAGATGCGTTTAAAATAAGTATGATAAATCAAGATTATGTCTACTTAAACAAAAGTAGGTAGTCAAAAGATTTCGCAAATAACTATATAATCAAATATAAGATAGATTAAGCAAGATAAAGAAAAATAAACGTAAATAAATGCGAAAAATAAAGAGAAAGGAACAAAGAACACCGATATTTGTTATCGAGGAAAAGCCCTTAATCCTTTATGGATTGCCGGCATAATAACCCTGAGAGGAAGCAATCGTCCATGCCTTATTCTTTTATTAATGGTGTAAATTGGTTACAATGATAGAGCGACTTGATCGAGCTTTCTAAGTAAAGAAAAGTGTGTTGGTTTTTTACAAGTATGAGCAGAGAAAATAAGCAAGTAAATATGTGAGTGTGTGTAACGTTGTATATCCTATGATCGATCAGGTCCTCGTTTATATAGAGCAGCCTAGTAACTAATTTTCCGAAATTACAGGGATCTTCCTGGTCTTCATCTGGTGAACGTTGGAGCATATCTTGACTGATATTGTAGCCGTTTGAAGATATTCTCCTCATGCTGAAGTCCGATTATGATGCTGGACTAAGTCTTCTTTGCGTGTTGATCAAATAAGACATGTGTTGAATCTCTTTTGTACCGTTAGAGATATTTCCCTTGTGATAAAAATCAAGTTACCTGCATAATATTCTCATAGAAACAATACTTGAAGTTTATCGTTAATAATTCGTCAAGGCGTGTCAAGATCCTGAAGATCCATGATCTTAAGGTCCCAAGATAATGAAATCTGAAATTTCACCCATAACAATTGTCCCCAAAGTTATTTTGATAAAAAAATCAATTTTGTTTAAATCAACTTTGCTCAAAATAATTTTGAATCTTCCGGAGTACGCTTTGACCAAAGTCAATGAGTTAATTTTTGAATTCACCCCGAGGATAAGACGCATGGAGATAAGATAACCAAGAGACTTGACGGTTTATTCCCATCGTTTTACCCCTCTATATAAGCATACCATTCTTTTAGAAAAAATCATAAATCTTTTTATGCTCAAAAAAGTTTTCATCTTTTTCTCCATTTATATTAATTCTCATAACATTAACATGTCTGAAATCAGCAACGGAGATTCACACCTTGAAGTCCATGAGCACCCAAGGGTAAATTGGGGCACTACGAAGTCAAAAAGGAGGCTCCTTTATGTAAGAAAATAAATTTTTCATTATTTTTTCTTTCGTTATATTCGATTTGTAAAAATGATCCTTTGAAATGTTTCCCACAGTGCTTTTCTCAAATGAGGTTTGCGCATATGGAAGTTGCGCGTATTAAAGACCAAGAAATCAAAAGCCAAAATCAGTATATTTTTCAACTCTTGGATGAAAGAAAAGCTCAAGTTTCTAGGATAAGAGAGTTAGAAGCAGAACTGGCAAAAACCAAGGAAGAACTTCAAACGGTGCAAGTAGATCTAGTCTATATGAGAGTCGCCAAAAAGTTGAAGCCTTCTGATTCTAATGAGTAGTTATGTATATGGGCAATGAAGGATATAATGCAAAGGCCAGAGCCCATTTTTAAACTCTTTTGATTGTAACTGCTATCAAGCAGTTTTATCTTTTGTATATATTTTCGTTATTAATGAAAAATATTTATCTTTTAATCTTTATTTCTTCGATTCCAAAAATCAATGATGTTAATGGTGTTAAAATTGGAAAATTAAATAATCATTTGCATGATATCATGTCAGTTAATTATTACCCTTGACTTATTTGAGTATATCAACAGTGACAAATCAAATCAAAGTAATAACTATAGGGTAAAATACATGCACCTTGTGATATATAATTAAGATCCACTTGTAAATTGTGATCTTCAAGCATCCAACGTCTTAATTGTTTGTCAGTTCCACTATATTCTTGTAGCAATAAAATATAAATGGGACCGATATGATCTTTGGAGGGGATTAAAATTAAGAAGGGAATTCTTAATTTTAATATTCTCGTAGGGACATTGGAGTCCAAGATAATGAGGGTGTCTCAATATCTTAAACATGCTTGGGAGGCGTAGTTAGCCTTTTCGTATGTGTTTGTATAATGGGTGGCGTGGTTAGCCATTTCGGGAGATCGATGGTGACATCGATAATCGGTAAAATTAATTTCGACAACCTTGAAATTTAACCCTTCAGCTGTGAAATTAATGAACGTGCGACATGGGCAAATCGTAAGAGAGGGTGAAAACCCCTAAACAAAAGTTGGCGTGAAAGCCAAAAGGTGAAGACCTTGTTCCACGTTGCTATGTATGATGCTGAATATCCTTTGAGATCCTACAAATTGAAATCCTTAGAAACTGAGGTTAGCCATTTGGCTAACGCCACTCCGACGCTTACGTCAGTATCATCATTTTGAAGAATAAACAAATAAATAAATAAATGAATAAATAAAAAAGGATTTAGAAATCATACCTGATTTTGTCAATGAGACAAAATTAATTAGACATGATATAATTTAAGGTAAATGGCGTTCCAAGCTCTTGGAACTAATTTACCTTCTAGATCTTGTAACCAATAAGATCCTTTACCAGCTTCTGCCTCGATCAAATAAGGTCCTTCCCATTTTGGGTTCAATTTCCCATCAGGCTTGATCAAAGCTTTCTTTAACACCAAATCCCCAACTTGAAATCGTCTTAATCTTAAATTGTTATTATAAGACTTGGCGATTCGTTGTTGATAAACTGCTATTCTTATTCTGGTTCTTTCTCGTAATTCATCTAGAGCTTCCAAGCTTTCAAACATTAATTCTTTGTTTTTCTCATAAGTCAATAGACTTATCCTAGCAGTTGGTAAGTCCATTTCAGTGGGCAATACTGCTTCTGCTCCAAAAACAAGCGAAAATGGGGTTTACCCAGTTGCAATTTTAGAGGTTGTGCGATCAGCCCATAAGACAAATGGTAACTCTTCAGCCCATTTTCCTTTGGCCTGTCCCAGTCTTTTCTTTAGATTGTTCATAATAATCTTATTACTGGACTCCGCTTGACCATTGGCTTGAGGATGAACAGGGGTAGAAGTGATCATCTTGATTCCCCATCTTTCACAGAAATTGATGGTTTTCTTTCCAATAAATTGTGAACCATTGTCACAAATTATCTCTGCTGGAACCCCAAATCTGGTCAATATATTCCTTTTGATGAAGGATATAACATGAGACTCCTGGATCTTGGAATATGCTTCAACTTCAATCCATTTTGAAAAATAATCTGTCATTGCCAAAAAATATTTCTTCCCCGCTGAAGATTCTGTCATTGGTCCTACAATATCCATTCCCCACTTCATGAATGGCCATCGTGACAAAACTGCATACATAGGTTCAGCTGGTTGATGATGAATGTTGCTATGTCTTTGACAAGCATCACACTTCCTAGCATAATCTTCAGCATCTTGTTTCATGGTTGGAAAATAATAACCAGTCCTTAAGATTTTCCAATGTAAGGATCTTCCAGCTGTGTGGTTCCCACATTCTCCTTTGTGAATATCTTTAAGAACCTCTTTGATCTCGGGTTCCTCTAAACACCTAAGATATGGTCCTGTAAGAGACTTTCTATACAAGATACCATTTATCATAGAATAATGTGCAGTTTTCATTCGAAAAGCCTTTGGGTTTTCATCCTTAGGAATTATCCCATTGCTTATATATTCCTTTATAGGTGTCATCCATGAAGTTTGATTGTTTACAGATTCTCCAGTTTCACTATCTTCAATAGCTAAAGTTTTTTGAGACTCTTTATCTATGGCAAGATATAGAACATGAATCATAGGAATACTAGTTTCAGAAGACATCTTAGATGTTGAACCTAGGTTTGCTAAGGCATCAGCTTCAACATTTTCTTCTCTAGGTACTTGTTCTATATCGAATAAGTCAAAATTTTTACTAATTTTTTAACTGTATCTAGATATTGCATTAATTTTTCTCCTTTCGCAGCGTATGATCCATTAAAATAATTTTCTAAAAGTAATGAATCTACATATACTTTAAGGTTCCTAATATTCATATCTTTAGCCAATTGCATACTAAAAATTAAAGCTTCGTATTCTGCTTCATTATTAGTAGCTATGAAATGACAATTTACTGCTTGGGGTATGATATCCCCCTGTGGCGATTTTAGTACGATATCTAATCCTATTCCTTTAACATTAGCAGCACCATCAGTATATAGGATCCATTTTTCAGTTGCTTCTTCTAGCATTTTAACTTCTAAGTCCATTTCTTGTTATAAGTCAGTACTAAAATCAGCCACAAAATCAGCTAAAGCTTGAGATTTTATAGCATTTCTAGGTTCATATACTAAGTTAAAGGCACTTAATTTTACAGACCATTTAGCCATTCTTCCTAATACTTTAGGTTTTCTAAGCACACATTTTATAGGGTAATTTGTCCTAACATTTATAGCATGCGTTTCAAAATAATGTCTAAGTTTAGTAGATGCCATGACTAATGCAAGTATGAGTTTTTCGAGATGAGAGTACCTGGTTTCAGCATCAATTAAACTTTTACTTAAGTAGTAGACGGGATTCTGTATGCCTTCAGATTCCTTTACAAGAACTGCGCTTACTGCATTTGATGATACTGCCATGTAAAGATGTAAAGGCTCACCATCTTCAGGCTTCATCAGTAGCGGAGGGGTTGATAAATACTTTTTTAATTCCTGAAAGGCCTTTTCTTGCTTTTCACCCCATTCGAATTTCTTATTCTTTTTCAAAATATCGTAAAATTCTTTGCATCTATCTGAGGATCTTGAAATGAATCTGTTGAGAGCTGCTAATCTGCCAGTTAATCTTTGGATGTCTTTAGTATTCGACGGAGACTTCAAATTTAATATTGCTTTAATTTGCTCTGGGCTAGCTTTAATTTTCAAGCTCCGACTCCAAAACTACACTTGGCAGGATTTAACTTCATATTGTACTTGTCGAGGATGTTGAAGGCTACTTCAAGATCCTTTAAGTGATATTCATCTCTCTTGGACTTTACCACCGTATTGTCTATATAGACTTCCATGGTATCCCCCAATTGATCTTTGAACATCATATTCACTAGCCTTTGATATGCTGCACCTGCATTTTTAAGACCAAAAGGCATTGCAATATAACAATAAATACATGTCGGTGTCATGAAGGCTGTGGCTTCCTGATCTTCAGGTTCCATTTGTATCTTGTGAAATCCTGAGGAGGCATCCATGAATGTTAGCATCTCATGTCCCGAAGTTGGATCGACCATTGCATCAATATGTGGTAGTGGAAATGGATCTTTTGGACAAGCTTTGTTTAGATCAGTAAAATCTACACAAACTCTCCATTTTCCATTTTTCTTTTGTACGACCACCACGTTTGCCAGCCATTCTGGGAATTTAACTTCTCTGATCATTTTAGCCTTTAATAATCTTTCAACATCTTCCTAGATTATAGCATTTCTCTCAGGAGCAAATTTTCTTCTTTTTTGCTGAATAGGCTTGAAGCTTTTGTCGATTCCCAGCTTGTGTGTGATGACATCTCTTGATATTCCAGTCATATCTTCTTGTTTCCAAGCGAAAGTCTTCATTCTAGCTTTGAGGAAATCAGTAAATTTGACTTCCATATCTTTTGATATCTTTTTCCCTATTAAAACTTTAATGTTAGGATCTTCAGGAACCAAGATAACTTCATTTACATCTTGCTCTTCTGGTTCGTCTACATCGAAGACCCTTTTCTGTAATTGCTATTGTGAAATTGGCTTTGCAGCTGACTTCATGCTGGATGTGTAGCATTCTCTTGCTTCTTGCTGATCTCCCTTGACAGTAACTACTCCCCAAGGTGTTGGAAGTTTAACACATTGGTGATATGTTGAAGGTACTACCTTCATTTCGTGTATCCAGGGTCTTCCCAAGATTATGTTGCATCCTGGGAGAGAATCTACGACACAGAATTTCTGCATCGAATTCATCCCTCCAACATAAACTGGTAATTTTATTTCACCCACTGTATATTTAGTTTCCCCACTGAATCCAATCAGTGGAGAAGCCTTTCCATTAATATCTTCTTTCGAGATATCCATTCTTCGTAATGTCTCCAGCTTGATGATATTCACTGAGTTCCCATTATCTATCAAAATCCTGCGAACATAATGGTTAGCGATAAAAAGAGTAATTACCAGCCCATCATGATGAGGTTCCATGATATTATCAAAATCTTCTTCAAAGGAGATAATGTCTGAGTCCGAAATTGATGCTTTCTTCACACTTCTTTCTCCTTTATCTGCTTTGCTTTGCTTTGCAAGTCTTTTTTCTGTTGAATATTTTGTCCCGCACACTTCCGATCCACCAGAGATGGTATTAATTACTTTTGCATTCGCTGGTGGGGAATCTGCTTTTTGTGTTGATTTTGGTTTGGAAAAGTCCAAGCCTTCAACATCTTTGGCCTTTTTCCTTCCAAGGAGTTCTGTCAAATATCCTTTTGCTAATAAAATGGATATTTCTCTTCTTAACATCTTGCAATCTTCGGTGATATGGCCAAAGTCTTCATGATAAATCTTCGGTGATATGGCCAAAATCTTCATGATAAGCACACCACTGGCTAGGATCTTTCTTCTTGAAGTATCCGTAATTTTTCTTCTGAGGCCATCTCACCATGTCTCCAAGATCTCTAAGCGCCATTATAATGCCAGGAGTTCCTACAGAGAAACAGTATGATGCCAAAGTTGGACATTCGACCCCGTCATCTTCTTCAACGACATTGACTTGATCATCTACATGTCTTGAGTAAGGTTTTTGTCTCGGTTTAAACACCGGGGTTTCTGCCTTCCGATTTGGATGATCATATGATAAGGCATCTAATTTCGAAGTTGTAAGTTCATTTTCTTCGAGCCTTATAAATCTTGTTGCCCTTGCTTTTGCTTCATCTAAATTTCTGCATGGCGTCATTATGAGATCTTCCTAGAATTTAGATCCTTTATGGAGACCTCTCTGCAAAGCTTGGATAGCGGTCAACATATCTAATTTAGGAATATTAAGAGATTCTTTTGTAAATCTAGTCATAAAATCTCTAAGTGATTCATGCGGTTTTTGAATTATTTTATATAGATCATTAGTCAATTTCTCAAAAGTCCTACTACATGAAAATTGACTATAAAATAAATTTGTTAAATCAGCGAAAGAATTAATAGATACAGGAGTCAAACTCTGCAGCCATTTTAAGGCTGATCCAGATAGTATCGATCCAAAGCTTCTGCATAAGCAAGCTTCTTTCAAATTTGATGGAATCGGCACCGTTTCCATTTCTCCAGATACAGCGCAAAGCAAGCTTCTTTCAAATTTGATGGAATCGGCACCATTTCCATTTCTCCAGATACAGCGCAATATGCTCCTGTGGGTCAGTAGTTCCATCATATGGTTTCATATTTGGAACTTGGAATTTCTTCGGGATTTCTACGTTCGCAATCCTGTCGCCATATCTGTTGATTAGATAGGATGCAGGGTTGACTTCAGGAATTGGATTGCAAAATCCAGGAACGCTCGAAATCATGTCTTTAATCTTCTGAAATTCTCTAGCGATGTAATCATTTGCTCCTTGTCCCTGTGATGGATTAGTAAAAGCAAAAGATCCAGCAAAATTATTAGAATTGTTCAAACCTGCACTCATGGTGGCCGATGTTCCAGCAACATGAGTGTTTTGCGAAATATTACTCCCAAAATTAGGAGTCGCAGTTGGCATCGACGTATTAATAGGAGCAGAGTCAAGAGCAGTTGGAGTCGTTGAAAACAAATTCCTAGGAGTCATCGTTGGTCTGTTTTCAAAAATCCTTTACTCAAGAATTTTGAATTCTGCCTGATGTTAGAAATCCAAAAACATTGATAAATTGTATTCTTGATTAGTCTTAATTGTCTTATCAAGATTCTGCAAAATAGTAAACAAGTCAGGCAGTTCTTCAGAGTTAACATTCATAGATCCAGTATTGTAGGGATCCGGATTACCATAATCGTCGTAAAAACTCCTTCTTTGAGTCTGGCTTGATCTTGCATTCTCCTGAGATGAGTTTCCTGCCGGAATTTCTCCAGATAAGTCTGGGATCTGGAATGAATCCAATTGCTCCTTTCCTTTTTTTCTGGGCAGAAGTTCGAGCAGCATTGTTCCTGTTTCTTCGATAAGAAGCACGTCCTGGAGGTGGAGGAGGCAAAGGAGAAGAAAGAACAGGAGTAATTTGCGAAGAATTAGTTGGTTGAGTCGACATCTTCGGTATTAGATTTTGAAAAATCGAGATTTATGAAAATCAAAAAGATTTTTTTATCAGAGCGAAAGCACCTTTTGCCCCACGGTGGGCGCCAAATTGTTTTGGTCAAAAATTATCCAAGATAATCAACCTTGAAGACATAGATCAATTATGTAACCAAACTTTCGTTCGTGAGGTTAAGGGCTTGTAAAATTGGTTTAGATTCAAAGACGCGTTTAAAATAAGTATGATAAATCAAGATTATGTCGACTTAAATAAAATAAGGTAGTCAAAAGATTTCGCAAATAACTATATAATCAAATATAAGATAGATTAAGCAAGATAAAGAAAGATAAACGTAAATAAATGCGGAAAATAAAGAGAAAGGAACAAAGAACACTGAGATTTGTTATCGAGGAAAAGCCCTTAATCCTTTTTGGATTGCCGGCATAAAAACCCCGGAAGGAAGCAATCGTCCATGCCTTATTCTTTTATTAATGGTGTAAATTGGTTACAATGATAGAGCGACTTGATCGATCTTTCTAAGTAAAGAAAAGTGTGTTGTTTGTTTACAAGTATGAGCAGAGAAAATAAGCAAGTAAATATGTGAGTGTGTGTAACGTTGTATATCCTATGATCGATCAGGTCCTCGTTTATATAGAGCAGCCTAGTAACTAATTTTCCGAAATTACAGGGATCTTCCTGGTCTTCATCTGGTGAACGTTGGAGCATATCTTGACTGATATTTTGTAGCCGTTTGAAGATATTCTCCTCATGCTGAAGTCCGATTATGATGCTGGACTATTGCACCAAATTTCGAGGCTACATTCCTCACAGTGTGTCATCTAGAATGTATGGGTACGTGTTCAACTGGTGACGTTGTATCGTGATAAGGCCTTAGTGCCGCTCACCATTTGTAAATTTCCGACTTAGTTTGACATTCCCCATATGTTTTGCGCCATCTCAGATCGCATAAAAAGGTTGTGTGTAGATATCTTCAAGTCGCGTCATATCTTGGGACTATAATCCTTAGAGTATATCGTCAAACGCTCGTGAGAGAATGCTTTATAGGTGATATCACGTCGTCGTATGTAAATAATGAATAGCGGTGTCATAAGAAAAGGATATTGAATAGTTTCAAAAAAAAAAGCATGAGTGAACGAATATCGGAGGGGTACTTAATGACAACTTTCATACCTCGAAAATTTCTAGTTTATAATGAATTTCCCAAGGGCAATCACTAGTTCTCAAGCGATCGAATCTCAACATACAATATCTATCTTGATAGTAAGGACTAACCATATTATCGTCATATCAAGCGATTACTAGTTCTCAATAGTCACATCTTAGAGCATCATAACTATCTCATAATTAGGCACAACTATATAGTTATTACATCATCTACGCACTAGCCCTTATATAGCTCAACCTTAGGATGCAATAAGTATCTCAATAGTAAGGCATGACTACATAATCATCGCAATATTCACACGCTAATTTCAAATAGCTCAAACTTAGAGAGTAAGGGCTCTTATATCCATATTTCAAATAGTCCAAACTTAGAGAGTAAAAGCTCTTATATCCATATCGGCTATAGAATTTCATATTACTTGTCATACCTATATCCCCTTATAGTTCATTCTTAAATAATCAGTCTCATCACCCGATAACTTAAACAAGTCATATTCGAAGTAAATTCATGCTTCATGATAATCACATTATTTTATAGTGCATATGCTACTTAAAGTTCAACATCATAATTCATAAATCTTTTACGCATGCATTTCTCACAAAATTTTCACATCGCACCTTTAAACTTTCACATAGACAATACAAGCTTTCACATTGCACATTACAACTTTCACATTGTACCTTATAACTTTCATATTGCAATCAAATCAATCATGCCCAAGTTTGCACGTTATAGCATAGAGTAGCATGTATCAACAAATATATATTTCAATCTTAGATTCGTTTCATTTCTAATGTGCAAGGAGAGGAATCCTACCAAGTTAGCATAATCCTCAACTAAAGCAAGTCTCAAATCCTTATATGTGCTTAGGTGAATGTCTAAATGCAACACGTATGCTCATTAAAACGGATTTAATAAAGATCTCTCTTTCTTCTTTTTTTTTTTTGAAAAGGAATCCTTTTGAACATAGGTCCAAGTGGTCGTTTGAATTTTACATGGTTCTCTCATAATTAAACATAGATTCATGACTCTATGTTTAATTAGGGTCCTACCATTTAAAGCTCAAACTAATCCACTTAACCTCATGCTCGACTCGACTATAAAAATCGTTTTGAAAAGTGGCTATAGTTTTGAAATTCCCGTAGGAATCCCAATGTTCTCTATAACCTTGGCTCTTGATACCATTTTCTGTAACACCCCAACTAAGGCGGAATAATGAGATGTACAGAAAGTCGAGTATTCTAAACAAAGGATTATAAATAACATTCACCATAGTTTTATTTGATAAAAGAATTTACGAATTCACAAAGGCATGTGAACCAACTTCCAAATACAAATGCGTCCACCGTACTTGAATATTAAGTTCACGAAACAAATAACAAGCAAGGATTATAAATAACATTCACCATAGTTTTATTTGATAAAAGAATTTACGAATTCACAAAGGCATGTGAACCAACTTCCAAATACAAATGCGTCCACCGTACTTGAATATTAAGTTCACGAAACAAATAACAAGCACATGAAGTAGTATACTACAATGATCAAGGCGGATTCCATTGCCTATCACAAGGTTTGATCTTTGACTCCAAAGTGCAATGCAAATAATCATGATGCATATAAATCCTCAAGCTTATGCTAATTCCTGAAAGCATGAAGAAGAAGTGTCAACTACGAAAACGTAGTTGGTGAGTGCATAGGTTTTTATATAAATCTTGGTACATCACCATTTTAATACTTAGAAAAACTGATTACTATTACATTTCGAAATATCCAAACCATATGATCGACAAAATTTTCACATCATGTTATCAAGTTTCCGTATACCATAATGTCATATCAAGACTTTGGAAAAATCCATAGTAAAATGTCAGGTTCTCGTTTATCAGATCACCATGAGAGAAAAAGTATATAAATCGATTACTCATATATCATACCAAAATCATTCGGTTACCAAAATCATTTCAATATCACCAATTTCAACGTCTTTCAAGATATCATATGAGGGACGATACCCAATCCGTATGTTCAAACAATTCCTAATTATCAACAATATTAATATCATTTTCACTTAACCACAAGGCATAATTCAATGTCAAATTTCATTCAGCCACAAAGGCATAATTTACATAATTTTGATGAGTAAATGCTTGAGCCACTACTACTACCATTTTATTGAAGTCCGATTACAATCCAATAATTCAATTCATAGCACAAGCTGTTAATCAAGTGCCGTAATAATAATGTCAATAATGATAATGGGTCGTGCCATGGAGACGCCCGATTATCTTAAGGTAGTTAGAACACCCGGGGGCCAGACTAGAAGTGGAGGTTGTCACGAAGGCAACCAACCTTCCAACGGTACGCTTTGGGTGGGTGGACGAAACCTAGTTGCGCAACTAACTAACT
Source organism: Erigeron canadensis (assembly GCF_010389155.1). Classification (NCBI taxonomy): domain Eukaryota; kingdom Viridiplantae; phylum Streptophyta; class Magnoliopsida; order Asterales; family Asteraceae; genus Erigeron; species Erigeron canadensis. Next base: position 14,505,916 of record NC_057766.1, on the reverse strand, counting down.
ACAGGCCTCCACTTTCGGAGTAAATAGTAGTGTACCGAACGCCGCGGTTTGACAGAACTCAAGCTCATCACATAAATCTTTTATTATCATTTCATGCTCATATATCAAGAATCATTTCATTGTAACAAACTCTCTTTCAAGAAACATTGCATATATAGAAAGTAGTTTCATTTATCATGCTTTTCACCCCGAAAGTAAAACACGTAAAAGAGTTTGAAAGGGGGCTATGACTCACCTTGATATGCCGCATATTATACTCATCTATCCAAAATGGGTACTTCCCATCTATAGCTTCCTTGACCATATATCCATTATGTTCCTCCATCATATTTCAAGCCAAGACTATCCCTACGATGGGACTAATATACGTAAGTTCCTATCTTAAGCCATCACTTAGAAATGCCACTTTCATTATATTGCTATCAATTGTGGAATCCAAGTATATTGCCCACATTTGCATTGTTTTGGTTGTAGCGATTGATGGTGAAAAAGGTTACTTTAATGACATGCGTAGTTATAAGTTGTTAGATTTTTGGTAATTTGACTTCATCTGTGGTTTCACTTAGCATCTTAGGTCATCATGTAGAAATATCTTATTAAGTTATGTTATCCTTATTCATCATTTGTTGTGTAACCGATTTTAGCGCGAGTTAACATTTGTGATATCAATATATAGCTTGGTTAACATAATTACTTATATCAATCTCACTTAATTATCTTTGTTTTATTTTGATTACACTTATCTCATGAAATTCGTTTAAGTGTTATGGGCCATTATCAATTGGGCCAAAATGTGATGAGTTCTTAAGTGACTTGGGCTTAATTTAGTTATTGGGCTTAACCTTATTTGGGTTATGTGCTTAATGGGTTATATTGGTTATTGGATTTTATGGTTTGTTGGGCCAAGTGGGCCTACTGATTTATGGTTCTATGGGTTTGGTATTTGGGCCGGGTTAGCCCATTATGGTCTCTAGTGCATCTTTTAGCCCATTATACAAATGGTTAGTTTCCTTTCAAATTTTCTGTTTTTAATTCAGATTTTTATGAAATGTTGGCTACCAATTTGGGGTCAAGCCGAATTATTTGGACCTTCATGATTTTTACACAGTGACTTATAAGTATCTAGTATTTTTGTGAATTTTTGGTGAATTTTTAGATGATTTTTGGTGTCCGTAAAAATTATCCAAACACAAACTGTCCCGAATGGGCACTGCTTGCGACATCAGAAGTTTTATAAAAGTTCTTGATGTTCTGATTGTTAGAAAAATCTCATGATTTTATTTTAAGTTCAAAACACATTGAAATTACTTTCCACCAAGTATGACTTCCTGGATCTTTATGGGTTAGGAGATAAATATTGTTAAAGTTTATAAAATATTCATACAAAATTACAGTTTTGACCAGTTTCAGTAGAAAAATCATATCTTTCGTTTGGTTAAGTATTTTTGAGTAATTCCAGTTGGAGGTTAATCTTAACTCATTTGTCTACAACTTTTATTTTGATAGTCTTTCTTGAAAATGTCCTCACATGCCCAGTTTTCCCGTTTAAAGACAGAAGATCAATTCTGTCTGCTTGCTTTGTTTGCCCAATGCATGCCTTTACTTTATGGCTTTACCCAATACTTATTTTGGCAAACCCAATACATTTTGTTCATCCTAATTCATCTCTTCATCTTTCATTAGTGTTTTCACCAGATTTTATTTCATATTTTATGGACAAATCATGTGATGAAAGTGATGAATTTATATTTGTGTTCTTGTGATTTCGGTTAGTGGTTTTTATGCATGGTTTTGTCTTGAATTCTTATAAAATCCTTATTTCTTGTACTAACTTCATAAATCCCAGATTATTAACATGTATTTTAACATCAAAATATATATGAAATCATCAATTAAAGACCCATCTCAAATCTCAAATCAAAACAACTTAAACTAGTGCAAATCTAAGCATGCATGTAATCATCTCATCATATTAACAACAAATCTTTTTCCATATTTAATTCAACAACTTAAAAACATATTTTTTTATGAAAAACTCCAGAAATATATTCATCAAAATATATAAAAATATGACCATATTTTAAAAGGAAAAATCACTTTAAAAGTTATTTAATCTATAACAACACTTTTGGGTCTTAAACTTGTTGAATCCTTGAATCTTTTCTTTAGATCTTGACATGCAATAGCATGAAAGAAAAGATTCTATCAACTTGCCCTCATCAAGTGTATATTCAAAAGAAAACTTGAAGATTCATAAAGAAAACATGAGTTTTTGATAACACCTTTAAGCATAAACCTAAACAAGATTTAATCTAGTGAAAGGAGGGAAGATTATACCCTTGAAGAATCACTTTTTGAAGATGGTAATAGGCAGATTTTCGTGACCCCTTAAAGCCTCCAACAACCCTTATTCACACCTTAATACAACCCTTAAACTATGCTTACAATAACCCTTACTTAATCTATCTTAAACCCTTATTATTAGTATGTGTTTATGTTGATTTTTCTTGCTTTTCTTGCCCTTTTTCCTGCTGAAAATAAGAGAGAAAAAGAGAGGAGAAAGTTGTTTTGAGAGAGTAAATGACTTGTGTGTGTAAAGTGGTGTTTAGTATGTGTTTGTGGTGAGTTCCAAGACTAAAAAGACATGCAAAATTTGAAAGGGAGATGTATGTGTGTGGATGTATGGGGGACGGCCAAATAGGGGGAGAGGGAAGGGTTTTCTCTTTTTTTTTTTGTATAAAAATTAGTGTATATATTGTAGTGTAAGTATAGGTTAAGTGGGTATTTGTTTTGTAAGTGTTATGTTAGTTAAATGTAGGTAATTAGTTGTTTTGGTTAAAAATATATAAGTGTATGTATATGTCATGTATATATGTATGCATGGATATATTCTTGTATTTTTAGTTGGTTACATAAGTCATTAGTTATAAACTTGTATTTATTTTTAAGCATATATATACTTACTCATTAAGGTTTCGACGCTTTTACGCACATATAACTTCCAATTATATTTTTAGTTGGAAATTTTATTCACCAAGATTATATTTACTTGATTTAGTTTGGTGTTTAATTTGTTGGACGACTTATAGGAATTTTGATTGTTATCTCAACTTGTGAGTCTTACTTTATTGTTTATATAACTTAATTGATTAACAATAAAAATTTTGTTCAAAGGTATTTTATGAAGTTCATTTAAAACTAGTTTATTGCTTGAGATTATCTCGGATGATTCTAGTTATTGTTTATGGCATTTCTAAGGCATTTCACCGTACTAGAGGGCAATTGTCAACATGCCTAAATGTCTAGAAGGTCAATTTCCCTAACGAACCTCTCGGGATCGATACCTAGACAAGTATAAGTAAATAGTCCTAATTGGAAAATGAGGGTTGTTACACCAAAGTTCAAAAATGCTTAAAAAAATGTTTATACTCATGAATTGAGGGGGAACATGAATTTTTCATAAGAGACTTATCCAAACTTCATTCAAATGCTTACTCTCCAAAGTGTTGAAGTTGAAGTGACAAAGATCGAAGCGTCAAAAAGATGAAAGATTGGTTAGAAAATTCAAGTCAAAAGAAGTAAAGCTTCAAAAGAGTCTTCATCAACATACTTCATTCAAGATCTTCAAGTCATACAACAACACTTTATCAAGAAGCTCCAGTGCATACATCAAGGGGGAGAGTACTTATTTATGAGAATTTATTCCAAGAAGATAAAGTTCACTCAAGAAGACATTAAGATCGAAGAAACAAGAAGTTGAATTTCACTCAAGAATTGAAGATTGAAGAATCAAAAGCCATGTTTATACAATCCGCATTTCAAAGACAACTCTGATTCATGATTCAACAATCCTCAAAGATTCAAGACACACACACACTCTCTATTCTCTGTTCAAAAAGAACATTGAGAATCAACTCATGATTTAACTTCAAGAAGTCCAAGACCAAGACTGAATCAAGTTCTACAAAGACAAGAGAGAAAGCTTTAAAGACTTGTTTCAACACACCAATTGTCTTCACCACAGGGCTCATCAAACCATCAAGACAAGATAACACGTACTTCATTCATTACAATATATCACTAAGGGGGAGAATGTTAGAAATCCAAAATAGTGATAAATTGTAACTTAGACAAGAGGACTCTCTTGTAGTTAAGTCATAAGTGTATGATTACTAAGGTTGAGGGGCTAATTGTGATAATGAGCATAATTGTATAGTTAGCCTATAAATACCCCTCATAACCTTAGGAATCAGAACTTTTGAAAGCCTGACACTCATACATTAATTCCAATCAGCAACTTTACTTTCACATACATACACTTTCTCTCTATAAACACACACAAACACCAAGAACACACACTCACCAAAACCGCCATTGATGACGTGAATTCGGTGCTAGAAATCGTGATATCACAGATCTAGTTCTTAAATTTTGTGAAAGATCTAGCATTACTATAGGATTTGTTCAATGTATAGGCAAAAACCTCTACAACTCACGAGCATGAAAGTTAAATGTGATATTGTTTATGCAAATGAAAAATGAATGTTAATTAAGGGGCTAATGTGATCTTTGAGATTCGGACAAGTATGTCCTTGGGGTGTCTTTGTATACCTAGCCTACCTAAAGCTTCCAACTTGGGATAGGTTGTCAGAAAGTTCGCTACATGGGTCTCGTAGAAAATCACGGGTTCCTTATAAATAATGAAATGCAAAAGCAAATTATGTTCAATCACAAAGTAAATAAATTTGGTTATATAAAAAGTGTCTCAAGATTTGTTTAAGAATGTTTTTGAATATATATTGAATATTTGTTATCTTAGTGCGTGTATCGATTATGGAAGTATATCTGAATGTGGGTCACATAAGTTCGCAAACTATTCAGTGGCATATTAGGCTACTCGAGTTACATGGTGACTGTCCTTGGCCAGGGTATGTCGAAAGTGTCACAACTCAAAGGAAACTGGAAGTACAAAGTGTTTAAGAGGACAAATATACCGGTAATCGTGGTTGGGTCACTGTTCATAATTAATGATAAGAGAATTATTTCTCACTTGCAGACTTATGTAAATGCTAATCTGATCTAATCCGCAGAAACTTAGAATTTCTTGTAAATAAATAAAGTAGTTTAGTTTTTATTTTAGCTATTTTTATTTTTATTTTTATTTCTGTACTAATAAGTGTCAGTTTGTGTGTCAAACTAGTTCTTATTGCACGGGAGATTTGATAAGCATCTAATGATTCTGTAGGAAGTGATATGATTCTTAGTGAATTGTATGAGTCTTGTTGCTTATGGTAAGTTTGTTTAAAAGATGGATTTTCTAATTAATACATAAGTTGTTTAATTTAGAAAATGAAATGATTTTGAAAATTGAAAAGTCAAAATATTTTTGTATGAGTTTCAAGTAAATTTTTGAAATTTCAATTGTTTCTGGTTGATAAGTATGCTTGAATAAGATTGGACTTGCCTTAGATCTTGTAATGATTGCTAGGTTAAGATTTTAGTTGTTTTGCATATTTATGATATTTTTGTTGATATTGATGCATTGATGAGGTTTGTTAAGTGTGCAGGTTACAGATAATGAATTTCATTTCAAAGGAGAATGACATCAATATTTTTAGACCGCATTGCAATTTTAAAGGCTGATCGTGTTGAAGAATAGGCTAACATTGCGATGGACAATAAAAGGTGCTCAGAAATTACAAGAACTGTGCTATAGGGATGGATTGCCTTATATTTATTCACCTAAGACTGAGTGTGATAGGTTATAATTGTATTATCAAGATCACAACCTAAGATGTAACGTGATAGGTTGTTGATATGATATTTTGATGTATTTGTAACGCATTATACATTAAATATGTTTTGATGTACGTTTGCATTCGTTGAGTTAAACATCAATGAAGAAATGATCGATTTTATGTCAAGATTATGATGTAAGATTTATTTGATACATTATTTTGATGACAAGTTAGTACGGATGATCTATGATTGCATATTCGAGTAGATACAGGTTTTAAGTAACGAGTATCTACAGGTTTGTGTTTCTGGAATTTTTGTAGTTTTCCTTAATAAGTTTTCTGGAAAATTGACAAAATTTGGCTAAGGAAAGCAATTCGTGTGAATTCAAAGCTGAAAATTCAACTTCGTTCGTGCTAACGTCAGCATGCTTTGCGCTGACGTCATCACGAAGCCCACGAACTCAGTGTTCGGTCCGGCCCACGAAGCTCCGAATATAAATATGGGTTTTTAACCTGTCATTAATTATCTTTAATCATAAATTAACCCTAAAATTACCACACGAACTTGCCTCCCTCGTGCGAACTATTCATTCGTTGCTATTTTCGATCGAATTCATCCTTTTTCGTGTTTGTTACTCAGATTTGTTGGTACTTTCACGATCTATGATTGATTATTGATGTTTTGACTATGAGAATCAACGATTTCATGTCGTTATAATGCCCAAATTTTGAATCCTCTTCACGTGAACAGTAACTAGAACGAACCAAGAATTTGATCTTCAATTTTTGATGATTTGGACTTAAAATTGGACTTAAAATTGGATTGTTTGATGTTTGTACACCTTAAATCTAAAATAAGTTCATATTAACATACTTAAATTCAAGATTAATTGAAGATATTATGAATCGGCCACTATTCATACGAATAACATCAAGAACACGAACCACTTCGTGTTCATCGAATTTGTTTCGATTGTTGATTTTCTGGGCATTTAATAAATGATATTCATGAAAACAAGTCCAAGTTGATGATTTAACTTGATTAAATCGTCGAATGGAGATGTTTTTGACTCGTGTTTCTGGGTTCACGAAGAACACTTTGTGCTAACGTCACACGAAGAGGTTTAGCCTCGTGCTGACGTCACATGAAGGTGGTCGTGACACTTAGGAAATTTCTGATATTTTTTTTCTAACTTTTCATTTTCTTGTCATTTTTGTCTGTTTTTGTGCAGGTATGGCAAGACAAGGTGCAGGAGCTCGTGTGTTCGTCAAGGAGCACAATGCGGCACTCGATCTTAGTATTACACAAACGGGGTGCACACCAGAGTTTTATGGTGTCCTAAAGTTTCTTGCACGTTCTCGTGTTCATTTTGCTGTGACAGAGAACCCTCCGTTAGTGATAAGTCTCATTAGGGAGTTTTGGAACTCAGCCCGTTCAGTGCAGATGGGTGATCATATGTACATTCGCACTACCGTTGGAGGACGTTCATTCTCGTTCTCGGCTGGAAATTTACGGACGATATTATACTTAGGTGATATCGAGATAGAGCAAGGTCCGACTGACTTTTCAGAGGAATTTTGTGACGGTGCTCTACGTCGTATGGGTTATACTGGTGCTATTACTCACCCATACTTCAGGAATTATCTTCGTGGGAAATGGAAGTTGTTAGCTTACTATTTGTTGAGGTCCATTAGTCATCGGAGTACAGGCTATGACCAGATGAATATCCAGAATGCTTCTCAGATGGTTGCCTTGGTGCTGAACAAGCCGTACAACTTTTCTCAGTACATTTTTGATAATTTAGAGAAGCAGTTGAGGTCATTTGGTACAGACAAAAAATTCTTTCTGTTTCCAAGATTTGTGATGATAATCATTCGTCACTTTGCAGCTGAATTGCCATTTGACGGTCCTATGTTGATAATCCACCTTTGTTCAGACATTTGATTAATCCTAACTATGTTGCACCTAGACAAGGTTGGGAAGATGAAGAACCCGATGCTGCTGCTACTGCTGTTGATGATCAGGCTCAAGATAATCCTGAAGAAGAGCGAGCTGATCAGTTTGAGGGACTCAATAATGTTCCTTTATATGCTGGAGATCTAGAGCATGATCCAGATATGGATGCTCTTATGGAGGATATTGATGATCTTGCAAATCTTGTTCCACCAACTTCTGGAGTTTCTATTTCTACCTCTGCTCCAGTTGGTGATGATGTTGGTCCTTCTGAGCTACCAATTACTGTTAATGCTGGTGATGACTCAGAAGAGGATGAAGAAGAGGTTGAAAGATTGCCGAAGCGAAGAAGAAGACAAGGAAAAGGAGTTGACGCTGTGGAGAGACTTCCAACTTCTCAGCGATCTCAAGCTGAAGTTGATAGAGATTTTGCTATGTATCAAGTTGCTATGGAAAGGTCTCATGCACCTAATGTTGGTGATACTCCATCAGTTGCTACTTTAAGAGCTTCAGTTGTTGATGTTCCTGTTTCTGTGTCTATTACTTCTGTTGATGTTGTTCTTGGGGAGAGAAGGTCGAGACCAAAGTTTATTATTCGAAAAATTGGTTCTCGTGCACAAGTTGTCACTGAGGCTACAACTGCTACGATTTCCTACTGCTCCGTTGTCTACAATTCGTCAAGAGCCAGAGCCGACAGTTGCTGCTAGGCCTTCAGGCTACAGTTCTTGTTTCTGTAACAACCCTCAATTTCTAATTAGGATTACTTACTTATATTTATCTAGGTGTCGATCCCTAGAGGTTTGCTAAGAGAATTGCCTTCTAAATATTCCAAGCATAGTGATAATTGCCCTCTAGTACAGTGAAATACCTTAGAAATACCATAGATGACTAGCTATCTTAGAAATGCCATACCAATAACTATAATCAATCAAGCTAATCTCAAGCTACACATATTAGTTCTAATCGAACTTGACAAAATGTCAATGAACCAAAAACAAACTTGTAATTTGAGAAGTTAAGTTAAATAAATAATAAACTAAGACTCACAAGTTGAGATAACAACCAATAATTCTTATAAGTATACAACAATTCAAACACCAAGCTAATTGAAGCATATATGTACATAAATATGTAATGACCATCTCGAAAATATATTTATAAATTTTGAGTACAAAATATTAAGTTTGAATAATAATAATAATATTAGGTCATATATATCAACTAACCAATAAACATGCTACTAGTTCTTACAATCACACATATATGTACCTTTGTACATTATGTACAAGATTTGAAGTACCAAAAGTTTGAAAAATGCCTTCATATTTTCAGCACTTCACACCACACACATGCACAACTCTTCACAACCATCCACCAATAGGATTTCAACTAGCTAATAATTCCTTATACCTCACATGCATGCTTGTACTCTCCATGGACCACTCTAAACCCTACACAAACCATGGTTAGTCTTCTACTACCATTGTCAACCAATGAGAAAGCTCCCAACCCACTTCCTCTCTCCCTTTCTCACGGCTACACACACACACACATTTTCAATTTCAATTTTACATTAACTAATTTCGTGTAAATCACAACTAAAACACATATTACACCTCCACTTTTCACACATATTTCTCTCTATTCTCTCAAAAACTCTTCTTTTCCCCCCCTCCCAACACCAATTTCGGCCAACCACATACAACACAGAAAAACAAGAGCAAAACTAATCTAAACAATAATAATAATAAGGGTTTAAGATATATTAATCAAGGGTTGATTGAAGATAGGTTTAAGGGTTGTTTCAAGACAAGATTAAGGGTTATTTGAGGCTTTTAAGGGTCACGAAAATATGCAACTTTCTTCATCAAATCCAAGTTCATCAAGGGTATAACTCATCATCTCTTAGTTTGATCTATCTTGTTCTTGTATATATTCAAGGATTTTTATCAAAAGTTTATGTTTTATTCTTGTTTTCTTTGAAAAACACACTTGATGAGGGCAAGTTGATAGAATCTTCTTCCTCATGTTCATGCATGTCAAGATCTAGAAGAGTGATTCTAGGATTCAACAAGTTAAAGAGCCAAAAGTGTTGTGTTATGTTAATATCTAGTAAAAGTGACTTTTTCCTTGAAAAATGAAGATATATTTTCATATATTCATTAATATATTTCTGTAATTTTCAAGAATAAACATATTTTTATGTTTTATGGAAGACTAGTTAGGAGATTTGTTCATAAAATGGCTAGATGGTTACATGCAATCACATTTTTGAATGATTTTTGCAAGAACTAAGTTTGTTGAATAAGTTTTGTATAAAATCAGTTTAATATGATGAAGAATGATCTTGTATATGTTTGAAATCAGTGAATATTGATGTTAAAGTGATACTGATGTGTAAAATCTAGTCTTAAATTTATAAACAAGAAAATACTAATAGTTAGACTTCTACACACAGGCAGTGTACCTTATCATGTATAGTAAAGCTATTAGTAAGTCCAGGATCGAACATAGGGACTGATTTAGAGCAAGCGAGTTTAATGCAGTTTTAAAAAGAGTTTTGGATTTAAGGACTCCCGTCACTTTGGATTTTGAAAAGTTAGTTTAAAATTAAAAAGAGTTAGAAATTCCGTAGAATTTATTGAAAAGAGAATTTGTATATCAAGATTAATTAAATGATCATCTACTTCGACTCCATGACACAACTTATTTAGATTGCACTTAAATGAAGAACCAATTCAAATATGTTAATTAATAACCGAGAACTAAACAATAACTCACCCCGTACCCTTCAAGTTCGTTACTTTATTCAATTCCCTTAACTACCTAGTTCCATTACTAAGACCGGTACCCCGAGACGCCTTTCATAACTTTCCTAAATAACTAATTGTTTTGGTTATTTAGATAACAATTGTGTCTATTGATTGTACCCAACCATTAACCCGTTAATTCTTATTAACTATTAATTACTTTCTACCGTACCCGTCATAGAAACAATCGCTTCTAACCAAGCAATCAAAATAACTTTTACACAACCTAGTTACTACTAAGATCATGCAAAAACTATCCACAATTAAGAGTTAAATAACAAAGAATTAATAAGCTATGATTACGACACAACGTTAAATCAAATTAACTTGAATTATAAAAGTAGTGTAACCATCATTATTTATCGTATCACTTCATCTTAGTAGATGATAAAAACAATTAGCTACTCATGATAAAACTAATAAAACTAACAATTATAAAATAAATACAATTCATAATAATAATTATATAGTATATAGTCTATTAATTAAACAACTAATAATAATAAAATTGAAAGTGAAAAGAAGTCTAACGAATGATACTGTTACGGAGTTAATGTTGCTGCTGCTCGATGAAAACCCAAAACAAAAGCCTTTCTCTCGGCTGCCACTTCGAACGAAAATCCCACCTAGCCGACCTCAAAAACCCAAAAACTCTTCTCTTTGCTAAGCACCTCCCTTTTTATATATAGTTTTGATTTTGATGCCTGCCGACCTTCTTTATCTCTATTCGGCCCATACTAACCGACTTTCTTTATCTCTAACTCTTGGCCCAAAATAACAATAGTAATATTATTTAATTTTTGGTCGGCCCACATCACACGAGATCACCAAAAGTACCACTTTTATCATTATATCATTTTTGTTGGAGCCTCTTTCTTTTGTAAATAAAGTCCCAAAAGTCAATTTGTAAAATTGAGTTGCTCCTTTCTTGATGAATTCGGCTCAAACTAATAATAGTGATATTGTTAGTCTATTGTCGGAATTTATGAGACACATAAATATGTATCTCATTTATCGTCTTTTCAGCTCCAATCTTCATCTTTTCATAAATGATCTTTATTCAACACATTTTCGTCAACTTTCATCATATAGACCTATAATCATATAAAATCACATATTAAGTATAAAAGTCTATAAAAGTAACAATAATACAAACATAAAATAAATAAGAGAAGCGATATTGCGTAAAATAAATATATATAAAATAGGCGATATCAGATACAAAAAGAAGTATTAATCTTGGTGGGTTGATGGATTTAAGTTTTAATTAAGCTAGAAAGGTCATTGGTGGGTTGATATAATCAAGAACATGCTGACAGTTTTAATTTTCTATATTAAATCGGGTGAACTGAACATGTGAGGGCATTTTTGAGCAAAACTTTCAAAATAAAAGTTGTAGACAAAAGAGTTAAGAATAACCACCAACTGGAATTACTCAAATATACTGAACCAAACGAAAGATATGATTTTTCTACTGAAACTGGTTAAACTGTTATTTTGTCTGAATATTTTATAAACTTTAACAATTTTTATCTCCTAATCCATAAGATTCCATGAGGTCATACTTGGTGGAAAGTAATTACAATGTGTCATGAATTTAAAATAAAATCATGGGATTTTTCTAACAAACAGAACATCAAGAACTTTTATAAAATTTCTGATGTCGCAAGCAGTGCCCATTCGGGACAGTTTGTGTTTGGATAATTTTTAAGGACACCAAACATCATCTAAAAATTCACCAAAAATTCTAGATACATATAAGTCACTGTCTAAAATTCATGAAGGTCCAAATAATTCGGCTTGACCATAAAATAGTAGCCAACATTTCATAAAAATCTGAATTTAAAAACAGAAAATTTGAAAGGAAACTGACCATTTGTATAATGGGCTAAAAGATGTACTAAAGACCATAATGGGCTAACTCGACCCAAATACTAGGCCCACTTGGCCCAACAAACCATAAAGTCCAATAACCAGTATAACCCATTAAGCACATAACCTAAATAAGGTTAAGCCCAATAACTAAATTAAGCCCAAGTCACTTAAAAACCCATCACATTTTGGCCCAATTGATAATGTCCCATAACACTTAAACGAATTTCATAAACCGAGTAATCATAAGATATATCGAGAAATATGCGAGTTGAAGATAAGTGTAATCAAAAATAAAACAAAAGATAACTAAGTGAGATGGACATAAGTAACTACGTTAACCAAACTATAAATTGATATCACAAATGCTAATTCATGCAAAAAATGGTTACACATCAAACGATGAATAAGGTTAATATAACTTAATATGGCATTAACATATGATAACCTAAGATGCCAAACGAAACCACAAATGAAGCTAAGTTACCGAAGTTTTGACAACTTATAATTGTGTATATAATGGAAGTAACCTTTAACACCATCAATCTTTACAACTAAAAAGATGCGAATATTAGCAATACACTTGGATTTCCATAATTGGTGTCAACTTAATGCGGTGGCATTTCTAAGTAATGGCTTAAGATAGGTACTTAAGTATAATATTCCTATCGTAGGGATAATCTTGGCTTTGAAATGTGGATGAGGACCATGATGGAATATATGATCAAGGAAGCAATAGATGGGAAGTACCCATTTTGGATAAGTATATATAATACCCATTTTATGTATTTTACTTTCGGGGTGAAAAGCGTGATATATAAAATTGCTTTCTATATATATATATATGAAATGATTCTTGAAATAATGTTTATGATTTGGGATATATATTGTATATTCAACGTGATATATGCTATCTGATGAGCTTGAGTACTGTCAAACCTTGGTCTCCGGTCACACTACTATTAACTCATTGAGGCCTGTAGTTAGAGGGTTGCGCAACTAGGATTCGTCCCCTCACTCACATCAGCGGCGACAGGTTGATTGGCCGCCTACGTGGCCGCCTTCAACGGTGTCGGTCGTGGGGTGCTCTAATCTACTTTATATATTATTGGTCGTCTCCATGGCACGACTCCCTTTATTATTATTATCACACATGATTGACAGCATGTGCTTCTATTATCATTTTTATGGGACATGCCATCATCATTATTATTATATGGACGTGATAGGGTCTTAATAGTGGCTCAAGCACAAACTCATCTTATTATGCCTTTGGTTAAATCATATTGATATTGTATATGGATGGATATTATGTTTTGAACATATGGTTTGGGTATTGGACCCTATATGGAATCTTGAAAGTTGTTGAAATTGGTGATATTGAAAAATTGATAACCGAATGATTTTGGTATGATATATGATTAATCGTTGGATACATTTTTCTCTCAAGATGATTTGTTAAATGAGAACTTTACAATTACCATGGATTTTTCCAAGTCTTTAAATGACATTATGGTATTTGGAAAACTTGATATTTGGAGATGAAAATTTTGTTGTACATATGGTTTGGGTATGTTAATATCTAATAATATGTTTTCTAAGTGTTTAAAATGGTTATGCAACAAGATTTACTTAAAAACCTATGCACTCACCAACTACGTTTTCGTAGTTGACACTTTTTCTTTATGCTTTTCAGGAATTAGCATAAGCTTTGAGGAATTATATGGATCATGATTGTTTGCATTGGACTTTAGAGTCTAAGATCAAACCTTGTGATGGGCAATGGAATCCGCCTTGATCATTGTAGTATACTATTTCATGTGCTTGTTATTTGTTTCGTGAACTTAGTATCCAAGTATGGTGGACGCATTTGTACTTGGAAATTGATTCACATGCTTGTACATTTGTAAATTATTTTTATCAAATAAAGCTATGGTGAATGTTATTTATAATCTTTTGTTTTGAATACTCGACTTTCTGTACATCTCATTGTTCCGCCTTAGTTGGGGTGTTACAGTTTCTACTATTATGGGACGTCTGTTGGCTCCTTTGCAACGACCTCAGATGCCTCCACAGGAACTTTTAGTGCTCGTATGCCTTCATTTGAAGCTACGATGACACCTCATACCTCTACATCTGATGTTGCTTCTACGTCATGTCCAGTTGCTCCTGTTCAAGTGCAGCTAAGTCGTTTGTTTTATGAGAAAAAGATGTTAGAGATGAGGGTTACAGCTTTGGAGAATCAGCTTAAGCTCCAAGCTGCCAAGCATCAAGAAGAGATGGACTTAATGACAACGCTTGTTCATTCTCTTGGTTATAGACTTGACCAATTCTTGGCTCAAGGGGGAGATAAGAGTGGTTGTAAGGATGATGAGATAACAAAGAAGACTAGAGATGATGATCATGAAGATCAAGATCTAGCTCAAGATCCAAATAAACGACAACCAGATGTTGGTGAGCCATAGAATAGAAGTCAAGGTCAAGATGCTGTTGGTGATGCTGTGGATACAGAGACTGCAGATATTCAGGGAGAGTCTCCAAGACAAAGAGAGTCGGAGATTGCTGGTACATCTGGTGCTAGTACTTCTAGGACTCAAGATAAAGGTAAAGCTATGATGGCTGCTCCAGATGTAGATCCTGAGGATCCAAATGATGATGATGAGGAACATTCCAATTCAGGTAACTCCTATTCTAGTTCTAACAGAATAGAAAGGGAGATTCGAGAAAAGCTAGTGAATGATCCTCATAATCATATTGATAAAGAAAATCTTAGCAAAGGAAAATCTACTCAGGATAGTGAGTCAACTAAGAATGATTCTACTACCAATGCCTCTACAGAGTCAGATTTGCATCCTTTAATTGTGTATAGACTAGAAAAGAGATTGGGTTATGGTCCACAGGCTCATATGAGAGCTAGAGCTGAGATTATGGATTATGATGACTATTATGATCCAGGATCACTTAGGGATCAAATGAAAGAACGGTCAGGGTTAACTCATACATCTTCAGAGTCAGAGTCAGATTCGAATTCAGATTCGGATTATGAACCTTAGCGCTAATGGTTTTTGTTTTTGTAATGATTATAAGATAAATATGAATGTATTTCTTACATTATATTTATGATATAATATTATTGTTGTAAGTTAAAATAGATAAAGATTATAAGATAAATATTAATGTAATTGTTGCATTAAATTTATGATATAGTATTATTTATTTTAATTTCGTTTATGTATTTATACTGTTTTATTATGTCTTGACTTATGTATTTATGTTCTTTATCTTTGTATATGTGAATTGTTTGGATTTGCATATAAGCTTCAAAGGATAGGTGCATTGGACGATCTTGATGCTGAAGATGACTTGAAAAGTATCAATGGTGAAGATATGGAAGAAGGAGAGTTCATTACTTCAGAAGCTGATAGAAAAAGGTTGCTTTATATACCTTATGACTTTGATCGTATCTTCAATGAAGATGAAGTCATTCAAGTTGAACCAATAGCTAAAGTAGAACATCTCAATCTTAATCCAATCAGAGACAGTCCAGATGAATCTAGGAATGTAGCAAATTTGAGGTTTGTTGTATCTGCAAATATAGTTGATGAAGGACATGATAATATTTTTGAGTTATACTGGAATATTGATGCTACACGAGAGATTGATCTTAGAAGATTCAATATACCTCCAGTGCAGCAAGACCCTGAGTTTATAATTGATAGAAGGGTTCCAGTAATTGTAACTCGTGCTGGTTTTCATGTGGGTGGAAATTTGAAACCATCAATGTTTTGGGAATTTATCTCAGACAAGGATGCACCCAAGTACTTCTCAGTGATACAAAGTTGGTTCTATGATCACATAATCAAATTGTTTATTATCAAGAGAAAGGAGGGATGCCTGTACATGGCAATAAGTCAAAGACACTTTCACTCTCTCAGTGATTCTGATACGATAGATTTGGACGATGGTTCGTTAATCTTCAGAGCAATGGACTTGCAGATTTCTATTGGAATAGATTCAGAGATGAAAGAATTAGGAATTTCAGTGATAGAGGTCTGAAGCCAGAAGAGATATTGATTAAGCCAACACCTTTGAAGAAGATTAAGAATCAGGATGTCACATTTCGTTTTGAACAGCGAAGGATTAATGTGTTAAGAAGGTTCCCGCTATCAGATGGGATCAAGATATGTTGACAGCGATGACATTTTGGCAGATAAATATCAAGCCAGGCAATACACAGATGTTTGTTGATGATTCACAAGAACAAATGTTCCTACGCATGTATGATCCGATGCAGGTTGTCAACTTGTCAAGAGGTGATCAGAGAAGACTTTTGGATACACCTTGTTCAGCAGTGTAATTTTGGAGAGTTGAAGAAAGGCGCTATCGCAACATTCTCGCACATTGCTTACAAGAGAGAATTCATGCGAATAGCACAAGGCTTTTGTTTAACGGATAGCTTTGAAGTTCAAAAGACTTTAAAGAAATGTAGTTGCAACTGTCAAGCGGGAGTCTGTAGATGCAGATTCGTTGTGACAATCGAAACATAGATTTGACTATCATTTATGTTTTAAGAACTATGTTAGTAAACATTTAAATAAGAACTTGTGTTGATATTTAATGATTACGTTTGAACTTCAATATTATATCTGTTTATGTTTTGTATTGTGTTTATGTGTTATATACTGTTTTGCAGGTACAAGAACATAGAATCAAGGTTTATTAGTGTCGTAGAACACTTAAACGATGATTGGATGTTGTGTATGAGCCAAACAAAGTCAAACAAAGCACCAAAGGGTTGAACCTCGTGCTGACATCATCAGCATGAAGAACTGACCTCGTGCTGACGTCAGCACGAGGTATATCGATTGATTGCTAAAAATCGGGCTTAATACTTAATTAAGGTCGAAGCCCACACGATCCAATACACAACTAGTATAAATACAAGACCTCATCTACGGAATTAGGTTAATCTTGGTTAATCATTTGAAGATATTCACGAATTTACGAATTCAAGTCACTTGTTCCTTCGTGTGACCTCCTATACGAACCACAAGTGTTGTGCTTCTCCTTGGGTTGGTTAATTACTTATTAATCAGCAAAAGGCAATAGCAATCAAGTTATCTCAAGAGGATTCCGCACTCTTGACATAACGAATCACGTCTTATTACGATCCACGCAATAATAGGGTACTTTACAGTATGTGTATAAAATGAGCTGACTTGATTAGTTGATCTACTACCACCCATATTGCATCCTTACCACTACCTGTTCTTGGTAACTTCGTGACAAAGTCCATGGTAACCTTTTCCCACTTCCAATTGGGAAGCTCTGGTTATGTTAGTAGCCCTCCTGGTTTCTTATGTTCTGCTTTGACCTTCAGACATGTTAAGCACTTGCTCACATAAACTGCTGCAACATTCTGCATTCCTGGCCAACAGAATAAGTCTCAAAGGTCTTGATACATCTTGTCTATTCCTGGATGAATAGAATATCTTGATTTGTGCGCTTCGTCCATTATCAGGTTTCTTAATCCACCAAACACTGGTACCCATAGTCTGTCAGCAAAATAAAGTGCAACATCATCTCTTTGCTCAAATTGTGCTTCCATACTTCGTAACCCTTCTTTGTCAATGTTTTCTAGTCTTGATGGCTTATACTTGCGCTCTAATAACCCTACTCCTCAAACTGTTGTGCACGTTGATGCTCATAGCTCTAATTCGTCTCGGCTTGACTATTTCCTTTCTACTCAAGGCATGTGCTACTACGTTTGCCTTGCCTGGATGATATTGAATTTCACAATCGTAATCGCTAAACAACTCCAGCCATCGTCGCTAGCGCATATTAAGATCTTTCTGAGTTAATATATGTTGTAGGCTTTTATGATCTGTGTATATCACACTCTTCGTTCTGTACAGGTAGTGTCTCCAACATTTTAGCGCGAAGACAATAGCTCCTAACTCCAAATCATGGGTCGTGTAATTCATCTCATGAATCTTCAGTTGACGTGAGGCATATGCAATCACCTTGCCTCGCTGCATCATTACACATCCTAAGCTTTGTCCCGACGCGTCACAATAAACGATAAAATCATTGGATGCTTCTAGAAGACTTAAGACCGGTGCATTACATAACTTCTCCTTCAATATTCTGAAAGCTTTCTCTTGTTTCTCACCCCAATCGAAGCTCCTATCTTTGTGCGTCAACAATGTAAGAAGTTGTGCAATCTTTGAGAAGTTTTCGATAAATCATTGATAATAGCCTGCTAATTCGAGAAACCGCCTGATCTTTGTCGGTGTCTGGCCTTCTCCAATTTTCTACTGCTTCTATCTTGTTGGGATCAACTTTTATTCCATCTTTGTCAACTACATGACCCCAAAACTTCACCTCTTCCAACCAAAACTCACATTTTTAGAATTTTCCATATAACTTATCCGCTCTCAGAAGTTCTAAAGCTTTTCTTAGATGTACTTCATGCTCTTTCTTAGTCTTCGAGTAGATGAGGATATTGTCAATGAAAACAATGATGGACTGATCTAAATAGGGTTTACATACACGGTTCATAAGGTCCATGAAAACAGCAGGCGCGTTTGTTAATCCAAATGGAATCACTAAAAACTCAAAGTGTCCATATCTCGTGCTAAATGCTGTTTTCGGTACATCTTCTTCACGGACTCTTAACTGATGGTAGCCAGAACGAAGATCAATCTTAGAGAAGTACTTTGCGCCTTGCAACTGATCGAACAAATCATCAATACGAGGTAAAGAGTAACGATTCTTAACGGTTAACTTATTTAGCTCGCGATAATCGATACACATGCGAAAAGATCCGTCTTTCTTCTTAACGAATAACACCAGTGCACCCTAAGGAGAAGAACTCGGCCGAATGAATCCCCTGTCTTGTAACTCTTGCAACTATGTCGCGAGTTCTTGCGTTTCAGAAGGAGCTAATCGGTACAGTGCCTTTTCTACTGGAGTCGCATTAGGTAAGAGATCGATTCGAAATTCAACTTTTCGAGATGGGGGCAACCCCTGAATGTCATCACGAAAAACATTGGGGAAATCACGCACTACAGGAATATCTGCTAGTTTTACTACTTCAGTTGCCGTGCTCATAAGATTTCGTTTGTTTGACTCAGATTGTTCACCCTGAATTTCTAATAAGCCCCCCCTCCCCCCCCCCCACCTAAGGGGATTCTAAGGATGTTAGCACGACAGACAATGACTGCATCTACGAGGGACAACCAATCCATCACCACGATTACATCAAAACTACCCATATCAAATGGGACTAGATCTATATAGAATGAATGACTATCAAGTGTTAGCACACATCTAGGCACAATTTGATTCAATCTAGTGATTTCACTTTAAGCTACTTCGATTTCATAGTATGTATGTGCACAAATAGGTGTTACATTTAGGGAGCACATAAAGTTAGTAGAGACGAAACTAAAGTCAGCACCCGATTTGAATAAAACAGTAGCTGAATGATTGTTCAAGAGAAAAGTACCTGTGACAACGTTCGGATCATTAGCGGCTTCCACGGCATTCAAAGCAAAGACTCGGCCTCTGGCTTTCTGATTAGGACCTGCGATTTGTAGTTGGTTATGATTGACTGCAGCTGGAACTGGTCGTCTAGCAACTCTGGGACAAACATTGCGGAAGTGTTCAGTGCTACTACACTCGTAGCACGCCCCTCGATTAAATACTGGATTTCGAACGTTTAGCGGTACCACATTCAATGGTGCAACTGGGACTCGAGCCCCTCTACAGTCCTTGGCTATGCGTCCAAACTTATGACAATTATAACAAGATCGACATGGCGCTTTTGCTGGATGATGATAGTTACATGTAGCACATAGAGGAAAATGGCTGGTATACGCCCTCTGCCCAGTCTTGGCTGCCGCAAACACCCTGCCAGCCTTGATTTTCTTGTCAGCTCTGAAGTCTCTCTTCTTACTTGCTTCACCAAAGTCTCTCTTATTCTCTCCAGACTTAGTCAGTGTTCCAGCCCTAACCAAGTCATCGGTCATAGCACTAGTCCTTCAAATAGCCTCTTCAATTGAGTAAGGAGGAATGCCAGTCATAGTGTTACGAATCTGAGGAATGAGGCCATAGATGTATCTCTCAATCAGCTTCGACTCAGAAGTCACCAAGTGAGGTACCAATTTGGCTAACTCTTAGAACTTGCTAGTATACTCTGCATGGCCAGAACCCACCATTGTATGATGCCAAAACTCTTGTTCAATCTTCTGCATCTCATTCAGTAGGCAAAAACGGTTCTTCATCATCTCCTTAAACTGATCCCATGGTGTCTCCAAAGTAGAAATTCTCCCACGGGCTCCTAGCAAAGTGTTCCACCAAGACAGTGCATCATCGGTGAAAGAACCTGAAGTGTACCTCACCTTCTGATGTGGCGAACATTCGCTTAAATCCATTACAGCCTCCATCTTCTCCAACCACTTCATGAATACTCCTGCTCCTCCTTTCCCACTGAATTCTGGCGGACCACACTTCTTGAATTCACTGTAGGTGCATCCCCTTCGATACTATACATGGACATCATTCCTTGGGTACCTCCTAGGCCCCGACCCCACAAACACTCCATCTCCAACAAACTCTACTTCGGGGTTAAAGTCAATTTGTTCTTGATTCACTTGTTCTGGCCCAACCTCCACTGGTTCCTCTACAACTTCCAGTGCGCCTTGATTCTGATTCGGGACAGCACCCATTGCGGCAGTCACTTGTTCCACAGTAGTTGGCATTGTAGCTGCCAGATGTTCAGCAATGATAGTTGTAATGTATGTAATTGAGCTTAATATGTGTAACAATGGTGGAATTAGTGTATTAGTGTGTGAGGATGATGGGAGGTGGAAGATTAAGTTAGAGAGAAAAAGTAAGTTAGAGAGAAGTTATGGAATTATGATACAAGCTTATTACATAATGAGGTGGTTAGGGGTTTATATATAAATCATCCTATTTATACTAAAACTCCTTCCACAATAACTAATTTACAATTTAACACCATTTTATAATTCTAACAATCTCCCCCTTGGTGTTGAATTATAAATGTTGCATCGTCTTCTGTATTAAAATAAACATGATGAGCCCATTTGTTGAAAATCTCCAATGTTGATTGGACTTTGAAGCTTTGTCATTGTCTTCAATGTCTTGTATCAACCTTGACTTGAATCTTCCCAACAAAAATAAAGTCTTGACTGTTGATGCACGTTGATGTGACAACAGCAACTTAGATTTGATATGTTGTTTAGATTGAGACATTATGTTAATGTCGTATCTATATATGTAATTGATAGATTATGGACTTTATGTTTTGGTAATGATCGATTACATGTTTTGGTGTTATATATATGTGTTATGTATGATGTTTGTTGTGTGATATACAAGTACAAACATAATATGTGTTAGGATTCCTTAATATAAAACACTTAGGAATATAACTAAGTCTTATATCTAACGAAGATAAGGTATATCTTCGTTAGAGGCAAACGAAGATAAACTTCGTTTGGTACAAACGAAGATTAACTTCGTTATATGGGCTGGGTAGCTAAGTTCGTAAGAACAAAGCCCAGCAAGCCCAGTTCGACCTGAAACATATATATACGAATGAATACCCTAAAATAAGGTATCACATTCGACAGACACGTACTCCAGACACCTAAGTTCGTTCTATAGCTTATAGAAACGAATATAGCATCATACGGCTGATTATTTACTTGATAATTAGCGATATACCCGTTTACTAATCAAACTAGTTATCTCGTGAGCATTCCGCACTCACGACATAATCATAGACGATCTCGAGAGCGATCTGTAGCTATCGAGGGACTCACATTGACGATGACTTTCTATAGCTTGATCTTCTATTGCAACTTAAAATACTTGGAAGCATCTTTGAAATCTTTGTAGCGTTTGAGCTTTCACAACTTGAACTTTGAATGTTGATTTCAACTTGATGTTGCTTGGAGAAGTAAGTTGATTCTTTTAGTAGCATGTGGAAGCTTGGTTTTGACTTTGAATTCTTTTGGATTGCGGAAGCTTGGTTATCTTGAATTCTTTTGGCATAGTGGAAGCTTGGTTTGACTTTAACTCTTCATTTCTTGATCGAACTTGTCTTTGAATAAACCATCATCTTGGAGCATTTGATCCTTTAATCATTTAACACTTGCTCCCCCTCAAACAATCAACTATCATGGAGCATCTTATTATTTAAACAATTAATCATCAATTTCTTGCTCCCTCTCAAATAAACATTTCTTTCTTTCTTGGAGCAACTTATCAATTAAAAGAATTATGTTCAAATTTCTTGCTCCCCCTCGAACAAAAAATCATTTTGGAGCATATTTAACAATTTATGACTTTCTCATGCTCCCCCTCAAACTATGAACGATCTTAACTATTCAAACCATTCAATCTCAAACTTTTCCTTTCTTCTCAATCATTATACAATCTCAAATTCTGATACTTATCAAACAATGGTCATTTATCAAATAAATCTTTCCATAATCGATCATATACTTTCAACAACTAATAATCTTCTTGAAACATTTCAATCTCGAAACAATCTTTCAACCTATCACAATAATTATTCACTCCCTTCACCTAAACTAATAATCCTTTGAAAAACAAAAAAAAAAACAATATCTACCAATCAAATTCTACCTAATACCTTGAACTCTATCTATCAATCATTTAATCATTTCTTCCCCTTATGATGAATATGTGAAATATGTTCATCATACAATGATGATTGATAGCATAAATGGTAGATGACAACAAACAACAATCAAACAGCTTATCCCAATCCAATTCCCAATTCCCAATGGACCTATTGGTGAACTAGAATTTGAGGTTGTGTTGTTGGAAAAAGATTTTTATATGGTGTTTGTGTTCTTTGTTTTTGTGTGAAGAGAAATGAAGTCCGGATAAAAGTGATCCGTTGACACAACCAAAAATCGAAAGTATCAATGGTGTGGCCTAAAAATATGATTACTATTTTTAGAACTTCCCATTATCATCGAGAAATGCACAAAGCTTATCTCTAAATGGTTCGGTTTATGGCTTTTCAACCGATAGATTGCTTTAAAGAATGTAATTCATGGTCAGTATCACAAAGGCATTCGATAACCATGTCTTACTATCCTCAAAGACTTTTGGGTAAATAAATCCGAGGTCACATAGACTTCTCGTTTACTCAACAAATTCATAAAATGAAAATGTGAGACCTACGTTCAACGTGGGAAAAGATGATAGCATTGGTAGGATTTCCATTCGATCATTGTGGAATATCAAAAATATAATATCACTACGAATGTTCCGACAATATCACAAAGATATTCAATGTCACAAAGACATATAATGACGCTATGTGTCCTAGTCAAATGAAAGATATATCAAGTACGCTCTAGACTCGATAGTGATCAAATGAAGTCGGGGACTGGAGAAGAGTGTCTCCCTTTTTCAATATCAACGTCTTCCAAATGAAGAGTCGATAGAAATGTGAAAATCTCCGTGAGAATAAAACAAGCATTTGTTAAGAAATACTTGAGTGGTTAGGAAAAGATGTGCATTGCTTCATTGGGTCCATGAAGTCTTCTTCAATATCGAGAAATCAACAAATGGATCCGATAGTAACGTGTTGACCCGGCTTTTTAAGAATTTGGGGAGGGCTTTTGTTTCTTTTAGCCCTTTCTCACATGATATTCACTTGAACCTCTCACTTTTTGACTACTCCCTCATGTGCTTTTTGCACAAATATCATCACACTCGTATACCCTCACAATCTAGAATTGAGATTTTAAATCCAGGGTTAGTACTCATCGGCGATGACAAGATCATGGAGTTTTGATGAGTGACCTAAATTCTCGTGTGCAAATCTAACACTAAACTTCAATAGAGATGATTGAAAATGGTTTAAAAATCATCCAAAGTGTTTAATAATATGACAAAAGAGTTTGAACACTTGGAAGTTTTGGTTTTATAAATAAACACCCCCTAAATATATGCATGATTTGAACAAATTGTTTTGCATATAAAGGTTGAGTAAAATGATTGTTAGTTGCTCACAAACATTAAAAAATGAGACTACGAAGACAGTACACAAAGGCATTCGATGCCTTGCATCTCATCCTAATATTTTGTGAGAAACTCAAAGACAACTTAAATAAAAATGATGAAAAGAGAAAATATTTTTGGAATTTTCGAAAATAAGAAAAATAAAATTCTTTTTGGATTTTTTCAAAAAGTTAAGAAAATGAAAATATTTTTGTATTTTTCTAAAAATAAAGAAATTACAAAAACGGTTTTAGCATGGGTTATACACTGATGTGTGCATAAGCCACCTTTCATCAAATCACTTGGAAATCTCTTTTGGAACCCATTTGAGAATAGGCCCAACGGTTTTTGTATTGTTAAAAGACCAAATGTAAGTCTCATCCATTTGATGAATTGACGTTGCATTCCACGAAGAACTAAAACCCGGTGGTTTAGTTGAAAAGAGTTTTCGTGGAAGCAATGGTGAAAAATCATTTGAATTCTTCGAAAAACATCCAATCTTGGGAGATGGAGTTAAAAATGATTTTTCGAACCAAAATCATTCACTTTTTGCAAGATCAAAAAGTTCTGAAAAAGAATATTTGAATGATTTTGACTCAGTTGACTTAGATTTTAAAATCGGTTTCCATTTAGATTTCGTCAACTGAGATTTGGCTTGAGAAATGTATGATGAATTATCCTCGAAGGATAGAAAAGACACTAAAGTATTTGTTCCATCAAAATTTGGTTTCTTAGCATGCTTCTTACCCTTTTGCAACGAGTAATTAGTAAACTGAGAAAACTTTCTTTCAAAAGGTTTTAGAGATTTACCCGTGTAAATCCTCTATGGAACATCAACTTTAGGTTTAAAAGACTCGGATTTTGGAAAATTTTAGAAACCTCAACCTTGTTAGAAACACAATCAAAATCAGTTTGAGTTGAGATCTCAATGGTGTTTACCACATCATAATTAGCTTGCACAGGGGAATTCACAACTTCACATATAGGACAATCAGGTTGAGTGCAAACTTCGACAACTTCTTTAGATGAGTTAGAAGAAGCAGAACAATGATTTTGACTTTGAAAAGATTTAGATTGTGTTTGCAATTCACTCTCAAGGTTAGAAATTCTTTTTGTCAAAAATGTTTCGTTTGAGTGAAGTTGCAAACACTTGTCTTCAAGATACTTAATTCGAGCACAAAAATTTGTTCTTTCTTCTTCAACTTTTTGCTCATAAAAGATGGACTTTTTTCGCAACGCATGGTTAAGCTTAGAAAATGTTTGTTGCAAAACAAGTTCTTTGATTTTTCTGTCCAAAATGTTTTGATTGAGCTTTGTGAAAGAATTGTCCAACTCATTTGTTAATTTGAAAATCTTTGATTGTAAATGATCATTTTCTTTTTGAAGACTTTCCACGTTGGACAAAATGAGATCATTTGCAGATTGAGCTCTTTGTTTTCAGATTTGAGTTGGTCAATTTCAAGTTGAAAATTGTTGTTTTGTTCCATGAGTTTTTGACTCGTCTCAAACATGAATCATTTTTCTTGAAAATGAATGACAGCATATGGAACATGTTTTTTGAAAAACCTGGGAGTAAAACTACATGTACAACAACCATAGTCATGATCATATAATTCATCCCCTGTGGGTTCTTGAATGAACATAGTCGTCAACTTATCTAGCACATTGAACTTTATTGACTTAAAATTTTCCGAAGTCTAATACGTAGAAATAATCGATTTGAAGTCATTATTTTCAGACACAAAATATTCACGTGCTTCCCAAAGATCTTTGAATTTCTTGTAAGCATTTTCATACTCTTGATACACTCGAACAACACAAGCATTTCCTTGAGAACATGAACATTGTTGACTATGATGAACAGTATATAAACCAAAGCTTGGTTCAAGTTTGATCGTTTTGGTTGACATTTTGAAACAAACGTTGATGACACTTTTAATGAAACGAACAACCTAAGACAAGACTTAAAAAATTTTTAGCCCAACGGCACTTGAAATCCAAATAGTGAGAATTCTAGGCCCAAAAAAAAGTTTTTATTTTTTTAACACATAAGCCCAAAAGAAATTATCAAACCAACTAGTCCAACTAATCAAAAATTAAACCCTTAACTGCAACACAAAAAAAATTCTTGTTGAAAACTACTTGTATCTCTCTCTTTCTCTTGAACCGATCTCCCTATCTTCTTATTATATAAAAAAAATCAGTTTATCTCTCCCAAGAACCTCTTTTCTTAAACAGCCGATGAACACAACAACAACATTATAACCAAAACACCTTCCAACCTTAACAGATTTAAGACTTAGACCCAAAATGCAACTAAATGTTAATCAATCAAGACACATAAACAAAAACAACAAACAACCACACACAGTCACAGTTTAGACGTTGAAGATTAATTATATTGTATGCTTGATAAATGGAAGAATATTCAATGCAGGATTGATTTGTGTTGTTTGCCGAGCTTATAGCTCGGCAAATAGAAGAAATCAAGTTTTATGATTTGCAAAGAAATGAACTCTGTAAATGCGTGTTTTTCAACTTCAGAAAACACAAATCGGCAAATGGTGATATTTTGTCAAGTCTGCAAACACGAGAATTCAACTGGGTCAATCACTTCTGCAAACATAAGAACATTATCCAACTCGGAAAACAGGGTAAGTTGGAAGATTTGGCATTGAGTTTTAAAAACCAAGTCGGCAAATACTTGATTTGGATTGTCAGTTAGCTCGGCAAACAAGGAAAATGGGTGAATCTTCAACTCGTCAAACACGAGAGCTCAATCTCTGCAAACAAACGAATTCAAGCTCTGCAAACACAAGAACTCACGTAAATTGGTCACCTCGGCAAAGACTGTATTTGTTGTTTCTTCGAGTTAAGCCTTAAAAATTGTACCGAAATACTCACAATCAATCCGCGAACAAACCCTGACCAAAAAGTTTCAGATTTAAAGGTCGCCGAAAACTGTAAGCAACACCAAAACTCAACGAAAATAGAGAACTGAACACATCTACTTGATCAGATAACTAATGAAGAGGAAATCGAAGAAAGAAGATTAAGAGGAAGTTTTTGTTCTTTTTCTTTTTCTCTGCCCCCTTTTTATTATATTATTAAAATCAATGGAAACAAGGTAATCCACACGTGATTGATACTGAAGCCACAGTGACAACAAAAAAAAACAAAAAAAATATATTCCTTTTATATTGAATGTCGAGCTCACTTAAACAACAAAAATTGGATTTGAAAATCGAAATTGAACGATAATCAATCAAATTTAACACTAATCCACTCCTGAAACTAACTCAGAATCACAATCCAGCTTCAAATTCTATAAAAAAATATTAAAAATCAGATTCAAAATTAAGCTCAAAAACACTAAAATTTGAACAAAATCGGTTGAAATTATGTTCGTGGATCGTTCAGATTCACCGATTATGCTTTGATACCAAATGTAATGAATGTAATTGAACTTAACTATGTGTTTAAGTGTGTGTTAATGGAGGTTGTGTGTGTGTTAGTGTGTGTAAATGCCGAGAGAGAAAAGTAAGTGTGTGGAAAGATTAGATAGCATGAAATGTGTTAAAGTTACAATTCAAAGCTATGGAGGGGGCTTTATATACTTCCTATACAAGTTTCACTAGTCCCCCTTCCATACTTATGAGAAATACAAACAAGTACAAAAATATTATAAACATACAAATCAACTACTAAAAATTATATTTCTAACAATCTCCCCCTTAGTACTGATTTGTCAAAAATGTATCCAAGATTCAACAGTCTTTAAGCTCGAGTCCTTGGTGTTTTCTCATGTGGATGCCAGATCCAGTTGTCACCTTCAGGTTTATCTTCGGGGACCACCATGTTTGCTTCATAGTCTCTAGTAGGAATGTTGTGTGGTCCCAAAACATTACTAGGTTCATACTTGATCCAGCATCCTCCTCCTCTTCTCCTATCAATCTTGCTGATTACTTTATCAAGTAGGAGCTTTCTTTTGATCTGAATCTTCATCTTCGGATAAGCAAAACAACACATTCTTACAGAATTCAAGGGTTCCATCAGAGTAAGAAGCAAGGTCGCACATTTTAAGAAAGATCTTCTTTTTCCTGCTGTTAAGAAATAATACACCAAGTGTTGGTTTCTCAAGAACATGACCAATATTCAACCTTTCGATATCTTCTGTGTAAGGACTTTGATCTGGATACGGAACATTAATCTTCCTCTTAACCAACGCAAACCAAATATGAAAATCTTCCAATGATGCATGTTGAATGACGCTAGACATGTATCTCTTCACTGCATCAAAGGCAATAAGATCTTCATGATATCTTTGAATAGCATTCACATAGTGGTTGTAGAGGAAAATTAAGTCATCAACTAGAAGAAGTTTGAAATGAGCTTCATTGAAACTATAAATCAAGTCATTTTCTCTCTTGACATGAAAACAAGTTATAGAGATGTGAGTCTTTCTTATCAAGATCACTCTGATTAGCACCACAATCCTATACTTCCTCTGATCTTCAAGTATGCATCTGTATTCATCGACAAGTTTAAGGAGAGATCTGTATTCATCAACTTGTTTTGGATCCTTAAACTTGTACATAGCAGCAAATTCCGGTCTTCCCACTTTGACAACCTTAGTAGCTCTGCAGAAGATTGGAAATGCTCTTTTCTCCAAGAATCTTGACTTGATTGCAGCTTGCTTTGGCTTAATACCAAGTGCAACCATTCTAGCTTGATTTCTAAGGAAGTACCCCATATTCACGAAGTTCCATTGTTCTTCGGTTAGTTCTGTAGGGAAGTAGTCAGGAAGTGGTTCTTCTTCAGAAATGATAGCTTCTCTTAACACTTGTTTAAATGTTGACTTTTTGAAATCTTGAGAAACTGCTTCTGGAGTTTTTCTCAGCTCATCAAACCCTTCAAAATCATTAAACGAGTATTGCTTCGGAGTTGACAAAGATGGAATTGTTGACTCTTCAGCTTCATTTCTTCCTGAAGTACCAGTAATAAAATAATCAAGATCAGCGAATTCTTCAAACACTGGTTCATCAGTTGATTTTAGAGTCTCAACAAATTTCGGAACACTCAACACTATGTTCTCTTTAATTGCTTCTGCGTCAGCCTCTCCTTCAGCAAATTCTGTTAGAGCCTCATCAACTATATCTTCATCTATAAACTCATTTTCTTCCTCCTCTTCTTCTATCTCTCCCATCCCAAACACATTTTCCAACCTTTTCCTTATTTCCTCCCTATATTCAGCATTTTCAATTTCTTCAACATTCAAACCAAGTCCTTTCCACATTTCATCAGATCTAGCCCTACACTCGGCTAATCTATCTAACTCAGCCTGATTATCCTCAACCACATCAACATTTCCACCTTCATTCCTTTCCCCCATCTCTACATCAACATTTGTGTCTTCAACTCTTGCCGTATCTACATTGGCTTGACCATCTCCTTGGTTCTCCCCCTCGGGCTTGTTGTTTAGAGGTTGATGAAGTTTGTTGGTGTGTTGTTGTTGTTTGAAGTGGTGTTGGTGTTTGAAATGGTGGAACCAACCCAAAGGTTGTTAGCACACTTGTGGTGTGACCTAAACCAGCTGAAGCTGTTTCAGGATTTCCTGCAGATCCTTGGGGTACACCTTCACCTGCAGTTTCAGATTCAATGGCTTCACAACCAGAATCAATTTGTGTCCTAGACTATGATAAATCACTATCCGAGACTTGTAGTTTGGTAACACCACTCACAACACCAGGTTCACTGAGAATGCCCGTTAATACAGTCTCAGGTTGATCCCGAGAATCAGCAGTGTCACCTTGGCATTCATACTGTCTGTCAGTCTCAGTTTGAGAACATGTTGCCTGCGGCTAAAACTAGCATGATGTTAGCTAAGGCAGGACTTTGAAGCTGTCCTAGAGGGTCACACAAAGTGGGTTCCTCTCCGCTTGTTCTGGCATCAGTACAAAACTGAGCTTGCAGATCTGTGTCCCTAGGAGGACTAGACTCATGTGCACGAAATGAAGGCGAGAGGTGGGGCTGGTCCTCTCTTATTTGAACACTCTCATCCTCCAAATGAGGAGAGTGTGGTGAGCGTGGTTGTTCCCCGTGCCTTTGTGAGACTAACTCCTGTTGTGAGGAGTCAGAATGGTTGGCAGAGTTTTGTGCATGCAAGAGTGGGGAGCTCTTAACTTCTACTCTAGGGTTGTCATCCTGGCTAGACTCATTAGTTTCATCTATTAAAGGGCAAACGTTTTCTTTACGCCCTTATCCTAGCCCAGACCTCTCAACCACTCAGGTATTTTCAACTCCTCCCTCATTCCCTCTTTGTACCTCCGGCACAACCTCATCTCCAGTGCCCTGTTCCTCAGAACTAACATCTGATATCACACTTGCTATGGTTTGTGTGATATGGTCTTCATCAAAATCTGTCGAGGTACCAAAAGATTGATCAATGGTAACTGTACCTGACTCTTCTCCCCGCAAACTAGAAGCAAAATGCCTCTTCTTATGCTTCTTCTTGGTGATTTTCAATACACCAGATTTTGATTTAATTCTGCGAGCTTGCATCTTTAATCTTCTCCCAGGAATGGGAGCAAGGATGTTTGATGTTGGTTCAAAAATTGTTGACAATTGCGGTGGAGAAAGAATTGGTTGAATCGGAGAAGAAATAGAAGAAAGTTGATGTGAAATAGAATTAAATCGGAGAAGAAATAGAATTGTTGTAGAAGGTGTTGTAGGAATTGATTGTGTTTATTGTGATAGTGGTGGTCTAGTTTGAGAAGATGAGATAGTTGGTCTGATATGAGTTTCAAATGATACACTTTTAACTTTTCTCCATGGTTGCTCAACAGTCCTCTCTCCTCTACCCCTCTTTTTCTTTTAGAAATCTTAGGACCCTCACTTGGCGACCTATACACAGTTGGGGTAGGAGTCTATCGGCTTTCAGACCCCAGAACTGTGTCTAACCGCTCTCTATATGCCCTAAGATGGGGACTGTTAGCCGGTACAAAATTTAGTAAAAATGGTGAAATGGTAAAAGGTTTGGCAACATCACTCCCTGTGCCTCTTAGATTTGACTTATACATCACAATGACACATTTGAAGGAGTCATCCAAGTTGGGAATTACATCTATTGAATCAAGAACATCTTCAATCAGCAATGTGAAAAATCTGATGTACGGGATGTATTTATTGTCTTGCTTATCTTTGGCTTTAACCACTTGTGCCATTTTCTCCCATACAATCTTGGCATAGTCACACTCTACATTGTGGGTGACTGCATAGTATAATGACAATAAATGTTTTGTCATAGCATCATTTCCTTTCTGAGTAGCAATCAAGCATGTATTCAATACATTGTACATGGTGTGCCATAAAGTAGCAACATTCATCCTCTTGAAATCTCTCAAAGATCCCAATTCCCCTTCATATCCAAGGGCTTGAATTGCAGCCAACATTTCTTCAACAGATGGCAGTTCTTCATATTCTTCTTGTTCAGGAAACCCTAAGATGGATCTGAACTGTTCCAGATTAAATTTGCATAGATAGTACTTTCCTTCTGATTCTAATGTATACTGGAAGTAGTCTTCGGATTTCTTTCTTTTGTCAACTTTTGTGTACACAATAGATTCCCACAAGTCGAAGACATACTTCTCTGGAACTATAGCGCCATTAGTGAGGGCTATGTTCAATGGATGATGATTCAGAATCTCAGTTATGATTGGGAATTTGGATGCAAAAGGTATATGCGAAGCTTGATTAGCTTGCATCTTCATTGAGGCTTCTTCAAACATAGACATCTTTTTATGACTTTTAAGAAATACCTGAAAATGAAACTAAATTGACCAAAATTTGACCATAAAGACAACTTTAGACATCACAAAAAAAAAAATACACAGTATAACTTATTAGACATTTTATTTTCCTTAACACAATGTTTCGTACATATATTAAGTATGTGACAATAGCGGTAGTACACAAAGGCGTTCAATACCTTGCTTCTCACACTAATATATATAAGAAAACATTACAATTTATAGAATCACATAAGTATTGACTAATAAGACAACAAAGGTAGTACACAAAGGCGTTCAATACCTTGCTTCTTACCCTAATACTAATGAAAACTATAAATGGACACACATATAACACATTCAGATGTAATAAAATAGACATAGACAATAATTTTTAGACAATAAAGAAAATTTAACAAAATAAGGTGTTTGCCGAGCTTTCTGCTCGGCAGATAGCATAAAAGGAAAAAATTTTGCCCAGTAACATTACAAGTAAGAAAAATGGTTGTGGAAAAGATTTTGGGCAACTTGTAAGATTTACCGAGCAAAAACTTCGGCAGACAGAAGAAATGTATTCCAGTGTGAATGTCGATGAAGTCGAAGATATGCCGAGCAAATACTTCGTCGTATAGAACAAATAGACCGGTCATCACTTTGAATATGTGAAAAATCCTTTGATTAAACAACAAGAATGTTGCCAATTGATAAAGGATCATTTCAAGGAAAAATTGGTTTCAAGTCATTTTGGAAAGACTTTAACTGTTTGCCGAGCAAAATGCTCTGCAAATAGTATAATTTGAAAGATATGACTTAGAAACTTTTTCAAGAAAATTTTGATTTGCCGAGCTTATTTTTCTGCAACTAGTTCAAAATGACTTAGAAAATTTTTCATGTAAAATGTGTTGTTTGCCGAGCTTAGAGCTCTGCAAACAGCTCTATTCAAGAAAAACTTATGAAAACTATTTCAAGGAAATCTCATGAAGGAATTCAAATACAAAGTTCTGTAAACAATGTATTTTGAATAAGATTTATATTGATTTGCCGAGCAAAATGCTCTGCAAATGAGAACTTTGGTACTTGGGAAAATTTTTCATGAAACACTGGAAGGAGTCGAGGTCAAAGCTCTGCATTCATTTGAAATCCTTTGAATGGGTTGTGAGAAATCAATGGTTTGCCGAGCAAACACCTCGGCAATTGGCAATTATGTTATTTATTCCTTGTGAAAGTTTGAGGGTCAAGTTTAACACTTTTAAAAAATGTCGAGTAAAGAGCTCTGCATATAGTTGAAAAACACTTGAAAGAAATTTATGAAAACACTTGTTTGCCGAGCAAACATCTCGGCATCCTTTATTATAGATGGATATTTACAAGCCCATAAATTATGAAGGTTTAAAGATGACCGTTGACACTTGTTAAGTATGCCGAGCTAAAACTTCGGTATTTAGAACAAATTCAAAGCATTTTCCAGAAATTACCCAAACCTTCAAAAACCAACCCAGAAATTTTAATCTGATGAGAAAAAGAACAGATTAAAAGGATAAACAACACTTATAAAGCCTAAACATGCATCTAAGTTCATCAACCAATACATCAAAACATCACAGAACTCATAACAAACATGATCAGTTCATACATGCATTTAATCAAATAGTTGGTAATCAAATAAGAATCAAGGATTTCTACCTTTAAAACGTGATGATCTGGTGATGAAAAGATATGAAATGGACTTAGAAACACTCGGAAAACACAACCCTCTAAAGATACAACCCAAACTAATCACCAAATTGACATACAAATTTAGGAGAAAATGATCGGATGATGATGAGAGAAAAGAAAAATGTTTTGAATTTGAAAACCATTAAATAAGCCCCGCCTATTCTTTTTCCTTTTAACATTCAAGATCAGGTCGCGGGTATGGGTTTGACCCGCGTGTCTACCTGGATTCTGTCTAATGGGCTTTCAAAGTTTGTGGGCTTGGCAAGATAATTTGGGCTCATCTTCTTTTTGGGTATTAAAAAATTTTTGGGCTTTTAACAAAAACTAAACAATAAAAAAGTAAAATAAAAAAATATATAAAATATATAAAAAAATATAAAATAAATGAAAAACATAAAAAAAAATCTATTTGTTTTTTTATCTTTTCTAATTTTGTATTTGTTTTTCAAACTTTAGAACATAGACACACAAATGAAAGTAAAAATATAAACACAACATAACAAACAAAAACAACAAAGAAAAAATATTTACATCCATTTGCATACTCCCCCTCGAATTAAGCATACACGTGAAAAATTTAATTTACAAACTCCCCCTTAAATCATGCATTCTACCCTTTTTCTCCCTCTCAAACATTGCATGTAGTAACAAGTAAAATACATCAATGTTTGAAACAAAAAATGAACATAGAATACATAGCATAAAAACAATTAAGTTTGTAAATCAAGCATTCCAAGTTTAGTTTCTAGAAAATTGAACCTTTGTTCATCCAGTGGTTTAGTGAAAAGGTCTGCCAACTGGTAGTCAGTGGAGACAAAATAGAGTTCGATGTTACCTTTCTCAACATGATCTTTAATAAAATGGTACCGAACATCTATGTGCTTGGTTTTAGTATGCTGAACAGGATTGCAGGATATTGCAATGGCACTCTTGGAGTCACAGTAGATGGGAATTCTTTCAAACTGAAATCCATAATCAGTTAGTTGTGTCTTCATCCATAGAACTTGTGAACAACAGCTAGTTGTAGCAACATATTCAGCTTCTGCAGTAGATGTAGATACACAATTTTGCTTCTTTGAAGACCAACTTACCAACCTATCCCCTAAAAACTGTACACTTCCCAAAGTGCTCTTTCTGTCTAACTTACAACCTGCATGGTCAGCATCCGATTATGCAACTAATTGAAAGCCAGTATCCTTTGGATACCACAAACCAAGGTTCACTGTGCCTTTAAGGTAACGGAAAATCCGTTTGACGGCCTGAAAATGACTTTCTTTGGGATTGGCATGATACCTTGCACACATACATGTGGAAAACATAGTATCCGGGCGACTGGCAGTCAAATACATGAGTGACCTTATCATACTGCGATATTTCTTTTGATCAAAAGATTTACCATTTAAATGAGGATGAGTTTTTGTTCGAGTTTCCATGGGTGTTCCAATTGGTTGGCAATTTATCATATCAAACTTTTTCAATATGTCAAGGATATACTTATTTTGACAAATAAATGTACCTTTTGACAACTGTTTGACTTGGAGACCAAGGAAAAAGTTTAATTCACCCATCATACTCATTTCAAACTTGTTGATCATTAGTGCATAAAAATTCTTGCAGTACTTAGGGTTAGTCGACCCAAAAATTATATCATCAACATATATCTGGATTAGAATAATGTCACTACCTTGTCTTTTAATGAACAAGGTAGTATCAATTGAACCTTTATTAAATCCAGATTTCAAGAGAAAAGCAGTGAGATCGTCATACCATGCACGAGGAGCTTGTTTCAAACCATACAAGGCCTTATCTAAGCTGTAGACATAATCTGGATATGCAGAGTAAAGTTCTTGTAAGCAGTATACAGTAAAGTTCTTGTAAGCAGCATAGGCAAGAAACATCCGTATTGCTTCAATTTGTGCAACAGGTGCAAATGTCTCATCATAATCGATTCCATCTTGTTGACAATATCCCTTTGCAACCAAATGTGCTTTGTTGCGTACAACAACTCCGTTTTCATCCTTTTTGTTCTTGAAGATCCACTTTGTTTTGATTGGTTCTTTGTTCTTGTAAGGATTCAGAACCAATCTCCACACTTGAAGCCTCTCAAATTGATTGAGTTCTTCCTACACAGGAAATTCACAAACATGCATTCATTCACTGATGCAGATCTTGTCTGTATTCCTTAATCTAGATTGCCAACTATCTGAGAAATCGGATGAGATCTAGTCCATTTGGTTGAATGAGGAAGAGGTTCATGTGGATCATTTTATTCTTCAGTATCAATGAACGTTGGAGTATGTTGTGCAGTTACTTGCTCAAATGAACTTGCCAGTGGTTCAACAAAGTCTTCAGTGTTATAAACTTCTGGATTAGTAGCAGGATTTGTGACTTGAGAAATATGAGTATGTGGACCTTGTAACTCATAAGTGGCAGAATGAAGATGAGATTCAGATGATGGGGAAGATATATCTGAATTAAGTGATGGTAATGATTCATGGTTTCCATTTGGTGCTGAAGAAGTATTCATGGTACTGGAAACTGCATTTGTATCTAGACCGGGTTCAGACATTCTTGGATGAGCATGGTAAAATTCTTCAAACAAAATATCCACTGTAGTGGGAGTACTGAATTGAGATTTTACATTGGAAGCGGTTATTTTTGCGGAAGCTTGTGGTCGATTAAGTATGGGTCTTGAACTGTTTTGTTCAAGAACCATTCTAGAGAGTTCATCAAATCGAACATTCATACTCTCAACTATCTTTTTTGTCCGACGATTGTACACACGATATGCAATCGATTCTCTTGAGTAACTAATAAAATATGCCTCATCAACTTTCGGTCAAATTTTCCCAAATTGTCTCGATCATTGAGAACATAACAAACACATCCAAAAATGTATAAGATGTTCACATTGGGTTTCCATTTATTGATCACCTCATATGAAGTTTTGTCAAATCTCTTGTTGATAATGGACCTATTCTGAGTAAAACAAGCAGTAGCTACAGCTTTAGCCCAAAGATTTTGAGGTAGCTTTGAATTGGCAAGCATTGTTCAACTACTCCATTTTGTTGAGGTGTTCTTGTTGCAGAAAATTGATAAGTAATGCCTAGTGATTTAAAGAAAGAATCATTTGTTGAATTCTTAAATTCTGTGCCATTGTTGGAACGAACTATTCGAACCGAGGATTGAAGATTGACTTGGGTTTGTTTGATGAAATCAATGATTTCTTTTGGAGCATCACTTTTGGCATGAAGAAAGAAAACCCAAGTGTAACAAGAAAAATCATCAACAATCATAAGAATGTATCTTTTTCCATGAATGCTTTTGACTTTCATTGGTCCACACAAATTCATATGCAAAAGATGCAAAGGACCTTCGGTACTCAGATATTTCTTTTGTTTGTGAGATGCCTTCTTCATTTTGCCAATAACACAAGCTGGACAAACATTTTCACTCTCGTACATGTAATCAGGAAGACCTTCAACAAGTTGTTTGTCCACTAAAGCATTGATAGTTTGAAAGTCAAGATGGGACAAACGACGATGCCATAACCATGAATTTTGTGTAGAGGCTTTCGAGAGAAGGCAAATGTCAGAATCTAGATTTGGAACATTATTCAGATCAATGGTGAACAAATTATTGTCCCTTGTTCCAATGAGAATATCTACCCCGTCTGCGGTTTGAACCTTGCATTCGTATCTTTTGAAAAGCACTTGAAGATCATTGTCGCAGAATTGTCCAACACTAAAAAGATTGTGACCTAATCCTTCAACATAGGAAACTCTCTTGATAGTAATTCCATTCTTGACAATGTCTCCATAACC
The DNA here is from genome assembly GCF_010389155.1 of Erigeron canadensis. Taxonomy (NCBI): domain Eukaryota; kingdom Viridiplantae; phylum Streptophyta; class Magnoliopsida; order Asterales; family Asteraceae; genus Erigeron; species Erigeron canadensis. Next base: position 14,468,140 of record NC_057766.1, on the reverse strand, counting down.
AAGAATAGGGGCAATATGATCATTTCCAAATCTAACTGTTCCCATGAACTTCTCAACATAATTAGAAAGTAGAGACTTGTTTCCAGTCATGTGACGAGAACATCCCAAGTCCACATACCATACACAAATCAGATTCCTGCAGAAACAAGTTATGATGTTAAGGTCCCCACATATACTGGGTCCTTGCGGGTGAGAAAGGGATATAAAATGCAAATACACGTATATTAAATAAGAGCACACAAACATGAATTTATTCAAGGATAACAAGAAAACACACATAATTGTTCAAATTGCACATACGAATTACATAAACAAACAAAGTTTAAACACAAGTTTTGATACAAGCGGGAGTAGTTCTAGATGTATTAGCACTATCTATTGATTTTGATCTACGAACAATCCACACTTGTTTGATTTGAGTTGAAATGCCATCAAGCTTGATTTTTCTAGTAGCATGTAAAAATCTATCTTTAGGAATCCATTTACTGCTACTAGTTACGCACACGTCACCTGAAACATGAACATTCTTTAAATTAGAAAACGAGTTTTTTTTTTAGTTCTTGCCAGGATTCTTCTTGATGGTTTCACTGCTCACTTGACTTTTCTTAATATTATTAGGTGACAACCAACCATACTGATCTTTATATTTAGTAATCCCTGAGGTTGTGTCTCTAACTACCTTCAAAGTGGACTTAAAGGTTGTCTGAGGCTTCTTAGGAGTACTAGATGTTTTGGTAGTCTTTGGTTGTGTGTTACCTAATAATCCATTCTTCACCTTCTTTGAACACTTGTGAGGTTTCACATCTCTTGGTGACTCAGTTTCAGTTTTGACTTTAGTTGGTTTTGAGTCACCAGTGGTCTTGACAACTTGAAAAACTTTTGTGACTTTTGGTTTCCTCTTCTTACCTTGTTGGGTATGTGTTGAAGAGTATGATTTTGAATTCTTTATGTCAGCAAAAGCAGGTTTTTTTTCTGTGACAACCGTCATCTGACCGTATTTTTCCGAAAGCACTTTCCGGTCATTTTTAGTTCGTATTGTTTATGTACGTAATTAGTCTAATAAGACTTTATCACGGAATAATGAATTTCTATTAGATTTGGGCTTATTGAGCGTTTAGACGTTAGAAAAATTGTATGTGGACTCGAGAACAGGAGGAATGCTAGTTGTCTTGTGGAAATGCCAAACTTAGTAAAATACTTAAAATTAAATCAAGTAAAGATTTAATAAGTAAAAATAGACATGTTTATATCCGTTAGAAAGCTATTAAAAAGTTACGTTTAAATATGATGACAAAATAAATTTACGGGTCATGAGTCTTGTAAAATGGTCGAGTCAAATGAGTTTTTGTGAAGGTCAAAGATGGTCAACTCGGTCAAGGGTCATGGGTGGGAACTAACAAAACCTTAACCCTAACTCCATTTCTCTCATTTCTTCCCCCTCCCCTTCTCACTTCACTCCCTCTCCTCCCTCTTTTCTTTCCCAGCCGCCCCCTCCTCTCTCCCTTGCTCAGCCGTCGAACACCACCACAAACCACCGATCGGCAGCCACCATCCACCACGAACCACCACGCACCATCATCATTTTCTTCATCTCCTTCTTATTTTTCTTTTAGTTCTTGGTAAGATTTGTTTGGATCTAAGGGATTTAATGTTTGTTCAATCTAAAAGTCGGATTTCTTCATATATGTATATATAAATCCGAAAATCTTATGTTTATATATATATATATAAATCGGTATCTCTTTCTTTTCATCTAAAAATCCGAAATCCTTTACATTTACATATATGTATTTCGGTTGTATGTATGAAAATATTTATATAGATTCAAGTGCTTGGCAAATATATATATATATATATATTCGGTTTAAAGTGTATATGTTTTCGGATCCCTCATAAATCCGAAATGTTTAAGTATTTATATATATTTTCGGTTGTTTGGGGTTCTTGGCCATAAACATACCCGAAACCTCTTTAGATCCGGAAACTAATACAATTTCCATATACTTTTCGGCTATATATTTGTATATATATGATGAGACCGAAATCTTTATACTTTTCTTTATATATTTCGGTTGGTTGTGGCTATGTACATGTTCATATATCCGAAATCTTTCATATCCGAAATGATTAGTCCGAAAACCTTTAAGATTCGGATATTCTAGATCCGAAAATCATGTTCTTGTTAGATCCGAAAAGTTTGATCCGCATTATATGTGACTTTGGTTTAGTTGTTGGTCTTGGAAATCGGTTATAGTTCATAGATCTATCCGGAATCTTGATTTTTGGGTCGGTCAACGCCGGTCAACGCCGGTCAAACTCGGTCAAACCGGCCAGAAAAGTTTTTAGTTCAAAAATTTAATTTGGTTTGTATTTTGGTGTTAGGTCAAAGTTTTGGTTTGGTCAAACTTGGTCAAAAGGCAAATTTATAACTTGTTTATGTTGGTCCTTTTTGAAAAAAAAAAAGTTTAGAGTTTAAGTATTTTGGTTATTTGGAATTTTAGTTGTATTTGGATAAAAATTTGATTTAGTCAAAATTATAGTTTTTGCATTGTTAGTCAAAATTAAGTTTTGGGTCAAAGATTAATTGTAAGAATAAATCAATATGATTATATATAAATCTTTACACAAAGACTTATTAAGGTATATATATGTATATATATATATATACAAGAATTACGATTGATATGGACATATATATATAAGGATTAAACTTATGTGGACATATGACAAAATATATATATTAAAAGACTTCGAAGGACTATATAAATTATACATTTGTATAACGATAGTTAATGACTTATCGGACTTCATATATTTTATAATGACTATATATAAATGCAAAGACTAAAAGACGTGACATTATTAATGGACAATTTACGAGGACAAAAAGACTATTATATACATTATGACATATGACGAGACGTAAACGCATTTCCTGAGACACTAGTATAGGAGATGGACTTGTACAATTAAGTAAGTACTTACTGGGTGACTTGTGGACAGTGTAGGACTTTTGGACAGATAGTGAGCTCATTTCAAGTGTATTTGACTGTTCGTGTTCTTGTTCGTTCATCTAGGGTATTGTGCTTGTGCTGCTTTCAGGTGAGTTTCGTAGCCCCTCTTTTTACAAGTTTTGGGGTGGAAAGTATATTTATTTTCAAACAGTTCAGTCGATTTCTGTTTTATGTCCAATATTGAGCCTGTGCCTATAGAGTTACTGTGCCATTTGACGTGCTTTGATCTTGTTGTATGTGTGTGTTTATGTGTTTGTTTGTTGTGCTTTGGACGTACTTATTGTATGAGTTGGGACTTGAGACTTTGGACTAAGGCAGGTACCGTAAGGCCGGACTTTGAGACATTGAGACTTTGGACTTATTATGGCATAACTCTGCTCATAATATATTGAACTATTACTGGTTTAGACTTAAAATAATCGACAAAAGACTTATTTCTTGACTGGACTTTTTGACTAAAACCTATGAACTCACCAACCTTTGTGTTGACGCGTTTTAGTATACTTTTCAGGTACTCAGGCTAATCAGGGATAAAGACTGCTATTCTAGGCTTGGACTTCGGAGATTAGTGCTCCTCTATTTATTTTCAGACTTTAAGGCTACATGCCTTGGAATATTTTTTATGGACTTGGTTGTAATAAGCTATTTTAGCACTGTTATGACTTCGAACTCATGTATTTGAGAATATATTTATTATATTCTATTTCATTTAGCAGTATCTATGTAATTCCATGTCGTGCTGTACTTTTCATGACACTTCATGTTTCCGCCAACGGTGGGGTGTTACATTTTCCTTTTTCTCAAAGATTTTTTCAAAATCAAGATTAAATTTATGATTTCCATTCATAAAATCATTGAATTGCTGAGATTCTGTTTCCAATTTCACACTCGATTCAGTCAAATTTGTCGGACTTGAACTTTGCTTAAATGATTGTGATGCCTTTTCTTTGTTCAAAAATGATTGAAGTTTCAAGTTTGTCAAAGTTAGTTCCACTTTGACTTTATTTAGTTCCTCAACCACTTTTATTCGTTGATCCTTTTCCTTTTCAAACTTTTTGATCACATCATTAAATTCATTAAAGTTTGAGTGTCCTCTGAAAACTTAGGGATTGATGTATCAAAATAAATATCATTTGGATCAACAGAAACAACATCACATTCATCTTGAGCACAGTCAGTTTGAACAGAAACATTTACAACATCAAGATCAGTTTGAACAGATGCATTCAAAATTTCACAGATAGAACAAGTAGACTGATTTGAAGTCTTCATGTTTTCAAAATTGGTTTGCTCAGGTTCATTCATGATTTCTCAAACAGAACACCCCGGTTGGTCACAAATTGAAGTATTTGTCTTGGATGGGTTTCTTTTGTTATCACAGTGAGTTTGAGTCTTAAGATTTTCTATAAGTGCATGTTTTTCATCAAGAGACTTTTTCAAATCATCAATTTCTTTTTCCAAAACACTTTGTGGTATATAAGGTCTGACAATTTCAGGTTTTGGAAATGAAGTTGAATCATCCAAAGGTTTTTTTTAAAACACTCAAATATTTCAGGAACCTCTACCCCATGATTATTCTTATTACTTTGACACACAGGGCGAGTTAAAAAATCAAATGACTCATCAATTAATTCAAAATTGAAGTAAACATTTGCACCCTTCTTTAGAAAATCATCTTCCTCAGCATCACCATGACTTGGTCTCACAAATTGATCGGTCATCCCACTTTTCATATGAGATTCTTTATACAGTGAAGGAACCTCTTCTTGTGCTTTGAGCAAATGTTCTGGATTGATGTATCCTAACCCTGAGTTGAATTGAGTTTTTGAATTTCTTGGCCTATTCAAATAGCTTTGTTGATAAGTTTGACTTATCTTGTACAACTTTTCTTGATAAAATCTATTTCAGTTTTGAGTTCTTCATTTGTCTTTTCAAGTTGTTGGTAAAGAGAATCTTTTATACAACAATCGTATTTTAGGTTAGAAATTTGATCTTCCAATTCTTTCAACCCAGTTTAGACTCATTCTGTTTGATATTTAATGACTTTATGCCCTCTGCCAAAGAATTTGCCCGAAGCATCTCATTTGTCTTCTCGACTTCCAATTGTGTCATGATCTTGTTTAGTTCAAGAACTTTGGTTTCAAATTGTCAAATTCTTTTTGAAGAAGATCAAACTTATCTTGAAAATTGAGCAAAATTTAGTCTTTTTCTTTCAAATCATTGTTTATTTTTGAAATCTCTTTGTTTTTCGTTTTAGTTTCTTGAATAGCTGCTTCACCTTTATCCATGTAAAAACCTAAAAGTTTCTTGGGAATTGTGATTACCTCTTCATCCTCTTCAGTAGAATGTGCAGCTTCATCATCAAGTTCCTTTGACTTCTTGATCTTTGTCATGAAGCATACATTTGCTGCCAATTCATCAGTCTCATCATCAGTGAGATGAAGCCATTTGTCATCTTCAGCTAAAAGGGCAATTCCACTTTCTTCTTGCTTTGCCAACATGAGTTTGTACTTGTAGTACTCTGAATTCTTCTTTCGAGGTTTGGTACACTCTATGGCAATATGACCAGGAAAATAACACTTATAGCATTTTTTCTCCGCATTCTTCTTCTCCAAGACTTTTCTTTCAAACTTTTTCTCACTCTCAAACTTCTTTTCTCCAACTGGCTCCTTGTAAGTCTCAAATTTAGGAACACTTGAATTCTTGGCATATGATGAAACTGAGGAAGACCGAAGCTGATTGTTGGTAGGTTTCCTTTTGAAGAATTTCTTCTTGAAAGCTTTGGTGAAATAAGCCAACTCTTTATACATCTCATGTTCCTTTTCATCTAGTTCTGGATCACTTACATCACTCACCTCTGAATTAGTTTCAAGTTCAATTCTGCTTTTCCTTGAACCTCTAGAAGACTTCTTTTCAACAACTGAAAGGTACCCTATTGTTTTGTGGATCGTAATAAGACGTGATTTGTTATGTCAAGAGTGCGGAATCCTCTTGAGATAACTAGATTGCTATTGCCTTTTGCTGATTAATGAGTAATTAACCAACCTAAGGAGATGCACAACACTTCACGAAGGAACAAGTGACTTGAATTCGTAAATTTGTGAATATCTTCAAAACGATTAACAAAGATTAACCTGATTCCGTAGATTAGGTCTTGTATTTATACTAGTTGTGTATTGGATCGTGTGGGCTTCGACCTTAAATAAGTATTAAGCCCAATTAAGCAACCAATCGATCTCCCTCGTGCTGACGTTAGCACGAGGTCAGTCCTACATGCTGATGACATCAGCACGAGGTTCGACCCCTTGGTGCTTTGTTTGACTTCATTTGGCTCGTACACAACATCCAACCATCATTTAAGTGTTCTACGACACTTATAAACCTTGGTTCTATGTTCTTGTACCTGCAAAACAATATGTAACACACAAACACAATACAAAACATAAACAGATATAATATTGAAGTTCAACTGTAATCATTAAATATCAACAAAAGTTCTTATTCAAATGATTACAAACATAATTCCTAAAACATAAACGATAATCAAATCTATGTTGCGATTGTCACAATGAATCTGCATCTACAGACTCCCCCTTGATAGTTGCAACTATATTTCTTTAAAGTCTTTGAACTTCAAAGCTATCCATTAAACAAAAGCCTTGTGCTATTCGCATGAATTCTCTCTTGTAAGCAATGTGCGAGAATGTTGCGATAGTGCCTTTCTTCAACTCTCCAAAATTCCACTACTGAACAAGGTGTATCCAAAAGTCTTCTCTGATCACCTCTTGACAAGTTAACAACCTACTTTGGATCATACATGCGTAGCAACATTTGTTCCTGTGAATCATCAACAAACATCTGTGCTTCGCCTAACTTGATATCTATTTGCCAAAATGTCATCGCTGTCAGCATATCTTGATCCCATCTGATAGCGGGAACCTTCTTAACACATTTAATCCTTCGCTGTTCAAAACGAAATGTGCCATCTGAATTCTTAATCTTCTTCAAAGGTGTAGGTTTAATTAACCTCTCTTCTGGCTTCAGACCTTTATCACTGAAATTTCTAATTCTTTCATCTCTGAATCTATTCCAGTAGAAATCTGCAAGTCCACTGCTCTGAAGATTAATGAACCATCATCTTCCCAAATCTATCATATCGGAATCACTGAGAGAGTGGAAGTGTCTTTGACTCATTGACATGTACTGGCATCCCTCCTTTCTCTTGAATATAAACAATTTGATTCTGTGATCATAGAACCAACTTTGTATCATTGAGAAGTACTTAGGTGCATCCTTGTCTGAGATAAATTCCCAAAACATTGATGGTTTCAAATTTCCACCCACATGAAAACCAACACGAGTTACAACCACTGGAACCCTTCTATCAATTATAAACTCAGGGTGTTGTTGCACCGGAAGTATATTGAATCTTCTAAGATCAATATTCCAGTATAACTCAAAAATATTGTCATGTCCTTCATCAATTATGTTTGCAGATACAACAAACCTCAAATTTCCTAGGTTCATCTGGACTGTCTCTGATTGGATTAAGATTGAGATGTTCTACTTCAGTTATTGGTTCAACTTGAATGACTTCATCTTCATTAAAGACACGATCAAAGTCATAAGGTATATCAAGCAACCTTTTTCTATCAGCCTCTGAAGTAATGACTCTCCTTCTTCCATATCTTCACCATTGACACTTTCTAAGTCATCTTCAGCATCAAGATCATCCAATGCACCTATCTTTTGAAGCTTATCTGCAATTCAAACAATTTACATATACAAAGATAAAGAACATAAATCATAAGTCAAGACATAATAGTATAAATACATAAAAGAAATTAAAATAAATAATACCATATCATAGATATAATGCAACAATTACATTAATATTTATCTTATAATCTTTATCTATTTTAACTTACAACAATAATATTATATCATAAATATAATGTAACAAATACATTCATATTTATCTTATAATCATCACAAAAACAAAAACAAAAATCATTAGAACTAAGGCTCATAATCTGAATCTGACTCTGACTCAGAAGATGTATGAGTTAACCCTGACCGTTCTTTCATTTGATCCCTAGTGATCCTGGATCATAATAGTCATCATAATCCATAATCTCTGCTCTAGCTCTCATTTGAGCCTGTGGATCATAACCCAATCTGTTTTCTAGTCTATGCACAATTAAAGGGTGCAAATCTGACTCTGTAGAGGCATTGGTAGTAGAATCATTCTTAGTTGACTCACTATCCTGAGTAGATTTTCGTTTGCTAAGATTTTCTTTTTCTATATGATTATGAGGATCATTCACTAACTTTTCTCGAATCTCCCTTTCTATTCTATTAGACTTAGAATTGGAGTTACCTGAATTGGAATCTTCCTCATCATCATTATTTGGATCATCAGGATCTGCATCTAGAGCAGCCATCATAGCTTTACCTTTATCTTGAGTCCTAGAAGTACTAGCACCAGCTGTACCAGCAATCTCCGACTCAGTCTGTCTTGGCGACTCCCCCTGAATATCTGCAGTCTCTGTATCCATAGCAACATCAGTAACATCTTGACCTTGACCCTGATTCTCTGGCTCACCATCTGTTGGTTGTCCTTGGTTTGGACCTTGAGCTGGATCTTGATCTTCATGATCATCATCTCTTTACTTTTTAGCAAGCTCATCATCCTTACAACCATCTTTATCTCCCCCTTGAGCCAAGAATTGGTCAAGTCTAGAACCAAGAGAATGAACAAGTGCTGTCATCGAGTCCATCTCTTCTTGATGCTTGACAGCTTGGAGCTTTAGCTGGTTCTCCAAAGCTGTGACTCTCATCTCTAACATCTTCTTCTTTGAAAACAAACGACTCAACTACACTTGAACAGGAGCAACTGGACGTGACGTAGAAGAAACATCAGATGTAGAGGCATGAGGTGGCATCGTAGCTTCAAATGAAGGCATACGAGCACTAAAAGTTCCTGTGGGAGGCATCTGAGGTCGTTGCAAAGGAGCCAACAGACGTCCCATAATAGTAGAAACAGGAACTGTAGCCTGAATAGGAGTAGAAGAAGGCCTAGGAGCAACAACTGTTGGCTCTGGCTCTTGACGAACTGTAGATCTCAGAGCAGTCGGCATCGTAACAGTTGTAGCCTGAGTGACAACTTGTGCACGAAAACCAATTCCTCTTATAATAAACTTTGGTCTCGACCTTCTCTCCCCAACAACAACATTAGCAGAAGTAGTTGACACAGAAACAGGAATCTAAGAGACAGAAGCTCTTAAAGCAGGAACTGATGGAGTATCACCAACATTAGGTGCATGAGACCTCTCCATATCAGCTTGATACATAGCAAAATCTCTATCAACTTACGCTTGAGATCGCTGAGATGTTGGAAATCTCTCCACAGCGTCAATACCTTTTCCTTGCCTTCTTCTTCGCTTCGGCAATCTTTCAACCTATTCTTTATCATCTTCTGAGTCATCACCAGCATTAACAGTAACTGGTAGCTCAGAAGGACCAACATCATCACCAACTGGAGCAAAGGTAGATATAGAAACTCCAGAAGTCGGTGGCACAAGATTTGCAGGATCATCAATATCCTCCATAAGAGCATCCATATCTGGATCATCTTCCAGATTTCCAGCAAATAAAGGAACATTATGAAGTCCCTCAAACTGATCAGCTCGCTCTTCTTGAGGATTATCTTGAGCCTGATCATTATCATCAGCAGCAGCAGGTTCTTCATCTTCCCAACCTTGTCGACGAGCAACACAATCAGGATTTATGAGATGTCCGAACAATGGTGGATTAGTAACATTATCAGGAACATCATGACCTGCAAAGCATTTCATACTCTCAACAAACACCTTGTGAGTTAGACGACCCAAATTGAAAGTAAGACCATTAAACGGTAAATCTGCTATTCTGTGCCGAATGATTATCATCACAATCTTGGAAACAGAAAGAATTTCTTATCGTTTCCAAACGCTCTCAACTGCTTAACGAAATTATCATTTATGTACTGAGAAAAGCTGTAGGGCTTGTTCAGCACAAGAGCAACCATTTGAGAAGCAGTAAAAATGTCCAACTAATCATGACCTGCACTCTGATGACTAAGGGACCTCAATAAGTAGTAGGGAAGCAATCTCCATTTGCCTAGAAGACAATTCTTGCGATAAGGATGAGTAATATCACCAACATATCCCATACGCCTAAGAGCACCGTCACAAAAGCTTTCTTTAAACTCAACAGGACCTTGCTCCATATCATCAGTACCTAAGTCCAAAATAGTCCTTAAGTCTCCAGCAGTAAACTGAATGTTATGTCCAACAACAGTAGTGCGAATCATAGTATGATCACCAACTTGCACCAATCTGGCTGAGTTCTAGAATTCAGTAATAAGACTTATGACCAGCGGAGGATTCTCGGTCAAAGTAAAACGAATATGAGAGCGTGCTAGATACTAGAGGACACCATGAAACTCTGGTGTCCATCCCGACTGCGTAATGCTGAGATCAATTGCAGCATTATGTTCCTTGACGAACACACGAGCACCTTGTCCTGCCATACCTGTACAAAACAAACAAAAAACGACAAGAAAACAAAAGTTAGAAATAAAAATTACAAAATTTTTCTAAGTCACACGATCTGCTGCGTGGTGACGTCAGCACGAGGCAAAGCCTCTTCGTGATGACGTCGTCACAAACCTTCATGCGAACCCAGAAATACGAAGAACAAAACATCTCCATATGATAAAATAATCGATCAAATTCAATCTTTTATATCATCTTGGACTTGTTTTGATTCGTGGTATGCCCAGAAACATGATATCGAAACGAATTCGACGAACACGAAGTGGTTCGTGTTCTTGATGTTCTTCGTGTGAATAGTGACCGAATCAAAATATCGTCAATTAATCTTGATTTTAAGTATGTTAATGTGAACTTTTGTTAAATTTAAGATGTATAAAGATCAATTAATCCAATTTTAAGTCCAAATCATCAAAAATTGAAGATCAAAATCTTGATTCGTCCAAGTTACTGTTCACGCGAAGTAAGATTTAAACATTGGGCATTATAACGACTTGTAATCGTTAATTTTCATAGTCAAAACATCAATAATCTATCCTAGATTGGAATATACCAACAATCCTGGATGAAAAACATGAAAAGTAGATGAAATCGATTGAAAAGGGAACAGATGAATAGTGCGCACGAGGAAGACGAAGTTCGTGTGGTTATTTAGGGTTAATTTTCGATTTAAAGGTATTTAGTGAACGGTTAAAACCCATATTTATATTCGAAGCTTCGCGGGCCGGGCCGTACACTTAGCTCGTGGGCTATGTGATGACGTCAGCGCGAGGCATGTTGACGTCAGAACGAACGAAGTTGAATTTTCAGTTTTTAAATCACATGAACTACTTTCCTTAGCCAAATTTTGTCAATTTTCCCAGAAAATTAAACAAGGAAAAATTACAAAAATTCCAGAAACATAAACCTGTAGATACTCGTTACTAAAAACCTGTATCTACTCGAATATGCAATCGTAAATAATCCGTACTAACTTGCCATCAAAATAATGTATCAAATAAATCTTACATTATTATCTTGACATAAAATCGATCATTTCTTCATTGAAGTTTAACTCAACAAATGGAAATTTACATCAAAACATATTTAATGTATAATGCATTACAATACATCAAATTATCATATCAACAACCTATCACATTATATCTTAGGTTGTGATCTTGATAATACAATTATAACCTATCACACTAAGTCTTAGGTTATTAAATACAAAGCAATCCATCCTTGTAGTACGTTTCTTGTAATTTATGAGTACCTTTTATTGTCCATTGCAATGCAATTCTAAAAGCAAGCGGAAACAATTTTTCCTTCAATCACAATCTAAAAGTTTTGATGTCAATTTCATGTAAAATGAGTTTATTATCTTTAACCTGCACACTTAACAAACTTCATCAATGCATCAAAAACAATAAAATATCATAAATATGCAAAACAACCAAAATCTTAACCTATCGATCAAAAATCTAAGTCAAGTCCAATCTTTGTCAAGCATACTTATCAACCAAAAAGAATTGAAATTTCAAAATTTTACTTGAAACACATTCAAAAATATTTTGACTTTTCAATTTCAATTTCAAATCCATTTCATTTTCTAAATTAATCAACTTATGTATTAATTGGAAAATCCATCTTTTAAACATACTTACCATAAGCAACAAGACTCATATAATTCACTAATAATCATATTAATTCTTACAGAATCATTAGATGCTTATCAAATCTCTCGTGCAATAAGAACTAGTTTGACACACAAACTGACATTTGTTACATAAACAAAAATAAAAAACTAAAACAAAATAAAAACTAAACTACTTTATTTATGTACAAGAAATCTTAAGTTCCTGCAGATTAGCATTTACATAAGTCTGCAAATGAGAAATAATTCTCTTATTATTAGTTATGAACAGTGACCCAGCCACGATTACCGGTATATTTGTCCTTTTAAACACTCAGTACTTCCAGTTTCCTTTGAGCTGACACTTTCGACATACCCTGGCCAAGGACAGTCACCATGTAACCCGAGTAGCCTAATATGCCACTGAATAGTTTGCAAACTTATGTGACCCACATTCAGATATATACTTCTGTAATCGATACAAGCACTAGGATAACAAATATTCAATATATATTCAAAAACATCCTTAAACAAATAATGAGACACTTTTTAGATAACAAAATTTAATTACTTTGTGATTTAACTTATTTGCTTTTGCATTTCATTATTTATAAGGAACCCATGATTTTCTATGAGACCCATGTAGCGAACTTTCCGACAACCTATCCCAAGTTGGAAGCTTTAGGTAGGCTAGGTATACAAAGACACCCTGAGGACATACTTGTCCGAATCTCAAAGACCACATTAGCCCCTTAATTAACATTCATTTCATTTGCTTAAACAATATCACATTTAACTTTCATTTGCCTATATTTTGAACAAGTCCTATAGTAATGCTAGATCTTTCACAAAATTTAAGGACTAGATCAATTCATTACTGAAAAGCAAGCATTCTCAGCCATATATCTGAATATGTTTCCCACAAGAACATTGTATAAATTAAGTTCAGATTCAGGAAACCTTGCTACTTTGTGTCTACCAATATATCCCAAATTGTATTCACTGAACTAAACGGTTGTATTACGATTAAGCAGACTTAAAAGCTAAGTATCCTCACTTCTAATCATATGACAACATCAACTTAAATCTCTTCCATATTTTTGTCATTTTATCATTTTTCATATTTTTATGGTTTTTATGACACTAAGAACTCTTTTTGTATTTCTATGACTCTAGCTATTTACAGACACAAACTTACAAAATTAGTTCTTTGAGAGATTTAATATGAATCAGCATTCTTCGTCCCATTGAGAAGAATTAACTTCTCAAATCGAGCCTTATCAAATGCTTTGGTATACAAATCGGCTAAATTATCATCAGTTATAACTTTTTCCAAATGAATTAACTTCTTTTGGGCACAATCACGCAAGAAATGATGTCTAATATCAATATGCTTGGTGACCTTATGCATGACAGGGTTATTTGTAATGTCTATAGCTGACTTATTGTCTATTCTAATTGGAGTATAAAGAAAATCCATACCGTAGTCACGAAGCTGTTGTTGAATCCACAATACCTGGGAACAACAGCTACCACATACTCTGCCTCACAGGAAGACTGAGCAACACATGTCTGCTTCTTGCACTGCCACGATACTAATCTTCCTCCTAACAACTGACAACCTCCAGTCGTAGACTTTCTGTCATTGTTACAACCGCCAAAGACCGAATCAGTATATGCAACAAAATCAAACGTTCCTCCCATAGGATACCATAGACCAAGCCCTTGGTTTCCCTTAAGATAACGTAGAATACGTTTTGCTGCAACCAAATGTGACTGTTTCGGACTAGCTTAAAATCTAGCGCAAAGACAAACAGCGAACAAAATATCTGGACGTGAAGCAGTCAGATACATCAATGAGCCAATAAGTTGCATCCACAAGTTCATTTTTCGGATCAAGAACTCCTAAACCATGATTTTGCTGAATAGGAGTACCATATGTCTTGCATTCAAACATTTGAGACCTCTCCAAGATGTCATCGACATACTTAGACTAGTGAATAAAAAATCCATCTTTCCTTTATCAACTTGTAATCCGAGGAAAAATTGAAGTTCCCCCATAGCACTCATTTCAAATTCATTTTTCATGCTCATTTCAAACTCTTTGCACATCTTTATATTAGATGAACCAAAAATGATATCATCCAAGTAAACTTGTACAATAAGATAATCTCACTTCTTCCACTTGATAAACAATGTGTTGTCTATCGATCCTCTTGTAAAACAAAGGAATATAAATAACATTCACCATAGCTTTATTTGATAAAAAGAATTTACAATGTACAAACATGTGAACCAATTTCCAAGTACAAATGTGTCCACCATACTTGGATATTAAGTCCACGAACCAAAAAACAAGCACATGAAATAGTAAACTACAATGATCAAGGCGGATTCCATTGCCTATCACAAGGTTTGATCTTTGACTACAAAGTGCAATGCAAACAATCATGATGCATGTAATTCCTCAAAGCTTATGCTAATTCTTGAAAAGCATGAAGAAAAAATGTCAACTACGAAAACGTAGTTGGTGAGTGCATAGGTTTTTAAGTAAATCTCGTTGCATAACCATTTTAACACTTAGAAAATATATTATTAGATATTAACATACCCAAACCATAATGTCATTTCAAGACTTGGAAAAATCCATGGTAATTGTAAAGTTCTCATTTAACAAATCATCTTGAGAGAAAAATGTATCCAACGATTAATCATATATCATACCAAAATTATTCGGTTATTAATATTTCAATATCACCAATTTCAACAACTTTCAAGATTCCATACAGGGTCCAATACCCAAACCATATATTCAAAGCATAATATCTATCCATATACAATATCAAAGGCATAATAAGATGAGTTTGTGCTTGAGCCACTACTAAGACCCTTTCAGGTCCATATAATAATAATGATGATGGCATGTCCCATAAAAATGATAATAGAAACTGTAACAACCGTCTTAGAAATGTAGTAAATAAGTTTCTCAAAATTTATCTAAGTTCTTGACGTGCTTTAGACTTAAGAAACGTGCTCAGATGAAGGTCAATTTGATCTTAAACCTTGAATTTTAAGACAAGTTTATGGTTTATTATGATAAAATACTAGGTTTCGAGTCGTAAACGATCGTATTTATGAAAGTTCTAGTCCGAAAATATTCACAAATAGTCCCTACATTTATTAGGTTCATTTAATATTAGAAAACTATAAATAGAAGAACTTAGAAAGTGTAGATGCAGATTCGTTGTGACAATCGCAACATAGATTTGATTATTGTTTACGTTTTTAGGAACTTGTTTGTAATTATCTAAATAAGAACTTGTGTTGATATTTAATGATTACGTTTGAACTTCAATATTATATATGTTTATGTTTTGTATTGTGTTTGTGTGTTATATATTGTTTTGCAGGTACAAGAACATAGAATCAAGGTTTATAAGTGTCGTAGAATACTTAAACGATGATTGGATGTTATGTACAAGCCAAACAAAATAAAACAAAGAGTCAAAGGCACGTCTGTCGTGCTGACGTCATCAGCATGAAGGATTACCCTCGTGCTGACGTCAGCACGAGGTGAATCGACTTATTGTTAATTCGGGCCTAATCTGCGATTAAGGCCTAAGCCCACATGATCCAATACTTAACTAGTATAAATACAAGACCTAATCTACAAAATTAGGTTAATGATTTATGAATTCTTGAGAGTTATTCACGAATTTACGAGCTAAGGTTATTTATTCCTTTGTGTGATCTTCTACACGAACCACAAGCCTTGTGCATCTCCTTGGGTTGGTTAATTGCTTATTAATCAACAAAAGGCAATAGTAATCTAGTTATCTTAAGAGGATTCCACACTCTTGACATAAGGAATCACGTCTTATTACGATCCATGCAACAATAGGGCACCTTACAAGTGGTATCAGAGCCCTAAGGTTGATTACCAGAAGGTTTAAGATCGTTTGATTGGCTATTTATTGCAAATTCATTCGAAATTCGTGTTATTTTGCATTTTCGTGCTCTTCTTCGTGTGACATTTCGTGCCTACGTCAGCACGAGGCTGGTTTTGCTTCGTGCTTACATCATTGTCACTTCGTGGACTTCGTGTCACCTGTGACTCGTGCGACTTTGTTTTACTTCGTGCCACGTCAACACGAACTACCCTTTGTGACTTAGGTCGTGACGCGTGTACTTCGTGCTTCACTTCGTGCCACGTGTACTTCGTGTAAGTCATACAGCTTCGTGCCACGTATACTTCGTGCTTCGTGCCACGTGTACTTCGTATCACACGAACTTAGTGTTATTTCGTTTAATTTGTCACCAAAAGATTCGAAATGACTAGTTTACCAGCTGCCGCAAACTCACCCAATGCCTTACTTATCAGCCAGATGATCATGCATGATCATGAGGTTGGTCGGGGTAATACACCTCCAAAGCTTTTCCGTATGGAAAATTATTGGATGTGGAAGAGACGTTTTGAAGACTACATTCGTCTCACTGACATTGAAATGTGGCTAGTAATCACTCAAGGTTTTTATTGGCCTTCATATGAGAAGAACGGAGTAATCAGTAGGTATACTTATGCTCATATGCCTATTGAAGAACGTAAAAGATACGTTGTTGAGGGAAAAGCATTGTCTACTCTAACTATTGCCTTGCCTCAAGATAGTGTACATCTGTTTAAAAAGTACACTACTTCAAAGGATTTATGGGATGCTCTCGAAAGATATTGTGAGGGCGATGTAACTTTGAAGAAAAACCGTATCAAGCTTCTCAAGCGTCAATATGAAGCCTTTAATGGACTGAAAGGGGAATCTCTTGATGAGATTATTATTCGATTCAGTCATCTGACCACTGAATTGTCATACTTTGAAGTTGTTTATCCTCAAACTGAGCTAGTTGATAAGTTTTCGGATTCACTACCTAAAACTTGGACTGATTATGTTCATCAACTTCAAGATGATCAGGAATACAGTACATGGGATTTTGAGAAGGTAGTCTCCAAACTGAAGAACAGAGACATGAAAAGAAGGATTAAAGACACTCACTCGGATTTTACACAAGATCCATCCTTATATCATGCTAAGTCTGTTCATTTAGAAAGTTCCAGCTCAGGAAATAATGCATTTCTAAGTGGTGCAGAAGCTACACCAAAAGTAGATGCTTATGGTATTGTCGGATATGTTGCTTATGACAATACAAATTCAAATGTTAAGAGCAATGCACAATCTTTCCACTCTATGCCAATGAGTATAAGTTCTGCAGAAGGAAGAATGAGTATTTACTTAGCCTTTTGTAATGCTCATGAAGCATTTATTGGGGGAAAGGTTACTGATCCTGCAGTAATTGATGAGGATTACAATCAAATAGATCCTGCTGATTTGGAAGAAATGGATCTACAATGGCAGCTTGCTATGCTTACTATTAAGGTCAGAAGATTCACTCAGAGAACTGGTAGACCTATAGGTAATGGCACTAAAGGCTTTGACAAATCAAAGGTGAAATGTTATAATAGCGATGGATTTGGTCATTTTGCAAGAGAGTGTCAACGACCTAAGAGGATTGATAATACTGTTGCTGGTCGTCAAAACTACAATCAAGGCGGTATTACACCGAATAATCATAAGACGCAAGCGATGATTACATATCTTGTTACTCCACAGCAGCCAGTTTCGTCACCATTTTCGGAGTCAAAGGCTCTTGTTGTTCAAAATCCAGATGGTACTTATCAATGGGATACACAATCCGATGATACCTTGAATCATGCCTACATGGTAGAATTATATGATGAGGTAGCTGCAACGATTGATTATGCTGTGTACTCAAGTGAAGAAAGTGCATCTGAGATAGTACAAAAGAATATGTGTAATGTTGCTGAAACAGTAAGATCTGACAGTGAACAAATGACTGTAGTAAAAGCATCTGAAGAAAAGGAAGAGTCATCAAATCCTGTTGATGACATTTCTATGAAGAGCATTGAAGAACAGATGAAGAACTTTGAGATACCTGAAGGTATGACAACTGAAGATTTTGTTGCATACATGGTAGATTGCAAGGCTGCAGATCAGAAGGGAGAACCAACGAAGCCTATTAGTCTTTGGTATGTTGACAGTGGATGCTCTCGGCACATAACAGGGGACAAGAACGTTTTGTCCAATTATGAAGATGTAAATGGGTCGTATATTAGTTTCGCTGGTCCCAAGGGCGGCAACATCTCGAGCCAGGGTGATGTTGTCAATGGGAAGATTATGCTGGAGAAAGTCAATTATGTGGAACAATTATCACATAACTTATTAAGTGTTTCTCAGATTTGTGACAAAGGTAACACTGTCCATTTTAATGAGAAATAAGCACTTATTTTGAAACCAGGATATGTTTGTAACCACACGATTTTATCACTCGAATTCACATCAACAATGGAGGTTTAGTGTGAGTGTGTGTTCTTGGTGTTTGTGTGTGTGTTGAGAGAGAATTGGGATCAAGTGTGTGTTATTCAGGTGTAATGGTATGAAAATATGTCAAGGTTATGATCAGGTTATGCCAAGAGTTATGATTTTTAAGGAATTGAAGGCTATTTATAGTCTAAGCTAACCAACTATGCTAATTATCACAATAAGCCCCTCAACCTTAGAAATCATCAACTCATGACTTAACAACAAGTAAATCCATAACTTAAATTACAATGTATCACTATTTTTGGATTTCTAACATTCTCCCCCTTAGTGATATATTGTAAGGTCTGAAGTATGTGTTGTTTTGTCTTGTAGGAATGAATTTCATGAGCCCGGTGGTGAAAGACAATTGGTGTGTTGAAACAAGTCTTCAAAGCTTTCACATTGTCTTTGGAGAACTTGATTCAGTCATGGTCTTGGACTTCTTGAAGTTAAATCATTTGTTGATTCTCAATGTTCTTTTTGAACAGAGAATGATGAGTGTGTGTGTGTGTATTAAATCTTCGAGGATTGTTGAATCACAGATCAGAGTTGTCTTTTGAAATGCGGAAGGTATGAACTTGTCTTGAATTCTTCAATCTTTGAATCTTGAAGTCTTTTCTTTGAAGTCTTGGAATGTATTTTCAGAAATATGTACTCTCCCCCTTGATGTGTGCAATGTAGCTTTTGGTAAAGTGTTGTTGTATGACTTGAAGATCATTAATTTGATGAAGACTCTTCTTCTTTTGTCTTGAATCTTCAGCCTTTTGTCCTTTGAAGCTTTGATCTTTGTCACATCGTCGTGAACACTTTTGAGAGTAAACATTTCAACAAGGTTTTGGAAATTCTTTTATGAAAGTAATCATGCTCCTCCTCAATTCATGAGTAATCACAGTCTTTGATTGGAGCATTTTTGAACTTTTTGTAACATCTTGAGCGAGCATCCTTTCATTATTGATCTTGATCTTTTTATCCTTAAAATCATTCTAATTTCTTCCCCAATCAAGAATCAATCATACTATTTTCTCCTCATAATGACAATGTTGGTAACCAATGTCATTATGCAAACATCGATTGAATAGAATGTCAAAAGAAATTAAAACAACCATAGCTCAATAGTGTTTACACAAAGATATATGAACTAACAACTCATAACCCAAACCATTAATCCAACCCAAATAACCCTATGGGTGACTAAAATGTAAGGTTGAAGTTGTTGGTATAAGCATTTTATTATGGTGTTGGTGTTTTCTGTGTTGGGGTGATGAGAAAAGAAACCGGATAAGAATGATCCGTTTGCATTCAAAAATCGAAAGGATTAATGAAATGACCGAAAGAAATGTATACCATTTATCGGATTTCCTATGTATCATGGAGAAATGCACAAAGCAAACCTCTAACATAGTTTGGTCTTTTGGCTTTCCAACCTTAAGATTGCTTCAAAGAATGTAAACCATGGTCTATGTCACCAAAGCGTTCGATAACCATGTTCTACTATCCTTAAAGACTTTTAGGAAAAAAAATCCAAGGTCACAATAGACTTCTTGTTAACTCAATAGTTACACAAATGCAATTATGAGACCTACGTTCAAAGCGGGAAATGATGTTAGCAATGGTAGGATTTCCATTTGATCATCGTGAAATATCAATTAAGATATTACTACAAATGTTCCGGCTATATCACAAAGATAAACATGTATATCACAAAGATATGACACAAATGTGTCCTAAAGAATGAATAACGATCAAATTAATGATCAATTACAAGAGCTCTAGATACAAAGTGATCAAATGAAGTCGGGGACTGGAGCAGAGTGTCACCCTTTTTCAATATCAACGTCTTCCAAATGAAGAGTCAATAGAAATGAGAAAATCTCTGTGAGAAATAAAACAAGCATTTGTTAAGAAACACTTGAGTGGTTAGGTAAAGATGTGCATCGCTTCATTGGGTCCATGAAGGCTTCTTCAATACCGAGATATCAACAAATGACATCTGACAGAAATGTGTTTTACCCGGCGATTTGAGAATTTTAGAGAAGGGTATCAATTCTTTTAACCCTTTTCGCACAACATTATCACCATAACCTCTCACTTTTCGACTGTACTCCCTCCAACTTAGTTGCACGACTTCATCATCACTCAAAATACCCTCACTATCTAAATAAAAAAAGTGAAAACTCCGGGGTTAGAACTCATCGGCGATGATGAAATTCATGGAGTAGAATTTTGAGAAAAACCTAGTCGTTCATGTGCACACTAAACACCGAACTTCCTTTGAAGAATATATATATATTTTGTTTTTTTTTTTGAAAAAAAATCATCAAATGTGAAAAAAATGTTTAAAAAACACATTTGAAGTTTGAAAGAGATTTGAAATCACAAACTCCCCCTTAATCTACGCAAAGATAGATCAAAAAGATTTTCATAGAAAAGGTGGAGCAAAAATGATTTGTGTGAAATCAAAACAGGTTTTATGAAAAGTGAACTCAATCAATTGTTCAGGATGAGACAACTGAAGAGTACACAAAGGTGTTCAATCCTTTGCTTCTCATATCAAGAATTGAGAGTTTTTGAAACAGGTGCAACAAAATTGCAATCAACATCTTGTGATACTCAGGTTATCATGATTAAAATCCAATATATTACACATATACATTCATATAAGACTACTTGGAAGTACACAAAGACGTTCAATTCCGTGTTATCTTATATCAATTTATATGTATAACAACATGAATTAATTCCAACTTTGAAGCATAAATAATTTTTTCTTTTTAAAACCGGGTTGCATACAGAGTATATGCAAGCCATTATGAAATAAATAACACAAATAAGCACAGGTTATACACTGAGTGTGCATAAGCCATTTTGAAATAAATAGTATAATGAAGAATGGGTTGCATACAGAATATATGCAAGCCACTATGAAATAGAAGAAGAAAAGAAAAAAAATTAAGAAAATCTTTTTGTTATTTTTCAAAATTTTATATTTTTGTATTAGATTTTTGTCTTTTCAAATTTTTATAATTTATTTTAAAAATGAATCAAGAATTCCTTCCATGGTAAAGTGAATCAAGGATCAAGATTTAGCATACCAAGTTTAGAGATTAAGAAATTAAACCTCTTTTCGTCCAGTGGTTTTGTGAACAAATCAGCGAGTTGGTAGTCAGTTCCCACGAAGTAGAGTTCGATGTCACATTTCTCAACATGATCTTTGAGAAAATGATATCTCACATCAATGTGCTTTGAGCGTAAGTGGTTGACTGAGTTGACAGCAATTGCAATGGCACTTTGTGAATCACAATAGATAGGGACACGATCATATTTCAGACCATAATCAGTAAGCTGTGTCTTCATCCATAACACTTGAGCACAGCAACTAGCAGCAGCCACATATTCAGCCTCCGCTGTTGACAGTGATACACAATTTTGCTTCTTGGACGACCAACTTACAATCTTATCCCCTAAGAATTGTAAAGTACCAGATGTGCTCTTGCGATCAAGCTTACAACCTACATGATCTGCATCTGAATAGGCAGTTAAATTGAATCCAGTATCCCTTGGATACCAGAGACCAAGATTGGGTGTACCCTTCAGATAACGAAAAATTCGTTTCACAGCTTGGTAATGTAAATCAGTCGGAGCGGCTTGATACCTAGCACACATACATGTTGCAAACATTATATGTGGGCGAGATGCTGTAAGATATAACAACGAACCAATCATGCTTCTATACCTCTTTTGGTCAAATGGTTTCCCATTTTTATTAGCATTAATGTTTGTACGAGCAGCCATTGGGGTTGAAATTGAAGAACATGTAGTCATATCAAACTTTTTCAACATATCCTTTATGTACTTACCTTGTGATATAAAAATACCAGTTGGTAATTGTTTGATTTGTAAACCCAAGAAGTAATTCATTTCCCCAATCATGCTCATTTCAAAATGATTGACCATTAATGATGAAAAGTTTCGGCAAAAAGTTTGACTGGTTGACCCAAAAATAATGTCATCAACATATATTTGGACAAGTAAAACATGCTTACCTTGCTTACGAATAAACAGGGTAGGGTCAACAGTGCCTTTGGTAAAGCCTCCTTTGAGTAAGAAAGTAGTTAAGGAATCATAACATGCTCGGGGTGCCTGCTTCAAACCATAGAGAGCCTTGTCTAACATGTAGACATGGTTTGGCTTCTTAGGATCAACAAAACCTTCACGTTGCTCCACGTAAACTTCTTCTTTGAGTTCTCCATTCAAGAACGCTGTATTCACATCCATTTGAAACACTGTGAAGTTTCTGAATGCGACATAAGCTAAGAATATATGAATGGCCTCCATTCTTGCAACAGGAGCGAAAGTTTCGTCGAAATCCACACCAGGTTGTTGGCAATAACCCTTTGCAACCAATCTAGCTTTGTTCCTTACTACAACTACATTTTCATCCTTCTTGTTCTTGAAAATCCACTTGGTGCGAATTGGTTCTTCTTTCCTTGGATTTGGAACCAATCTCCATACCTTCAGTCTCTCAAACTGAGCTAATTGACCTTGCATTGCTTTAACCCACTCTGGATCACAAAGAGCTTCAGAGACTGTTTTGGGTTCGATGTTACTCAGTGAAAGTGCAATAAGACACTCATTGACTGTAGTACGGGTAGAAACACCAGCTTGTGGATCTCCGATGATCTGTTCTGTAGGATGATCTTTGCGCATACGTGACCACTTGTTGCTATGAGGAAGAGGATCTTGTTGATGAATGTCAACATTATCATCATTAAATCCAGAGTTCTATTGAGAAATGGAATCATAGCTCGGAAGAACTCTTTCCTCAAAATTTGGATGATCAAAATCCAGTGGTACATACACATTTGGAGTATTTGATGGATTTGTTGTTTGGGTGATTTGAGAAGGCTGTTCTTGAACATTCTTTTGAGAATAAATATCACTTGAAGATGATTCTTCTTGCTTTGCAGATTTTGAAGATGATTCACGATTGTTTAAATAGGATCATTGTTCGGAATTGGTTCATTGATGACTTGAGGTTCCTTTTCTTGAATCGGTTTTGAATTGTAGAATTCTTCGAAAAGAATATCTAGCTCTTCACTTGTTAGAGTTGGATATTTCTTGAACTTTGAAGCTAAGGTAGACGTCCTTGAGGAAGCACTTGAAGTACTTGGATCATTGATTGTTGGTAGCAAACTTTCTTGTTCAAATATCATGCCAGACATCTCGTCAAACCAAACATTCATGGTTTCTTGAATCGTGTTTGTTCGACGATTAAAGATGCGATATGCAATCGATGTCTTTGAGTAACCAACAAAGTAACCATCGTCACCTTTCCTTTCAAACTTTCCAACATTTTCCCGATCATTCAAGGTATAACAAACACACCCAAAAATATGAAAGTAATTGATGTTGGGTTTGCGTTTGTTAATAACCTCATAAGGAGTCTTCTCATGACGCTGATTGATGATGGACCGATTTTGATTGTGACAGGCAGTGTCAACAGCTTCAGCCCACATATTTGATGGTAACATGGAATAAGCAAGATTGTCCTTGCTGCTTCCACCAGCGTACGATTTCTCCTTTGAACGACACCATTTTCTTGCGGGGTACGAGCAGTAGAGAATTGGTGAGTAATGCCTTTTGATTTGCAAAATTCATCGAAGATGGCATTTTTGAACTCAGTACCGTTATCCAAACGGATATAACGGACTGGAAGTTGAAGATTCACTTGAGTTGAAGTGATGAAATTGATCAAAATTTGAGTTGTTTCTTCTTTTGAAGCAAGAAACTTGGCCCAAGTGTATCTTGAATAATCATCAACGATAACCAGAATATATCTCTTCCCGTTTCTAGTTTGTACTTTCATAGGCCCACAAAGATCCATGTGAAGCAAATGAAGAGGTGCCAAAGTGTGTGGAATTTTCTTTGGTTTATGAGAAGTTCTCTTGATCTTCCCAACTGCACAAGAAGGACAGACATGCTCACTCTCATACTTGTAGTCAGGCAAGCCTTCAACAAGTTGCTTGTTGACAAACGCATTGATGGTTTGATAATTCAAGTGAGAAAGACTTCTATGCCACAACCAAGAATTTTTCGAAGTAGCTTTAGAAACAAAACAGATATTATCAGTTGGTTGGTTATCATCAAGATTAATTGTGAAAAGATTATCTTCACGATCTCCGCATAGGATATCAATTCCATCTAGAGTTTGGACTTTGCACAGAGATTGTCGAAAAAGAACTTGAAGGTTGTTATCACATAACTGTCCAACACTGAACAAGTTATGACTCAGACCTTCAACATAATGGACTTTCTTAATGACAATTCCGTTTCTTTCAATATCTCCATAACCTAGAATTGGAGCGAAATTGTTGTTTCCGAAACGAACAGTTCCCATGAACCTTTCAAGAAAGTTCTTGAGCAATGATTTATTGCCAGTCATGTGTTTTGAACACCCGGAATCGAGTATCCATACACAGATGGTTATTTCCTGCAATAAAAAATTTTAACCGACTTTAGCTACCCACTTAAAGACGGGTCCTTTGTGGTTAGTTAACACAGGCAGGGAGTATAACTTAGGATATGCATATAAACATGCTTTAGAATCATTATGAGCATTAACAAGCACACCATCAATAAGCACATTCGTATAAAAAGTACGCACATTCACATTTGAATTAAAAGTAACATGTTTAACAGCATTCAAACAAGCACGACCATTATCATTGTTTACAGCCCCACAAGGCATTGCCTTGGATTTATTAACATTGTACACTAAAGATGAATTGTTTAAATCAACAGAAACTCTTTTCTTTCTGTTACCAACACTCTTTCTCCTCCTCCTCTTCTTCTTTTCCTCAACAGACAATTTCTTAAAATTGATCTTAGGTTCTAATGACTTAAGAACCCATTTGGTCTTTTCACCTGTTGAATTGACACTAAGAAGATTAGAATGAGGGGTTTTAAACTTATTCATCTTTTTTGTCTCTTTTGGGGTTGAGGAAACTTCTTGCTTCTTAGTTCTTGCAATTGAAAACCATCCATATCTATCCCTATATCTAGTTACACCATTTGAAGTATCCCTAGTTAGCAAAACAGAGCTAGACTTAGGTACTTTAGAAATTGAACTAGATTGAGAGTTAGACAAGGAAGCATTTGGATTGTCATTTGGAAGTTTCACTTTGTGATACCTTGGTTTTGGTGAGGTCTCAGCTTGTTTCTTTTTAACATGTTTGTCAGGTTTTGGAGGGTTAGGACTCTTTTGTTCAGTCTTGATAGAAGGGGTAGAACTCTTTTGTTCAGCCTTGACGAGTTTTGGTTTAACTCGTTCTTGGAAGTAATATGATGTTGGAGCTTTGGACACTGATTTATGTTTTTGAGATTCTCTTTTTATTTCTTTTTGAAAATTTATGATTTTGATACATTCAATTTTTTTCTCAGTTTCTGAGTCAAAAACATATTCTCCTTCCATGAATTTATCAAAATCATCTTTGGTGAATTCATTCGAAAATGTAGAAATATCAGGAATCTTGTTGTCCAACATCATACCACGGGTAGTCTCGGGAATAAGGTCGACTTGGACTGAAACATCCTTGGTTTCACAAGAAAATTGTGTAGAAGTATCAACACCTATACTAGCACAAAGCTTAGGGTGAACAACTAGCTCATCAAGATTTTCGAATGTGAAAAATCTATAAAAGTACCATATAAAAACTAAGTTATGCGCAAGATCTTCATCAGATAAATCAGATTGCACATAATTTGCAGCTAAAGAATTAGCAGTAGTTTGACAAGTACATGCAAAACGATTAGTCACGGTCTGGGTGGATGAACTTGTAGATGAATCACAAGTAGTCTGAGTGAAATGGTCTACTAGGAGACTGAAATCAGTTTGGGTAGAAACATTTACACAAACTTTCTTGATATCAACAACAACTGATTCATTCTTCGAATTTGGACTTTGAGACTGTAGATTATGAATGAGTTTTTGTTGAGATTCCACTGTTTGTTGTATACCTTCTATTTGTTTTTCTAAAAATGTGGATGGAATATACAATTTAGTTGGGTTTGGTGGAGAAATGACAAATTCTTGGTTTTGAAAATTAGACGCAATCTCTTCTAATTCAAAAATTGTTGAATTTTTCCTTTCATAGGAAGTATTGATATCATCATAATTAACCAAAAATTTATTCTTTTGAATCTTCTCAACTTCATCAGTCTCAAATTCGTCATCCAAAGGACGAATGAATTGTTGTACGATACCAAGTCTCAAAAATTTCTCATCATACAATGGTATAATTTCTTTTTTTGCTTTTTGCAACGGAGTGATATTCTCAAAACCCAACTCAAGAAGAAGTTCCGATCT
Organism: Erigeron canadensis; assembly: GCF_010389155.1. NCBI lineage: Eukaryota > Viridiplantae > Streptophyta > Magnoliopsida > Asterales > Asteraceae > Erigeron > Erigeron canadensis. Next base: position 14,441,120 of record NC_057766.1, on the reverse strand, counting down.
ATCAATCTTTGATTTATTGAAATAGGCAGTGAAATCCAAAAGAGGATTTTGTTCAACTTTGTACAACTTTTCTTGATAGAAAAGTATATTCTTTTTATGTTCCTCAATTTGTCTTTCAAGGTTTTCAATCTCAATGCCTTTTAAAAAACAATTATGATTTAAATCAGAAACTTTTCTTTCGAGTTCAATTGTTTTTGGTGTAACTTTTCTTTCAATCTCAATGCCATTTGTCATGCATTTGCCCGAAGCCATTCATTGGTCTTTTGAACTTCAAGATCTTGATTGGCTTTTTCAGGATCAAGAATGGTCTTTTTTAAATTTTGGCACTTTTCCAATAACTTAAAATCAGGAGACGCATTCATCTCACATTCTTTAACCAACATTTGTTCTTTATAGTTTCGAAATTCTAGTTTCATAGCATCATACTCAAAAAGTAGTTTAGAATTTTCTTCAAGAAGTTTTGTGTACTCCCTTTTTAAAAATAAAATGCTATTTTTCAATTTCTTGTTTTTGTTGGCTAAAGAAGTGTAATGATTCGTCAAGTTTGATAAGGCAATTCTACAAGACTCTTTATCCTTAATAGATGAAAAAGTAGAGTCGAGATTTACCTCATCATCGGGATATTCCTCGTTAATGTTGTCAGCCTCCACCACTTTTTCTTTGCTCAACTTTGCCATGAAACATACATTTGCAGACAGATCTTCATCTTCATCATCAGACAGCAAAAGCCACTTGTCATCTTCAGCAATCAAGGCTTGACCGGCTTCAACTTGCTTTGCCAAGAGCATCTTCTGCTTGTAGTATTCATAATTCTTCTTGCGAGGCAACTTGCAATCCACAGCAAAATGACCAGGAACTCCACAGTTGTAACACTTTTTGTCAGATGTTTTTCCTTTCGAAATGCACTTGTTGATGAAGTACAAAGATTGTTGTTAGTTGGCCTCGCTTTGAAATACTTTTTCTTGAAATGCTTAGTCACAGCGGCAAGAGCTTGGTAGAATTCATCAGGAACACCATCTCTTGGAGCCAAGAAATCTTCTCCCTCCTCATTAGATGAAGAAACAACAGTCATTTGTCTTTTAAGAGCCTCAGAAACCTTTCTTTCAACAACCAATGCCAAAGGATCAGCAGATACAACTTCTGGCACTTTGTTGAATGAATATTTGCTTAGAACTTGATGCTCATTCAACTTGAAAGATTCATAAAGAGTATGAATGGTGAATTTGATCAGATCTTGATGTTGCTTGATTTGAGTTCCATAACCTTCCCACTCGGGACCAAGTGCTTTGATAAATTTGATGTTTAGCTCAATTTCAGATTTCTTCATGTAACAACACGATTTTATCATTCGAATTCACAGCAACAATGGCGTTTGGTTAGTGTGTGTGTTCTTGGTGTTTGTGTGTGTGTTGAGAGAGAATTGGGATTAAGTGTGTGTTATTCAGGTGTAATGGTATGAAAAATGTGTTGTTCCAATGTTATGATTTCTAAGGAATTAAGGGCTATTTATAGTCTAAACAAATCAACTATGCTAATTATCACAATTAGCCCCTCAACCTTAGAAATCATCAACTCATGACTTAACAACAAGTAAGTCCATAACTTAAATTACAATGTATCACTACTTTTGGATTTCTAACATTCTCCCCCTTAGTGATATATTTTAAGGTCTGAAGTACGTGTGATATATTGTAAGTCTTCAAAGCTTTCTCATTGTCTTTGGAGAACTTGATTCAGTCTTGGTCTTGGACTTCTTGAAGTTAAATCATTTGTTGATTCTCAATGTTCTTTTTGAACAGAGAATGATGAGTTTGTGTGTGTATTAAATCTTTGAGGATTGTTGACTCATAGATCAGAGTTGTCTTTTGAAATGCGGAAGATATGAATTTGTCTTGAATTCTTCAATCTTCGAATCTTGAAGTCTTTTCTTTGAAGTCTCGGAATGAATTTTCAGAAATATGTACTCTCCCCTTGATATGTGCAATGTAGCTTTTGGTAAAGTGTTGTTGTATGACTTGAAGACCTTTAATTTTGATGAAGACACTTTTTGAAGTATTTCTTCTTTTGTCTTGAATCGTCAGTCTTTTGTCCTTTGAAGCTTTGATCTTTGTCACATCGTCTTTAACACTTTTGAGAGTAAACATTTGAATAAGGTTTTGGAAATTCTTTTATGAAAGTAATCATGCTCCTCCTCAATTCATTAGTAATCACAGTCTTTGATTGGAGCATTTTTGAACTTTTTGTAACATCTTGAGTGAGCACCCTTTCATTATTGATCTTGATCTTCTTATCCTTAAAATCATTCTAATTTCTTCCTCAATCAAAAATGACAAAAACCAATGTCATTATGCAAACATTGATAGAAAAGAACGTCAAAAGAACCATAGGTCAATGTTGTTTACACAAAGATATATGAACGAACAACTCACTAACCCAAACCATTAATCCAACCCAAATAACCCTATGGGTGACTAAAATGTAAGGTTGAAGTTGTTGGTATAAGCATTTTATTATGGTGTTGGTGTTTTCTGTGTTGGGGTGATGAGAAAAGAAACCGGATAAGAATGATCCATTTGCATTCAAAAATCGAAAGGATTAATGAAATGACCGAAAGAAATGTATATCATTTATCGGATTTCCTATGTATCATTGAGAAATGCACAAAGCAAACCTCTAACATAGTTTGGTCTTTTGGCTTTCCAACCTCAAGATTGCTTCAAAAAATGTAAACCATGGTCAGTGTCACCTAAGCGTTCGATAACCATGTTCTACTATCCTTAAAGACTTTTAGGAAAAATCCAAGGTCACAATAGACTTCTTGTTAACTCAATAATTACACAAATGCAATTATGAGACCTACGTTCAAAGCGGGAAATGATGTTAGCAATGGTAGGATTTCCATTTGATCATCGTGAAATATCAATTAAGATATCACTACAAATGTTCCGGCTATATCACAAAGATAAGCATGTATATCACAAAGATATGACGCAAATGTGTCCTAAAGAATGAATAACGATCAACTTAATGATCAATCACGAGAGCTCTAGACACAAAGTGATCAAATGAAGTCGGGGACTGGAGCAGAGTGTCACCCTTTTTCAATATCAACGTCTTCCAAATGAAGAGTCAATAGAAATGAGAAAATCTCTCACTTTTCGACTATACTCCCTCCAACTTAGTTGCACAAAATCATCATCTCTCAAAATACCCTCACTTTCTAATGAAAGAAGTGAATACTCCGGGGTTAGAATTCATCGGCGATGATGAAATTCATGGAGTAGAATTTTGAGAAAAACCTAGTCGCTCATGTGCAAACTAAACACTGAACTTCGTTTGAAGCAAATGTTTTGAAAAAAAATCATCAAATGGGAAAAAAATGTTTAAACAACACATTTGAAGTTTGAAAGAGATTTGAAATCACAAACTCCCCCGTAATCTATGCAAAGATAGATCAAAAAGATTTCCATAGAAATGGTGGAGAAAAAAATGATTTGTGTGAAATCAAAACAGGTTTTATGAAAAGTGAACTCAATCAATTGTTCAAGATGAGACAACTCAGGAGTACACAAAGGCGTTCAATCCTTTGCTTCTCATATCAACAATTGAGAGTTTTTGAATAGGTGCAACAAAATTGCAATCAACATCTTGTATTACACATATACATTCATATAAGACCACTTGGAAGTACACAAAGGCGTTCAATTTCGCGTTATCTTATATCAACTTATATGTATAACAACATGAATTAATTCCAATTTTGAAACTTAAACAATTTTTCTTTTTAAAACCGGGTTGCATACAGAGTATATGCAAGCCATTTTGAAATAAATAACACAAATAAGCACGGGTTATACACTGAGTGTGCATAAGCCACGAAGTAATAAATACATCTTTTAAGCACGAGTTACATACATAGCATATGTAAGCTACTTTAAAATAAATAGCTTAATGAAGAACGGGTTGCATACAGAATATATGCAAGCCAATTTGAAATAAATAGAAAAGAAAATTAAGAAAATCTTTTTGTTATTTTTCAAAATTTTTATTTTTGTATTTGTTTTTTTTTGTTTTTAGAAAAATGAATCAAGAATTCCTTCCATGGTAAAGTGAATCAAGGATCAAGATTTAACATAACAAGTTTAGAGATTAAGAAATTAAACCTCTTTTCGTCCAGTGGTTTTGTGAACAAATCAGCGAGTTGGTAGTCAGTTCCCACGAAGTAGAGTTCGATGTCACCTTTCTCAACATGATCTGTGAGAAAATGATATCTCACATCGAGCGTGAGTGGTTGACTGAGTTGACAGCAATTGCAATGGCACTTTGTGAATCACAATAGATAGGGACACGATCATATTTCAGACCATAATCGGTAAGCTGTGTCTTCATCCATAACACTTGAGCACAGCAACTAGCAGCAGCCACATATTCAGCCTCCGCTATTGACAGTAATACACAATTTTGCTTCTTGGATGACCAACTTACAATCTTATCCCCTAAGAACTGTAAAGTACCAGACGTGCACTTGCGATCAAGCTTACAACCTGCATGATCTGCATCTGAATAGGCAGTTAAATTGAGTCTAGTATCCCTTGGATACCAGAGACCAAGATTGGGTGTACCCTTCAGATAACGAAAAATTCGTTTCACAGCTTGGTAATGTAAATCAGTCGGAGGGGCTTATTACCTAGCACACATACATGTTGCAAACATTATATCTGGGCGAGATGCTGTAAGATACAACAACGAACCAATCAAGCTTCTATACCTCTTTTGGTGCCTGCTTTAAACCATAGAGAGCTTTGTCCAACCTGTGGACATGGTTTGGCCTTTTAGGATCAACAAAACCTTTAGGTTGCTCCACGTAAACTTCTTCTTTGAGTTCTCCATTCAAGAATGCTGTCTTCACATCCATTTGAAACACAGTGAAGTTTCTGAATGCGACATAAGCTAAGAAAATACGAATGGCCTCCATTCTTGCAACAGGAGCGAAAGTTTCATCGAAATCCACACCAGGTTGTTGGCAGTAACCCTTTGCAACCAATCTAGCTTTGTTCCTTACTACAACACCATTTTCATCCTTCTTGTTCTTGAAAATCCACTTAGTGCGAATTGGTTCTTCTTTCCTTGGATTTGGAACCAATCTCCATACCTTCAGTCTCTCAAACTGAGCTAATTCTTCTTGCATTGCTTTAACCCACTCTGGATCACAAAGAGCTTCAGAGACAGTTTTGGGTTCGATGTTACTCAGTGAAAGTGCAACAAGACACTCATTGACTGTAGTACGGGTAGAAACACCAGCTTGTGGATCTCTGATGATCTGTTCTGTAGGATGATCTTTGCGCATACGTGACCACTTGTTGTCATGAGGAAGAGGATCTTGTTGATGAATGTCAACATTATCATCATTAAATCCAGAGTTCTGTTGAGAAATGGAATCATAGCTTGGAAGAACTCTTTCCTCAAAATTTGGATGATCAAAATCCAGTGGTACATACACATTTGGAGTATTTGATGGATTTGTGTTTGGGTGATTTGAGATAGTTGTTCTTGAACATTCTTTTGAGAATAAATATCACTTGAAGATGATTCTTCTTGCTCTGCAGATTTTGAAGATGATTCACGATTGTTGTGAGGAACTGGTTCATTTGTTTGAATAGGATCATTGTTCGGAATTGGTTCATTGATGACTTGAGGTTCCTTTTCTTGAATCGGTTTTGAGTTGTAGAATTCTTCGAAAAGAATATCTAGCTCTTCACTTGTTGGAGTTGGATATTTCTTGAACTTTGAAGCTAAGGTAGACGTCTTTGAAGAAGCACTTGAAGTACTTGGATCACTAATTGTTGGTAGCAAACTTTCTTGTTCAAATATCATGCCAGACATCTCGTCAAACCAAACATTCATGGTTTCTTGAATCGTGTTCGTTCGACGATTAAAGATGCGATATGCAATTGATGTCTTTCAGTAACCAACAAAGTATCCTTCGTCGCCTTTTCTTTCAAACCTTCCAACATTTTCCCGATCATTCAAGGTATAACAAACACACCCAAAAATATGGAAGAAATTGATGTTGGGTTTGCGTTTGTTAATAACCTCATAAGGACTCTTCTCATGTCGCTGATTGATGATGGACCGATTTTGAGTGTGACAAGCAGTGTCAACAGATTCAGCCCACATATTTGATGGTACAGTTTCTCCTTTCAACAACACCATTTTGTTGCGGGGTACGAACAGCAAAGAATTGGTGAGTAATGCCTTTTGATTTGCAAAATTCATTGAAGATGGCATTTTTGAACTCAGTACCGTTATCCGACCGGATATAGCGGACTGGAAGTTGAAGATTCACTTGAGTTGAAGTGATGAAATCGATCAAAATTTGAGTTGTTTCATCTTTCGAAGCAAGAAACTTGACCCAAGTGTATCTTGTATAATCATCAACGATAACCAGAATATATCTCTTCCTATTTCTGCTTTGTACTTTCATAGGCCCACAAAGATCCATGTGAAGCAAATGAAGAGGTGCCAAAGTATGTGGAATTTTCTTTGGTTTATGAGAAGTTCTCTTGATCTTCCCAACTGCACAAGAAGGACAGACATGCTCACTCTCATACTTGTAGTCAGGCAAGCCTATAACAAGTTGCTTGTTGACTAAAGCATTGATGGTTTGATAATTCAAGTGAGAAAGCTTTCTATGCCACAACCAAGAATTATTCGAAGTAGCTTTTGAAACAAGACAGATATTATCAGTTGGTTGGTTATCATCAAGATTAACTGTGAAAAGATTGTCTTCACGGTCTCCGCATAGGATATCAATTCCATCTAGAGTTTGGACTTTGCACAGAGATAGTCGAAAAAGAACTTGAAGATTCTTGTCACAGAACTGTCCAACACTGAACAAGTTATGACTCAGACCTTCAACATAATGGACTTTCTTAATGACAATTTCGTTTCTTTCAATATCTCCATAACCTAGAATTGGAGCGAAATTGTTGTTTCCGAAATGAACAGTTCCCATGAACCTTTCAAGAAAGTTCTTGAGCAATGATTTATTGCCAGTCATGTGTTTTGAACACCCGGAATCGAGTATCCATACACAGATGGTTATTTCCTGCAATAAAAAATTTTAACCGACTTTAGCTACCCACTTAAAGACGGGTCCTTTGTGGTTAGTTAACACAGGCAGGGAGTATAACTTAGGATATGCATATAAACATGCTTTAGAATCATTATGAGCATTAACAAGCACACCATCAATAAGCACATTCGTATAAAAAGTACGCACATTCACATTTGAATTAAAAGTAACATGTTTAACAGCATTCAAACAAGCACGACCATTATCATTGTTTACAGCCCCACAAGGCATAGCCTTGGATTTATTAATATTGTTCACTAAAGATGAATTGTTTAAATCAACAGAAACTCTATCCTTTCTGTTACCAACACTCTTTCTCCTCCTCCTCTTCTTCTTTTTCTCAACAGACATTTGCTTAAAATTGATCTTAGGTTCTAATGACTTAGGAACCCATTTGTTCTTTCCACCTGTTGAATTCACACTAAAAAGATTAGAACGAGCGATTTTAAACTTATTCATCCCTTTTGTCTCTTTTAGGGTTGAGGAAACTTCTTGCTTCTTAGGTTTGGCAATTGAAAACCATCCATATCTATCCCTATATCTAGTTACACCATTTAAAGTATCCTTAGTTAGCAAAACAGAGCTAGACTTAGGCACTTTAGAAATTGAACTAGATTGAGAGTTAGACAAAGAAGCATTTAGATTGTCATTTGGAAGTTTCACTTTTTGATACCTTGGTTTTGGTGAGGTCTCAGCTTGTTTCTTTTTAACATGTTTGTCAGGTTTTGGAGGGTTAGGACTCTTTTGTTCAGTCATGACAGAAGGGGTAGAACTCTTTTGTTCAGCCTTGACGAGTTTGGGTTTAACTCGTTCTTGAAAGTAATATGACATTGGAGCTTTGGACACTGATTTTTGTTTTTGAGATTATCTTTTTATTTCTTTTTGAAAATTTATGATTTTGATAGATTCAATCTTTTTCTCAGTTTCTGAGTCAAAAACATATTCTCCCTCCATGAATTTATCAAAATCATCTTTGGTGAATTCATTTGAAAATGTAGAAATATCAAGAATCTTGTTGTCCAACATCATACCACGGGTAGTCTCAGGAATAAGGTCGACTTGGACTGAAACATCCTTGGTTTCACAAGAAAATTGAGTAGAAGTATCAACACCTATACTAGCACAAAGCTTAGGTTGAACAACTAGCTCATCAAGATTTTCGCGTGTGAAAAATCTATAAAAGTACCATATCAAAACTAAGTTATGTGCAAGATCTTCATCAGATAAATCAGATTGCACAGAATTTGCAGCTAAAGAAGTAGCAGTAGTTTGACAAATACATGCAGAACAGTCAGTCATAGTCTGGGTGGATGAACTTGTAGATGAATCACAAGTAGTCTGAGTAAAATGGTCTACTAAGAGACTGAAATCAGTTTGGGTAGAAACATTCACACAAACTTTCTTGATATCAACAACAACTGATTCATTCTTTGAATTCGGACTTTGAGACTGTAGATTATTGATAAGGTTTTGTTAAGATTCCACCTTTTGTTGTAAACCTTCTATTTGTTTTTCCAAAATTGTGGATGGAACATACACTTTAGTTGGTTTAGGTGGGGAAACGACAGATTCTTGATTTTGAAAATTAGTCGCAATCTCTTCTAATTCAAAAATTGACATCTTTTTCCTTTCGTAAGAAGTATTGATGGCATCATAATTAACCAAAAATTTATTGTTTTGAATTTTCTCAACTTCATCAGTCTCAAATTCTTCATCCAATGGATGAATGAATTGTTGAACTATACCAAGTCTCAAAAACTTTTCATCATACAAGGGTTCAATCTTGTCTTTTGGTTTTTGCAATGGAGTGATATTCTCAGATCCCAACCCAAGAAGAATTTCTGATTTATCAATCTTTGATTTATTGAGATAGGCAGTGAAATCCAAAAGAGGATTTTGTTTGACTTTGTACAACTTTTCTTGATAGAAAAGTATGTTCTTTTTATGTTCCTCAATTTGTCTTTCTAGGTTTTCAATCTCAATGCTTTTTAAAAAACAGTTATGATTTAAATCAGAAACTTTTCTTTCGAGTTCAATTGTTTTTGGTGCAGCTTCTTGAAGCTTCTTATTCAGAATATCAACATCCATTTGTCTCGCATTCACACGAGTCAGGAGACGCATTCATTGCACATTCTTTAACCAACATTTGTTCTTTATAGTTTTGAAATTCTTGTTTCATTGCATCATACTCAAAAAGTAGTTTAGAATTTTCTTCAAGAAGTTTTGTGTACTCCCCTTTTGAAAATAAAATGCTATTTTTCAATTTCTTGTTTTTGTTGGCTAAAGAGGTGTAATGATTCGTCAAGTTAGATAAGGCAATTCTACAAGACTCTTTATCCTTAATTGATGAAAAAGTAGAGTCTAGATTTACCTTGTCATCGGAATATTCCTCGTTAATGCTGTCAGCCTCCAACATTTTGTCTTTGCTCAACCTTGCCATGACACATACATTTGCAGACAGATCTTCATCTTCATCATCAGTTAGTAAAAGCCACTTGTCATCTTCAGCAATTAATGCTTGACCGGCTTCAACTTGCTTTGCCAAGAGCATCTTCTGCTTGTAGTATTCATAATTCTTTTTGCGAGGCAGCTTGCAATTCACAGCAAAATGACCAGGAAATCCACAGTTGTAACACTTTTTGTCAGATGTCTTCTCTTTCTCCATGATTTGTTACTCATTTTCTGCTTTCTTGTCTCTTTTCTTGGAAACAGTTGTTTCACCTTGTTCAAAACTCTTGTGATGATATTGTTCCTTCTTTGGAAATGCACTTGTTGATGAAGTTCGAAGATTGTTGTTAGTTGGCCTCGCTTTGAAATATTTCTTCTTGAAATGCTTGGTAACAGCGGCAAGAGCTTGGTAGAATTCAGCAGGAACACCATCTCTTGGAGCCAAGTTATCTTCTCCTTCCTCATCAGACGAAGAAACAATAGTCATTTGTCTTTTAAGAGCCTCAGAAACCTTTCGTTCAACAACCAATGCCAAAGGATCAGTAGATACAACTTCTGGCACTTTGTTGAATGAATTTTTGCTTAGAACTTTGCTCTCATTCAACTTGAAAGATTCATAAAGAGTATGAATGGTGAATTTGGTCAGATCTTGATGTTGTTTGATTTGGGTTCCATAATCTTCCCAATTCATTGATCACATTGCAAAATCTGTAGTACACGGACTCAAGAGATTCATTTGGTGATTTCTGAAAATTGTCAAACTCAGTTAAGACATTTGTCAGTCGAATTGTTGAGGTTACATCAGAACCTTCCATTTGTCTAGCAACTTCATCCCAAATCTCCTTTGCTGTGTCATAAGAATCAACTGAGCCATAAATCTCATCAGGAAGTGCTTGATACAAGCATGACCTAGCTCTGTTGTCAGCAGCAGTACGATCTCTTTGTTCAGCATTCAAAAGATCAGGAGTCAAAATAGCACCGGTAGTAGGATGACGATGCATAGCAAGTCCATTCATGATTGAATCCTTAAGCATGTGACCATTTGTCTGACGTTCCACATAATCCATGAACCTTTTTTTCCAAAGTCCATAATTACCACGATAAAGAACTGGAGGTCTTGTATCAGTACCCAGAGACAACGCTTCACGAGTAGTCATTTGAAATTGATTTGAATTGAGAATTGAATTGATTTTTGAAAAAGAAATGAAACAATCTAATTTGGAATAAAATGAAACGATCTAAATTGAAATCGTTTTAAGAAAGTGAAATGAAACGATTTAGAAGAAGTGAGAATGAAACGATCTAAATTGAACTAGGAATGAAACGATTTAAAATTGAAACGATCTTGAGAATTTGAAGGAAAAATTCTAAGTATTCTGAAATGATTTGGGCAGAGTTTTGGTATGAATTGGAATGAAATGAATTGAGCAAAACCAATCACGAAGATCAGTTACCCAAGAATATTATGATTCCCAAACACAACTCTTCACGAATTACTCAAACCAGAGAATGTTTAAGTAAAACTTGAAACGATCTAAAAGAGATCGTTCTGGTTTCACAAAAACTAAAACGATCTAAAAGAGATCGTTTTGGTTTCTTTATCAGGATTTCTCAACAACTTGATTATTTTCAAGAAATTGAATTGACCAAACCAATCCAGAGGATCAGTTAGCCACAATCAACTCTTCACACTACAACCACACTTGTCAAAACGATCAAATTTGAATCGTTTTACAAGCCACAACACTGAAATGTAAGTACCAAGGAAAGAAAATACTGAAACGATCTAAATGAGATCGTTTTAGCTTCACAAGGTCGTCTTCAACCTCTGAATATGAATAACTCCATTGACGATTTTTAAAACTTCAATATCTTTTGATTTTCTGAGAATTGGAACATGAAACCACTTGCAAACAGTTTGTTTTCACCTCAGCAACGATCCGATTAACACACTTTAGCTTCTAACACAACAGAATCAAATCCCAACTTTTTAGCGCCAAAAACTCAAAATCTGAACTTTTGATCCAGATCGAATTAGAACACGAAACTTGAGAAGATTATGTTATTAACTATGAGGAATCGAACGGTGAACAAACATTTGTGATTTTATGTGATTTGAGAGGTTATTTTTGAATTTTTAGTGAAAAAAAACGAACAAGAGCAGGATAATAAAACAGAATTAAAAGGTGATTGTGTGATGATTTGTGATTGAATTCAGTTATGGATCGAGATCAAAATGATGTTTTGCTCTGATACCACATGTAACAACACGATTTTATCATTCGAATTCACATCAACAATGGCGTTTGGTTAGTGTGTTCTTGGTGTTTGTGTGTGTGTTGAGAGAGAATTGGGATTAAGTGTGTGTTATTCAGGTGTAATGGTATGAAAAATGCGTTGTTCCAATGTTATGATTTCTAAGGAATTGAGGGCTATTTATAGTCTAAACAAATCAACTATGCTAATTATCACAATTAGCCCCTCAACCTTAGAAATCATCAACTCATGACTTAACAATAAGTAAGTCCATAACTTAAATTACAATGTATCACTACTTTTGGATTTCTAACACTTGACCTTGTTCTTTCTCAGTTCATTGATCACATTGCAAAATCTGTAGTACACAGACTCGAGATATTCATTTGGTGATTTCTGAAAATTGTCAAACTCAGTTAAGACATTTGTCAGTCGGATTGTTGAGGTTACATCAGCACCTTCCATTTGTCTAGCAACTTCATCCCAAATCTCCTTTGCTGTGTCATATGAATCAACTGAGCCATAGATCTCATCAGGAAGTGCTTGATACAAACATGACCTAGCTCTGTTGTCAGCAGCAGTACGATCTCTTTGTTCGGCATTCAAAAGATCAGGAGTCAAAATAGCACCGGTAGTAGGATGACGATGCATAGCAAGTCCATTCATGATTGAATCCTTAAGCATGTGACCATTAGTCTGACGTTCCACATAATCCATGAACCTTTTCTTCCAAAGTCCATAGTTACCACGATAAAGAACTAGAGGTCTTGTATCAGTACGCAGAGCCAACGCTTCACGAGTAGCCATTAGAAATTGATTTGAGAAGAAAGTAGAAACGATCTAAAATGAGATAGAATGAAACGATCTAAAGTTGGAAAGATAGAAAAAAAACGATCTAAATTGATAAAGGAATTGAAACGATCTAAATTTTGATTGGAAATGAAATGATCTAAATCTTGATTGGAAATGAAACGATCTAAATCTTGATTGGAAATGAAACGATCTAAATTGAATTTTGGATGAGAAATTCTAAGTATTCTGAATGAATTTGGACAGAGTTTTTGTATGAAATTTAATGGAATGAATTGAGCAAAACCAAACACGAAGATCAGTTACCCAAGAAGTAATCAAACCAGGAATTGTTTGAGTGAAAGATGAAACGATCTAAAAGAGATCGTTTTGGATTCACCAAAACTGAAACGATCTAAAAGAAATCGTTTTGGTTTTTCAAAGTCTGAAACAATCTAAAAGAGATCGTTTTGGATTTCTTCACAGAATTTCACCAAAACTTAATTATTTTCAAGAAATTTAATTGACCAAAATCAATCCAAAGTATCAGTTAGCCACAATCAACTCTTCACACCACAACCACACTTGTCAAAATGATCTAATTTGAATCGTTTTACAAGCCACAACACTGAAATGTAAGTATCGAGGAAAGAAAAACTGAAACGATCTAAATAAGATCGTTTTAGCTTTACAATGTCGTCTTCAACCTCTGAATATGAACAACTCCATTGACGATTTTTAAAACTTCAATATCTTTTGATTTTTTGAGAATTGGGACATGAAACCACTTGCAAACAGTTTTTTTTCACCTTAGCAACGATCCGATTAACACACTTCAGCTTATAACACAACAGAATCAAATCCCAAATTTTAGCGCCAAAAACTCAAAATCTGAACTTTTGATCCAGATCGAATTAGAACACGAAACTTGATTGGATTATGTAATTAACTATGAGGAATTGAACAGTGAACAAACATTTGTGGTTTTATGTGATTTGAGAGGTTATTTTTGAATTTTCAGTGATTAAAAAAAATGAACAAGAAGAGGATTAAAAACAGAATTAAAAGGTGATTGTTTGATGAATTGTGATTGAATTCAGTTATGGATCGAGATCAAAATGATGTTTTGCTCTGATACCACATGTAACAACACGATTTTATCACTCGAATTCACATCAACAATGGCGGTTTAGTGTGAGTGTGTGTTCTTGGTGTTTGTGTGTGTGTTGAGAGAGAATTGGGATCAAGTGTGTGTTATTCAGGTGTAATGGTATGAAAATATGTCAAGGTTATGATCAGGTTATGCCAAGAGTTATGATTTCTAAAGAATTGAAGGCTATTTATAGTCTAAGCTAACCAACTATGCTAATTATCACAATTAGCCCCTCAACCTTAGAAATCATCAACTCATGACTTAACAACAAGTATGTCCATAACTTAAATTATAATGTATCACTATTTTTGGATTTCTAACAATGTTATTCCTGAAGACTGGATCTTGCTGAAAGCTCCTAGGAAGAGAGACATCTATGGCCTTGTGATAGGTGTTGATAATCCAGAGGAGTCTGTTTGCTTGTTATCAAAAGCAAACGAATCTGAATCGTTACTATGGCATAGAAGAATGGGACATATCAATTTCCGAAAGATGAATGACATTGTCAAACATGGTTTGGTTGACGGCGTTCCCATGAAACGGTTTGGAATGGAAGACAAATGTGTACCTTGTCTGAAAGGTAAACAACAAAAGTCTGCACATAAACCGAAACAAGAAAATTCTATTGCCAATCCTTTTGAGTTACCTCACATGGATTTATTTGGTCCAGTAAATGTAAGAAGTATTGGTGGGATGTATTACTGTTTGGTGGTTACTGATGATTACTCGAGATTCTCATGGGTTTTCTTTCTTAAATCGAAAGATGAAACTCCGCAGATTTTAATATATTTCTTTGTCGAAACTGAAAACATTTATGGAGTTCGTGTTAAGAGAATCAGGAGTGACAACGGAACTGAATTTAAGAATAATGTGATGGATGTCTTTTGTTTGTCAAAGGGAATTCAACATCAATACAGTTCTCTGTATGAACCACAACAGAATGGAGTTGCTGAAAGGAAGAATAGGACTCTAATCGAGACAGCCAGAACTATGCTTGCAAATTCAGGGCTTCCTACTATGTTTTGGGCGGAAGCGGTGAATACAGCTTGTCATATTTTAAATAGGGTTACAGTAGTTAAGCGTCATAATAAGACATGTTATGAGCTTCTACATAGGAAGAAACTGAATTTACATAATGTTGAACCATTTGGTGTACCGTGTACTTTCTTGAAGTATCTACCTCAGTCAAAGTTTGATTCAAAGGTTAAAGAGGGATTTCTCATGGGTTATAAACCAGGAACATCAATTCGACGGGTTTACAACAAACAGACCGGCAAAGTTGATTTTGGAACAAATGTCAAGATTGTCAGTCATAAGCCCGCTATTCATTCTGGAAGTGGCAAAAACTTCGATTACGATAGTGTGTTTAGTTCACTACATGGTCCTGATTCTTATTCAGATCCTGAGACAATTGATGATGTGATTATTTTAAGAGATCACATGGATAATACTCATATATCTCCGCCTACTCGAAATGTAGATACTACTCTAACCAACGTTCAGTCTACTACTGATGTTGATGAAAGTGGTAACGACAAGGATAAGACACTAGATTCAGACAATAATGAACCCGCAAACACTACACCACCTACTCCATCGAAGGTTACACTGCCTGATGATGATCCTATTTCTGAAGAATCGGAAGTTGATTTCAGCTCTCCTGAGTTTCAAATTAGAACAAATTTAGGAGAAAGTTTGAATGTTGATTCGGTTCCTCAATATCGAATTAATAAGGATCACCCAGTTGAAAATATTCTTGGAAATGCTACAGAACCTGTTAGAACTAGAAATCCGTTGAATAAGGATCTGACTAGTTTGTTTTGTGAAGTGAAAGACACTAGTTTGATAACTGAGTGTTTGTATTCTAGTTTCATTTCACAAGTAGAACCTAAGAATGTTAAGGCAGTACTTCAAGATCCATGTTGGGTTGAAGCTATGCAAGAAGAATTAGCTCAATTTGAAAAACTTGGAGTTTGGGAGTTAGTAGATGTGCCTAGAGGTAAAGAACCGATTGGAACTCGTTGGGTATATAAATGCAAACGAGATGACAAAGGGATCGTTACTAGAAATAAAGGACGTTTGGTTGTTCAGGGGTTTGCACAACGAGAAGGATATGACTATAACGAAACTTTTGCACCAGTTGCTAGGATTGAAGCTATAAGGTTATTTTTAGCTTTTGCAAGTTTCAAGGGTATAAAGGTGTGTCAGTTGGACGTTAAGGGTGCCTTCTTGTATGGAGAAGTCAAACAAGATTTGTATGTTTACCTACCACCGGGGTTTGAATATCCGAATTATCCAAGAAGAGCATATCGATTGGATAAGGCTCTTTATGGATTGCATCAAGCACCCAGAGTGTGGTATGAAAAATTGTTAGCGCATCTCTTGACACATGGTTTTACGAGAGGATCGATAGACAGCACAATGTTTATCAAGTGGAAGAAGCGAGATTATCTAATTGTACAAGTTTATGTGGATGATATCATTTTTGGTTCATCTAATATGTGCAAAGAGTTTGAAATAAGCATGAAAAATGTATTTGAAATGAGTGCTATGGGGGAATTGCAATTTTTCCTCGGACTACAAGTAGATCAAAGGAAAGATGGATTCTTTATTCACCAGTCTAAGTATGTCGATGACATCTTGGAGAGGTTTCAAATGCTAGAGTCCAAGACATATGGTACTCCTATTCAACAAAATCATGGTTTAGGAGTGCTTGATCCGAAAGATGAACTTGTGGATGCAACTTATTATCGTGCTATTATTGGCTCATTGATGTATCTGACCGCTTCGCGTCCGGATATTATGTTCGCTGTTTGTCTTTGCACTAGATTTCAAGCTAGTCCGAAAGAGTCACATTTGACTGCAGCAAAACGTATTCTACGTTATCTTAAGGGAAACCAAGGGCTTGGTCTATGGTATCCAATGGGAGGAACGTTTGATTTTGTTGCATATACTGATTCGGATTTTGGTGGTTGTAACAATGACAGAAAGTCTACGACTGGAGGTTGTCAGTTGTTAGGAGGGAGATTAGTATCGTGGCAATGCAAGAAGCAGACATGTGTTGCTCAGTCTTCATGTGAGGCAGAATATATGGCTGTTGGTAGCTGTTTTTCCCAGGTATTGTGGATTCAGCAACAACTTCGTGACTACGGTATGGATTTTCTTGATACTCCTATTATAATAGACAATAAGTCAGCACTAGACATTACAAATAACCCTGTCATGCATAAGGTCACCAAGCATATTGATATTAGACATCATTTCTTGCATGATTGTGCCCAAAAGAAGTTAATTCATTTGGAAAAGGTTATAACCGATGATAATTTAGATGATCTGTATACCAAAGCATTTGATAAGACTCCATTTGAGAAGTTAATTCTTCTCAATGGAATGAAGAATGTTGATTCATATTAAATCTCTAAAAGAACTAATTTTGTAAGTTTGTGTCTGTATATAGCTAGAGTCATAAAAATACAAAAAGAGTTCCTAGTGTCATAAAAAAAACATAAAAATGTGAAAAATGAGAAAATGACAAAAATATGGAAAGATTTAAGTTAATGCTGTCAGATGATTAGATGTGAGGATACTTAGCTTTTAAGTCTGTTTAATCGTAATATAACTGCTTAGTTCAGTGATTACAATTTGGGATATATTGGTAGACACAAAGTAGCAAGGTTTCATTAATCTGAACTTAATCTATACAATGCTCTTGTGGGAAACATATTCAGATATATGGCCGAGAATGCTTGCTTTTCAGTAATGAATTGATCTAGTCCTTAAATTTTGTGAAAGATCTAGCATTACTATAAGATTTGTTCAATGTATAGGCAAAAACCTCTACCAATCATGAGCATGAAAGTAAATGTGATATTGTTATGCAAATGAAATGATTGAAAATTAAGGGGCTAATGTGGTTTTTGAGATTCGGACAAGTATGTCCTCGGGGTGTCTTTGTATACCTAGCCTACCTAAAGCTTCCAACTTGGGATAGGTTGTCAGAAAGTTCGCTACATGGGTCTGATAGAAAATCACGGGTTCCTTATAAATAATGAAAGGCAAAAGCAAATAAGTTAAATCACAAAGTAATTAATTTCAGTTATCTAAAAAGTGTCCCATGATTTGTTAAGGATGTTTTTGAATATACATTGAATTTTTGTTATCTTAGTGCTAGTATCGATTACGAAAGTATATCTGAATGTGGGTCACATAAGTTCGCAAACTATTCAATGGCATATTAGGTTACATGGTGACTGTCCTTGGCCAGGGTATGTCGAAAGTGTCATAACTCAAAGGAAACTGGAAGTACCGAATGTTTAAGAGGACAAATATACCGGTAATCGTGGTTGAATCACTGTTCATAACTAATAATAAGACAATTATTTCTCACTTGCAGACTTATGTAAATGCTAATCTGATCTAATCTGCAGAAACTTAGAATTTCTTGTAAATAATAAAGTAGCTTAGTTTTGATGTATTGTAATGCATTATACATTTGATATGTTTTGATGTAACTTTGTATTTGTTTGAGTTAAACATCAATGAAGAAATGATCGATTTTATGTCAAGAAAATAATGTAAGATTTATTTGATACATTATTGTGATGACAAGTTAGTACGGATGATTTACGATAGCATATTCGAGTAGATACAAGTTTTTAGTAACGAGTATCTACAGGTTTATGTTTCTGGAATTTTTCCTTGTTTACATTTCTGGAAAATTCGCGAAATTTGGCTAAGGAATGAGGTTTTTGTGGTTTAAAATCTGGAAATTCGAAATCACCTCGTGCTGACGTCAGCATGCCTGACGCTGACGTCATCACGAAGCCCACGAACTACGTGTTCGGCCCGGCCCATGTGGATTCGAATATATATATAGGTTATTACTAATGATTAATTACCATTAATCGAAAATTAACCCTAAATTACCACACGAACTTCCTTTCCTTCGTGCGACTATTCAGTCGTATCACTTTTCGATCGATTTCATCCTCTTTTCGTGTTTGTTACTTAGATTTGTTGGTACTTTCACGATCTATGTTTGATTATTGATGTTTTGACTATAAGGACTAACGATTTCATGTCGTTATAATGCCCAAATTTTGATTTCTCTTCGCGTGAACAGTAACTAGGACGAACCATGGATTAAATCTTTGATTATTGATGATTTGGACTTAAATTGGACTTAAAATTGGATTAATTGATGTTTAAACATGTTAAATCTAACTAAACTTTAAGTAAACAAGTGTTAAATCAAGATTAATCAATGAAATTTGTGTTTCGGTCACTATTCACACGAAGAACACGAACCAACTTCGTGTTCATCGAATTCTTTTCGATTTTGTTTTCTGGGCATACACGAACCATAAACAAGTTCACGATGATGTTTTTGATCGATTTTAACATCATATGGAGATGTTTTTGATCTTCGTGTTTCTGGGTTCATATTGGCTCGTGCTGACGTCACGACGAGGGAAAACCTCCTCGTGATGACGTCATCACGAAGCATAAAGCCAAAACCCTAATTTTTATTTTTGTTTTTTCTAACTTTGTTTTTCTTGTCGTTTTTGTTTGTTGTTGTGCAGGTATGGCAGGACAAGGTAATAATGCTCGTGTGTTCGTCAAGGAGCAGAATGCTGCACTCGATCTCAGCATCACGCAGACGGGGTGCACTGCAGAGTTTCACGGTGTCCTACAGTTTCTTGCACGTTCTCGTGTTCTTCTTGCTGTGACAGAGAATCCTCCGTTGGTGATAAGTCTCATTAAAGAGTTTTGGAACTCAGCCCGTTCAGTGCAGATGGGTGCTCATACATATATTCGCACTACTGTTGGAGGACGTTCATTCTCTTTTTCTGCTGGAGACTTACGGACTATTTTACACTTAGGTGATGTCGCGATAGAGCAAGGTCCGACTGAGTTTTCTGAGGATTTCTGTGACGGTGCTCTACGTCGTATGGGGTATACTAGAGCTATTTCTCACCCATACTTCAGGAATCATCTTCGTGGCAAATGGAAGCTTCTTGCTTACTATTTGTTGAGGGCCATTAGTCATCGGAGTACAGGCTATGATCAGATGAATATCCAGAATGCTTCTCAGATAGTTGCCTTAGTGCTGAACAAGCCATATAGCTTCTCTCAGTACATTTTTGATAATTTGGAGAAGCAGTTGAAGTCATTTGGTACAGACAAGAAATTCTTTCTGTTTCCAAGATTTGTGATGATCATAATGCGTCACTTTGCAGCTGATTTGCCATTTGACGGTCCTGCGTTCAATTTAGGTCGTCTTACTTATAAGGCATTTGCTGAAAGTTTGAAGCACTTGTCGGGTAGAAATGTTCCGATTGAGGTTGATAATCCACCTCTGTTCGGACATTTGCTTAATCCTAACTATGTTACACCCAGACAAGGTTGGGAGGATGAAGAACCCGTTGTTGCTGCTGCTGGTGATGATGATCAGGCTCATGACGAATTTCATGAAGAACGAGCTGATCAGTTTGAGGGACTCAATGATGTTCCTCTGTATGCTGGTGATTTGGAGCATGATTCTGATATGGACACTCTCATGGAGGATATTGATAATCCTACAAATCTTGTACCACCATCTACTGGAGTTTCTACTTCTACCTCTGCTCCAGTTGATGTTGATGTAGGTTCTTCTGAAGTCCCGGTTAATGTTGTTGAGGACTCGGAAGATGAAGAAGAGGAAGAAAGACTGCCAAAGCGAAGAAGAAGACATACAAGATCTCAAGCTGAAGTTGATAGAGAGTTTGCTGCTTATTCTGAAGCCATGGAGAGGTCTCATACATCTACGGTTGGTGATACTCCATCGGTTGCTGCTTTAAGAGCTTCAGTTTCTGATGCTCCTGCTTCTGTGTCTGCTACTTCTGCTGCTGGTGTTACTGTTGGGGAGAGAAGGTCGAGACCAAAGTTTATAATCAGGGGAGTTGGTTCTCGTGCCCAAGTTGTCACTGAGGCTACGACTGTTACGATTCTTGCTGCTCCGGAGTCTACAGTTCGTCAAGAGCCAGAGCCGACACTTGTTGCTCCTAGGCCTTCGTCTGCTCCTATTCAGGCGACGGTTCCTGTTTCTACTATCATGGGACGTCTGTTGGCTCCTCTACAAAGACCACAGATGCCTCCCATAGGAACTTCTAGTGCTCGTATGCCTTCGTTTGAAGCTACGATGCCCCCTCAGGTCTCTACATCTGACGTTGCTTCTACTTCACGTCCACCTGTACCTGTTCAAGTGCAGCTGAGTCGTTTATTTTCTGAGAAAACGATGTTAGAGATGAGGGTTACAGCTTTGGAGAATCAGCTAAAGCTCCAAACTGCTAAGCATGAGGAAGAGATGGACATGATGACAGCACTTGTTCATTCTCTTGGTTCTAGACTTGACCAATTCTTGGCTCAAGGAGGAGATAAAGATGGTTGTAAGGATGATGAGCTAGCAAAGAAGACAAGAGATGATGATCATGATGATCAAGATCGAGCTCAAGATCCAAATCAACATCAAGCAGATGGTGAGCCAGAGAATAGAGGTCAAGATCAAGATGCTGCTGATGATGCTGCTATGGATACAGAGACTGCTGATGTTCAGGGGGAGTCATCAAGACAAAGAGAGTCAGAGATTGCTGGTACAGCTGTTGCTAGTACTTCTGGGACTCAAGATAAAGGAAAAGCCGTGATGACCGCTCCAGATGCAGATCCTGATGATCCAGATAACAATGATGATGGGGAAGATTCCAATTTAGGTAACTCCGATTCTAATTCTGATAGAATAGAAAGGGAGATAGTGAATGATCCTCATAATCATAAAGAAAAAGAAAATCTTAGCAAAGGAAGATCTACTCAGGATAGTGAGTCAACTAAGACTGATTCTACTACCAATGCCTCTACAGAGTCAAATTTGCACCCTTTAATTGTGCATAGACTATAAAAGAGATTGGGATATGATCCATAAGCTCATATGAGTTCTAGAGCTGAGATTATGGATTATGATGATTATTATGATCTAGGATCACTTAGGGATCAAATGAAAAAACAGTCAGGGTTAACTCATACATCTTCAGAGTCAGAGTCAGATTTGGATTCAGATTCGGATTATGAACCTTAGTGCTATTGATTTTGTATTTTTAATTCATGTGTATACATTAGATTACTTGAGTTCTAATAACAGTTTAGAGTGTTAATCAAAGTGTTATTCAGCTTAGAATAGTGATTAAAGAATTATTCTGTTCGGCTTAACATATTGACAGTGTAATTTTAAAATACTCGAGTAATGAAGAATAATGATTATAAGATAAATATGAATGTATGTGTTACATTATATTTATGATATAATATTATTGTTGTAAGTTAAAATAGATAAAGATTATAAGATAAATATTAATGTAATTGTTACATTATATTTATGATATAGTATTATTTATTTTAATATTCTTTTAATGTATTTATACTATTTTATTATGTCTTGACTTATGATTTATGTTCTTTATCTTTGTATATGTAAATCGTTTGGATTGCAGATAAGCTTCAAACAATAGGTGCATTGGACGATCTTGATGTTGAAGAAGATCTAGAGAGGATCGATGATGAAGATTTGGAAGAAGGATAGTTCATTACTTCGGAAGCTGATAGAAGAAGGTTGCTTGAGACACCTTATGACTTTGATCGTGTCTTTAATGAAGATGAAGTCATTCAAGTTGAACTGTAACATCCCAAACTTTTTAAGTTTGTTTATTTGACCTTCCGTTACTCAACGTTAAGTTTCGTTAAGTTTATGTGCCCTATATGGGATTATGTGATTAAATGCTTATGTGTTTAATATTAAATGACTAATATGAGTTAAATGAAAGTAATTAAAAGTAAAGTATGAAAGTTAAGTGCTTGTTAGATTGTAAAGACTCTCGGTAGGAAAGTTATGCTAAGAAAGTAACGTTTAGAAGTCGAGGGACCTAAGATGAAACTTTAGGAGATGAGGGCCAGGGGTTAAGTGGCAATTAGGCATCCCTAATTGTCATTCTCCAGATGATACATGTGTGAGAAAACCCTCAAGCCGCCCCCTTCCCTCCTTCAAAGAAAATCGCTTCCGAATTCTTCCGTTTTGGGCAAGTTTTGTTAAGATTATGGATCCTCTTGATCATCTACAGGTAGTATGGATATTTTCCCTTTTATTTGTGATCATATGAATCAATTATTCCTGGTCTTAGGGTTTGAGTTGGATTCAATTACGTTTATAATCGATTTTAGGTCATTACGGGTTTTAAATCGATTGTATAATGTTGGTATATGATTCAAGGATTAATTGGTGTTTTCAATGAGTGATTTTGGTCTTATTTTAAGTGTATGTGATGTTCATAAGACCTGGAAATTTGTTAAAGTCGTTTGGAATGTGTTTGGTTAGGTTTTGGAGTTGTTTTTCACGTCTGGTCGTCGTAACTCCCGTTACGATTGTGTAACTCCTGTTAGCTGGGTAATCGTGATAACACCTCCACTGTAACTCCCGTTACAAATATCCGTAACTCCCGTTAGGGACTGATTTTGTTAACATTTCTAAATGGACATAACTTTTGAACCGTAACTCCGTTTTTGACAAATAAGCTATCCACAGAATCGTGAGAGAGTCTAATTTCTAATAGTAATGATTTCAAAATATGATTATGATGTCAAGTTTCCTGAATGGTTCATTTAGTGAGTCAATGTCGAGTTCCTTTGGGTTATGTAAGCTCTAAAGTATTAAACGAACCTCCGATGCATCAAGTCTTGTCATGGGTCATGTTTATAGGCATCTACTCTTGAGTCATGACCATAAGTAGCAGGTAATTGATAGCTCATTATGTCGTTCATTGATTATAGGTAGTCGGGAGTACTTAGCAAGCACTCTAAGATACTCTTAACAGGTTGTAAGCTGTACCGAGGTAAGATAACATCTTTTGTCACTTGGTGGTACAACAAAATACGTTTTCATAATAAAACCTTCCAAATATTTATGTATGATCGAAAGTAAAGTAAAGGGGATTATGGGAGGTTGATATGGGATATGACGCTTACCTTTCTATGATGAATGACATGTATATGCAGGTTGCAAAGGCATAAGGTAAGTCCTCATATCATGGAATGATGATATGCTTATGAAATGTGAATAAGATATGATGCCATGTTTATGTTATGTGATCATGATACGATGTTATGCTTAAGCTAAATGATCATAATGTAATGATATGCTTATGTAAAGTGAATATGTAATATGATGACATGATTATGATAGGTGATTATGAAATGATGTTATGATTAGGTTATATGATCATGAAGTGATGATATGTTTATGATAAGATTTAATGTGTGGCTTGATCACCTAGTCACTAGTCCTTTGATTAGGATTGCCATGTTCACGTGCACGTTAAGGGCCCTAACGTAAAGATGATATGTGATTAACTTAGGTGAAAGTGTAGCCTACGTTAATATAAAGTAAAGATAAAAGTGGTTAGTTTAGGTGAAAGTGTAGCCTAAACTAATGTAATAAAGAAGTCTCGAGCATATGTAAATTGTGTTAAGCTTAACCCGTGCTAGTTGTAAAGCTAGTGCGTACGTGGTCACTTGAGTTGCTCCTTGTGGCATAGTTACGTTTGTTTATTCCGGGTGGAGTAACTAACCACCAATGCGTAAAGGCATAAACGGTTTATTCAGTTGGAAATGACTTTGTCTTTCCTTAACGACGCCGATGGACCCCTTATTGGTTACCCATCATGTTGGGTGTGAGGACTCCATATATGGTCTATGACCCCACATCCCCACATCCCTAAGCATGTGTGGCTTATGTCACATAGCCTACGTCTAGGCAAAAGAAAAGTAAAGAAATAAAGAAAATAAAGAAAGATGAAAAGTAAAGCTTTATGATGATACTTAGGATTATGATGTTCCTAATGTGTTATGCTATATGATGCTTATGATGTTCATGATGTTTCTTATGTTTATGATGTTTATGATGTTCATGTGATATTAACATATAATGATGATATGATTTTATTAATATATCTAATCGGCAAATGTTTTCAAATATGTTATCCTTACTTAGCTAATTTATTAGTTAACACTTGCTCTTTTGAAAATGTTGTGCCATCAGATTAGATGAGTTTGGAGCTAGAGAAAGGATAGCTTGGTGAGGATGGCTAGAGAAAGGATAGTTTGAAAATGTTGTGCCATCAGCTCTTTTGATAAAACCAACACCTTTGAAGAAGATTAAGAATCCAGATGGCACATTTCGGTTTGTTCAGAGAAGAATTAAATGTGTTAAGAAGGTTCCCACTATCAGATGGGATCAAGATATGCTGACGGAGATGACATTTTGGCAGATAGATATCAAGTCAGGCGAAGCACAGATGTTTGTTGATGATTCAAAGAAACAAATGTTGCTACGCATGTATGATCCAATGCAGGTTGTCAATTTGTCAAGAGGTGATCAGAGAAGACTTTTGGATAAACCTTGCTCAGCTGTGGACTTTTGGAGAGTAAAGGAAAGACGCTATCGCAACATTCTCGCACACTGTTTGCAAGAGAGAATTCATGCGAATAGCATCAGACTTTTGTTTAATGGATAGATTTGAAGTTCAGGTTCGAAGACTTTAAAGAGATCTAGTTGTAATCGTCAAGGGGGAGTCTGTAGATGGAGATTGGTTGTGACAATCGCAACATAGATTTTGATTATTGTTTACCTTTTTAGGAACTTGTTTATAATCATTTAAATAAGAACTTGTGTTGATATTTAATGATTACGTTTGAACTTCAATATTATATCTGTTTATGTTTTGTATTGTGTTTGTGTGTTATATATTGTTTTGCAGGTACAAGAACATAGAATCAAGGTTTATAAGTGTCGTAGAATACTTAAACGATGATTGGATGTTATGTACGAGCCAAACAAAGTCAAACAAAGAGTCAAAGGCACGTCCCTCGTGCTGACGTCATCAGCATGAAGGATTACCCTCGTGCTGACGTCAGCACGAGGTGAATTGACTTATTGTTAATTCGGGCCTAATTTGCGATTAAAGCCTAAGCCCACACGATCCAATACTTAACTAGTATAAATACAAGACCTAATCTACGAAATTAGGTTAATGATTTACGAATTCTTGAGAGTTATTCACGAATTTACGAGCTAAGGTTATTTGTTCCTTCGTGTGATCTTCTACACGAACCACAAGCCTTGTGCATCTCCTTGTGTTGGTTAATTTCTTATTAATCAACAAAAGGCAATAGTAATCTAGTTATCTCAAGAGGATTTCGCACTCTTGACATAACGAATCACGTCTTATTACGATCCACGCAACAATAGGGCACCTTACAGAAAGAGAAACTCATTCCTTCATCTTCTTCATCTCACCTCTTTCTTTCTAAAACACACACTAGCAGCCACCATAAACACACACAAAAATCACCTTTTGATTTTGGGTTGTTAAACCAAAATTACTGGTACTTTTATTGTAATCAACACGATTTATCAACCGAATTCACATCAACAATGGTGTTTGGTTAATGTATGTGTTCTTGGTGTTTGTGTGTGTATTGAGAGAGAATTGGAATCAAGAGTGTGATTTTCAGATGTAATTATATGAAGAATGTGTTGTTAATATGCCAAAGTTATGATTTCTAAGGAATTGAAGGCTATTTATAGTCTAAACTAACCAACTATGCTAATTATCACAATTAGCCCCTCAACCTTAGAAATCTTCAACTCATGACTTAACTACAAGTAAGTCCACAACTTAAATTACAATGTATCACTATTTATGGATTTCTAACATTCTCCCCCTTAGTGATATATTGTAAGGTCTGAAGTACGTGTTGGTTTATCTTGTAGGAATGAATTTGATGAGCCCGGTGATGAAGACAATTGGTAAGTTGAAACAAGTCTTCAAAGCTTTCTCATTGTCTTTGGAGAACTTGATTCAGTATTAGTTTTGGACTTTTTGAAGTTAGATCATCTGTTGTTTCTCAATGTTCTTATAGAACAGAGAATGATGAGTGTGTGTATGTCTTGAACCTTTGAAGATTGTTGAATCATGAATCAGAGTTGTCTTTAGAGGTGCGGAAGGTATGAACTTGTCTTGAATTCTTCAATCTTCGATTCTTGAAGTCTTGGAATGAATTTTCAGAAATATGTACTCTCCCCCTTGATGTGTGCAATATAGCTTTAGATAAAGTGTTTGTTGTATGACGTGAAGATCTTTTATTTGACGAATACTCTTTTTGAATCTTTTCTTCTTTGTCTTTAATCTTCAATCTTTTGTTCTTTGAAGCTTTGATCTTTGTCACATTGTCTTGAACACTTTTGAGACTAAACATTTCAATAAGGTTTTGAAAAGTCTCTTATGAAGTAATCATGCTCCTCATTAATCCATGAGTAAACACAGTCTCTTTGATTCTTGAAGCTGAATGATTGTATCTCTGAAAGCAATTGAAACAACCAAACATAAACTTTTCTCCTTGACCTTATCAATCATTCTAATAATCAATCATACAATTTTCTCCCCCTCATAATGACAAAGTTGGGAACAAATGTCATTATGCAAACATTGATTGATTTGATTGTTTAAAAGAAATAATCATGACTAAAATCTTGACATTAAGCTCATGGAGGATTATCAATCATCAAAACATCTATCTAACCACATAAATCAACCCAATTGTTCCTATGGGTGACTAAAATGTAAGATTGAAGTGGTTGAGATAAATAGTTTATTATGGTGTTGGTATTTTCTGTGTTTGGGTGATGAGAAAAGAAACTAGATAAGAATTATCCGTTTTGCATTCAAAAATCGAAAGGATTAATGAAATGACCGAAAGAAATGTATATCATTTATCGGATTTCTTATGTATCATTGACAAAAGCACAAAGCAAACCTCTAACATAGTTCGGTCTTTTGGCTTTCCAACCTCAAGAATGCTTTAAAGAATGTAAACCATGGTCAGTGTCACCTAGGCGTTCGATAACCATGTTCTACTATCCTTAAAAACTTTTAGGAAAAATCCAAGGTCACAATAGACTTCTTGTTAACTCAATAATTACAAAAATGCAATTATGAGACCTACGTTCAAAGTTGGAAATGATGTTAGCAATGGTAGGATTTCCATTTGATCATCGTGAAATATCTTCTAAGATATCACTACAAATGTTCCGGCTATATCACAAAAATAAGCATGTATATCACAAAGATATGACGCAAATGTGTCCTAAGGAATGAATAACGATCAAATTAATGATCAATTAATGATCAATTAATGATCAATTATGACGCAAATGAAGTCGGGTACTGGAGCAGAGTGTCACCCTTTTTCAATATCAACATCTTCTAAATGAAGAGTTAATAGAAATTAGAAAATCTCCGTGAGAAATAAAACAAGCATTTGTTAAGAAACACTTGAGTGGTTAGGTAAAGATGTGCATTGCTTCACTGGGTCCATGAAGGCTTTTTCAATACCAAAATATCAATAAATGACATCCGATAGAAATGTGTTTTACCCGGCGATTTTAGAATTTTAGAGAAGGGTATCAATTCTTTAACCCTTTTCTCACAACATATCACCTTAACCTCTCACTTTTCAAATTTACTCCCTCCAACTTAGTGCACAAAATCATCATCTCTCAAAAATACCCTTACCATCTAATGAAAGAAGTGAATACTCCGGGGGTTAGAACTCATCGACAATGATGAAATTCATGGAGTATATTTTGAGAAAAACCTAGTCGCTCATGTGCAAACTAAACACCGAACTTCCTTTGAAGCAAATGTTTCAGAAAAAAAACATTAAATGTGAAAAAAAAATGTTTAAACAACACATTTGAAGTTTGAAAGAGATTTGAAATCACAAACTCCCCCTTTATCTATGCAAAGATAGATCGAAAAGATTTTCATAGAAAAGGTGGAGCAAAAATGATTTGTGTGAAATCAAATCAGGTTTTATGAAAAATGAACTCAATCAATTGTTCAAGATGAGATAACTCAGGAGTACACAAAGGCGTTCAATCCTTTGTTTCTCATATCAACAATTGAGAGTTTTTGAAATAGGTGTAACAAAATTGCAATTAACATCTTGTATTATACATATACATTCATATAAGACTACTTGGAAGTACACAAAGGCGTTCAATTCCGCGTTATCTTATATCAATTTATATGTATAACAACATGAATTAATTCCAACTTTGAAACATAAATAATTTTTCTTTTTAAGACCGGGTTGCATACAGAGTATATGCAAGCCATTTTGAAATAAATAACACAAATAAGCACGGGTTATACACTGAGTGTGCATAAACCATTTTGAAATAAATAGTTCAATGAAGAACGGGTTGCATACTGAATATACGCAAGCCACTTTAAAATAAAAGAAAATTAAGAAAATCTTTTTGTTATTTTTCAAAATTTTTATTTTTGTATTTGATTTTTGGTTTTTCAATTTTTAATTTTTTTGAAAAATGAATCAAGAATTCCTTCCATGGTAAAGTGAATCAAGGATCAAGATTTAGCATACCAAGTTTAGAGATTAAGAAATTAAACCTCTTTTCGTCCAGTGGTTTTGTGAACAAATCAGCGAGTTGGTGGTCAGTTCCCACGAAATAGAGTTCGATGTCACCTTTCTCAACATGATCTTTGAGAAAATGATATCTCACATCAATGTGTTTTGAACGTGAGTGGTTGACTGAGTTGACGGCAATTGCAATGGCACTTTGAGAATCACAATAGATAGGGACACGATCATATTTCAGACCATAGTCGGTAAGTTGTGTTTTCATCCATAACACTTGAGCACAACAACTAGCAGCAGCTACATATTCAGCTTCTGCTGTTGACAGTGATACGCAATTTTGCTTCTTGGATGACCAACTTACAATCTTATCCCCTAAGAATTGTAAAGTACCAGATGTGCTTTTGCGATCAAGCTTACAACCTGCATGATCTGCATCTGAATAGGCAGTTAAATTGAATCTAGTATCCCTTGGATACCAGAGACCAAGATTGGGTGTACCCTTCAAATCACGAAGAATTCGTTTCACAGCTTGGTAATGTAAATTAGTAGGAGCGGCTTGATACCTAGCACACATACATGTTGCAAACATTATATCTGGGCGAGATGCTGTAAGATACAACAACGAACCAATCATGCTTCTATACCTCTTTTGGTCAAATGGTTTCCCAAATTTTATCAGCATTTATGTTTGTACGAGCAGCCATTGGGGTTGAAATTGAAGAACAGTTAGTCATTTCAAACTTTTTCAACATATCTTTTATGTACTTACCTTGTGATATAAAAATACCATTTGGTAATTGTTTGATTTGTTGACCCAAGAAGTAATTCATTTCCCCAATCATGCTCATTTCAAAATGATTGACCATTAGAGATGAAAGATTTCGGCAAAAAGTTTGACTGGTTGACCCAAAAATAATGTCATCAACATATATTTGAACAAGTAAAACATGTTTACCTTGCTTACGAATAAACAGGGTAGGGTCAATAGTACCTTTGGTAAAGCCTCCTTTGAGTAAGAAAATAGATAAGGAATCATACCATGCTCGAGGTGCCTGCTTTAAACCATAGAGAGCCTTGTCTAACCTGTAGACATGGTTTGGCTTCTTAGGATCAACAAAACCTTCAGGTTGCTCCACGTAAACTTCTTTTTTGAGTTCTCCATTCAAGAATGCTGTTTTCACATCCATTTGAAACACTGTGAAGTTTCTGAATGCGGCATAAGCTAAGAATATACGAATGGCCTCCATTCTTGCAACAGGAGCGAAAGTTTCATCGAAATCCACACCAGGTTGTTGGCAGTAACCCTTTGCAACCAATCTAGCTTTGTTCCTTACTACAACTCCATTTTCAACCTTCTTGTTCTTTAAAATCCACTTGGTGCGAATTGGTTCTTCTGTTCTTGGATTTGGAACCAATCTCCATACTTTTAGTCTTTCAAACTGAGCTAATTTATCTTGCATTGCTTTAACCCACTCTGGATCACAAAGAGATTCAGAGACGGTTTTGGGTTCAATGCTACTCAGTGAAAGTGCAACAAGACACTCATTGACTGTAGTATGGGTAGAAACACCAGCTTGTGGATCTCCGATGATTTGTTCTGTAGGATGATCTTTGCGCATACGTGACCACTTATTGTCATGAGGAAGAGGATTTTGTTGATGAAGGTCAATATGATCATCATTAAATCCAGAATTCTGTTGAGCAATGGAATCATAGCTTGGAAGAATTCTTTC
Organism: Erigeron canadensis; assembly: GCF_010389155.1. Lineage (NCBI taxonomy): Eukaryota > Viridiplantae > Streptophyta > Magnoliopsida > Asterales > Asteraceae > Erigeron > Erigeron canadensis. The sequence continues at coordinate 14,410,081 of NC_057766.1, read as the reverse complement.
CTCAAAATTTGGATGATCAAAATCCAGTGGTACATACACATTTGGAGTATTTGATGGATTTGTTGTTTGGGTGATTTGAGAAGGTTGTTTTGATCATTCTTTTGAGAATAAATATCACTTGAAGATGATTCTTCTAGCTCTGTAGAATTTGAAGATGATTCATGATTGTTGTCTGGAACTGATTCATTTGTTTGAATGGGGGTATTGTTCGGAATTGGTTCATTGATGACTTGAGGTTCCTTTTCTTGAATCGGTTTTGAGTTGTAGAATTCTTCGAAAAGAATATCTAGTTCTTCACTTGTTGGAGTTGGATATTTCTTGAATTTTGAAGCTAAGGTAGACGTCCTTGAGGAAGCACTTGAAGTACTTGGATCACTGATTGTTGGTAGCAAACTTCCTTGTTCAAATATCATGCCAGACATCTCGTCAAACCAAACATTCATGGTTTCTTGAATCGTGTTTGTTCGACGATTAAAGATGCGATATGCAATCGATGTCTTTGAGTAACCAACAAAGTAACCTTCGTCACCTTTCCTTTCAAACTTTCCAACATTTTCCCGATCATTCAAGGTATAACAGGCACACCCAAAAATATGGAAGTAATTTATGTTGGGTTTGCGTTTGTTAATAACCTCATATGGAGTCTTCTCATGACGCTGATTGATGATGGACCGATTTTGAGTATGACATGCAGTGTCAACAGCTTCAGCCCACATGTTTGATGGTAACTTGGAATAAGCAAGCATTGTTCTTGCTGCTTCCACCAGCGTACGGTTTCTCCTTTCAACAACACCATTTTGTTGCGGGGTACGAACAGCAGAGAATTGGTGAGTAATGCCTTTTGATTTGCAAAATTCATTGAAGATGGCATTTTTGAACTCAGTACCGTTATCTGAACGGATATAACGGACTGGAAGTTGAAGATTCACTTGAGTGGAGGTGATGAAATCGATCAGAATTTGAGTTGTTTCATCTTTTGAAGCAAGAAACTTGACCCAAGTGTATCTAGAATAATCATCAATGATAACCAGAATATATCTCTTCCCGTTTCTGCTTTGTACTTTCATAGGCCCACAAAGATCCATGTGAATCAAATGAAGAGGTGCCAAAGTGTGTGGAATTTTCTTTGGTTTATGAGAAGTCCTCTTGATCTTCCCAACTGCACAAGAAGGACAGACATGCTCACTTTCATATTTGTAGTCAGGCAAGCCTTCAACAAGTTGCTTGTTGACTAATGCATTGATGGTTTGATAATTCAAGTGAGAAAGCCTTCTGTGCCACAACCAAGAATTTTTCGATGTAGCTTTTGAAACAAGACAGATATTATCAGTTGGTTGGTTATCATCAAGATTAACTGTGAAAAGATTGTCTTCACGATCTCCGCATAGGATATCAACTCCATCTAGAGTTTGGACTTTGCACAGAGATTGTCGAAAAAGAACTTGAAGATTGTTGTCACAAAACTGTCCAACACTGAACAAGTTATGACTCAGGCCTTCAACATAATGAACTTTCTTGATGACAATTCCGTTTCTTTCAATCTCTCCATAACCTAGAATTGGAGCGAAATTGTTGTTTCCAAAACGAACAGTTCCCATGAATCTTTCAACAAAATTCTTGAGCAATGATTTATTGCCAGTCATGTGTTTTGAACACCCGGAATCGAGTATCCATACACAGATGGTTATTTCCTGCAAACAAAAATTTAACCGACTTTAGGTACCCACTTAAAGACGGGTCCTTTGTGGTTAGTTAATACAGGTAGGGGGTATAACTTAGGAAATGCATACAAACATGCTTTCATGTCAACATACTTGTTAACAAGCACATTATCAACAAGCACATTTGGATTAAACAATCGAATATTAATGCATGAATCAAAAGTAACATGTTTATCAGCATTCAAACCATGCATCTGAAAATAAGAATTAACATTGTTTACAACATCACAAGGCCTAGCCTTGGCACCATTAACATTGTTTAACATAGAGGACTTAAAAGATAAATTGTTTGACTCAACAGAAACATGCTTCTTCTTTCTACCATCTTTTCTTCTTCGACTTTTCTTCTTTTTATCAACATTAGTGATCTTAGGTACTAATGACTTAGCTACCCATTTAGACTCACTAATCAAGCTCTTTCCACCTGTCGAATTGTCACTAAGAAGATTAGAACGAGAGTTTTGAAGCACTTTTATCTTTTTAGACTCTTTTGGAGGTGCGGAAACTTCTTGTTTCTTAGGTTTATCATGAGAAAACCAGCCATATCTATCCCTATATCTAGTTGCATTATTTGAAGCATCCCTAGTTAGCAAAACTGAGCTAGACTTAGACACTTTAGAATTTGAACTAGAATGAGGTCTAGACAAAGAAACATTTGAATTGATTTCCAGAAGTTTCACTTTGTTGTATTTTATTATGGGTTTGGTCTCACCTTGTTTGGTTTTAACATGCTTTTCTGGGGTAGGACACTTTGTTTTTAACTTATTGATTCTTGGTTTGGTGACAGTTTTTGGTTCAGTCTTGATGGGTTTGGAAGTAACCCGTTTCTTTGAATAATATAAAGTTGGAGCTTTGAAAAACGATTTTGGAGATTCCTTTTTTGATTCAACTTTGATTTTGGTAGATTCAATCTTTTTCTCAGTTTCAGAATTAAAAACATATTCTCCCTCCATGAAATTATCAAAATCAGATTTGTTGAGTGGTGAAACCGGAGAGAATTTTGAAAAATTAGGAGTTTTGTTTTCCAACTTCACACTATTGGTTGTCTCAGGAATAAAATCAACTTGTACTGACGCTTCTTTGGTTTCACAAGAAAATTGAGTAGAAGTATCACCACCTATACTAGCACAAGGCTTAGGGTGAACAACTAACTCTTCAGAAAACTCACAAGTGAAAAACCTAACGTAGTGCCATATCAAAACTAAACTATGCGCAAGTTCGTCATTTGATAAATCAGATTGCACATAATCATCAGCTATTTCAGTAGCAGTATTTTGACATGAATACTCAAAAGAATCAGTCAAGGTTTGGGTGGAGGAAGAAGTAGATGAAACACAAGCAGTCTGAGTTGAATGGTCTACTAACAGACTGAAATCAGTTTGTGTAGAAACATTCACACAAACTTTCTTGATATCAACAACAATTGATTCATTCTTTGAATTCGGACTTTGAGACTTTAGATTATTGATAAGGTTTTGTTGAGATTCCACCTTTTGTCGTAAACCTTCTATTTAGTTGGTTTAGGTGGGGAAACGACATATTCTTGGTTTTGAAAATTAGACGCAATCTCTTCTAATTCAAAAATTGAAGACTTTTTCATTTCGTAAGAAGTGTTGATGGCATCATAATTAACCAAAAATTTATTGTTTTGAATTTTCTCAACTTCATCAGTCTCAAATTCGTCATCCAATGGACGTATGAATTGTTGAACCATACCAAGTCTCAAAAACTTTTCATCATACAAGGGTTCGATTTTTTCTTTGGCTTTTTGCAATGGAGTAATATTCTCAAATCCCAACCCAAGAAGAAGTTCTGATCTATCAATCTTTGACTTATTGAAATAGGCAGTGAAATCCAAAAGAGGGTTTTGTTCAACTTTGTACAACTTTTCTTGATAGAAAAGTATATTCTTTTTATGTTCCTCAATTTGTTTTCCAAGATTTTCAATCTCGATGCCTTTTAAAAAACAGTTATGATTTAAATCATAAACTTTTCTTTCAAGTTCAATTGTTTTTGGTGTAGCTTCTTGAAGCTTTTTATTCAGAATATCAACATCCATTTGTCTCGCATTTGCACGAAGCCATTCATTTGTCTTTTGAACTTCAAGATCTTGATTGGCCTTTTCAAGATCAAGAATGGTCTTTTCTAAATTATGACACTTTTCCAATAACTTAGAGTCTGGAGATGCATTCATTTCACATTCTTTGACCAACATTTTTTCTTTATAATTTTGAAATTCTTGTTTCATAGCATCATACTCAAAAAGAAGTTTAGAGTTTTCTTCAAGAAGTTTTGTGTATTCCCTTTTTGAAAATACTATGCTATTTTTCAATTTCTTGTTTTTGTTGGCTAAAGAAGTGTAATGATTTGTCAGGTTTGATAGGGCAATTCTACAAGACTCTTTATCCTTAATTGATGAAAAAGTAGAGTCGAAATTTACCTCATCATCGGGATATTCCTCGTCAGTGTTGTCAGCCTCCAGCATCTTATCTTTGCTCAACCTTGCCATAAAACATACATTAGCAGACAGATCTTCATCTCCATCATCAGTAAGCAAGAGCCACTTGTCATCTTCAGCAATCAAGGCTTGACCGGCTTCAACTTGCTTTGCCAGAAGCATCTTCTGCTTGTAGTATGCATAATCCTTTTTGCGAGGCAGTTTGCAATCCACAGCAAAATGACCAGGAAATCCACAGTTGTAACACTTTTTGTCAGATGTCTTCTCTTTCTCCATGATTTGTTTCTCATTTTCTGCTTTCTTGTCTCTTTTCTTGGAAACAGTTGTTTCACCTTGTTCAAAACTCTTGTGATGATATTGTTCCTTCTTTGGAAATGCACTTGTTGATGAAGTTCGAAGATTGTTGTTAGTTGGCCTCGCTTTGAAATATTTCTTCTTGAAATGCTTGGTAACAGCGGCAAGAGCTTGGTAGAATTCATCAGGAACACCATCTATTGGAGCCAAGTAATCTTCTCCTTCCTCATCAGATGAAGAAACAATAGTCATTTGTCTTTTAAGAGCCTCAGAAACCTTTCGTTCAACAACCAATGCCAAAGGATCAGTAGATACAACTTCTGGCACTTTGTTGAATGAATTTTCGCTTAGAACTTTGCTCTCATTCAACTTGAAAGATTCATAAAGAGTATGAATGGTGAATTTGGTCAGATCTTGATGTTGCTTGATTTGGGTTCCATATTCTTCCCATTCTGAACCAAGTGCTTTGATAAACTTGATGTTCAACTCAATCTCATCTTTCTTGACCTTGTTCTTTCTCAGTTCATTGATCACATTGAAAAATCGATAGTAGACGGACTCAAGAGATCATTTGGAGATTTCTGAAAATTGTCAAATTCGGTTAAGACATTAGTCAGTCAAATTATTGATGTTACATCAGAACCTTCCATTTGCCTAGCAACTTCATCCCAAATCTCCTTTGCTGTGTCGTAAGAATCAACTGAGCCATAAATCTCATCAGGAAGTGCTTGGTACAAGCATGACCTAGCTCTGTTGTCAGCAGCAGTACGATCTCTTTGTTCAGCGTTTAAAAGATCAGGAGTCAAAATGGTACGGGTAGTAGGATGACGATGCATAGCCAGTCCATTGATGATTGAGTCCTTAAGCATGTGACCATTTGTCTGACGTTCAATGTAATCCATGAACCTTTTCTTCCAAAGTCCATAATTACCACGATAAAGAACTGGTGGTCTTGTATCAGTACCCAGAGAGAGTGCTTCACGAGTAGTCATTTGAAATTGATTTGAATTGAGAATTGAATTGTGTTTTGAAGAAATTTGGAAACTATGAAACGATCTAATTTGTAATGAAACTGAAACGATCTGAATTTGAAACAAGAATGAAACGATCTAAAATTGTAATGAAGAATGAAACGATTTGATTTGGATTTAGATTGAAACGTTCTGAATTTGAATAAAAATGAAACGATCTAATTTGAAATGAAATTGAAACGATCTGAATTTGAAACAAGAATGAAACGATCTAAAATTGTAATGAAGAATGAAACGATTTGATTTGGATTTAAAATGAAACGATCTAATCTGGGATTAAAATAAAACGATCTGTTTTGAATGAAGAATGAAACAATGTAGAAGAAGTGTAAATGAAACGATCTAAATTGAATGAAGAATGAAACAATCTGAACTTAAAACGATTTTCAGAAGAAGGAAAAATTCTAAGTATTCTGAAATGATTTGGGCAGAGTTTTGGTATGAATTTGGAATGAAATGAATTGAGCAAAACCAATCACGAAGATCAGTTACCCAAAAGTATTATGATGTTCAATCACAACTCTTCAGAAATTACTCAAACCAGAAGAATTCAAGTGAAACTTGAAACGATCTAAAAGAGATCGTTCTAGTTTCTAAGAGAACTGAAACGATCTAAAAGAGATCGTTTTGGTTCCTCTTCAGAATTTCTCAATCACTTGTATTTTTCAAGAATTGAATTGACCAAAACCAATCCAAAGGATCAGTTAGCCACAACCAGTTCTTCACAACACAACACTTTGTCAAAACGATCAAAATCTGAGTCGTTTGACAATCCACAACACTGATACGAAAGTATGAAGGAAAGAAAAACTGAAACGATCTAAATTAAGATCGTTTTAGCTTTTTACAGTCATCTTCAACCTCTGAACATGAACAACTCCATTGACGATATTTAAAACTTCAATATCTTTTGATTTTCTGAGAATTGAATCATAAAACCACTTGCAAACAGTTTGTTTTCACCTCAGCAATGATCCGATTAACAAACTTTAACTTATAACACAACAGAATCAAATCCCAAAATTTACCGCAAAAACTCAAAATCTGAATTTTTGATCTAGATTGAATTAGAACATGAAACTTGAGAGAATTATGTTATTAACTATGAGGAATCGAACGGTGAATAAACATCTGTGATTTTATGTGATTTGATAGGTTAATTTTTTGAATTTCAGTGAAAAAAAAATTACGAACAGAAACAGAAATAAAACAGAATTAAAGGTGATTTTCGATGAAAATGTGATTGAATTCAGTAATGGATCGAGATCAAAATGATGTTAGCTCTGATACCAAATGTAATCAACACGATTTATCAACCGAATTCACATCAACAATGGTGTTTGGTTAGTGTGTGTGTTCTTGGTGTTTGTGTGTGTATTGAGAGAGAATTGGAATCAAGAGTGTGATTTTTAGATGTAATTGTATGAAGAATGTGTTGTTAATATGCCAAAGTTATGATTTCTAAGGAATTGAAGGCTATTTATAGTCTAAACTAACCAACTATGCTAATTATCACAATTAGCCCCTCAACCTTAGAAATCTTCAACTCATGACTTAACTACAAGTAAGTCCACAACCTAAATTACAATGTATCACTATTTATGGATTTCTAACATTTAGCTTCTTTGTGATAATCAAAACATATTTCTAGCATCAAATTTCAGGTAACAACAACAAATTTTGAGTTTTTGATCAAATTAAAAGTGTACTTTTTCAAGTTTATGTTTTTGATGATTTGGTCCAACTTTGATATGAAAAACGTGTTAATAGTTAATGGGTTTGTGTCTAAATGTGTTTAGTAATATTTTTATGAACAAATTTGGGTCATAACATGCTTTAATCTACAAAACCCATTTTTGAAAATGAGGGAAAACTTCTTCTTGATGTGCCACACCTTGTTCATGTTATAGATGGTCTTGAAATCGTTAAAAGTGTTAATGGTTAGTGTTATTATGTATATATGTGCTAGTTTGATGTTCTAACAAGTCCCGGAATCGATCTAGACCTTCGTATTATGATCATTTGTTGTTCAGCCCATTTGGGACCCTAGGACGGTCCTGGTGGGACCAAGATCGTCCTGGACAGCCCTTTGGTTCATGGTTCTTGCTCGTTTCTTCTTGTGTGATGTTGTGATGTGTTGGTACGTTTAATGGGTAACCGATCCTTTGGATTAGTTTAGTTCAAACAATTGTTCAATCGATTGATCTTATGCTTGTTCTTGCCTTGGGTACCTAGGACGATCCTAGTCTGTAAACTAAAGCGATCTTGAGTTCAAAACCCTTGGAACGATCTTGAAACCCTGAGCCTGTGAAACGATTTTAAGCTTTGACACTTGAAACGATTTTGAACCATGGAGAATGAGACGATCTTGACTAAGTGATAGAGGGACGATCTAGGACCCTAGCTCCTAGGACGACCTTGAGGCAGCTAGGACGGTCTTGAGACATCATCAGCTAGGACGATCTTGAAACATGGGAGCCAAGACGATCTTCTACCAAACACTAAACGAACTTGTTCTATAAAACACCATACTTGATTATCTAACACCAAACCAAGTTCATAACATCATTAACATTCGATTAAACACATTAAAGGCAACTTATTAACATTGAGCTAGTTCATGAATAGAGCTAAAACAACGAATATTGTGAAAACCCTAATTGAGTACACAAAGACATGTTCTATCTTGATCATTAAAGTATGTTCTATGAACAACTAAATCGAGTTCCTAAGGCTAAAGATCATTATTTAAAGTCACATTCAACTCATTAATGCGATAATTACTTATGTGTGAGTTCTAAGATGTTCATATCAAGTCCAGTACGAGTACTTAAAGTTCATTTAAACACTTTTCGAGTCAAAACGTTCAAAGATCATCAAGGGACCAAATCATCAGTTCATCAAGGTTATTTCAGTGAATAATTAATCACAAGAACCAATACATGCGTTCAACTATGATCAATGACTTGTGATTAGGCTTACATCAAGACCTACTTGGATTCAAATAGATATATCTTACTTATATCTTTGCTTGTTCTCTGTGCTTGCAAACTACGCTTGTACCGTATCACTGTGAGTCTTCGTAGCCCCTTTTTCTTTACTTGTGTTTTGGTGTGAAAGGAATACTACACATGCTTTTATATGCCGTAACTGCTTTTATTATTCTATGGTTGTTGACTACTTTTTGACACACTAGCCGGTCATGTTGATGACTGTGAGTGCTCGATTGATACATATTAGCCGGTCCTATTGATGACTGTGAGTGCTCGATTTATACATATTAGCTAGTCATATTGATGACTGTGAGTGCTCGATTGATACATATTAGCTGGTCATGCTGATGACTGTGAGTGTTCGATTGATATACTTGCCGGTCATGTTGATGACTGTGTGTGCACGATTAATATATGCTAGCCTGTTACCGTAAGTGCACGTTTATACTCAAACACATACTTATGTGCAAAGTTAGTCTCTAGCCACCTAATACTACTTTATTCTCAACATTCTATCGACGACATAAAACATATTTATACAACTTGTTTATGTACTCAAACCTACGAACTCACCAACCTTTGTGTTGACACGTTTAAGTATTCCTTTCAGGTAATCAAGCAAATTGTGTCTAAGATTGGTAGCATGGGACTCTTAGCAGACTTCAGGAATTAGGGATTGGAGTCTGCATGCTTTCATTTATGCTTGATGGCAATATGCCTAACCATTTCCCCTGCGTGGGAACTTATCTTACTTCGATTTGAGTATCCTTGTTGAAACTATGTGTGTTGACCTCCCTTTTGCTACATTGACTTGTAATCGACATGTAACATCCATGTGCGCGTGTGCTTTATTTTTCATCCCGAGTTTTCTGTCGTTGTCGGGGTGTTACAGAAACACATGCTGTCAATCATGTGTGATAATAATAATAAAGGGGGTCGTGCCATGGAGACGACCAATAATATATAAAGTAGATTAGAGCACCCCACGACCGACACCGTTGAAGGCAGCCACGTAGGCGGCCAATCAACCTGTCGCCGTTGATGTGAGTGAGGGGACGAATCCTAGTTGCGCAACCCTCTAACTACAGGCCTCAATGAGTTAATAGTAGTGTGACCGGGGACCAAGATTTGACAGTACTCAAGCTCATCATATAGCATATATCACGTTGAATATACAATATATATCCCAAATCATAAACATTGTTTCATGAATCATTTCATATATATATAGAAAGCAATTTTATTTATCATGCTTTTCAACCCGAAAGTAAAACACATAAAAGAGTTTGAAAGGGGGCTATGACTAACCTTGATATGAAAAGCATTATATATACTTATCCAAAATGGGTACTTCCCATCTATTGCTTCCTTGATCATATATTCCATCATGGTCCTCATCCACATTTCAAAGCCAAGACTATCCCTACGAGAGGACTAATATACATAAGTTCCTATCTTAAGCCATTACTTAAATATGCCACTTCTATTAAGTTGTCACCAATTATGGAATCCAAGTGTATTGCTAATATTCACATCTTTTTAATCATAGAGATTGATAGTGTAAAAGGTTACTTTTAGTATACATGTAGTTATAAGTTGTCAGAATTTTGGTAACTTGTCTTCATTTGTGGTTTCGTTTGGCATCTTAGGTTATCATATGCTAATGTCATATTAAGTTATATTAACCTTATTCATCATTTGATGTGTAACCGATTTTAGGATGAATTAGCATTTGTGATATCAATTTATAGATTGGTTAACGTAATTACTTATGTTCATTCTGCTTAGTTATATTTCGCGTTACAATGTTTACGCTTATCCTTTAACTCACATTCTTCTCGATATGCCGTATAATTACTTGGGTTTATGAAATTCATTTAAGTGTTATGGGCCATTATCAATTGGGCCTAAAGTGTCATGGGCTTTTAAATGTTTTGGGCTTAATTTAGTTATTGGGCTTAACCTTATTTGGATTATGTGCTTAATGAGTCATATTGGTTATTGGGCTATTTATGTTATTGGGCCAGGTGGGCCTATTGATATATGGCTCAATGGGCTCATTATTTGGGTCGGGCTAGCCCATCATGGTCTTTAGTGCATCTTTTAGCCCATTATACAAATGGTTAGTTTTGCTTGAAAATGCCCTCAAATGCCCGGCTTACCCGTTCTAAGACAAAAGATGGTTTCTGTGAGATTTGTTCTTGAATAAAACAACCAACCAATGACCTTTTTGCAATAACACGTTAATTTATCACTTACAAGATTGTCACTCCTTTTTGTATTACTTTTAACATCAATATTACTGATTGTAATCCTTTCAATTCTATTAATCATCATCCAAAGATCCATCTCAAATCCAAACTCCTAACAAGATCAATCTAGTACAAATCATGTTAAAATCTAACCATTATACATATAAGTAAGCTATAACCTTTAATCTTCTTTTTGAAAACATCCTTTTTGTGAAAATTTCCAGAAGTATATGTGCATTTTATTTCATAGAAGACCATTTTTATGTGACCCATTTAACAATCTACAACAAATCTTACAACTACTAACTCTTGGGTCTTATTTAAGTTGAATCATTGAATCATTCCTCTAGATCTTTACATGCATGAACATGTGCGATAAGGATCTATCAACTTTGCCCTCATTGGAAGAAGAAAATGATAATAAAAGATGAGGAAACATTTGGGTTTTGAAAGAACAAGATTAACTAGAGATTTATTAGGTAAAGTGATGTTGTTAACAACCTTTGTAGGTCACGAAAATGGCTGGAAAGGGGCTGTGATTTACGGCTGTTTTGGGGCAGAAAACTTTGACCAAGATGCACCAAAATGAGCTCCATAACTTGCTTCAACACACCCTTGAATGATCTAGCATAAACCCTTATTATTATGGTTGATTTACTTAAGATTAAACCCTTTATTTGAGTGGTGTGTGAACCGAAAATTTGAAGAGAGGGGAAAAGAGAGTGTGCAGATTTTTGAGAGGAAAAATAAGAGGGAATACTTGTGTGTGTGTGTGTGTGTGAAAGAAGTTAGAGAGAGTGCGGGGGAAGGGGAGAACGTGATTTAGGGGAAGAAAAGAAGTTGGGGGCAAGCTCATTGGTGAGTTGGAGTGGTGGAGAGGTATGGATTGGCTAGATGAAGTTGTGAGTGGTGTGTAGTTTGAATTTGATGTGTATGGAGTCCAACATATGTATAGGTTCATGATATATATACATGAGTGTAAGTATATGTGGTGTATATTTATGTATGAGTGTAAGACTAAGTGGGTTAGTTGTATGTTGATTGGTGGATTTTATAAGAGTATATATTTAAAATAAGTTTAAGTTGTATGCATATCTTTTAATTGGAAGACTTATTTAAATGTTGCAATATATTTATGTACTTATTATTATTCAAGCTTACTATTATGTACATAATAGTTTATAAATCTATTTTCAAGATGGTCATTATATTTTTGTATTCAAATGTACTTTAATTAGCTTTGTGTTTGAATTGTTGGACATTTATAGAGATTTTTGGTTGTTTTCACAACTTGTGAGTCTTGTACAATTATTTATGTAACTCAACTTCTCGAAATAAAATTTTTGGTTCATTGACATTTCACCAAGTTTGATTAGAACTAATTTATAGCTTGAGATCGTATTGAATGATTATAGTTATTGTTTATGGCATTTCTAAGGCATTTCACTGTACTAAGGGGCAATTATCGGTATGCTTTGAATGTGTAGAAGGTCGATTCTCTTAATAAACTTCTAGGGATAAGGACCTAGATAAGTCCAAGTAAATTATCCTAATTGGAAATTGAGGGATGTTACATCATTACCCCCTTAACATCAACTTCGTCCTCGAAGTTTGCTCGTTCACACGGTGATAAAATGAATAGATTGACGATAAGGATAGCTTCACGGAGTCATACAAATGTGAGAGTTCATATAGGTTTTATCATGACCTTTTTTGTTACTTACAAGCTTTTAATCTCCGTAGGTGGGGGCATCTCTTGCTTGGTGCCCTAAATATCACTTGATTAGAAGCTTTGAGAGAGTTGTAATTGTAAGGTGCCATATTGTTGCGTGGAGATAAGACGTGATTCGTTATGTCAAGAGTGCGGAATCCTCTTGAGATAACTAGATTACTATTGCCTTTCGTTGATTAATGAGCAATTAACCAACCCAAGGAGATGCACAAGGCTTGTGGTTCGTGTAGGAGAACACATGAAGGAACAATTAATCTTAGCTCCTACATTCGTAAATTATTAACGAAGATTAACCTAATTCCGTAGATTAGGTCTTGTATTTATACTAGTTACGTACTGGATAGTGTGGGCTTAGGCCTTAATTACGTATTAGGCCCGAAACGATTAACAACCGATCTGCCTCGTGCTGACGTCAGCACGAGGTTGTTCCTACATGCTGATGACGTTAGCACGAGAGACGACCCATTGTTCTTTGTTTGACTTTGTTTGACTCATACATAACTTCCAATCACCGTTTAAGTGTTCTACGACACTTATAAACCTTGATTCTATGTTCTTGTACTTGTAAAAAACAATATATAACACACAAACACAATACAAAACATAAACAGATATAATATAGAAGTCCAAACATAATCATTAAATATCAACACAAGTTCTTATTTAAATGATTACAAACAAGTTCCTAAAAACGTAAACAATAATCAAATCTATGTTGCGATTGTCACAACAAATCTGCATCTACAGACTCCCCCTTGACGATTGCAACTAGATCTCTTTAAAGTCTTTGAAAACTTGAACTTCAAATCTTATCCATTAAACAAAAGTCTTGTGCTATTCGCATGAATTCTCTCTTGCAAACAATGAGCGAGAATGTTGCGATAGCATCTTTCCTCAACTCTCCAAAAATCCACAGCTGAGCAAGGTGTATCTAAAAGTCTTCTTTGATCACCTCTTGAAAAATTGACAACCTGCATTGGATCATACATGCGTAGCAACATCTGTTTCTTTGAATCATCAATAAACATCTGTGCTTCGCCTGACTTGATATCTATCTGCCAAAATGTCATCTCTGTCAGCATGTCTTGATCCCATCTGATAGCGGGAACCTTCTTAACACATTTAATCTTCTTCTGGATAAACCGAAATGTGCCATCTGGATTCCTAATCTTCTTCAAAGGTGTTGGCTTTATCAACCTTTCTTCAGGCTTCAGACCTCTATCACTGAAATACTTAATTCTTTCATCTCTGAATCTATTCCAGTAGAAATCTGCAAGTCCATTGCTCTGAAGATTAACGAACCAGTGTCTTCCCAGATCTATCATGTCTGAATCACTAAGAGAGTGGAAATGTCTTCGACTTATTGACATATACTGGCAACCCTCCTTTCTCTTGATAATAAACAATTTGATTCTGTGATCATAGAACCAACTTTGAATCACTGAGAAGTATTTGGGTGCATCCTTGTCTGAGACATATTCCCAAAACATCGATGGTTTATACGTATCACGTATCATCAAACCAGTATGTCCTCTATAACCTGGAATTAGTCTATCAATAATAAACTCATGATCTTGCTGCACCGGAGGTATATTAAATCTTCCAAGGTCAACCTCTCGTGTAGCATCTATATTCCAGTATAGATCAAAAATATTGTTATGTCCTTCATCGACTATGTTTACATATACAGCAAATCTCGACCTTGCACCATTCTTAGGTTCATCTGGACTATCTTTGATTGGATTGAGATTAAGATGTTCTACTTCAGCTATCGGTTCAACTTGAATGACTTCATCTTCATTAAATACACGATCAAAGTCATAAGGTGTCTCAAGCAACCTTTGTCTATCAGCTTCCGAAATAATGAACTCTCCTTCTTCCAAATCTTCATCATCGATACTTTCTAGATCTTCTTCAGCATCAAGATCATCCAATGCACCTATCCTTTGAAGCTTATCTGCAATTCAAACGATTTACATATACAAAGATAAAGAACATAAATCACAAGTCAAGACATAATAAAACAGTATAAATACATAAAATAAATAATACTATATCATAAATATAATGTAATAACTACATTAATATTTATCTTATAATCTTTATCTATTTTAACTTATAACAATAATATTATATCATAAATATAATGTAACACATTCATATTTATCTTATAATCTTTATTTTTCATTACTCGAGTATTTTAAAATTACACTGTCAATATGTTAAGCCGAACAGAATAATTCTTTGATAACTATTCTAAGCTGAATAACACTTTGATTAACACTCTAAACTGTTATTATAACTCAAGTAATCTATTATACACACATTAATTTAAAAAAAATACAAAATCAATAGCACTAAGGTTCATAATCCGAATCTGACTCTGACTTTGAAGATGTATGAGTTAACCCTGACTGTTCTTTGATTTGATCCCTAAGTGATCCTGGATCATAATAATCATCATAATCCATAATCTCAGCTCTAGCTCTCATATGAGCTTGTGGATCATATCCCAATCTCTTTTCTAGTCTATGCACAATTAAAAGGTGTAAATCTGACTCTGTAGAGACATTGGTAGTAGAATCAGTCTTAGTTGACTCACTATCCTGAGTAGATTTTTCTTTGCTAAGATTTTCTTTTTCTTTATTACTTTGAGGATAATTCACTGTCTCCCTTTCTATTCTATCAGAAATAGAATCGGAGTTACCTGAATTAGAATCTTCCCCATCATCATTTTTATCTGGATCATCAGGATCTGCATCTGGAGTGGTCATCACAGCTTTGCCTTTATCTTGAGTCCCAGAATTACTAGCACCAGCTGTACCAGCATTCTTTGACTCTCTTTGTCTTAATGACTCCCCTGAACATCAGCAGTCTCTGTATCCATAGCAACATCATCAGCATCTTGACCTTGACCGTGATTCTCTGGCTCACCTGGTTGTGTTTGATCTTGACCTTGAGCTGGATCTTGATCTTCATGATCATCATCTCTTGTCGTCTTTGCTAGCTCATCATCCTTACAACCATCTTTATCTCCTCCTTGAGCCAAGAATTGGTCAAATCTAGATCCAAGAGAATGAACAAGTGCTGTCATCATGTCCATCTCTTCCTGATGCTTAGCAGCCTGGAGCTTTAGCTGATTCTCCAAAGCTGTAACCCTCATCTCCAACATCTTCTTCTCTGAAAATAAATGACTCAGCTGCACTTGAACAGGTACAAGTACGTGAAGTAGAAGCAACATCAGATGTAGAGACCTGAGGGGACATCGCAGCTTCAAACGAAGGCATACGAGCACTAGAAGTTCCTGTGGGAGGCATCTGTGGTATTTGCAGAGGAGCCAACAGATGTCCCATAACTGTAGAAACAGGAACTGTCGCCTGAATGGGAGCAGACGAAGGCCTAGAAGCAACAAGTGTCGGAACTGTAGACTCCGAAACAGCAGGAATCGTAACAGTTGTAGCTTCAGTGACAACTTGTGCGCGAGAACCAATTCCCCTTATTATAAACTTTGGTCTCGACCTTCTCTCCCCAACAGTAACACCAGCAGAAGGAGCAGACACAGACGCAGGAATCTCAGAGACAGTAGCTCTTAAAGCAGCAACCAATGAAGTATCACCAACAACAGGTGCATGAGACCTCTCCATGGCTTCACTATATGCAGCGAATTCTCTATCAACCTCAGCTTGAGATCTTGCATGTCTTCTTCTTTGCTTTGGCAATCTTTCTTTCTCTTCTTCATCTTCTAAGTCCTCAACAACATTAACCGGGACTTCAGAAGGACCAACAGCAACATCAACTGGAGCAGAGGTAGAAGTAGAAACTCCAGTAGATGGTGGAACAAGATTTGTAGGATCATCGATATCCTTCATGAGAGCATCCATATCAGAATCATGCTCCAAATCACCAGCATACAGAGGAACATCATTGAGTCCCTCAAACTGATCAGCTATTTCTTCATGAAGATCGTCATGAGCCTAATCATCATCATCAGCAGCAGCAGCAACGGGTTCTTCATCCTCCCAACCGTGTCGAGGTGCGACATAGTTAGGATTAAGCAAATGTCCGAACAAAGGTGGATTATCAACCTCAATCGGAACATTTCTTCCCGACAAGTGCTTCAAACTTTCTGCAAATGGCAAATCAGCTGCAAAGTGACGAATGATAATCATCACAAATCTTGGAAACAGAAAGAATTTCTTGTCTGTACCAAATGACCTCAACTGCCTCTCCAAATTATCAAAAATGTACTGAGAGAAGCTGTATGGCTTGTTCAGCACTAAGGCAACCATCTGAGAAGCGTTCTGAATATTCATCTGGGCATAGCCTATACTCCTATGACTAATGGCCCTCAACAAATAGTAAGCAAGAAGCTTCCATTTGCCACGAAGATGATTCCTGAAGTATGGGTGAGAAATAGCTCCAGTATACCCCATACGACGTAGAGCACCGTCGCAAAATTCCTTAGAAAACTCAGTCGGACCTTGCTCTATGGCAACATCACCTAAGTGTAAAATAGTCTGTAAGTCTCCAGCAGAAAAAGAGAATGAACGTCCTCCAACAGTAGTGCGAATGTATGTATGAGCACCCATCTGCACCGAACGGGCTGAGTTCCAAAACTCTCTAATGAGACTTATCACAAATGGAGGGTTCTCTATCACAGCAAAATGAACACGAGAACGTGCAAGAAACTGTAGGACACCGTGAAACTCTGCAGTGCACCCTGTGTGCGTAATGCTGAGATCGAGTACAGCATTGTGCTCCTTGATGAACACACGAGCATTATTACCTTGTCCTGCCATACCTTCACAAAAACAGACAAGAATGACAAGAAAAAACAAAGTTAGAATAAACGAAAATACAATTTAGGATTTTGGCTTTCTGCTTCGTGATGACATCATCATGAGGAGGTTTTTCCCTCGTCGTGACGTCAGCACGAGCCAGTATGAACCCAAAACACGAAGCACAAAAACATCTCCATATGATGTTAAGATTAATCTAAAACATCATTGTGGACTTGTTTATGGTTCGTGTATGCCCAGAATACAAAATCGAAACGAATTCGATGAACACGAAGTTGGTTCGTGTTCTTCGTGTGAATAGTGACCGAAACACAAATCTCATTGATTAATCTTGATTTAACACTTGTTAACCTAAAGTTTTGCTAGATTTAACATGTTTAAACATTAATTAATCCAATTTTAAGTCCAATTTAAGTCCAAATCATCAAAAATCAAAGATCTAATTTGTGGTTCGTCCTAGTTACTGTTCATGCGAGGTAAAATCAAAATTTGGGCATTATAACGACATGAAATCATTAGTCCTTATAGTCAAAACTTCAATAACCAAGCATAGATCGTGACAGTACCAACAAATCTAAGTAACAAACACGAAAAGAGGATGAAATTGATCGAAAAGGGATACGAATGAATAGTCGCACGAAGGGGAGGAAGTTCGTGTGGTAATTTAGAGTTAATTTTCGATTAATGGTAATTAATGAATAGTAATAACCCATATATATATATTCGAATCCGCATGGGCCGGGCTGAACACGGAGTTCGTGGGCTTCGTGATGACGTCAGCGCGAGGCATGCTGACGTCAGCACGAGGTGATTTCGAATTTTCAAATTTTAAACCACATAAGCTTCATTCCTTAGCCAAATTTCATGAATTTTCTAGAAATGTAAACAAGGAAAAATTCCAGAAATTCTAGAAACATAAACCTGTAAATACTCGTTACTAAAAACCTGTATCCACTCGAATATGCTATCGTAAATCATCCTTACTAACTTGTCATCACAATAATGTATCAAATAAATCTTACATTATCATCTTGACATAAAATCGATCGTTTCTTCATTGATGTTTAACTCAAACAAATACAAAGCATTTTAATGTAAGTTTGTATTACATAATATCATAAATATCATATCAACAACCTATCACATTTCATCTTGGGTTGTGATCTTGATAATAAAACTATAACCTATCACACTAAGTCTTAGGTTAATAAACAGGCAATGATGCATTCCGCATGTAGATTAATCTAGATATATCCAATCCGACTTGTTTCAACATGGTATTCAAATGAAATTTAATATCTGTAATCTGCACACTTAACAAACTACATCAATGCATCACGAAAAATAAAAATATCATAAATATGCAAAACAACCAAAAACTTAACCTAGCAATCATTACAAGATCTAAGGCAAGTCCAATCTTTGTCAAGCATACTTAGCAACCAAAAACAATTGAAATTTCAAAAATCTACTTGAAACACATTCAAAAAATAGTTTGACTTTTCAATTTACATGAATCATTTCATTTTCTAACCTTAAACAACTTATGTCTATATTAGAAAATCCATCTTTTAAACATTTATACCGTAAGCAACAAGACTTATATAATTCACTAAGAATTAAAACTTTTAATGCTTATCAAATCTCTCGTGCAATAAGAACTAGTTTGACACACAAACTGAAACTTATTACAAAAATATAAATAAGGACGAAACAAAATTAAAAATAAAAATAAACTAAGCTACTTTATTTATTTACAAGAAATCATAAGTTTCTGCAGATTAGATCAGATTAGCATTTACATAAGTCTGCAAGTGAGAAATAATTCTCTTATTATTAGTTATGAACAGTGATTCAACCACGATTACCGGTATATTTGTCCTCTTAAACACTCGGTACTTCCAGTTTCCTTTGAGTTATGACACTTTCGACATACCCTGGCCAAGGACAGTCACCATGTAACCCGAGTAGCCTAATATGCCATTGAATAGTTTGCGAACTTATGTGACCCACATTTAGATATACTTTCGTAATCGATACAAGCACTAAGATAACAAAAATTCAATGTATATTCAAAAACATCCTTAACAAATCATGAGACACTTTTTATAGATAACAGAATTTAATTACATTGTGATTTCACTTATTTGCTTTTGTATTTCATTATTTATAAGGAACCCGTGATTTTCTATGAGATCCATGTAGCGAACTTTCTGACAACCTATCCCAAGTTGGAAGCTTTAGGTAGGCTAGGTATACAAAAACACCCCGAGGACATACTTGTCTGAATCTCAAAGACCACATTAGCCCTTAATTTTCATTCATTTCATTTGCATAACAATATCACATTTAGCTTTCATGCTCATGATTGGTAGAGGTTTTTGCCTATACATTGAACAAATCTTATAGTAATGCTAGATCTTTCACAAAATTTAAGGACTAGATCAATTTATTACTGAAAAGCAAGCATTCTCAGCCATATATCTGAATATGTTTCCCACAAGAACATCGTATAATTTAAGTTCAGATTTAAGGAAACCTTGCTACTTTGTGTCTACCAATATATCCCAAATTGTAATCACTGAACTAAGCAGTTATATTACGATTAAGCAGACTTAAAAGCTAAGTATCCTCACTTCTAATCATCTTACCGCATTAACTTAAATCTCTCCATATTTTTGTCATTTTCTCATTTTTCATTTTTTTATGGTTTTTATGACAGTAAGAACTCTTTTTCTATATTTATGACTCTAGTTATTTACAGACACAAACTTACAAAATTAGTTCTTTGAGAGATTTAATATGAATCAGCATTCTTCATCCCATTGAGAAGAATTAGCTTCTCAAATCGAGTCTTATCAAATGCTTTGGTATACAGATCAGCTAAATTATCATCGGTTATAACTTTTTCCAAATGAATTAACTTCTTTTGGGCACAATCACGCAAGAAAAGATGTCTAATATCAATATGCTTGGTGACCTTATGCATGACAGGGTTATTTGTAATATCTATTGCTGACTTATTGTCTATTCTAATAGGAGTATCAAGAAAATCCATACCGTAGTCACGAAGTTGTTGCTAAATCCACAATACCTGGGAACAACAGCTACCTGTAGCCATATACTCTGCCTCACATGAAGACTGAGCAACACATGTCTGCTTCTTGCATTGCCACGATACTAATCTCCCTTCTAACAACTGACAACCTCCAGTCGTAGACTTTCTTTCATTGTTACAACCGCCAAAATCCGAATTAGTATATGCAACAAAATCAAACGTTCCTCCCATTGGATACCATAGACCAAGCCCTTGGTTTCCCTTAAGATAACGTAGAATACGTTTTGCTGCAGTCAAATGTGACTCTTTCGGATTAGCTTGAAATCTAGTGCAAAGACAAACAGCGAACATAATATCTGGACGTGAAACAGTCAGATACATCAATGAGCCAATAATAGCACGATAATAAGTTGCAACCACAAGCTCATCTTTCGGTTCAAGAACTCCTAAACCATGATTTTGCTGAATAGGAGTACCATATGTCTTGGACTCTAACATTTGAAACCTCTCCAAGATGTCAT
Organism: Erigeron canadensis; assembly: GCF_010389155.1. Taxonomy (NCBI): domain Eukaryota; kingdom Viridiplantae; phylum Streptophyta; class Magnoliopsida; order Asterales; family Asteraceae; genus Erigeron; species Erigeron canadensis. The sequence goes on along the minus strand of NC_057766.1, from coordinate 14,389,222 downwards.
CGACATACTTAGACTGGTGAATAAAGAATCCATCTTTCCTTTGATCTACTTGTAGTCCGAGGAAAAATTGTAATTCCCCCATAGCACTCATTTCAAAGACATTTTTCATGCTCATTTCAAACTCTTTGCACATCTTTATATTGGATGAACCAAAAATGATATCATCCATGTAAACTTGTACATATAGATAATCTCGCTTCTTCCACTTGATAAACAATGTGCTGTCTATCGATCCTCTTGTAAAACCATTTGTCAACAAATGTGTCGACAATTTTTCATACCACACTCTGGGTGCTTGATGCAATCCATAAAGAGCCTTATCCAAACGATATGCTCTTCTTGGATAATTTGGATCTTCAAACCCCGGTGGTTGGTAAACATACACTTCTTCTTTGACTTCTCCATACAAGAAGGCACTCTTAACGTCTAACTGATACACCTTTATACCTTTGAAACTTGCAAAAGCTAAAAATAACCTTATAGCTTCAATCCTAGCAACTGGTGCAAAAGTTTCGTCATAGTCATATCCTTCTCGTTGTGCAAACCCCTGAACAACCAAACGTGCTTTATTTCTAGTAGCGATCCCTTTGTCATCTCGTTTGCATTTATATACCCAAACTCCAAGGTTTTCAAATTGAGCTAATTCTTCTTGCATAGCTTCAACCCAACATGGATCTTGAAGTGCTGCCTTAACATTCTTAGGTTCTACTTGTGAAATGAAGCCAGAATATAAACACTCAGTTATCAATCCAGTGTCTTTCACTTCACAGAACAAACTAGTTAGATCCTTATTCAATTGATTTCTAGTTCGAACAGGTTCTGTAGCATTTCCAAGAATATTTTCAACTGGGTGATCCTTATTAATTCAATATTGAGGAACCGAATCAACATTCAAACTGTCTCTTAAATTTGTTCTAATCTGAAACTCAGGAGAGTTGAATTCATCTTCTGATTCTTTAGAAATAGGATCATCATCAGGCAGTGTAACCTTTGATGGAGTAGGTGGTGTAGTGTTTGCGGGTTCAATATTGTCTGAATCTGGTGTCTTATCCTTGTCCTTACTACTTCCATCAACATCGGTATAAGACTGAACGTTGAATGGAGTAGTATCGACATTCCGAGTAGGCGGAGATATAGGAGTATTATCCATGTGATCTCTTAAAATAATCACATCGTCAACTGTCTCAGGATCTGAATAAGAATCAGGACCATGTAGTGAACTAAACACACTATCATAATCGAAGTTTTTGCCACTTCCAGAATGTATAACGGGCTTATGACTGATAATGTTGACATTTGTTCCCAAATCAACTTTGTCGGTCTGTTTGTGGTAAACCCGTCAAATTGATGTTCCCGGTTTATAACCCATGAGAAATCCCTCTTCAACCTTTGAATCAAACTTTGACTGAGGTAAATACTTCAAGAAAGTACACGGTACACCAAATGGTTCAACATTCTGTAAATTCGGTTTCTTCTTATGTAGAAGCTCATAACAAGTCTTATTATGACGTTTAACTACTGTAACCCTATTTAAAATATGGCAAGTTGTATTCACCGCTTCCGCCCAAAACATAGTAGGAAGCCCTGAATCTGCAAGCATAGTTCTGGCTGTCTCGATTAGAGTCCTATTCTTCCTTTCAGCAACTCCATTCTGTTGTGGTTTATACGGAGAACTGTATTGATGTTGAATTCCCTTTGACAAACAAAAGACATCCATCACATTATTCTTAAATTCAGTTCCGTTGTCACTCCTAATTCTCTTAACACGAACTCCATAAATGTTTTCAGTTTCGACAAAGAAATTTATCGAAATCTGCGGAGTTTCATCTTTCGATTTAAGAAAGAAAACCCATGAGAATGTTGAGTAATCATCAGTAACCACCAAACAGTAATACGTCCCACCGATACTTCTTACATTTACTGGACCAAATAAATCCATGTGAAGTAACTCGAAAGGATTGGCAATAGAATTTTCTTGTTTTGGTTTATTTGCAGACTTTTGCTGTTTACCTTTCAGACAAGGTACACATTTGTCTTCCATTCCAAACCGTTTCATGGGAACGCCGTCAACCAAACCATATTTGACAATGTCATTCATCTTTCGGAAATTGATATGTCCCATTCTTCTATTCCATAACAAAGATTCAGATTCATTTGCTTTCGATAACAAGCAAACAAACTCCTCTGGATTATCAACACCTAACACAAGGCCATAGATGTCTCTCTTCCTAGGAGCTTTCAGCAGGATCCAGTCTTCAGGAATAACATATCCCGGTTTCAATATAAGTGCTTCTTTCTCATTAAAATGGACAGTATTACTCTTGTCACAAATCTGAGAAACACTTAACAAATTATGTGATAACTGTTCCACATAATTGACAACATCACCTTGGCCCGAGATGTTGCCGCCCTTGGGACCAGCGAAACTAACGTACGAACCATTTACATCTTCATAGTTGGACAAAACGTTCTTGTCCCCTGTCATGTGCCGAGAGCATCCACTGTCAATATACCAAAGACTAATAGGCTTCCTTGGTTCTCCCTGCACATTAGACAATAAGATGGTTAGTTTCTGAAGGGAAGCCAAACCTTTTGAGGTTTAGGTTTGCCGAATTCATCTCTGATGATTAATTCGGTCCAATATCCATCGCTCTTTAATGGAGCCTTGGATGAAGATGGTGTCATAGACTGTTTCTTAGGTGAGGTGAAACGAGTCTTAGGAGGAGAATTCCTTGGTGAGTGAGTACCAAAACTAGGTTGACTCCCTAATCGATCATAGAATTTAGACGAACTATTAGTTCTAATAGGAGGAGATCGATTTTGTTGAGTCATCTTCCTAGGTGAATTACTCCTTTGAGGTGTACGAGAACAACTCGGACTTACACTACTAAAAGTAGTATTTTGTGACGGTCCTTGTCGTTTTGGAGTCTTAGACCTATTGACACTTTTCTTTTGATCTGTATCAATAGACTCTCCATATGAAACATTTTTAAGTAACTTAACATAATTTCGTGCATTTTTATTGTCAGGATGTCTTTTTGCATACTCCTCATAATAATCCTTTTTATATGCACTCATAAACTTTGGTGAAGCTACTTGTTGAACTAGTTTACCCTTCCTTTTAGTATTAGGAATATCAATAACATCCTTTGACTTGACTTGACTGTCATTCTTAGAATTCTTGACCTTCCTATTTGGACATTCAATAGCTATATGGCCTTTCTCACGACAAGTATAGCATTTCTTTACTTGTTGTTTTCTAGATTGACCATTCTCTATTTCAGGGATTGGTATACCATACTCCTTCATTTCATTTATGGTATCAAGCGTCTGTATTGCTTCTTCCATATTTGTTATTGGTTTAAAAGGAGCATAATGTCTATCCTTATATGAAATTTGTTCGGCTAACCATTCTTCTTTATTTTCTACACACCAAACTTTATCAATTATTGTTTTAGGTTCAATCCTATTTATAGATACTTCTTTATCATAAAAAACTGTATCACAGTCTTTCAAAGTATAGTATACTACATCTGGATTAAAAACTAATTTAGTTTGTTGGTGATCTTGTAGAAGTAAATCGGAATCTTTAGACTCATCTCCTTCCTTTTCACGGATAACATTTTCATCAATTAAACTAGTTGAATTCTCTTTTAGTTTCAATATTTCTTGTTTTAAATCTAACACCATTCTACATACATCAATTATAGAAGATAAAGAACATGATACCTTCTGATCTACAGCTTTACAATCTGCCATGTATGCAACGAAGTCTTCAATTGTCATACCTTCAGGTATCTCAAAGTTCTTCATCTGTTCTTCAATGCTCTGCATAGAAATGTCATCAACAGGATTTGATGACTCTTTCTTTTCTTCAGATGCTTTTATTGCGGTCATTTGTTCACTCTCAGATCTTACTGTCTCAGCAACATTACACATATGCTTCTGTACTGTCTCAGATGCACTTTCTTCACTTGAGTACACAGCATAATCAATTGTTGCGGCTACCTTATCATATAATTCTACCATATAGGCATGATTCGAGGTATCATCGGATTGTGTATCCCACTGATAAGTACCATCTGGATTTTGAACAACAACAGCCTTTGAATCCGAAAATGGTGACGAAACAAGCTACTGTGGAGTAACAGGATATGTAATCATTGCTTGCGTCTTATGATTATTTGGTGTAACACCGCCTTGATTATAATTTTGACGACCAGCAACAGTATTATCGATCCTCTTAGGCCTTTGACACTCTGTTGCAAAATGACCAAATCCATCGCAATTATAACATTTCACCTTGGATTTGTCAAAACCTTTAGTGCCACTACCTATAGGTCTACCAGTTCTCTGAGTGAATCTTCTGACCTTAATAGTAAGCATAGCAAGCTGCCATTGTAGATCCATTTCTTCCAAATCATCAGGATCTATTTGATTGTAATCCTCATCAATTACTGCAGGATCAGTAACCTTTACCCCAATAAATGCTTCATGAGCATTACAAAAGGCTGAGTAAATACTCATTCTTCCTTCTGCAGAACTCATAATCATTGGCATAAAATGGAAAGATTGTGCATTGCTCTTAACATTTGAATTTGTATTGTCATAAGCAACATATCCGGCAATACCATCAGCATCTACTATTGGTGTAGCTTCTGCACCACTTAGAAATGCCTTATTTGCTAAGCTGGAACTTGCTAAATGAACAGACTTAGCATGATATAAGGATGGATCTTGTGTAAACTCTGAGTGAGTGTCTTTAATCCTTCTCTTCATATCTCTGTTCTTTAACTTGGAGACTACCTTCTCAAAATCCCATGTACTGTATTCCTGATCATCTTGAAGTTGATGAACATAATCAGTCCACGTTTTAGGCAGTGAATCCAGAAACTTATCAACTAGCTCAGTTTGAGGATAAACAACTTCAAAGCATGACAATTCAGTGGTTAGATGACTGAATCGAATAATAATCTCATCAAGAGATTCCCCTTTCAGTCCATTAAAGGCTTCATATTGACGCTTGAGAAGTTTGATACAGTTTTTCTTCAAAGTTACATCACCCTCACATTACCTTTCGAGAGCATCCCATAAATCCTTTAAAGTAGTGTATTTTTTAAACAGATGTACACTATCTTGAGGCAATGCCATAGTTAAAGTTGACAAAGCCTTCCCTTCAACAGCGTATCTTTTACGTTCTTCAATAGGCATATCAGCATAAGTATACCTACTGATTACTCCGTTCTTCTCATACGAAGGCCAATCAAAACCTTGAGTTATTACTAGCCACATTTCCATGTCAGTGAGACGAATGTAGTCTTCAAAACGTCTCTTCCACATTCAATAGGTGTATTACCCCGACCAACCTCATGACCAACTTCGTGCTGACGTAAGCACAAAGTGTCACACGAAGTAGAGCACGAAAACGCAAATTAACACGAATTTCGAACGAAATTTGCAATCAATAGCCAATCAAACGATATTAAACCTTCTGGTAATCAACCTTACGGCTCTGATACCACTTGTAAGGTGCCCTATTGTTGCGTGGATCGTAATAAGACATGATTCGTTATGTCAAGAGTGCGGAATCCTCTTGAGATAACTAGATTGCTATTGCCTTTCGTTGATTAATGATCAATTAACCAACCCAAGGAGATGCACAAGGCTTGTGGTTCGTGTAGGAGAACACACGAAGGAACAATTAACCTTAGCTCGTAAATTCGTAGATTATTAACGAAGATTAACCTAATTCCGTACATTAGGTTTTGTATTTATACTAGTTACGTATTGGATCGTGTGGGCTTAGGCCTTAATTACGTATTAGGCCCGAAACGATTAACAACCGATCTGCCTCGTGTTGACGTCAGCACGAGGGACGACCCATTGTTCTTTGTTTGACTTCGTTTTACTCGTACATAACATCCAATCACCGTTTAAGTGTTCTACGACACTTATAAACCTTGATTCTATGTTCTTGTACCTGTAAAACAATATATAACACACAAACACACTACAAAACATAAACAGATATAATATAGAAGTCCAAACATAATCATTAAATATCAACACAAGTTCTTATTTAAACGATTACAAACAACTTCCTAAAAACGTAAACAATAATCAAATCTATGTTGCGATTGTCACAACGAATCTGCATCTACAGTAATCGTCGCTCACTTCTTGAGACCACTTGAGATTAATTGTAAGAAATCATTATGGGTTGTCCATCTTGCCTAGATCAATGTCAAGTAATGGGATGATGACAATAATATTAATACAAAGGTGTGAAATGAGGAAACGGTTCGTAACGTGAGTTATAACAAAAATAATAAGAGACATTGGAATTTCGATCGTTGGTGGCTACTCATTTCCCCAATAAAGAATCCTTCACTGGCTCCTCGCCTACTTTTATCTTTCTTGTGTTTGGTGTTGGACATGCTTGTCGTTACTAGAAAATATTGACTTCGTCTGTAACTAGTCACTTGTTAAGGGATTACCCCCTTAACAAGGGGGATGCTAATAGGAGATGCTGAGTTGTATCAAAATTTGCCAGGGTACATCTCCATAATACCTAATTCTAGGGTTTTCAGTTTCGTCTTTATTGTCCCATGGCATGCAAGGATATCGGTCATGTAATGTATGATGATAGTTCCGTCTTGTTCCTCATACTCACCTTTGTTCTTTCAACTTCTCCCTTATTTTCCCAAAGTCACCTTTTTCTGTTATTCGCTAAGTCACATCGTTAATAATTTCTCTTACTCTTGCTGATATTGGCTTTTAAATCGTTTCATGGCACCTTTACTTCTCCCTTTTTAATGTAGAATGACTACCATCCATGACATATTCCCGACTAAACTCCTTTTCAACATTACACATATGACCTCTTCCATTTCTATTCTATGCCTACGCATTCCTCGCGATAGAGTTTACACAATCCTTATGCTTATAGTTAATCATATCATATCCTCACCATCTTGGTAAGACGGACCTTTCGAGCCCTTATTAGTATGGATCCCTTCTCAAGGACAATTCTTCTTGGGTCCTATCAGGGCTCCAAAAAACTTCCAACGACCTTGCTTTCTAAAGCCTCATATCTATTTATTTATTTTCTAAGCTAAGCTCCTTTTCAAGTACACTAGCCTAATGCTCGTAGGAATCGTGATGCAATATAATTATTTGAAGCTTCACACCTCATCCTTCTCTCAACCATCTAGTTTTCTCCATTTCTCTTTCGTGTTCTTATGGATAACCATACTCCTTACCGTTTTGCCACTTGGATCCATCTCCTACTAGATAATTGTTATTATGGATGACACACGTGCAGTCGATAGTCCTTGGAGTTTATCTCAGGGGTACTTGCGAGATCATAGTGATAGGGATCCTTGGATCCTAACTCATCACGGATGTATGTTATCATTATCACGCTTTCGTTCCAGTGTTTCGTAAATAGCTCTTTCCGGAGTTTGTAGTTTCTTGAAAGTTAATTCAACGACCAACTTCCTTAATCGTTGTGGTGGTATGTGCCTTAACTTCTAACATTGTATTCCTTATTTGCTTTCACTACTAACTTAGCGATTTCATTTTGTTTTTGTTCTTCACTTTTCTTGGTCGCACCACTTCGTGAGTCGATGGTTCCTGACTGTTCACCATGTGTTCTAAATTTTTTCTCACTCGGGTTCATCTCATTTTAGCTTACCTCTCTACAAACGTTGACCTTGAGGGGTTAACCTTCACAACTCACCTTGCTTCTAAACTCGTGTGTTGAGCGTATACCGCTTTCTCTTGGCTTAGTTAATCTATTCTATTAATAGCTTGGTTTTTGACAGTGGTTTTCCAAGTGGTATTCAAGAATAACATGAGTAGCGCCATAAAGATGAATATTTCCGGAACTACATCTTGTAGATAACGTCGATGTCCTCACTTTACCGTTTGGGTTAAATCGCCTTTGTTTACTTTACTCTCTACTCTACATCACCTTCAATGATGCTACTAAATAACTCTTCCTGAACGATAAAGTATAGTCTTGCGCTTCATTCTCCATGTTCGAGTATCTTCGTTTGTTGTGATTACCCCCTTACATTTTTCTTCTAGAAAAATGTTAAGGGATTTCATACTTTTCGTATCATCTCGCTTTCTCCCCTAAGCAAGCTCATTAGCCACTTTCTTAACTAGCTTGAATCACCTTGCTTAATTACATCTTCGCAATCTTCAATTCGCCAAATTTTCTCATCCTTCTGGACGACCTTCAATTCGCTAGATTTCCTAATCTCACTTGTAACTACTCTTGTCCTCTAGAGTAGTCCCAAATCATTTTTCATTTATCTTCAAATCACGGGGTCACATAATTCTTATATTACTTCCTATCCTTCTTATTTTTGCATCTTCACTCCAATGGTAACTTTGGATTTCTTCTAATTTCCGTTGAGGCTCCATTTTACATGGATAAAAGGACCTTTAATTCCTTCATCACTTTGAGGCCTCGGTTCAATTGCCTCTACACTCGCTCACATGTAGACCATATCCAAGGCATCGCTTTCTTTGGGTATACTAGTCTATAGTATCTTCTATACTATACTTCTCTGACTCGCTAGTTTCTTGAACTTCCTTGTATCGAGTGACTCCTTCTCTTAACATCGTTGCGAGTGGATGGTGTTAGTTATTTGGTCTCACCACCTTCAGGTGTTGCGTCGAGTCATATGTGGATTAAGGGAATCATAAATCTTTGGTAGAGAAGAAGTATCATGCTTTCATCGTGTTTGGTCCTCAAGATTTTCGAAATTCACTTGGCTAGTTTCAATGTAAAATTGGGTAGTAAGACTTCATACTTCATAGCAAGAGTAAGTTGACAACTCAAATTAATATTCTTAGGTGAATTGAACGGATTGCTTTAACATCGCTTGTTATCGAAATAACTCCAACTTCATCTTCAAACTGTTTCCCTTTGGTGTTGTGCAACTTGAACAAGTGAAACGATGTCTGCATACGGATACCAATGAAATAGTGTTGCGTTTTAACTTGAAAATTCAATCCCAAGGGCTTCAACTATTGCTTGTAAAAATTTGCTTCCTAGTACTCTGACTGACACACATCATAACTTCCACGTCCCACATTTCGTGATCTAATAACATCTTCTATGTTATAGAGTTATCCCAGTTCTTTAAATCATGAACAAGTTATGTCTGATCAACTTTCAAATCCCTTGTTGTCGCAGCGAGAGGAGGGTACTACTCACTCAATTTCGGCATTCCTGAGTGGTGCGTAAGTGAGTTGTATGTTGTTAGGTTACCAACTTTTGAAGGGAAGCGGTGGTGATCTTTGATTCATTAAGAATTTCAAGGATATAGAATTTGATTTCGAATTAATGGAATAGGAAATTTAAAACAAAAGATTCATTAAGGCTCGAGTCAGACTCCTTGCGAGAGTTGAAGAAATCACTTCTATGTGTTACGTTGCTCATTGGACTCCAACCTTCAATGACGTCAATATATGCTGCACCGACTTAAATAATTAGATAGATGTTCGCATATACGTGTTAGAATAGAAATATCGCACAAAATTTCGATGCTACCTTCCTCCTAGTGTATTATCTGGAATATATGGGTGCGTGTTCGACTAGCGTCATCGAATATCGGAGGAGTACTTAATGACAACTTTCATACTTCAAAAACTTCAAATTTGTTAACAAATTTTCCAAGGGCAATCACTAGTTCTCAAGCGGTCAAATCTCAACATGCAATATCTATCTTGATAGCAAGGATTAACCATATTATCATCATATCAAGCAATTACTAGTTCTCAATAGTCACATCTTAGAGCATCATAACTATCTCATAATTAGGCACAACTATATAGTCATTACATCATCTACGCACTAGTCCTTATATAGTTCAACCTTATGGTGCAATAAGTATCTCAATAGTAAGGCATGACTACATAATCATCGCAATATTCACACGCTAATTTCAAATAGCTCAAACTTAGAGAGTAAGAACTCGTATATCCATATTTCAAATAGTCCAAACTTGGAGAGTAAAAGCTCTTATATCCATACCGTCCATAGAATTTCATATTAACTCGTCATACCTATATCCCCTTTCAGTTCATTCATAAATAATCAATCTTATTGTCTTATGGTTTAAACAAGTCATGCCCCAACATGACTTCATGTCTCATTGTAATCACATTACTTTAAAGTGTGTATGCTACTCAATGTTCAACATCGTAATCCATATAGCTTTTGCGCATGCATCTCTCACAAAGTTTTCACATTACACATTCCAAACTTTCATATTGCACATTACAAGCTTTCACATTGCACATTTCAACTTTCACATTTCACATTTCAACTTTCACATTTCACATTATAAACTGTCACATTGCAATCAAATCATGTTCAAATTCACATGTTATAGCATATAGTAGAATGTATCAACAAATATATATTTCAATCTTTGATTCGTTTCACTTCTAATGTGCAAGAAGAGGAATCCTACCAAGCTAGCATAATCCTCAACTAAAGCAATTCTCGAATCCTTATATGTGCTTAGGTGAATGTCTAAATGCAACACGTATGCTCATAAAAACGGATTTAATAAAGATCTCTTTTTTTTAAAAGGAATCCTTTTGAACAAAAGTCCAAGTGGTCGTTTGAGTTTTACATGGTTCTCTCATAATTAAACATAGATTCATGACTCTATGTTTAATTAGGGTCCTATCATGTAAATCTCAAACTAATCCACTTAACCTCATGCTCGAATCGACTATAAAAATCATTTTGAAAAGTGGCTATAGTTTTGAAATTCCCGTAGGAACTCCAATGTTCTCTATAACCTTGGCTCTTGATACCATTTTCTGTAACACCCCAACTAAGGCAGAACAATGAGATGTACAGAAAGTCGAGTATTCAAAACAAAGGATTATAAATAACATTCACCATAGCTTTATTTGATAAAAAGAATTTACAATGTACAAACATGTGAACCAATTTCCACGTACAAATGCGTCCACCATACTTGGATATTAAGTCCACGAACCAAATAACAAGCACATGAAATAGTAAACTACAATGATTAAGGCGAATTCCATTGCCTATCACAAGGTTTGATCTTTGACTCCAAAGTGCAATGCAAACAATCATGATGCATGTAATTCCTCAAAGCTTATGCTAATTCCTAAAAAGCATGAAGAAAAAGTGTCAACTACGAAAACGTAGTTGGTGAGTGCATAGATTTTTAAGTAAATGTCGTTGCATAACCATTTTAAACACTTAGAAAACATATTATTAGATAATAACATACCCAAACCATATGTACGGCAAAATTTTCATCTCCAAATATCAAGTTTTCCAAATACCATAATGTCATTTCAAGACTTGGAAAAATCCATGGTAATTGTAAAGTTCTCATTTAACAAATCATCTTGAGAGAAAAATGTATCCAACGATTAATCATATATCATACCAAAATTATTCGGTTATCAATATTTCAATATCACCAATTTCAACAACTTTCAAGATTCCATATAGGGTCCAATAGCCAAACCATATGTTCAAAGCATAATATCCATCCATATACAATATCAATATGATTTAGCCAAAGGCGTAATAAGATGAGTTTGTACTTGAGCCACTACTAAGACCCTTTCACGTCCATATAATAATATTGATGATGGCATGTAAGATAAAGCACACGCGCACATGGATGTTACATAGGAATACTAAATGAGTGCTTAGGATAAACATAAATAGTCAATTTCATAACCAAACAAGCATAGTAGTAGTTATTACACACACAAGTTCAACAAAGATGATCAAATCAAGTACGAAAGGTTCCCACGCAGGGGATACGATTGGGCATATTGCCACCAAACACAAAGTACAAGCATGCAAACTCCAACCCTAAATCCTGAAGTCTGCTAATAGTCCCATGCTACCACTCCTAGCCACGATTAGCCTGATTACCTGAAAGGAATACTTAAAAGAGTCAACACAAAGGTTGGTGAGTTCGTAGGTTTGAGTATAAACAAGTAGTATAAAAGCATTTTATACCGCCAATAGATCTCAAGTATTAAGTAGTATGTAGTGGCTAGTGACCAACTTGCACATAAGTAAGCGAGCACACACAATCCTCGATAGGACCGGCTAATAGTATCAATAGAGCACACACAATCCTCAATAGGACCGGCTAATAGTATCAATAGAGCACACACAATCCTCAATAGGACCGGCTAATAGTATCAATAGAGCACACACAATCCTCAATAGGACCGGCTAATAGTATCAATAGAGCACACACAATCCTCAATAGGACCGGCTAATAGTATCAATAGAGCACACACAATCCTCAATAGGACCGGCTAATAGTATCAATAGAGCACACACAATCCTCAATAGGACCGGCTAATATGTAACAAGTAGTCAAATAGCCAAAGAGTAGTAAAAGTAGTTACGGCATGTATAAAAGCTTAAGTAGTATTCCTTTCACCCCGAAAAAAGTAAAGAAAAAGGGGCTACGAAGACTCACAGTGATCTGCTACAATGTAGTTCTGCGAGCACAGAGTATAAACACAGATATAGTAAAATATATCTACTCGAATCCAAGTATGTCTTGATGTCAACCTAATCACAAACCATTGAGCATAAATGGATACATGTATTAGTTCTCGTGATTATTTATTCACTAAGTGTCCTTGATGTACTGATGATTTGGTTCACTAAAGATCTTTAAACGTTTGACTCAACAGTGTTTTTCATACACTAGACTCGTAATGAACGTCTTTGAACTCGCACTTTGATAAACAAGATCGAATATGTCTTGATTATACCTTAATTAGGGTTTCCTTGTACATGATAGACTTGGATCGAATATGTCTGATTTCTACAACTAACGAAAATAGACTTAAATTCGTAAGGTGTATCTGAACGAAGATAGACCTTAAATTCGTAAGGTTTATCTGAACGAAGATAGACCTTAAATTCGTAAGGTGTATCTGAACGAAGATAGACTTTAAATTCGTAAGGTGTATCTGAACGAAGATAGACCTTAAATTCGTTTGAGGACTTAAGTTTGTTTAGAGCTTAAGTTCGTTTGCTAAGTTCGTTTTGAAGCTTAACTTCGTTTTGGAAGACTTAAATTCGTTTCTAGGATACTAAATTCGTTTTAAGTGTTTTTAGGACGAATTTGGGACTATTCTAACAAAAACGAGGGTTTTGAAGATTAAAACATGTTTACGACCCAAATTTGATCACGAAAAGGTTACTAAACACTTTTAGACCCAAACCCACTAACTTTTAACACGATTTTTACACCAAAAATGGACCAAATCATCAGAACATACACTTTGAAAAGTAAACTTTTATTTTGATGAAAATCTCAAAATTTGTTGTTGTTACCTGAAAATCGATACTAGAAATATGTTTTGATTATCACAAAGAAGCTAAAAATGCAAGAAATCTTGGTTTAACAACTCAAAATCAAATGATGAATTTTTGTGGGTGAAGATGGTGAATGTATGTGTGTGTTTTTAGAGAAAGAGAGAGGTGAGATGGGAAGAAAATGGTGAAGAAGTGGAAAAAAAATGGGGTTTTCTAACCCTTTTATAGTTTTCCCTTAATTAATGATTCTAATAAATGTAGGGTCTAAATGAAACATTTTCAGACTAGAATTTCTTGAATACAATCGCTTACGTCTTGAAACCTAACATTCTTATCACAATAGACCATAGACGCGTCTTATAATTTAAGATTTAAGAGTGAATAGACCTTCATGTGAGCACATATTCGAAACTAGAACATATCATGGATTTATTTAAATTATTTCTAAGGCGGTTGTTACATGGCATGTCCCATAAAAATGATAATAGAAACACATGCTGTCAATCATGTGTGATAATAATAATAACCGACACCGTTGAAGGCAGCCACGTAGGCGGCCAATCAACCTGTCGCCGTTGATGTGAGTGAGGGGATGAATCCTAGTTGCGCAACCCTCTGACTACAGGCCTCAATGAGTTAATAGTAGTGTGACCGGGGACCAAGGTTTGACAGTACTCAAGCTCATCATATAGCATATATCACGTTGAATATACAATATATATCCCAAATCATAAACATTGTTTCAAGAATCATTTCTTATATATATAGAAAGCAATTTTATTTATCATGCTTTTAACCCCGAAAATAAAACACATAAAAAAGTTTGAAAGGGGGCTATGACTCACCTTGATCTGCAAAGCATTATATATACTTATCCAAAATGGGTACTTCCCATCTATTGCTTCCTTGATCATATATTCCATCATGGTCCTCATCCATATTTCAAAGCCAAGACTATCCCTACGAGAGGACTAATATACATAAGTTTCTATCTTAAGCCATTACTTGAAAATGCCACTTTTATTAAGTTGTCACCAATTATGGAATCCAAGTGTATTGCTAATATTCACATCTTTTTAATCATAGAGATTGATGGTGTAAAAGGTCACTTTCAGTATACATGTAGTTATAAGTTGTCAGAATTTCGGTAACTTGTCTTTATTTGTGGTTTCGTTTGGCATCTTAGGTTATCATATGCTAATGTCATATTAAGTTATATTAACCTTATTCATCATTTGATGTGTAACCGATTTTAGGATGAATTAGCATTTATGATATCAATTTATAGATTGGTTAACGTAATTACTTATGTTCATTCTACTTAGTTATATTTCGCGTTACAATGTTTACGCTTATCTTTTAACTCACATTTTTCTCGATATGCCGTATGATTACTTGGGTTTATGAAATTCATTTAAGTGTTATGGGCCATTATCAATTGGGCCTAAAGTTTCATGGGCTTTTAAATGTTTTGGGCTTAACCTTATTTGAGTTATGTGCTTAATGAGTCATATTGGTTATTGGGCTATTTATGTTATTGGGCCAGGTGGGCCTACTAATATATGGCTCAATGGGCTCATTATTTGGGCTGGGCTAGCCCATCATGGTATTTAGTGCATCTTTTAGCCCATTATACAAATGGTTAGTTTCCTTTCAAGCTTTCTGTTTTTAATTCAGATTTTTATAAAATGTTGGCTACTATTTTGGGGTCAAGCCGAATTATTTGGACCTTCATGATTTTTACACAGTGACTTATATGTATCTAGTATTTTTTTTGAATTTTTGGTGAATTTTTAGATGATGTTTGGTGTCCTTAAAAATTATTCAAACACAAACTATCCTGAATGGGCACTGCTTGCGACATTAGAAGTTTTATAAAAGTTCTTGAGGTTTGACTGTTGGAAAAATCCCATGATTTTATTTTAAGTTCAGGTCACATTGAAATTACTTCTCACCAAGTATGAAATCCTGGAGCCTTTTGGTTTAGCAGATAAAAATTGTTAAATTTTATAAAATATTCAGACAAAATAACAACTTTGACCAGTTTCAGTAGAACTTTAATATCTTACGTTCTGTTCAGTATGTTTGAGTAATTCCAGTTGGTGGGTACTCTTAACTCGTTCCTCTACAACTTTTATTTTGAAAGTTTTGCTTGAGAATGCCCTCACATGCCCGATTTACCCGTTCTAAGACAGAAGATGGTTTCTGTCAGATTTGTTCTTGATTAAAACAACCAAGCAATGGCCTTTTTGCTTGATTAACACCTTAATTTATCACTTACAAGATTATCACTCCTTTTTGTATTACTTTTAACATCAATATTACTGATTCTAATCCTTTCAATTCTATTAATCATCATCCAAAGATCCTGTAATATAGCAGAAATCGTTTGTGTTCGGGTGCGGAAGTAAGGTGTATAACAATGGTGGATGTGTGTGTATTAGTGTGTGTATTGAGAGAGACGACTTGTGTGTGTGTGGAAAGCTTGGAAATATTATTAGCAAAATGTGACTAAAGGTTACAAAAGGTTAAGGCTTGAGGGGTATTTATACTCTAAGTAAATACATAAGCTCCCCCTCAACCTTATATTACATATACAGCATAACAAAGATAAAGAAATACAAATAAGCACTATTTTGAATTTCTAACATTCTCCCCCTTAGTGCTTGGTTGTCTTTTATCAGTTCCTCCTGTTCCTCCTCCTTCTTTTCTCAGCTCGTCTTTTCTTGTTCTTTCTTTTCTTGAAATCTTGAGCTGCTTTTGATGTAGATGGTTTATCTTTCATAGAATCCCAAAAAGCTCTTTTCTTGTAACTATTCCAAGAGTCATTCCAATACCTCTTGGGAATGAAATGCCAGTTAGCACCTTCTGGACGTTCATCGGGCAATCTGATATTATCTTGAAAGTTAACTGGAGGAATATTATGAGGACCTCGTTCATGACTTGGATTCCAAAGAACCTATGAACCTGTCTCAGTATGAATGATTCCTTCTCTTGGTCTAATAGTTCTGGCAGCTATAAGATCTCTAACTCTTTGACGCATATCAATTGTTTCTTGAATCCTTCTTATGTGTCTTTCTCTTTGAATCTGGATGTTTTCATTTTGACTAGGATCAGGATTATCATGTATGGCTCTGAGGAAGAATAAGCAATATTTCAAAGTGCCATCTGAATACTTGGGAAGATCAGATGCACGGACAAAGATTTTTCCTCTGAAGCTGTTAATGAAAACAAATCCATCCAATTCTTCTATTGGATCTCCAATCTGATAAGAATTCAACTCATAACCTCCTACTCTCTGATTTGGTCTCGTGAGATTAATTCTTATTGTTCTCCTTTCTAGACCAATCTGGAAATCATTAAACTCATAATATCTGATTAAAGCCTGAATGTGACTCTTCAGAGCTTCATAAGCAAGGAGTTGATCTGGAGTCTTTGTAATCAAATGAGCATACTGGTTGTAGAGAAAGAGGATGTCAGAGATTGGCAAGTATTGGAAAGATTCTTCATGAACAGCATAAATGTGACCATCAGCTCTTTGAACTCTAAATCGGACAAGTCTTTGGTTCTGATACTTGATAGGAGCAATCAATGTCAACACACTTGTGATTAGACTTTGGAACTGATTATACCACTCTTCACTTCTTACTGTGCTTTCAGCATTCATCATTTCTAAGTATGCATCCCTTTGATTTTGATGTCTGAAAAGAAAGAATGCTCTCAACCTATTCAAGGTCATGTTGAGTCTTTCCTCAGATGAGCAGTAAATCGGGAAAGCTCTTTCTTCAATGTATCTTGCCCTGCATACTAACTCTTCAGGTCTGACATTCAAATCTAGCATTTGTGCATAATTCTCATAGAAATACCCTTCATTGATTTGCCAGATTTTGTCTCAAGTGATTCTTGGATGTCTAATACCCATGCTAAGCTCTCTTGGAGTGTCAAGATTATTTGTATCTCTCAGATCATAGACAATCTCTTCAAAGATATCTTTCTTAAATTGTTCTTGAGACATAGCTGGTCTTGGTGGAGCATCATTAGAATCATCCGAATTAGAATCACTGTCATCATCAGTCCTATTCCCTGGTTGAAATGGATCAGGATCACTGGATTGATCAAAACTTGATGTAGTTGAGTAATAGTGAGAGATGTATTTAACAAGCGGAGGCAGATCATCTGAATCAGAATTATGAACTTGATGAGCTTGAGATGATGAAGGAATATCCACACTTTGACTTTGGTCTTGATTTCCTTCTGTTGTATCTTGAACACTTGCTTCTTGTGTTGTATTATGACCTTCTCCACTATCTTCAACATTCGCCCCCTCGGGTTGATCATCCGGATTTTGATCATCCCAACTCCTTAAGATAGTGGCCGGTCGACATTGTTGTTCAAGCTCAGTTAATCTCTTTCGAAGAGCTTCAGTTTCAGCCTTATGAGTAGTATCAGTATCCAAGAAATGTAGATATGAAAGAATTGAATGATAGATGGCTTTCTTTGGTGGGTTGAGATTAGGCTCTTCAGATCTTAATCAACAAAGTACTACCATAATGAGAGTATCAGTGGATATACCACTTTCATGAAGCCTATTAGCAGTATAGTCATTCAAATAAGTATCACTAAGATCAGATTCTGATGAAGATGAAGAACTTGAAGAATAATCAGGAGAATCAGGATCAGGAAATGATTGTTGAGTTGATGAAGTTGGAATTTCCAGGGGGTGTTGGTGATGAAATTGGAGATGATTGAGTAATCGGTGGTGTTGATATGATTGGTTGAGATGACAAAGGAATAACAGTTGTAACAGTTGAAATATGAGGTGTAGTAGGTGTTGAGATCGGAGTAACAACAGATGAACCAATTCTAAGTATACCACCAGTAAGCAATCTACGTGGTGAAGAACTGGTTTGAACCATGGGAAGTTTACCAGTAATAGTATATCTTGAAGCACGTAATACACTTTCTTGTTCTTGTTCAATCCCTTCAACCAAATGAATCACAAGATTACGAACAATCGGAGATAATGTTATAACAGCTGGAGATTCAGAAATTGGAGTATCAGGAGTAACAGAAGCTGACACATCATGACTGTCATAGGATTTCCTGTTGGTTCAAGAGTTTGAACAACAGTTGATGATTCGGCTTCACAACCAGAATCCTTTGGAAAGTGGACAAACATAACACCGGTGTCACTTAGATTAACCGTTAAACCCAAAGCACAAATAGCCGTAGCAACTACTCGAGCTCGAGAGAATTCAAACTGTCGCTGAGCCAATTCAGCCACACGGGTGCCTTCGTTCAAAGCTGGCATAATGTTAGCAATGGAAGGACTTCCAAACAATCCTTGAGAGGGCACTATAGCCGAGCTCTCTATTTTTGTTCCGGCAGCATCACCTAGATGTGCGAATGGTACAACAATCGGTGTAAGTGTCCTAGGGGTACTAGACAAACGTGCAGAATCAAAAGTCAAGAGAGGGGCAGATGTCTCTTTATCTTCAACATCCACAATCTCTGAAGGAGACTGGGATGGATTAGGTGGATTTTGCCCATGCAGAAATGAGACGTTAGTCTGTAGAGAGACTTCCGAATGGCTAGTGGAGGTTTGACCGTGCAAGAGTTGGGAGCTCTTGTCTTCTATTCTAGGTCGAACCCGACGATTATATGTGGTTTGGACTAATGGAAGGCCAACGTTTTCTTTATGCCTTATACCTAGCCCGGACCTCTCATCCTCTCTAACATTTTCGACTCCTCCCTCATTTCCACCTTGTTCCTCCGGGATGTCCATTACATCATCAGCAAATTGATTGGCTTCATTATCAGATGAATCAATATCAGAATCAGCCACATCTTCTAGTTCAGCTCGGGAGAAACGATCATACTCAAAGCGAGATCTTTTGAATGTTTTCTTTTTGATGTTAACAGGAATGGACTTCCTGCGGCCTTGAAAGTATGTCAGTGGAAGAGATAGGAAAACAGTTGTAGAAATTGTTGATGATGGAATTTGAGTTGGAATAGATTGTGATTGAGGCATTGCTGGGGTTCTGGTCTTAGAATTTCTGGTAGTGGAGTTGTTTGAATTGGTGAAGAATGTCTTTGTGATGATGGTGTTCTTGGTGATGTTGATCTTCTGATATTTGAAATTTTAGGAGGTGGTGATCGAATAGGTCTTGGAGTCCCAGACTCAGAGATAGTATCCTCAGAAGATGTTGGAGAAGAAGGTTCAACTGGTGTTTTTCTTTTCAATTGCTTTTTCTTTAAAGAACTTCCTTTCTTCTTCTTTTGTTGATGCACTTTCTTACTCAACTTTATCACAAATATTTCACCTCTTTGTTTCTTATTCTTTTGCCTACCTGAACTGGATTCACCCTCACTCTCTTTTCTTTTCCTCTTAGACCCCTCACTTGGCAACCTATGCACAACTTGGGTAGGAACCGGGAGGCTTTCCGGTCCCAAAGTTGTTCTAATCCAGTCCAGATATGCCTTCTTGGCATTGTAAGACCCCAACTAAAGCGGAACAATGAGATGTACAGAAAGTCGAGTATTCAAAACAAAGGATTTATAAATAACATTCACCATAGCTTTATTTGATAAAAATAATTTACAATGTACAAACATGTGAACCAATTTCCAAGTACAAATACGTCCACCATACTTGGATATTGAGTCCACGAACCAAATAACAAGCACATGAACTAGTAAACTACAATCATCAAGGCGGATTCCATTGCCTATCACAAAGTTTGATCTTTGACTCCAAAGGGCAATGCAAATAATCATGAAGCATATAAATCCTCAATGCTTAAGCTTATTTCCTGAAAAGCATGAAGAAAAAGTGTCAACTACGAAAACGTAGTTGGTGAGTGCATAGGTTTTTATATAAATCTTGGTACATCACCGTTTTAATACTTAGAAAACCGATTACTATTACATTTCGAAATATCCAAACCATATGATCGAGAAAATTTTCGTATCATGTTATCAAGCTTCCAAATACCATAATGTCATATCAAGACTTGGAAAAATCCATAGTAAAATTTCAGGTTCTCATTTGTCAAATCATCATGAGAGAAAATGTATATAAATCGATTAATCGTATATCATACCAAAATCATTCGGTTACCAAAATCATTTCAATATCACCAATTTCAACGTCTTTCAAGATATCATATGAGGGACGATACCCAATCCGTATGTCCAAACAATTTCCAATTATCAACAATATTAATATCAATTTCACTTAGCCACAAGGGCATAATTCAATATCAAATTTCATTTAGCCACAAGGCATAATTTACATAATTTTGATGAGTAAATGCTTGAGCCACTACTACTACCATTTTCAAGTCCAAGCTTTATAATACTTCTTATTTTTGCACAAGCTGTCAATCAAGTGCCTTACTTATACTTGGGGTCGTGTCATGAGGACGACCGATTAAACTTACGTAGCTAGAACACCTAATGGTCGGACTGGAAGTGATGGTCATCACGAAGGCAACCAACCTTCCACCGTTACGCTCTGGATGGGTGGACGACTCCTAGTTGCGCAACTATCTAACTACAGGCCTCCCTTAGGAGTAAATAGTAGTGTCCCGAAAAGAAAACGGGTTGACAGAACTCAAGTTCATCATATAACAATTATCACTTGGAACATACGTTATAACTTCATATCATAATCATACTTACCAAGAGTCATTTCATATATCAAACTTACTTTCAAGAAACACTTCATATATATATATATATATAAAATAACTTTACTTATCATGCTTTTCACCCCGAAAGTTAAACACATAAAATAGTTTGAAAGGGGGCTATGACTCACCTTGATATGCCACATATTATATTCACTTATCCAAAATGGGTACTTCCCATCAATCACTCCATCATACATCCGTCACGTTTCTCAATCACATTTGAAAGGCAAGACTATCCCTACGATAGGACTAATACACGTAAGTTCCTATCTTAAGCCATCACTTAGAAATGCCACTTTCATTATGTTGCTATCAATTGTAGAATCCAAGTATATTTGCAACATTCGCATTGTTTTGGTTGTAGCGATTGATGGTGTAAAAAGGTTACTTTAATGACATGCGTAGTTATAAGTTGTTAGATTTTTGGTAACTTGGCTTCATTTGTGGTTTCACTTGGCATCTTAGGTCATCATGTAAAAATATCATATTAAGTTATGTTATCCTTATTCATCATTTGTTGTGTAACCGATTTTAGCGTGAATTAACATTTGTGATATCAATATATAGCTTGGTTAACATAATTACTTATGTCAATCTCACTTAATTAACTTTTGTTTTATTTTGATTACACTTATCTCATGAATTTCGTTTAAGTGTTATGGGCCATTATCAATTGGGCCTTAGGTGTCATGGACTTTTAAATGTTTTGGGCTTACATTAGTTATTGGGCTTTACCTTATTTGGGTTAGGTGCATAATGGGTCATAGTGGTTATTGGGCTATAAGGATTATTGGGACAAGTGGGCCTACTGATTTGTGTTCCTTATGGGTTCATTATTTGGGCCGGGTTAGCCCATTATGGTTCTTAGTTCATTACATAGCCCATTATGCCATTTATAAGATTACTTACAAATTTTCTGTTTTATACTTTATTTTTAAGAAATGTTAGCTACTATTTTGGGGTCAAGACGAATTATTTGGACCTTCATGATTTTTATAAAGTGACTTATATGTATCTAGTATTTTTGTGAATTTTTGGTGAATTTTTATATGATGTTTGGTGTCCGTAAAAATTATCCAAACACAAACTGTCCTGAATGGGCACTGCTTGCGACATCAGAAGTTTTATAAAAGTTCTTGATGTTCTGATTGTTAGAAAAATCCCATGATTTTATTTTAAGTTCAAAACACATTGAAATTACTTTCCACCAAGTATCACTTCTTGGAAATTTATGGATTGGGAGATAAAAATTGTTAAAGTTCATAAAATATTCATACAAAATTACAGTTTTGACCAGTTTCAGTAGAAAAATCATATCTTTCGTTTGGTTTAGTTTTTTTGAGTAATTCCAGTTGGATGTTAATCTTAACTCATTTGTCTACAACTTTTATTTTGATAGTCTTTCTTGAAAATGTCCTCAAATGTTCAGTTTATTCGTTACAAGAAAGAAGACCAATTCTGTCAGAATGTTTATTGGTTAATGCATCCCACCAATGGTTTTGTTTGCTTGCTTTAACCTCTAGATTCCCACTAACAAAATTATTACTTTATTTTGTATCTCTTAACATCAAATATACAGATTTCAATCAATTTCAAGTTCATCAATCATCCTTAAAAGATCCATCTCAAGTCCCATATCAAAACCAAATTAAACTAGTGCAAATCTAAGCATGCATGTAATCATCTCATCATTTTAACAACAAATCTTTATCCATCTTCAATTCAACAACTTAAAAACATATTTTTATGAAAAACTCCAGAAATATATTCATCAAAATGTATAAAAATATGACCATATTTCAAAGGAAAAATCACTTTAAAATCTATTTAATCTATGACAACACCTTTGGGTCTCAAACTAGTTGAATCTTTGAATCTTTCTTCTAGATTTCAACATGCATGACCATGAGGAAGAAGATTCTATCAACTTGCCTTCATCAAGTGTAATTTCAAGAAGAAAATCAAAGAAAAACATGGTCTTTGATAAAGATCTTTTAGTATGAACAAAAACAAGATAGATTAAACAAAGAGATGAAGATTTATACCCTTGAAGAGCAAGGTTTTGATGAAGAAAATATGGCAGAAATTTCGTGGCTTTGATGCTCCAAATAACCCTTATTTCAAGCTTAAAATAACCTTTAAATCTTACTTGAATCAACCCTTGTTTAAGCCTTTCAAAAACCCTTTTTATTATTAAAGTTTAATATGATTTTTCCTTGTCTTTTTGTTGATTATTTGAGCCAAAATGGAGAGGAAGAAAAGAGGAGGAAGTGCAGAAAATTTGAGAGAAATGAGAGAGAAAATATTGGTTTGTGTGTGTAAAATGAAAAGGGATGTGTGAAGTGTGGGGTGTGATGGTAGGTTAAGTTAACCTTGGGAGTTTAAGGGTATCATGTGGCTAGTTAAATTGTGATTGGTGGAGTGCACATGGCTGAATTTTTGCAAGAAAATTAGAAATTTTGTAAGGAACAATTATATAAAGTCTTACACTCATGTCAATATGCATATATATGTATGTCTATGTATGTATTTGTATTGGGTGCATATATTAGTTCTTGCAAGGATATAAGTGTATGTATATGTTCTTGTATAAATATTTACTAGTTATGTAGTGTTTCTAAGACATGGTTTATGTACATATATGTGTGTATATGGTGTGTATATATATATAGATATATATAGTTTTTTTTTGTGTGTTTTAATTTTATTACTTATCTCATTATTTATAAACTTTTATTTACATTAGATATATATACATATAGTTATTATTATTTAAGCACTTTTATGTACATCATAGTTCTATAAATATATTTTTAAGATGATCATTATAGTTATGTGTCCAAATATACTTGAATTTACTTGGTGTTTGAATTGTTGGACATTTGTTAATAATTATCTTTGTTAACTCAATTTGTGAGTCTTAGTTTATTATATATTTAACTTCATTTCTCGAATTAAAATTTTTGGTTCATTGACATTTTGTCAAGTTCAATTAGAACTAATATATGTAGCTTGAGATTGGCTTAACTAATTATAGTTATTGGTTATGGCATTTCTATGATAGCTAGTCATCTATGGTATTTCTAAGGCATTTTACTATACTAAAGGGCGATTTCTCTTAATAAACTTCTAGGGATAGATACCTAGATAAATATAAGTAAGTTGTCCTAGTCGGAAATTGAGGGTTGTTACATCATTACCCCCTTAACTATAACTTCGTCCTCGAAGTTCGCTCGTTCACAAGGTGTGAAATGAATAGATTGACGATAAGGATAGTTGAACAGGGACACACGAACGTAAGAGTTCATCTAGGTTTCATCACGACCTTTCGGTTACTTACAGAATTTTTAGCCTCCACAGTTGGGGGCATCTATTCCTTGGTGCCCTGAATATCACTTGATTAGAAGCTTTAAAAGTGTTATAATTGTCGCTCACTTCTTGAGACGACTTGAGATTAATCGTAAGAGATCATTATGGGCTGTCCATCTTGCCTAGATGAATGTTAAGTAATGGGATGATGACAAGAATATTAATACGGAAACGAGCAAACGGTTCGTAACGTGAGTTATAACAAAAATAGTAAGAGACGTTGGAATTTTGATCGTTGGTGGCTACTCATTTCCCCAATAAAGAATCCTCTACTGGCTCTTCGCCTACTTTTATCTCTCTTTGGTTAGACGTTGGACCTGCTTGCCGCTACTAGAAAATATATTGACTTCGTTTGTGACTAATCACTTGTTAAGGGATTACCCCCTTAACAAGGGTGATGCTAATTCGGAATGCCGAGTTGCACTAAAATTGCAAAAGTACATCTTCGTAGCACCTTATTTTAGAGTTTTTCAGTGTCGACTTTGTTGTTTTACGACATACAAGGGAATTACGATTCAGCCATGGATAGTTCTATTTTACTCCTCATACTCGCCTTTGTCCTTGTTTTCGATTGTCATCCTTTTCGTTATTCGTAAAGTCGCATCGTAACTCATTTTTATCTTGCTCTTGCTGATATTGGCTCGCAAATCGTTGTATGGAACCTTAAATTTTTCCTTTTTATGTAGAGGTATTACCCCTTTATGATATATTTTCGGCTAACTCCTTTTCAGCATTACACATATAACCTCTTCCATTTCTCTTCTATTCTTATGCATTCCTTGCGATAGAGTTTACACAATCCTTATGCTTACAGTTAATCATATCGTATCTTCACCGTCTTGGCAAGACTAAAACTTCAAGCCTTTGTTAGTATGGATCCCCTCTCAGGGACAATCCTTCTTAGGTCCTTTCAGACCTTAATGACCATGCTTTCGAAAGCCTCATATCTGTTTTTAGTTTTCTAAGCTAAGCTTCTTTTCACGTACACCAGCCTAATGTTCTTGGGAATTATGATGCAACATAATTTAGGTGGAGCTTCATACCTCGTCCTATTCTCAACCATTTAGTTCTCTCCATTTTTCTTTTGTGTTCTTATGGATCACCATACACCTTACCATTTTCACCACTCAGATCCATCTCCTACTAGAGTAATTGTCATCTTGGTTGACACACGCAGTCGATAGTCCTTGGGGTTTATCCCAGGGGTACTCATCTTTTTCCCCGGCTTGTCACATAAGCGAATTATCATACTTTCATTCAAACGTTCCATGACTAGCTCTTTCCAGAGTTTGTAGTTGTTTGGGACTTAGGTCAGCGATCAACTTCCTTGATCGTTGTGGCAGTATGTGCCTTGAATTCTAGCGTCATATTTCCTATTTACTCTGACTACTAACTTAGCGATTTCATGTCGTTTTCCTTTTCACTTCTCTTGGGCGCACTACTTCATGGGTCGATGGTTCTTGACTGTTCACCATGTGTTCTAAAATTTTTCTCGCCCAAGTTCATCTTATTTTAGCTTACCTCCAAACGACCGTTGACCTTGAGGGAATATCCATCACTCATGTTTCCTCCACTTATCGACCATACTCCCCTTCTTTAGCAAAACTAGCCTCCATTGGGTGTTGGGCGTATACCGCTTCCTCTCAGCTTAGTTGATATGTTCTACTAGTAGTTTGTCTCTCAATGAAGGTTTTCCAATAGGTATTTAAAGTATAATGCGTGGAGCGCCATAAAGATGAACATCGACAGAACTACACCTCATAGATAACGTCAATACCTTCACTTTATCGTGTGGGTTAGATCGCCTTCCTTTACTTTACTTTCTACTTCACACAGCTTCAATGATGGTAGTGAATAGCTCTTATTGAACGATAAAGTATAGTCTTGTGCTTCATTCTCCTTGTTCGAATATCTTCCTTGTTGCGATTACCCCCTTAACATTTTTCTCCTAGAAAAATGTAAGGGATTTCTTGCTTTTCGTATCATCTCGTTTTCTCCTCTAAGTAAGCTCATTAGCCACCTTCTTAGCTAGGTTCCTTGAATCACCATTACATCTTGTCAATCTTCAATTCGCTAAATTTTCTCATCCTTCTAGACGACTTTCAATTTGCTATATTTCCTAATCTTACTTGTAACTATTCTAGTCCTCTAGAGTAGTCCCAAACCATTTTTCATTTATCTTCAAGTCGCGGGGGTCACATAAGTTTTATATTACTTCTTATCCTCCTTAATTTTCCATCTTCGCTCCAACGGTAACTTTGGAATTTCTTCTAATTGCCACCGAAGATTCATTTTACATGGATAGAAGGGCCTTTAATTCCTTCACCAAATTTGAGGTTTCAGTTCAATTGCCTCTTCACATGTAGACCATATCCAAGACATCACTTCCATCGGGTATACTAGTCCATAGTATCTTCTATACTATACTTTTCTAACCTGCTAGAACTGCCTTGTATCGAGTAGGTCCTTCTCTTAACATCATTGCGAGCGGGTGTGTTATGTTGCCCATTGGACTCCAACTTTCGATGACGTCAACATGTACCTCATCGACTTAAATAATATAGATGGATGTTCGCATATACGTGTTAGAATAGAAATATTGCACAAAATTTCGAGGCTACATTCCTCATGGTGTGTCGTCTAGATAGTATGGGTATGTGTTCGACTAGTGACATTGTATCGTCATAAGGCCTTAGTGTCGCTCGCCATTCGTAAATATCCGACTTAGTTTGACATTTCCATATGTTTGCGCCATCTCAGATCGAATACAAAGGTTATGTGTAGTTCCTAAGAGGATAGAGTCACCTCATATATTGGGACTATAATTCTTAAGATATATCGTCCAACGTTCGTGGAAAGATGCTCCACCGATGATATCGCGTTGTCGTATGTCAGATATGTATGGTGGTGTCATGAGAGATAGGATATTGAGTATTTTTAAAAAGAGCATGGGTGAACGAATATTGGAGGCGTACTTAATGTTAACTTTCATACTTAGAAAATTTCTAATTTATAATGAATTTCCCAAGGCGTTCCCTAGTTCTCAAGCGGTCAAATCTCAACATGCGATATCTATCTTGGTAGTAAGGAATAACCATATTATCATCATATCAAGCAATTACTAGTTCTCAATAGTCACATCTTAGAGCATCATAACTATCTCATAATTAGGCACAACTTTATAGTCATTACATCATCTACGCACTAGTCCTTATATAGCTCAACCTTAGGGTGCAATAAGTATCTCAATAGTAAGGCATGACTACATAATCATCGCAATATTCACACGCTAATTTCAAATAGCTCAAACTTAGAGAGTAAGGGCTCTTATATCCATATTTCAAATAGTCCAAACTTAGAGAGTAAAAGCTCTTATATCCATATCGGCTATAGAATTTCATATTACTTATCATACCTATATCCCCTTTTAGTTCTTTCTTATATAATCAGTCTCATCACCCAATAACTTAAACAAGTCATATTCGAAAAAAAATTCATGCTACATAATAATCACATTATTTTATAGTGCATATGCTACTTAAAGTTCAACATCATAATTCATAAATCTTTTACGCATGCATTTCTCACAAAATTTTCACATTGCACCTTTAAACTTTCACATTAACAATACAAGCTTTCACATTGCACATTACAACTTTCACATTGTACCTTATAACTTTCATATTGCAATCAAATCAATCATGCCCGAGTGTGCATGTTATAGCATAGAGTAGCATGTATCAACAAATATATATTTCAATCTTAGATTCGTTTCACTTCTAATGTGCAAGAAGAGGAATCCTACTAAGCTAGCATAATCCTCAACTAAAGCAAGTCTTGAATCCTTATATGTGCTTAGGTGAATGTCTAAATGCAACACGTATGCTCATAAAAACGGATTTAACAAAGATCTCTTTTTTTTTTTTTTTAAAGGAATCCTTTTGAACACAAGTCCAAGTGGTCGTTTGAGTTTTAAATGGTTCTCTCATAATTAAACATAGATTGTGAGTACACCTAACAAGATGTACACAAGATCAAGATATAACAAGATATAAGGTTAGACAATAATAATCACAAGTTATATCAAGTAACCCGACTGGCAAGTAAATCGAAACTAGATGAGACTAGTTAGAATTACGATCCAGATAATGGATGATAGTAATAAAGTATGATTGCTTGAAACTATATAAATTACTAAATATAATCAAGTATTATGGCAATGAGTCAAGATGTATTTTTCAATGTATTTTATTTATTGCTTATAAACAAAATACAAGAGTTGTTGCGGAACAAAGATAATCACACTTGTGAAAGTATCTAAACAACCCAAAAATACAAATGATCTATGTAACGAGGAATTACTCATAAGAATACTTAGAGTAATATCACACGTTGCAATTGCCAAAGTTACAAGCAATTTTGCAAGTGTGAGAAGTCTTATATATATAGGCTAAGCATGTCTTGATGACATGGCAAAAAGCCGTACTAAATATGGTTGGATGGATTTGTAGGACAAATCCATAACACGCTTGTTTAAGGTAAAGTATGTCAGTTTCTTGATGTGACTTGACATACTTTATTCCCAACCTTTTTGCTAAAACTTTCCCAATCCCATGTTGATAGTAATTAACCGGGTAAAGGTAGTTAAAGCTGCAAAAAGACTTTCCTCGTAATCAGTGAAAAAGTGTTGTAAGTACTTTTTCACTGAGCCTCTTCAGATTCAACTTCAGGTAAGATCTTCTCTGAGCTCTGCTTCTGAGATGATCTTCTTCCTCAGTCTTCAGTCTTTGACTTCCGTCTGAACGTCTTCAGTGTTGGTTGATTCTGAATCTGAAGTGAAGCTTCAGTGAGCTATATCCTGAATGACTTCAGAATCCTGAGCAAGCTTTCTTTACTGAGCTTCAACTATTTTGAACAAATTATACTTAGTCGATTTTCGACCTAACAAATTCCCCCTATTTGTTCTAAAATAGTTCATGTATTTTAGACTTCTATCTATTCAAGTTTGTAAGTCTAAAAGTACAAGTTTTTGTTTAAGTTGTAAAAATATTTCTAAGGACATCTCATAGATCACGATGCCTTAAGAAAAATTTTCTTGTTTGTTTTCTAACTTAAACTATTTTCTAGTAATATGATGTAACTTGCAACTATATAAAAGATACTGAGATGATTGTTCAGTTACAAGTACAGAAATGAAGTGAAATGGAAAATATTTACAAGTACAAATATTTACAAAGAGATACACTACTTCTTTGCAGGCCTTGAGCCAGAAGGACCTTCAGTAGCTTTTCTCTTAAAAGAGTTGATCTTTCCAAATAGCCTTTCCTCCATCTCAACCTTGGCCTTCATTTTCTGTTGGATCTTCAGCATCCAGGCGCCATTCAGATGAGACTTCGGTTTTCCCTTCAGCGCATTGATCATCTCCTTATGCTCAGAATACCCAAACTTATGCACTGACACTTGCTCATACTCTTCTTCAGCTCTACCTTCTATTTTCACAGTCAGATTAAACAGCTTCAGACCATCTTCCTTCAGAATTTGCACATCCAGGATCTTTGCAGGATGACACCTGTGTTTCATGTAGTAATCATACTGATCCTTCTCATGTTTATCCTTTACCTGAGCAACTTCTTTGGAAATGGGTATGAATGTAGAGAGGTCAGCATCTCGAGCAGGTTTTCTTGAAGTCCTTGGGCCAGTAAGTTTGGGCTTCTGGGGTGGCCTGCAGATTTCCTTTTCAGCTTTCAGAACACTGGACATTATTTCTTTCTTTTTAATCTCCATCTCTTTCTTTCTATTCTTTATCAAGTCTTCAATAGATATCTTGAAAGTGAGATGATCCAGTTTCTGTTCCAAGGGAGAATACTTCATCCCATATTCATATTCTGCCATATCCACCAAGGCTTTCTGCACTCTTGAGTCATGCTTGATCTTCTGATATCTTTCTTTAGTAAGACCAAGAGCTGCAGCATCCACCAGATCAATGGTACCCATTGCCAAGTGTTGGGCCCTTTCTCTTTCTTGAGTCTCTCTCCACATAATGAATTGATTGGAGACTTGTTTTTGAAGGGCTTCCAACTTTTTCTGATCAGCTTCTAAGTCTGGCAATGGATAACCATGCTCATCCACGTTTTCACCAACCACAAAGCCAGAGTCCTTTGCCCCCTTTTTCTTTGGCTCCTCAACCATCTTTGCTTTGCCTTTATCTTTCCTTGATGGTTCAGACGGTTGAGGTTCAGATTGTGCCTTTGGTTGTTCCCCCTCAGATCCAGATGTCCTTTTGGTTGCTTCAATAAGTTCTTGAGAGCTGGCCAGCAACCCAATTGGCACATCACTTCCCCCTTTGGGAATCTCTGCAGGCATCCTTGCATATAAGTCGATAGCCTGTTGCACGCTCTGCAGAGGTTCCCAATTCTGCTGGGAAATACTATCAGAAATTCCCTTGGACATAGTCGCAAACTGAGCTCTTAATCTGAAAGAAGAGTTCAGATTTAACTTCTCATGCTCCAGGACTTCCTTCAGTAACCCCTTGTCTTCTTCAGATAACATACCAAAGGGATGAGGAGTAACAACTTCAGAAGTTTTCTTGAGCAGGGCCAGGATTTCTTCCAGTTGCTTTGACTGGTTCTGAACTTGTTTATCAAGAGTTGACACAGAGTTTTTCATTTCAGTTACAGCCCTGTCAACCTTGTCATTTGTTGCTTTAGATACTTCAGAAACCAGCACCCTGACCCTCTCTTCAACTTTGTCAGCCACCGACACTGAAATCTGAGAAATTAGATCTTCAGAAAATATAGATTTCAGTGTCGCAGAAACTTTATCACCAACTAAGGCACCAAGAGACTCTTCATCAATACTGGGCTTCTTCACCAACTCACCCACTTTCTTTTCAAGTGCCAAGAATGAACCTTGCATCATCAACAACCAGGATTGCAGATTCGCAACTACTGAACTCTGCACATCCCTCTTGGTCAACTTAAAGGCTTCACCAATAGCCCTACTTAATCCATTACACGATGACACCAATTCGTGCAGCTTCCCAACCACCAAGCTCTCATTAACTGCTATTCTTGTAAATTCATTACCCATAACACTTTGGGCATCCTTCAAATCGGCCAGAGACTTGGTGTTGGCAGCTAGAGATTTTGATAAGCCCTCAACCTGAATGAGAAGGTTTTGGACTGCAGTTTGTGACTTCTCTAGCTGAGCTTCCATGCTCAGAGGTGCAGCAGTTGAAGTGGAAGCTGAAGCAACAAAGGGAGTAGTCCTGATGCTCGCCAGAGATCTTTCCAGGATTCTTTCAGAAGGACCATCAGACTCGGTCTCAGAATCCAAATCTTTTTCTTGTTCTCCTGGCAGCTCATATGCCCTCTTTGGTGGAGCATCATGGATTTGAGAGTGAAGAAACTGAGGAGGTGGTTGATGTGGTGGATCGAGATCAATGAATTGTGGTTGTTGTTGTTGTTGTTGTTGTGATTTTTGTTGTTGTTGTTGTGATGATGGTTCTTCAAAAAGAGTGAGGGTTGGCTCAGAATCTGAAAGATTCTCCCCCAGTAATTCTTCATCAAAGACGAAGTCTTCGAGGTTTCCCTCGGGTAGCTCATCTTCATCTCAGACATTTACATCCTGGTCAAATATGCTCTGGTCTAGATTCCCAGAATCCAGACCAGCACCCAGTTCAGCAGCTGCTTCAGCAGGTGCATCGTTACTGGTCAAAGATGGAACTGCTTCAGACGATACCAGTTGTTCCTCAGTAACTCTTGTGCTGGATCCAAGAGTCTCATCATCGGCCGCAGACTTTGAAACCTCCATTCCTCTGGGTATCACCTGAGAAATATCAAAAGTTTGTGCAAGCAAAGAGTGTAAGATTTGTGAAGTTACAGGGAGTGCATGTGCAGACACAACTTCTAATGTGTGTTGGGCTGACACACCAATATCTTTACCATCTCTTCCTAAAGAAGTTTTGGAGATGGCTG
Organism: Erigeron canadensis; assembly: GCF_010389155.1. Lineage (NCBI taxonomy): Eukaryota > Viridiplantae > Streptophyta > Magnoliopsida > Asterales > Asteraceae > Erigeron > Erigeron canadensis. Next base: position 14,356,811 of record NC_057766.1, on the reverse strand, counting down.
CTTGTGGGTTTCCCATTTGACCTTCTTCTGAAACCTATTTTGAGGTTTCAGAAGGCTGAGCTTGGGTACTAATATCCTTGGGTTGAAAGGATGGCCTAAAAGGACGCAGTGTTAATAAACCCTTTGGAAATCCTGAGTAATCTTTTGAGAGATCCTCAGGTTGGTCAATGGAAGATGAAAGTGGCAGGGTAAAACTTGTTTTGGGTTTAAACAAGTGTAGCGTAGTGCCACTAGATCGACTGGTGGGTCTCACATTCTTTTGTGACCCGCCCAGTAATCTTTCTGAGCCAGCCGGTCGTGCTGTGTCAGTTTTAACGTTGTTACTAAGTACCTGAAGCATGGCAGGGGACAGTTCAGGTTCGTCCTCAGACTCGGTCAGCTTGGAGAGGTCCTTGCAAAATTCAGTCTGAGAACTCTCCTGAAGGACGTCAGCATATCCTTCTCCTAGAATCGCCAAAAAACAAATGCTCAAAAACCTGGGAAAGGCAATATGGATGCTCCTCTTCCCCTTCAACTTAGTCAACAGCTGAGCAAACAGCATCTCAGCAAAATCCACCTTCATCCCATGCCACAAGTAGTAGCCCATCTCGACCTGAATCAAGGAGATTTGATCCAGTCCTCCACTATTTCCTCCTAGACACTCTACAATTTGTGTCCAGAAGTATCTCCAGCACCCCTTAAAACCAGCAATGAAGATATGGCCCGACGTCTTCAAATTGCCATCATCATCAACGATCTGGTTGTGGCCAGTAACCAGCAAAACTTCCCTGAAGTTCACCCCTTTTTGTCTTTTCATGTACGGGGTGTTGGGAGGCAAATAGTTCAGCCTCAGCGCCTCCCTAAATCCGTCGAGTGTTAATACGCACTTCACCGTACCTTCCTTTAGCGTGAAGGCTATTGACTTCTCATCTTTGGCTACTTCGACCGTATACCAAAACTCCAGCAAATAACGATGGTATAAACGCTCTGGGTCAGCAGTAAGAGCATATGAAATGGGGCAGTGTTGAAGAAACATATTTAATCTGCCCAGAATCCCTTCAGATTTGGCATTCAGGGCTGCCTTAAAATTATTCATGTTGAAGCGAATGGTCTTAGACTCAAAGTCTTTTGGCCATTGAGAGCTGGGTTTAACAGCAGATTTGGGTGGAGAATATTCAAAAGAAATGAGGGTTCTAGGTTCTTTAATGGAGGATGAGGAAGCCATTTTAAAAGGAAATAGAATGAAATGAAGAAAAGGAGATGAAAATGTGTTAAGAAATTTTAGGGTTTGAAGTTATGAAAGAGGATGAAATGAAAATTGAATACTTGAGAGAATGAATTAAATGTTAGAGAGAATGAGAGAGAAATATGATTGGGAGTAAATGAAAATTGAAGTAAATGAAAGAATGATTTTGGAAAAAAGGTTTATATGTTTTCAAAGAAATTCAAAGGATTTTCAGTTGAAAATAGATAAAAAGAATTTTGGAATTCAAACTCAAAGAAAATAATGATATTTTATTGATGGTAATTTTGATCGGGTTTGAAGTCCGAAATAATTTTAGGCGACACGTCCGCATTAAATGCTACAACGGGCATGACCCCACCTTTTCGAGAAAAATTCAACCATTTTTAATGCAAAAGCAATGATCATTTTCCTTTACGGCGCATGTGGTATGACACGTCAGTAAAAAGGTATCCTGGAACAGTAAAAGTCATGTGTCCACTTGCCAGCTAGGTATCCATTGTATAATAAAAGGTTTTGAAGGACTTCAGATTTAATAATATTAAATTTCTGAGAGAGGTTAAGGAAGTGCAATCTGAACCTTCTCACATTTTAGAAGTTCTAAAGGCCTTCAGTTTCTGAAACATTTCAGACAAAATGTTTTCTGAGGCAAAAATTCCCCCTTAGAAAAAAGTTTCCTTCTTTTGTAAAAACATTTTTGCCAATTCCCCCTAAAATGCTACACAGGATTTAGCATTCCTAACTCACTGATGAGATGTTTAAAAGTTTTGACATCTAAAGGTTTTGTGAACACATCAGCCAGTTGTTTATCAGTGGGAATGAAATGAACTTCAATATCACCTTTTAAAATATGATCACGAATGAAATGGTACCTGAGATCAATATGCTTGGTTTTAGAGTGCATTACAGGATTGTGAGATATTGCGATGGCACTTGTGTTATCACAAAATATTGGCGTTCTTGTGTACTTAACACCATAATCAGTTAGTTGATTCTTCATCCATAAAATCTGAGCACAACAACTTGCAGCAGAAATGTACTCAGCCTCAGCAGTTGATAATGATACTGCAGTCTTCTTCTTGCTTGTCCAACTAACTAATTTGCCACCAAGGAAATGACACCCACCTGTGGTACTTTTCCTATCTATCTTACAACCTGCATGATCTGAATCTGAATATCCCATGAGATCTAGACTTGAGCCTTTGGGATACCAAAGACCTAGTCTGGGGACACCTTTCAGGTATCGAAAAATTCTTTTTACTGCATTCTGGTGTGCTTCTCTGGGATCAGATTGAAATCGTGCACAAAGACATGTTGCAAACATTATGTCTAGTCTACTTGCAGTTAAGTACATCAATGATCCCACCATACCACGATATTTTGTGGGATCGACAGGTTTTCCATTAGGATCTGAGTCCAAAGTTAATGGTGCAGAAATTGGAGTATCTTTAGATGAAACCGAATCAAATTGATATTTCTTTAATAAATCTTTGACATATTTTTCTTGATTAATAAAAATACCATCACTGGTTTGTTTTACTTGAAGACCCAGAAAATATGTCAATTCACCCATCATACTCATTTCATACTCAGAAGACATAATTTTTGAAAACTTGTCACACAATTTTTTATTTGTAGAACCAAACACAATATCATCAACATATACTTGTACAAGTAAGATATCACTTTTCTCATGCAAGATGAATAAAGTGTTATCTATAGCACCTCTACAAAAACCATTATTTAAAAGATGTCGAGTTAGAGTATCATACCAGGCTCTAGGTGCTTGTCTCAGACCATACAATGCTTTGTTCAGTCGATACACCCAGTGAGGTTTTTCTTTGCTTTCAAACCCTGGAGGTTCATACACATACACAACTTCTTCTAGCTCTCCATTCAGGAATGAACTTTTAACATCCATTTGGTAGACTTTGAACTCATGATGAGCTGCAAAAGCTAAGAAAATTCTGATAGCTTCTAGTCTTGCCACTGGTGCAAAAGTCTCATCAAAATCAATTCCTTCTTCTTGTACATAACCCTTTGCAACAAGTCTGGCCTTGTTTCTGATTACATGGCCATCTTCATCTACCTTGTTTCTAAAGACCCATCTTGTCCCAATTGGTTCTTTCTTCAGATTGGTGGGACATGGAACAAGCTCCCAAACATTGTTTCTTTCAAATTGGTTGAGCTCTTCTTGCATGGCATCAACCCAACTTGGATCTTTCAAAGCCTCGTCAATCTTCTTCGGTTCTATCAGTGACAAGAAGTTGACGAATAAGCATTGATCGCTTGTGGCTCTTCTGGTCTGAACCCCTCTACTTGGATCGCCAATCACTTGATCAATTGGATGTGAGCGAGTCCATTTAGAGTAATGACCAGGATGAACAATGATATCAGTGCAAGAACTTCTCTGTCCTACTTCAGAAGATGGATCAGAATAAACTATTTCAGCTTTATCGTCTTCATCATCTTGTAAATCACGATTTGCATCATGAAATTCTTCATTCTGAGGTATTTCAGGGGAAACTGATATCTGAGGAGTAGCACGCACATCTGATCCAATAGTCAATTCAGGAGGTAGTTTGAATGTGACTGAAGGATAGAATGGAATGTTACTTTGCTGATTTGAAGTTGGTTCTGAACTGGATTGAACAGAAACAAGTTCAGGTGACTGATCTGATTTGTCATTTTGATCAGAATCACCAAAACTGAGAGGACTTCCTGAAGGTTGTTCAGAGACTTGTTTATCAAAGATTGCTGAATTTGATTCATCAAAGGTAACATGAACTGACTCATCAACCTTTTCAAGTCGTTTGTTATAGACTCTAAAGGCCTTGCGAATTGTTGAATATCCTAGGAAATACCCTTCATCAGCTTTGGCATCAAATTTGCCCAATTTGCTGGAATCATTCAAAATGTATACTGGACATCCAAAAACATGAAAATATCCAATATTTGGCTTTCTATTTTGAGTACTTCATAGGCAGTCTTCTTATGTCTTTTGACATAAATGGAACGATTCTGAGTGTAGCAAGCAGTTGCAACAGCTTCAGCCCAAAAACATTTTCGAAGACCTGATTCATTCAACATGCTTCTGGCAGCTTCTATCAGTGTTCGATTCTTTCTCTCCACCACACCGTTTTGTTCTGGAGTGTGTGCTGAGGAGAAATTCTGAGATATGCCAGTGTCAGTGCAGAAGGTTTCCAGAGTGGAATTTCTGAACTCAGTGCCATTGTCACTTCTGAGCTGACAAACTTTTTGCTTGTGCTTGAGTTCAATTTGTTTGATGAGGGCAATAATTTCAGCAGCAGCTTCACTTTTATTTCTGAGGAAGATTACCCAACAATATCTTGAATATTCATCAACTACAACCAAGGTGTACTTCTTCCCGGCTCTTGTCTGAACATTCACAGGACCAAAGAGATCCATGTGTAACATGTGAAGTGGTTCAGTGATGCTGAAATTTTGCTTGGTTTTAAAAGATGCTCGTTTCTTCTTTCCCATTTCACACCCTGGACATGGCTTGTCTTTATTGAAAGACATGGCTGGTATCCCATCAGCAAGTTGTTTTCTTGACAATTTATTTATATTTTTGAAATTTAGATGGGATAGTCTTTTGTGCCATAACCAGTTGGTGTCCTCATCAGCCTTTGTATAGAAACATTGTTCAGAAGTAGCACTGTTCATGTCTACTATATAAATGTTTCCTTTTCTGGGAGCAATCATTACTACCTTCCAATCTCTGTTGAATATGGTACCTTGTGAAATATCAAATAAGACCTTAAAGCCATCATCACAAAGTTGACTGACACTGATCAGGTTATATTTCAAACCATTCACATATGCAACTTTTGTGAATTTGACTTGACCATTATTCACAATACCATATCCTTCAGTTTGTCCATGATCATCATTACCAAAAGTTATTGAGGCCCCTCTTGCACCCTATATTCCTCCAGTAGGGATTTGTGACCAGTCATGGTTCTGCCAGCAGCACTGTCAAGAAACCAAGTATTCTTTTTGCGGTCACCCTGCACATACACAAAAATTAGTTCTTTTTGGGAACCCATCTTTTGATGGGTTCACTGGACTTTCCCTGAACAGTCTCAGATTTCTTTGGTATGTGTGGAACAGATGGATCAAAGGGAATTTCAGTCATAACTTCTGATGATACAAAAACAGTTGGTTTAATGATCTCAGAAACCTTTTTCTTCTCAGATTTTTGCTTTTCTTGTTTGATTTTCTTTGAAAAAGGTTTTGGGTTTTGTTTGGGATTTTGGGGAGTGCTTTCAACATTTTTCAAACGTGCGTTACAGCTTTGCACTTGCCTAGCCAAGTTTTGAATTTGATTCTCAATTCTTAACAAAATAGATTCATGATCAGACACCTGAGCTCTACCAGAATCTGAGGTAGAAGGCTCAGCAGGGATGACATTCTTCTTCTTTTTCTGGTTTTTGGAAACCTGATTTGAAGATTGAGGGGAGGGCTTCTTGGATTTAGCCTTCTTGTCTGAAGCACTGGTCTGACATGCTTCAGATTTGCCCTCATGTTGTTCCTGGGCTTGATCAGTTATCATTTTTGATTTTCCAAGATCTTTAAAAACAATTTTTGGTCTCATTTCTTTTGGAAGAGCATCAAAATCAGTTATTACAGAGGCAAGATGAAGATCACTAGTGCCATAAGCGATTCTTTGGTTTTCAAAAGTTTTCTTTATGGCAGCTTCTGGAAAAGGTGATTTCATCCAAGATTTTATTATTTTTTGTTCTTTTTCTAAAATGATTTTCAGTTCTTCCTTTTCTAATTCTAATTTTGAAACCATTGATTGATAACTTTTCAGAGTCAACTGAACATCTTTCAGTTCTTTCAATCTGACCTGACTGGCGTTCAGTTCAGAAGAATTTATTTCAAAATTTTTAATACCTTCTGAACGCACAGTCTCAACATACGATATGTCAGCCTCAATTCGAACTAAAAGATTCAGTTTTAGTCCTTCATCATTTTCAAAACCAAATTCACTAACCTTTTTCATGATAATATCCACCCAACGACCAGATTCCACATCAGATTTAACAACATGACTTTGATCTTCACGAGCCATGAAACACATATCCCTTACTTCTTCTTCATCATCAGATGACTCATCAGAATCCTCCCATTTTTCAGTATTGGCTACCATGCAGCTATTTTTGTTGGATTCTTCTTGTGCCATCATTGCCATGTGGGCTTTAAGCTTTTTGTACTTAGCTTTGTACCCATCATCTGGCTTCTGAAAGATAGAGTGGTTAAGAGCAGTATGTGATGAGGAAGGTTGTGATGATCTACATTCCTTCATAAAATGTCCTTTCTTTCCACATTTAAAACATTCAAGATTGGACTTATCAACAACGTTGTTTGATGAAAATTGTTTGCCATTTCTTTTGTTTTTAAGCTTAAAGCGATTAAAAGTTTTGGCAATCATAGCAATTAGATCCTCATCACATTCATGTGATGCATAATCAAAAATACCAACTTTCATCAATTCAGCTACTATCTTCTTCACTGAGTCAGACTGATCATTCTCAGAAGATAGTAGGGCAGTGTCTTGAGGTTCAGAATAATGAACCAGAGCTGACTTGGTAGATGAATGATTCTTTGCATCTTGCTCAGCCACTGCTCTTTCTGCTTTGTTTTCCTCAGTGAATCTAAAAGTACCATATAGAGAGGCAAGAGTGTGGCTGTGAAGAGTGTTTCCTTGTCTTAACACCATGATCAAATTTTCCCATTTTGAAGGTAAAATATCACAAAATTTTTCAAGCAAAATTTCTTGTCTTTTGTGACACCAAGAGCTTTTAATTGATTGACCAAATTTGTAAATCTAAGATATGTTTCAGTTAAAGACTCATTTGGTAATGCAAAAAATGCTTCATATTTTTTATTTAAAGAAACTTTTCTTGTGGTGACAGTTTCCTTTGTTCCTTCAAATCGTGTTAGCAATTCTTCCCACATCAACTTAGAATTGTCAAGTAAAACAAGAGTAGGTTTTAAACTTTCTGGGACAGCAAAGAGAATCATGTTTTGTAACTTAGAATCTAGGTCAGCCAAACAATGATCTTCTTCTGACCAATGATCTTTCTCTTTGGGTGTTAACCTAGGGGTTCCATCTTGATTAAAAACAACAGTTGAGGCATTCATGGGAACATAAGGACCTTCAACAAGAATGGTGGTTAAGTGTCTTTCAACACCAGCGATGTACTTGAGCATACATGCCTTCCAAGTAATGAATGTGTCACTATTTCCATTAAATTTTGGTACTGGATTATTTGGAAAGTGAACATGAACACTGGGTTGAGCTGGTGGTGGAGGTGGTGGATTTGATTCATATTGACATTTGGGTTAGGGTTTGGTTGTTCGATTCCAGACATCTTGTAGGATCAAAACAGGTATAACAACTTAATGATTTAACCTGGGAGGCTCTGATACCAAATGTGAGTCCACCTAACAAGATGTACACAAGATCAAGATATAACAAGATATAAGGTTAGACAATAATAATCACAAGTTATATCAAGTAACCCAACTGGCAAGTAAATCGAAACTAGATGAGACTAGCTAGAATTACGATCCAGATAATGGATAATAGTAATAAAGTATGATTGCTTGAAACTATATAAATTACTAAATATAATCAAGTATTATGGCAATGAGTCAAGATGTATTTTTCAATGTATTTTATTTATTACTTATAAACAAAATACAAGAGTTGTTGCGGAACAAAGATAATCACACTTGTGAAAGTATCTAAACAACCCAGAAATACAAATGATCTATGTAACGAGGAATTACTCATAAGAATACTTAGAGTAATATCACACGTTGCAATTGCCAAAGTTCCAAGCAATTTTGCAAGTGTGAGAAGTCTTATATTTATAGGCTAAGCATGTCTTGATGACATGGCAAAAAGCCGTACTAAATATGGTTGGATGGATTTGTAGGACAAATCCATAACACGCTTGTTTAAGGTAAAGTATGTCAGTTTCTTGATGTGACTTGACATACTTTATTCCCAACCTTTTTGCTAAAACTTTCCCAATCCCATGTTGATAGTAATTAACCGGGTAAAGGTAGTTAAAGCTTCAAAAAGACTTTCCTCGTAATCAGTGAAAAAGTGTTGTAAGTACTTTTTCACTGAGCCTCTTCAGATTCAACTTCAGGTAAGATCTTCTCTAAGCTCTGCTTCTGAGATGATCTTCTTCCCCAGTCTTCAGTCTTTGACTTCCGTCTGAATGTCTTCAGTGTTGGTTGATTCTGAATCTGAAGTGAAGCTTCAGTGAGCTATATCCTGAATGACTTCAGAATCCTGAGCAAGCTTTCTTTACTGAGCTTCAACTATTTTGAACAAATTATACTTAGTCGATTTTCGACCTAACATAGATTCATGACTCTATGTTTATATAGGGTCCTACCATGTAAAGCTCAAACTAATCCACTTAACCTCACGCTCGACTCGACTATAAAAATTGTTTTGAAAAGTGGCTATAGTTTTGAAATTCCCGTAGGAACTCCAATGTTCTCTATAACCTTGGCTCTTGATACCATTTTCTGTAACACCCCAACTAAGGCGGAACAATGAGATGTACAGAAACTCGAGTATTCAAAACAAAGGATTATAAATAACATTCACCATAGCTTTATTTGATAAAAATAATTTACAATGTACAAACATGTGAACCAATTTCCAAGTACAAATGCGTCCACCATACTTGGATATTGAGTCCACGAACCAAATAACAAGCACATGAACTAGTAAACTACAATCATCAAGGCGGATTCCATTGCCTATCACAAAGTTTGATCTTTGACTCCAAAGGGCAATGCAAATAATCATGAAGCATATAAATCCTCAATGCTTAAGCTTATTTCCTGAAAAGCATGAAGAAAAAGTGTCAACTACGAAAACGTAGTTGGTGAGTGCATAGGTTTTTATATAAATCTTGGTGCATCACTGTTTTAATACTTAGAAAACCGATTACTATTACATTTCGAAATATCCAAACCATATGATCGAGAAAATTTTCGTATCATGTTATCAAGCTTCCAAATACCATAATGTCATATCAAGACTTGGAAAAATCCATAGTAAAATTTCAGATTCTCATTTGTCAAATCATCATGAGAGAAAATGTATATAAATCGATTAATCGTATATCATACCAAAATCATTCGGTTACCAAAATCATTTCAATATCACCAATTTCAACGTCTTTCAAGATATCATATGAGGGACGATACCCAATCCGTATATCCAAACAATTTCCAATTATCAACAATATTAATATCAATTTCACTTAGCCACAAGGGCATAATTCAATATCAAATTTCATTTAGCCACAAGGCATAATTTACATAATTTTGATGAGTAAATGCTTGAGCCACTACTACTACCATTTTCAAGTCCAAGCTTTATAATACTTCTTATCTTTGCACAAGCTGTCAATCAAGTGCCTTACTTATACTTGGGGTCGTGTCATGAGGACGACCGATTAAACTTACGTAGCTAGAACACCTAATGGTCGGACTGGAAGTGATGGTCATCACGAAGGCAACCAACCATCCACCGTTACGCTCTGGATGGGTGGACGACTCCTAGTTGCGCAACTATCTAACTACAGGCCTCCCTTAGGAGTAAATAGTAGTGTCCCGAAAAGAAAACGGGTTGACAGAACTCAAGTTCATCATATAACAATTATCACTTGGAACATACGTTATAACTTCATATCATAATCATACTTACCAAGAGTCATTTCATATATCAAACTTTCTTTCAAGAAACACTTCATATATATATATTAAATAACTTTACTTATCATGATTTTCACCCCGAAAGTTAAACACATAAAATAGTTTGAAAGGGGGCTATGACTCACCTTGATATGCCGCATATTATATTCACTTATCAAAAATGGGTACTTCCCATCAATCACTCCATCATACATCCGTCACGTTTCTCAATCACATTTGAAAGCCAAGACTATCCCTACGATAGGACTAATACACGTAAGTTCCTATCTTAAGCCATCACTTAGAAATGCCACTTTCATTATGTTGCTATCAATTGTAGAATCCAAGTATATTGCCAACATTCGCATTGTTTTGGTTGTAGCGATTGATGGTGTAAAAAGGTTACTTTAATGACATGCGTAGTTATAAGTTATTAGATTTTTGGTAACTTGGCTTCATTTCTGGTTTCACTTGGCATCTTAGGTCATCATGTAGAAATATCATATTAAGTTATGTTATCCTTATTCATCATTTGTTGTGTAACCGATTTTAGCGTAAATTAACATTTGTGATATCAATATATAGCTTGGTTAACATAATTACTTATGTCAATCTCACTTAATTAACTTTTGTTTTATTTTGATTACACTTATCTCATGAATTTCGTTTAAGTGTTATGGGCCATTATCAATTGGGCCTTAGGTATCATGGGCTTTTAAATGTTTTGGGCTTACATTAGTTATTGGGCTTTACCTTATTTGGGTTAGGTGCATAATGGGTCATAGTGGTTATTGGGCTATAAGGCTTATTGGGCCAAGTGGACCTACTGATTTGTGTTCCTTATGGGTTCATTATTTGGGCCGGGTTAGCCCATTACGGTTCTTAGTTCATTACATAGCTCATTATGCCATTTATAAGATTACTTATAAATTTTCTGTTTTATACTTTATTTTTAAGAAATGTTAGCTACTATTTTGGGGTCAAGACGAATTATTTGGACCTTCATGATTTTTACACAGTGACTTATATGTATCTAGTATTTTTGTGAATTTTTGGTGAATGTTTATATGATGTTTGGTGTCCGTAAAAATTATCCAAACACAAACTGTCCTGAATGGGCACTGCTTGCGACATCAGAAGTTTTATAAAAGTTCTTGATGTTCTGATTGTTAGAAAAATCCCATGATTTTATTTTAAGTTCAAAACACATTGAAATTACTTTCCACCAAGTATCACTTCCTGGAAATTTATGGATTGGGAGATAAAAATTGTTAAAGTTCATAAAATATTCATACAAAATTACAGTTTTGACCAGTTTCAGTAGAAAAATCATATCTTTCATTTGGTTTAGTATTTTTGAGTAATTCCAGTTGGAGGTTAATCTTAACTCATTTGTCTACAACTTTTATTTTGATAGTCTTTCTTGAAAATGTCCTCAAATGTTCAGTTTATTCGTTACAAGACAGAAGACCAATTCTGTCAGAATGTTTATTGGTTAATGCATCCCACCAATGGTTTTGTTTGCTTGCTTTAACCTCTAGATTCCCACTAACAAAATTATTACTTTATTTTGTATCTCTTAACATCAAATATACAGATTTCAATCAATTTCAAGTTCATCAATCATCCTTAAAAGATCCATCTCAAGTCCCATATCAAAACCAAATTAAACTAGTGCAAATCTAAGCATGCATGTAATCATCTCATCATTTTAACAACAAATCTTTATCCATCTTCAATTCAACAACTTAAAAACATATTTTTATGAAAAACTCCAGAAATATATTCATCAAAATGTATAAAAATATGACCATATTTCAAAGGAAAAATCACTTTAAAATCTATTTAATCTATGACAACACCTTTGGGTCTCAAACTAGTTGAATCCTTGAATCTTTCTTCTAGATTTCAACATGCATGACCATGAGGAAGAAGATTCTATCAACTTGCCTTCATCAAGTGTAATTTCAAGAAGAAAATCAAAGAAAAACATGGTCTTTGATAAAGATCTTTTAGCATGAACAAAAACAAGATAGATTAAACAAAGAGATGAAGATTTATACCCTTGAAGAGCACGGTTTTGATGAAGAAAATATGGCAGAAATTTCGTGGCTTTGATGCTCCAAATAACCCTTATTTCAAGCTTAAAATAACCCTTAAATCTTACTTGAATCAACCCTTGTTTAAGCCTTTCAAAAACCCTTTTTATTATTAAAGTTTAATATGATTTTTCCTTGTCTTTTTGTTGATTATTTGAGCCAAAATGGAGAGGAAGAAAAGAGGAGGAAGTGCAGAAAATTTGAGAGAAATGAGAGAGAAAATATTGGTTTGTGTGTGTAAAATGAAAAGGGATGTGTGAAGTGTGGGGTGTAATGGTAGGTTAAGTTAACCTTGGGAGTTTAAGGGTATCATGTGGCTAGTTAAATTGTGATTGGTGGAGTGCACATGGCTGAATTTTTGCAAGAAAAATTAGAAATTTTGTAAGGAACAATTATATAAAAGTCTTACACTCATGTCAATATGCATATATATGTATGTCTATGTATGTATTTGTATTGGGTGCATATATTAGTTCTTGCAAGGATATAAGTGTATGTATATGTTCTTGTATAAATATTTACTAGTTATGTAGTGTTTCTAAGACATGGTTTATGTACATATATGTGTGTATATGGTGTGTATATATATATAGATGTATGTAAATATATATAGTTTTTTTTTTGTGTGTTTTAATTTTATTACTTATCTCGTTATTTATAAACTTTTATTTACATTAGATATATATATATAGTTATTATTATTTAAGCACTTTTATGTACATCATAGTTCTATAAATATATTTTTAAGATGATCATTATAGTTATGTGTCCAAATATACTTGAATTTACTTGGTGTTTGAATTGTTGGACATTTGTGAATAATTATCTTTGTTAACTCAATTTGTGAGTCTTAGTTTATTATATATTTAACTTCATTTCTCGAATTAAAATTTTTGGTTCATTGACATTTTGTCAAGTTCAATTAGAACTAATATATGTAGCTTGAGATTGGCTTAACTAATTATAGTTATTGGTTATGGCATTTCTATAATAGCTAGTCATCTATGGTATTTATAAGGCATTTTACTATACTAAAGGGCGATTTCTCTTAATAAACTTCTAGGGATAGATACCTAGATAAATATAAGTAAGTTGTCCTAGTCGGAAATTGAGGGTTGTTACAGGCATCATCAGCATCGGGAACCATATCAAGTAAAAATGATGGAATCAAATAAGAATAGTTAGGGATACCAGAGTCTCTAACAAACTTGAATGGATGAGTAACAACTTTCCCTGTTTCAAGAAGTCTTGGAATATGCTTCTTGTTCCTGATTATACTTCGGACAATTGCTGAGAGAAATCTTATGAAAGGAATATACTTCTTGGGAGCAGATATTTTTCCATTTACTGCAACTATCAGCTGATCCCAAAGAAGTTGAGCAATGTCGTAGTGCTGATTGAAAACAAACCCATAAAATATGTACAGCATTGTCTGGGTCAAGTTATCCATTCCTCTTGTATATGGATGTAAACAGTTGCTAAGAACAGAAAACACATAGTACCAAATTCTTGGTAACTTCTTCAGCTTGAAATCAGTTGTTTTTGTCAGAGGACCATCATAACCAAGTGATATCAAGGCAGCAAACATCACATTATTTGACTCAAATACATCATAATCATTTCTTCCATTTGAGTTTGCTTCTGATAGCCTTAAATATCTTCTGAAATCATCTAAATTGAATTCGAAGTCATATGTATTCTCTCCAGAATGAAGTTCAAATTGAAAATGGCCTTGTCTACGAAGTTCTGGAGATTTAACTTTGGCTTTAGTCCTTGATGAAGATGGATCATTTGGTTTCACAAAGATAATAGATCTCCACATGTCAAATAAATATGATTCAGCTAGATCAACATCTACTGTGAGAGCATGAGTAAGAGGATGATTGTGGAAGATTGCTGAAATTATTAGAAAGCCGGGAGCATTGAAAGGATCATTCAGATATCGATTATTTCTCATATTGATGGAATTTCCGGCTGTGAGAATTTCTTCTATTGATTCATTAATGGCAATCTCTTCATCATGTCTAACCTCCTCTTGATGATCCATTATTTTTATAATTTTCTGTTTTAAGACATAAAACTTTGAACACACACAAAAAATAATATTTGAATAGCAAATAACAAGGTTCACACAAACAATTTATATAAGATACAAAGAGGTTCACAAAGGCGATCAACTTAGTGTATCCTTTATAAATCATTTGTTATGAGAAAATAAACACAGAATAGTTAAATACATATTTTCCATATATAAGTTTACAAAGAAGTTCACAAAGGCGATCAATTCTTTGTACTCTTATATACTTTTATATGTATATAACTTTGAAAATAAGATATAATCATATAAGTATGATATATTTGAGAATAATAAGGAAGTACACAAAGGCGTTCGATTCCTCATATTCCAAAATATATGACAATTATATGATCATACAAAACAGTTTGTCACACCACACAAGAATAAAAGTAAAATAAAAATTTTTGAAAGGAAAAAAAATTTCTAAGTATAAAAATCAGAATGATCTAAATTTAGATCGTTCTGAGTAAAACTCAGTTAAAAGGAAATGAAACGATCTAAATTTAGATCGTTTTGAATGATTTAAAGAAAGAATAATGAAGTATAGAGAACTGAAGATGAAACGATCTAAAAGAGATCGTGTTAAACCTTTATTTGAGAAAAAGTTTTAAGTATGAAAAAGGAAGTAAAACGATCTAAAAGAGATCGTTTTAAGTTTCTCATGTGAGAGAGAAAAAAATGTTAAGTATGGGAAAGAAAAGGTAAAACGATCTAAAAGAAATCGTTTTAGGTTTTGTTAAAAACTTTTGAAGTGAAGAAAAATGAAACGATCTAATTTAGATCGTTTTGGAAAAATTTTAAGAAAAACTTCACTTCTCTTTCAAAGATTTTCTAACACTTAAAAAATATAAAGTGAAATCAAATTCATGACTTTCCTTACACTTAAAAGTATCAGATTTGAGCAAACCAAATTCATAAGAATTCAGTTACCCATCAATCGAATTCCAAACTCATTCTCAAACCACACAGCATTCAGACCCAAGAACGATCCAAATTAGATCGTTTTGGTCTCAGTCTCAAGGGTTTAACAAAGAAATAACATGAAGAGAACAGAAAAGGTGAATGGTAAACTTATTTTACTTCCAAGTCGTTTAGAAATCAAAACGATTGAAATTTAGATCGTTTTAGAATCAAACAACTCTAAAATAAAATATTTTTGCCAAACACTTTTCAGTTAGCCAAACATACATCTAAATCCACATTCAATGGATCAAACTGCAATTTGAGCATGGCATAACATTCATCCCTAGCAAAACTAACATTATCATAATGAGAAATTCAAGAAAAATTGAAAAAATAAAATCTACATTCAAACCGAGATAGTACCTGTGGATGTGATTGAAATTTTATGATGTTATGGAAAGAAATGATCACAAAACGATTTGGAACAAGACCCTTAACTTCTTTTAATGATCAGCAACAAAAAGTTTTATGAAGATTTTTGGTGAGAGAGTTAGTGAGTTTACGGGTATACGTGAACAAATAAGAAAAGAAAAAATAGTTTTTCCCTCCTTAAGGAGAAAGAAAAAGGAAAATGGGTCGGGTCAGGCTGATTTGATCGGATTTGGTTATCTGGGTCGGTTATGGATTTGATTGGTATTGGGCTTGACTTGTTTTTGGGCTTTTTCATATAACAGAATTCTAAAACAATAATAAACAAACAAAACAAAACAAACAAAAATATTTTTATGAGTTTTAAATTTTCTATTTTTATATTTTGTTTTTCTGAAATAACATTGAGTTTCTATTCAAATTTTGTTTTTCTGAAATAACAATGAGTTTCTATTCAAATAGTGCAATTCGATTTATGAATTATCCTTTCTCTCCCCCTCAAACATTGCATGATATAAAACATATTGCACGTAAGCATAGCATCAATGTTTGACAGATAATGAATGAAATTAGAGAGATAGAGGATTTTTACAAAACATGCAGAGGAAAGTTAGCATATTGGAAATGAGCACTTATTTGAGGTGGTTTCTTTGATCAGAAACTCATTCCAGGATCATGTGTTGAATATCTTCCAAAGTGGAAATACGTAACACAAACCTTTATTACCTACACAAAAAAAATTAAGTTGTTTTTGGTACCCACTGTTGAATGGGTCCTTTTGGGTTAGAAAAATTGGTCATGGTATTGTTTGAATATTTGGGATTCTGTTTCTTTGGAGTTTTGACAGTGAACCAACCATACTGATCCCTATAAATAGTTATACCCTTAGATGTTTCTTTTGTGAGGAAAACTTGATTAGTTTTTCACATCTTGGATATTGTACTATTATTAGAGATAGTTTTAAGAGTAGAGGTTCTAGAAACAGATGAAACATGAACCTTAATGGTGTTCTTGCCTTTGACAGTTGGTGCAAGCTGACTTTTGGGTGAGTAAAATGAAGTTGGAGCAATCTTAGATTTTGATTCCTTCTTTGATTCAACTTTAGGCTTTTTGAAAGAAAGTTGTTTAACTCCTTTTTCAATTTTTGATTGACTTTTTGGTTGAGAACCAGTTTTGATAGTCATCTTTTCAATCAATGCTTTTGCTTTAGCCTTAAGATTTTAGGAATCTCAATTTTATGCTCTAAAATCACTTTACTTTTGTCATTAGGTGTGATCACAGGGGTTTCAAAAGAAAGTACCTTTTTGACAGAAGCAAGACGTTTAGCCTTCAAAGCTTGAATTTTCTCTTCAGTCTTGAAAAATGAAGATAACATTGTTTTGGACATATCTTGAATTTGTTGAGAAGAGAAGCTTTCATCCTGCAGCACTTTTGTAGAATTCTCACTCCCATTGGATGGAGTGGAGCAATCATCAGAATTATGATTAATCATCATATGGGTAGGGGTGGTCTCACTTACCTTTGGGGAATAATCTTGAGTTTTTAGATGTTCAATGACCTTTTGTTGAGACTCAACTTGTTGTTTTAGATTTTCTATTTCTTTTTCCAATATGGTAGTTGGAATATAAGCTCTGTGAGAAATTGATTGTGAAGACACTTATTGAGACTCATTTTGTTTCACTGAAATGTTGTCTATTTCTTCTAACTCATAAATTCATCTGTTATGAGTTTTCTTGCAAGTATCATTAAGAGCAACATAATCAATGTTTATTTGAGTTGGTTTTGGTCTTTCAACATCATCTGACTCAAAATCATCCTCAGATGGTCTGATGAATTCTTGAATCATGCCAAGGCGAAGAAATTTTTCATCATACAAAGCACCAAGATCTTCTTTTTGAATTTTCTCTAAATGTGCTGGATTCTCACAACTTAAACCAAAAAGAAGTTCTGATTTATCAATCTTTGATTTATTGTAACAAGCAGTGAAGTCCAAAAAAGGATTTTGTTCTATTTTGTAGATTTTCTCTTGGTAGAACAAAATGTTTCCTTTCAAATCCTCAACTTGTTTTTGAAGAGTTTCAATTTCAACTCCTTTGAGAAAACAAGAACTGTTTAAGTCAGAAATCTGTCTTTCATGTTTTTCACAATTTGGTCTCATATCTTTCATTTTGTTTGTGAGAAACTCAACATCTGCTTGTCTTGCATTTGCTCTTATCCATTCATTTGTTTTCTCAAGCTGTAAGGTCTCAATGGTTTGCTTGAGTGAATGGACAGTTTTTTCAAGATCTTGACATTTATTGGTTAAATGTGCATTGGGTGAAACAACTTGAGAACTATTACTTGACAAATGCATTTCTTTCAAAGAGTCATAGTTATCTTTGAGAGCATCATGAGCTATTGAGAGTTGAGAAAAATCTTCGTTAAGTTTATCAAACTCTTGTTTAGCTATTTTCAAATTTGTTTTCAAAGTAAGATTTTGCATTGTCAAAGTATCAGCAGTTGTTTGAAGAGACAAGTAGTCAGTTTGAGTAAAAACTTGTACATCTCTTGATGAAATGTCTGAATTGATGTTGATTGTTGTCATTTGAAATTATTGAATTACAACTTAAAAAAACATGATTCAGAAAATGAAAATAAAAATTTAGATCGTTTTAGATTTTTGAAAAAAATTTCTAAGTATTTAAAAAATGAAACTAGAACGATCTAAATTAGATCGTTTTAGAATCTGGAAAAAATTTTCTAAGTGGTGAAGAATAAAGATGAAAGAAGAGGAAAAAAAAAAGAAATAAAAAGAAATGTTCTAAAACAAATCGTTTTGAGGAATTTGTAAAGAAAAGTTAGAACGATCTAAATTTAAATCGTTTTAACAATTTTGGGTGAAAAATTTCTAAGTATGAAAACTTTGAAAAATTTGGCAGATTAACACTATGATTTGGAAGTTTTTGAGCAAAACCAATCTCATGGAGATCAGTTACCCAAGGAAGAGTGTGATTCCCAATCGCAACAACTTCAGAATCACGATCCACACACCACACAATTCACACAGAATTACACAAGTTAGAACGATCTAAATTAGATCGTTTTAACTTCAAAATGGCTCAAAAGCTAGAACGATCTAAAGGAGATCATTTTAGTTCCTCCAACAGAGATCGTTTTGGTATACCTGCACATACAAACAGAACAGACAAAACAAACGGTTTTTGATACAAAATTGATCAATTCTCACTCAGTTTTGAGAATTAGGATGTGATCCAAACATCAAGATGCTCAGAAAATGATCGCGCACAACCCTACAAACAATTCCATATCTCAAATCAACTTAATTGTGAAAATTAAATTTGGATCAAATTTTCTAAAATTTTGATTTTTAATCAAAACTTTGAATTTGATTCTGAAACTTAACAGGATGTTTTTAAATATGATTTGGAATGTATTTGTGAACAAAAACTTGAAAATTGAACAGAAATTAAATGTAAGTTGTTGAAGAACAGAAATGGCGGCAAAAATTTCTTTGAACACGATGAAGAAGAATTTGAACAAAAATTCAATGAATCTGTATTGAATCTATTCTGGATCGTCAACAGATTGTTGTTCTGCTCTGATACCACATGTAATATAGCAGAAATCGTTCGTGTTCGGGTGCGGAAGTAAGGTGTATAACAATGGTGGATGTATGTTTGTTAGTGTGTGTATTGAGAGAGATGACTTGTGTGTGTGTGGAAAGCTTGGAAATATTATTAGCAAAATGTGACTAAAGGTTACAAAAGGTTAAGGCTTGAGGGGTATTTATACTCTAAGTAAATACATAAGCTCCCCTTCACCCTTATATTACATATACAACATAACAAAGATAAAGAAATACAACTAAGCACTATTTTGAATTTCTAACAGATCCATCTCAAATCCAAATTCCTAACAAGATCAATCTAGTACAAATCATGTTAAGATCTAACCATTATACATATAAGTAAGCTATAACCTTTAATCTTCTTTTTGAAAACATCCTTTTTGTGAAAATTTCTAGAAGTATATGTGCATTTTATTGCATAGAAGACCATTTTTATGTGACCCATTTAACCAATCTACAACAAATCTTACAACTACTAACTCTTGGGTCTTATTTAAGTTGAATCATTGAATCCTTCCACTAGATCTTTACATGCATGAACATGTGAGATAAGGATCTATCAACTTTGCCCTCATTGGAAGAAGAAAATGATAATAAAAGATGAGGAAACATTTGGGTTTTGAAAAAACAAGATTAACTAGAGATTTATTAGGTAAAGTGATGTTGTTAACAACCTTTGTAGGTCACAAAAATGGCTGGAAAGGGGCTGTGATTTACGGCTGTTTTGGGGCAGAAAACTTCGACCAAGATGCACCAAAATGAGCTCCATAACTTGCTTCAACACACCCTTGAATGATCTAGCATAAACCCTTATTATTATGCTTGATTTAGTTAAGATTGAACCCTTTATTTGAGTGGTTTATGAACCGAAAATTTGAAGAGAGGGGAAAAGAGAGTTTGCAGATTTTTGAGAGGAAAAATGAGAGAGAATACTTGTGTGTGTGTGTGTGAAAGAAGTTAGAGAGAGTGTGGGGGAAGGGGAGAACGTGATTTAGGGGAAGAAAAGAGGTTGGGGGCAAGCTCATTGGTGAGTTGGAGTGGTGGAGAGGTATGGATTGGCTAGATGAAGTTGTGAGTGGTGTGTAGTTTGAATTTGATGTGTATGGAGTCCAACATATGTCTAGGTTCATGATATATATACATGAGTGTAAGTATATGTGGTGTATATTTATGTATGAGTGTAAGAATAAGTTGGTTAGTTGTATGTTGATTGGTGGATTTTATAAGAGTATATACTTAAAATAAGTTTAAGTTGTATGCATATCTTTTAATTGGAAGACTTATTCAAATGTTGCAATATATTTATGTACTTATTATTATTCAAGCATACTATTATGTACATAATAGTTTATAAATCTATTTTCCAGATGGTCATTATATTTTTGTATTCAAATGTACTTTAATTAGCTTTGTGTTTGAATTGTTGGACATTTATAGAGATTTTTGGTTGTTATCACAACTTCTGAGTCTTGTACAATTATTTTTGTAACTCAACTTCTCGAAATAAATTTTTTGGTTCATTGACATTTCACCAAGTTTGATTAGAGCTAATTTATAGCTGAGATCGTATTGAATGATTATAGTTATTGTTTATGGCATTTCTAAGGCATTTCACTATACTAGGGGGCAATTATCGCTATGCTTTGAATGTGTAGAAGGTCGATTCTCTTAATAAACCTCTAGGGATAAGGACCTAGATAAGTCCAAGTAAATTATCCTAATTGGAAATTGAGGGTTGTTACATTTGTCATCTCGTTTGCATTTATATACCCAACGAGTTCCAATCGGTTCTTTACCTCTAAGCACATCTACTAACTCTCAAACTCCAACTTTTTCAAATTGAGCTAATTCTTCTTGCATAGCTTCAACCCAACATGGATCTTGAAGTGTTGCCTTAACATTCTTAGGTTCTACTTGTGAAATGAAACCAGAATATAAATACTCAGTTATCAATCCAGTGTCTTTCACTTCACAAAACAAACTAGTCAGGTCCTTATTTAACTGATTTCTAGTTCGAACAGGTTCTGTAGCAATACCAAGAATATTTTCAACTGGATGATCCTTATTAACTCGATATTGAGGAACCGAATCAACATTCAGACTTTCTCCTAAATTTTATTTTAATCTGAAACTCAGGAGAGCTAAAATTATCTTCCGATTCTTCAGAAATAAGATCATCATCAGGCAATGAAACCTTTGACGGAGTAAGTGGTGTAGTGTTCTCGGGTTCACTATCATCTGAATCTGTTGGCTTATTCTTGTCCTTACCACTTTCATCAACAACAGTACTAGACTGAACTTTGGTTGGAGTAGTATCGACATTTTCAGTAGGTGGAGATGTAGGAGTATTATCCATGTGATCTCTTAAAATAATCACAGCATCAATTGTCTCAGGATCTGAATAAGAATCAGGACCGTGTAGTAAACTAAACACACTATCGTAATCAAAGTTTTTGCCAGTTCCAGAATGAATAGCGGGCTTATGACTGACAATCTTGACATTTATACCCAAGTCAACTTTGCCTATCTGCTTGTTATAAACCCGTCGAATTGATTGATAATTGTAGAAATATTCGTGAATTGATGCGGAAGTTATGTGATCAACAATGGTGGTTATGGTGTGTTAGTGTGTGTTCTTGAGATAGAAAGGTGTGTGTGAAATGATATGATTTCATATAATACAGGAATGAGTTGTTGGCTTACAAAAGGTTATTAGGAATGAAGGATTAAGGGGTTTATATATCCTAAGGAAACTTACAAAAGCTCCCCCTCAACCTTACAATTATTACATAAAAGTTCATAAAGTTAAATACAACTAAGCACTATTTTTGTATCTCTAACATTCTAAGTATCAAAAAAGTATGGGAACCAGGACGATCTTGATGAGATTGTCCTGAGTTTCAACTTAGGTTATGACAACAAGACGATTATGGAAAGATCGTCTGAACCTTTGAGAAAAAGTTTTAAGTATTGGAAACAGATAGGTGGGATGATCTTGATGAAGATCGTTTTAACATTTGAAAAGAATGTTAAGTCTTGAAAGATCAGTGGGACGATCTAGTTAAGATCGTCTCAAAGTTTATGTTGATGAAAAAGGTTTAAGTATGGAAAAATAAATGGGACGATCTTTGAGAAGATCGTCTTAAGGTTTGTTGAGTTGAAAAACGAGTAAGTATGGAAAGGAAAAATGAGATGATCTTGGTGAAGATTGTCTTAAAAACCTTATTGAAAATCCTTTTGAAGTGAAGGAATATTGAGACGATCTTGGCAAGATCGTCTTGGAAATTAAGTGACAAAACACTTCACTTCAATTTTGAAAAATTCTAACACTTAAAAATGTAAGTTGAAATTATGTCAATTTCTAGGAAAAATTGAGCATAATTTCCCCTTATATTTGAAAGTATTAGTTTTGAGCAAAACCGATTTCTTTCGAAATCAGTTACCCATTCACCTGATTTCATCAAATTCTTACAAACCACACAGCGTACAGACCCTAAGACGATCCTTGGTCTTGGTCTCAGGGGTTACAAAAGGAAAAAACATATAAGAGAAAATAAGACGGTCTTGGCAAGATTGTCTCATTTCCAAGACGTTTTGGAACCAAGACGATCTTGGTCAAGATCGTCTCAGAACCAACCCAGATTTGAAATCAAGAGGACTTTGCCTAGATCATTTTAAATCCAAGCAGTTATCACACAACAAATGTATCACTAAATGATTCAAATCAACATCAAAGCTCATTATAAACACTTATTACTTACCAAATCGAAGACCGTTCTAGGTCGTCTTCTCCACTGAAACAGGGGGTATATATTTTAGAATTTCCAAAAACTCAATTTTAGGCATTTAATCATGTAAAACTCATACACACATAGTCTAAACATGCTTCTAAATCATTCCACATACACAGAAACATTACCAGATGCAAGATTTTCGGATTAAAATGAAAACATGAGATCTACATTCGAGTTCAAAATCTTACTTGAAGATGGAATTTTCAGAAGATGATGTTATGGATTGAAATGATCAGCACGAAAAATACAATACAACCCTTAAATTGTTTCAATGATCAGCCCGAAATGATTTTTGAAGTGATTTTGCGAGAGAGATAAATCAAATGATTGTTATTACGGGAAAGTGGAAATGGGATAAAATGGATTTTCCCTCCTTATGGAA
Organism: Erigeron canadensis; assembly: GCF_010389155.1. Taxonomy (NCBI): domain Eukaryota; kingdom Viridiplantae; phylum Streptophyta; class Magnoliopsida; order Asterales; family Asteraceae; genus Erigeron; species Erigeron canadensis. Next base: position 14,333,520 of record NC_057766.1, on the reverse strand, counting down.
AAAGGCATCGGTGGGGTTGACCCGGTTTGAAACGGTTTGGACTAAACAGATTGTTAATGGACTTCAAAACTGGGCTTTTTGAAATTTTTCAAAAATTGGGCTTAACATAACAAAACACATAATAAAAGACAATAATCAAAGACAAATTTTGGTTTTTGATTTTATCATATTTATGTATTTTTCATTTTTCAATTTTTTATATGTTTTTCTAAAGGATTAACAATAAGTTTCTCTTCAAATAGTGCAAATACACCAACTCCCCATAGATACATGAATTATCATTTTTCTCCCCCCTCAAACATTGCATGATATTTAAGCACATTGCACATAAACATAGCATGAATGTTTGACAGATAATGAATGAAAGAGAAAGAGATGAGGGATTTGTACAAAACATGCAGAGGCAAGTAAGTGCATTGGTAATAAGCACTTATCCGAGATTGTTTTTTTGAAAAGAAACTCATTCCAGGATCATGTGTTGAACAACATCCAGGATGGGAATGCTAAACACAGAACTTTATTACCTGCAAAACAGAATTAAGTCTTTTTAGGTACCCACTTTTGAATAGGTCCTTTTGGGTTAGAGGAAACATTCAAGGTATACAAATGGGGTTTTCGAACAAGAGGTTTATTCTTAAAATTCATCACAATCCCCTTAAAATCAACAATCAATGGTTTAGAAATCACAGTAGAAGATTTAGAATTTATTACAGACCATGGTTTAGCTAAATTACTCAAATTTGAATCAAATTTCCTATTAGGAACTTTATTCTTGTAATCATTATCTATCCAACTTCTGCTAACTGGTGATTTAACAACCACTTGTGTTTTAGCATAGCTAGTAGATTTCAACAATAAAGATTTAGGAATCCACTTATGGTTACTAGCTAAACTCTTTTCTCCTGTAACAAATAAATTTTTAGAATTAGTTCGAGGAGGTAAAAACACATTTTGATTATTGGTTTTCTTGGAAGATTTGATTTTCTGTTTCTTTGGGTTACCAACAGTGAACCAACCATACTGATCTCTATATCTGGTTTTACCATTAGATGTATTTGTGATTAGAAAATCTTTGTTAGACTTTGACATCTTAGGTAAAGAACTAGATTGTGAGTCAACTTTAGGAGCAGTGGTTCTAGATACAGATTAAGTATCAACCTTGTTCTTTGAGGTATTTGGAATGGGCTTCTTACCTTTGACAGCTGGTGCATGCTGACCTTTGGGTGAATAAAATGAAGTTGGAGCAATCTTTGATTGATATTCCTTCTTTGGTGCAACCTTAGGCTTTTTGGGTGACATTTTTCCAAGTTCTTTTTCAACTTCTGGTGCAAAAACATGATTAGTTTCCAAAAACTTATCAAGTTCTTCAACAGTAAAATCTGGAACTTTTATTTGAACTTCTGGTTTGAAAACAGTTTTGTTTGTCAACTTTACAATTAATGTTTTTGCTTTAGCCTTAAGATCTTTAGGAGTCTCAATCTTTTGCTCTAAGTTCACTTTATTTTTGTCAACAGGGATAGTCACAGGGGTATCAAAGGAAAGTATCTTCTTGACAGAAGCAAGATGTTTAGCTTTCAAAGCTTGAACTTTCTCTTCAATTTGGAAGAATGATGATAACATTGAAGTAGACATATCATGAATCTCTAGAGGAGAGATTTTCTCACCCTGCACAACTTTGTTAGAAATATCACATTCTTTGGACTGAGTAGAGCAATCAGGAGAATTAAACACATGCAACATTTTGGTAGGGGTGGTCTCACTTACCTTTGGAGTATGATCTTGAGTTTTCAAATGTTCAATGACCTTTTGTTGAGACTCAAATCTTTTGTTTTAAACCTTCAATTTCTTTTTCCAATATGGTAGTTGGAATATAAGTTCTTTGTGAAATTGGTTTTAAACAATCTTTTTGAGAATCATTTTCAGGAATTGAAATGTTGTCTATTTCTTCTAACTCATAGATGGATCTTTTATGAGTTTTCTTGTATGAATCACTTAGAGCAACATAATCAATATCAATCTGATTTGTTATTGGTCTTTCAACATCATCTGACTCAAAATCATCCTCAGATGGTCTGATGAATTCTTGAATCATGCCAAGTCTAAGACATTTTTCATCATAAAGTGGACCAAGGTCTTCGGTTTGGATTTTTTCCAAGTGTGTTGGGTTCTCATAACCCAGACCAAGAAGAAGTTCCGATCTATCAATCTTTGACTTGTTATGAGAAGCAGTGAAATTTAGAAGAGGATTTTGTTCAATTTTATAGATTTTTTCTTAATAGAACAAAACATTTGCTTTCAACTCCCAACCTGTTTTTGAAGAGTTTCAATTTCAACTCCTTTGAGAAAACAAGTACTGTTTAGATCAGAAATCTGTCATTCATGTTTTTCACAGTTGGGTCTAAAATCTTTCATTTTATTGGTGAGAAACTCAACATCAGCTTGTCTTGCATTTGCTCTTATCCATTCATTTGTTTTCTCAAGCTTCAGGGTCTGAATGGTTTGCTTGAGTGAATGGACAGTCTCTTCAAGGTCTTGACATTTGTTAGTTAAATGAGCATTGGGAGAAACAACTTGAGAACTGGTACTTGACAAATGCATTTCTTTTAAAGAATCATAATTCACTTTGAGAGCTTCATGAGCTATTGAGAGTTCTGAAAAATTTTCATTGATTTTATCAAACTCTTGTTTAGCCATTTTCAAATTGTTTTTTAAAGTAAGGTTTTCCTTTGTCAAGGTATCAGCAGTTGTTTGGACAGACAAGAAATCATCTTTGGAAATGAAATCTACCACACTTGTTGTTTGTGAAGTAGTTTGGGAAGAATTGGTTGTTGAAGTCATCAAGCATTTGAAATCTTCAGAATCAACAATCTTTGGTAATTCATCCCATATCTCTTTTGCATTGTGATCATGATTGATAGCAGAAAAAATCTGGTCAAAAAGAGATTGATATATATAGGATTTTGCTTGCTTGTCAGCTCGAATTCTTGCTTTTTGAGCATCAGTGAGTTGGACATTGGTAAAAAGAATTCCAAGGGGATGTTTGAACTGAACTGGACCGTCAAGAATTGATTCTTTAATGGAGACACCATTTGGTTTAGTATCAAGAAAATCCATGAACTCGTTTTGCCATTGAACAAAAGAATTTTTGTGAAGAATTGGAGGTCTGATTATTGATATCATTGGATCAATGTTGGTTGTTGTCACTGAAATGAATGAACAAAGAATTGGAAATTGTTTTTGTTGATTTTGAATTTTGGTAGACAAAACGATCTTGATGGAGATCATATTGAAGAAAGAAAGGTAGGACGATCTTGGGTAAGATCGTGTTAGAAAAAGGACTTGAAAAATACTAAGTATGGAAGACAAGAAGGTAAGACGGTCTTGGAGAAGATCGTCTTAGAAAATTTGTTAAGGAAAAATAAGACGGTCTTGAGGGAAGATCGTCTTAGAAGAACTTGGGTTAAATTTTCTATGTACAGAAAATCTTGGAAATTTGGACAGAATATGGTTATGATTTCAGGAAAGTTGAGCAAAACCAATCTCAATGAGATTAGTTATCCAAGAAGTGTGTGATTCCCGATCACAACAACTTCAAATGTTCAAATCACCACACACAGTTGACACAGAACCAAAAGATGCTAGGACAATCTTGAGAAGATCGTCTTAACAACTAATGCCAGAAAAACCACTAGGACGATCTTGGGAGATCGTCTTAGAAGCAACTAAGAAAAATGGTCTAAAAGAAGATCGTTTCAAGGTACTTTCTTCAAGAACATCAGAAACGAAAAAATAGTCGTGCAGAACTAAAAGTTGCTCTTTTCTCACTCAGTTTTGAGAGTTAGAACTTGATTCAAAAGCAGAAATGCTCAGAATTCGATCGCGCACAACCCTAGAAACAAAATTATTGCTCAAATCAACTCAAACTCAAACCCAAAATCTAGTCTATTTCTTACAAATTTCGGATTTCACTAAAAACTTTGAATTGGATTCTGAAATTTAACAGGATGTTTTCTGAGGTGATTTAGAATGAATCTGTGAACAAAAACAGAAGAATTGAGTGAAAATTGATGTTGTATTGATGAAGAACAGTGATGGCGGTAAAACTGTTTTGGTTTGTACACGAAAATGGAAATTTGAACAAAATCTCAAACAATCTGGATGTAAATTGTTCTGGATCGTCAACAGATTGTTGTTTTGCTCTGATACCACATGATAATTGTAGAAATATTCGTGTTTTGATGCGGAAGTTATGTGATCAACAATGGTGGCTATGGTGTGTTAGTGTATGTTCTTGAGATAGAAAGGTGTGTGTGAAATGATATGATTTCATATAATACAGGAATGAGTTGTTGGCTTACAAAAGGTTATTAGGAATGAAGGATTAAGAGGTTTATATATCCTAAGGAAACTTACAAAAGCTCCCCCTCAACCTTACAATTATTACATAAAAGTTCATAAAGTTAAATACAACTAAGCACTATTTTTGTATGTCTAACATTGATGTTAGATACAGCTCCCCCTCAACCTTAACATTGATGAAAAATTCCTCTTCAACCTTTAAATCAAACTTTGACTGAGGTAGATATTTCAAGAAAGTACACGGTACACCAAATGGTTCAACATTCTGTAAATTCGGTTTCTTCTTATTTAGAAGCTTATAGCATGTCTTGTTATGACGCTTGACTACAGTAACCCTATTTATAATATGAAAAGTTGTATTCACTGCCTCCCCCTAAAACTTGGTAGGAAGCCCTGAATCTGCAAACATAGTTCTGGCTGTCTCGATTAGAGTCCTATTCTTTCTTTCAGCAACTCCATTCTGTTGTGGTTCATACGGAGAACTGTATTGATGCTGGATTCCCTTTGACAAACAAAAGACATCCATCAGATTATTCTTGAATTCAGTTCCGTTGTCACTCCTGATTCTCTTAACACGAACTCCATAAATATTTTCAGTTTCGACAAAGAAATTTATCAAAATCTGAGGAGTTTCATCTTTCGATTTAAGAAAGAATACCCATGAGAATCTCGAGTAGTCATCAGTAAGCACCAAACAGTAATACATCCCACCGATACTTCTTACATTCACTGGACCAAATAAATCCATGTGAAGTAACTCGAAAGGATTGGTAATAGAATTTTCTTGTTTCGGTTTATGCGCAGACTTTTGCTGTTTACCTTTCAGACAAGGTACACATTTGTCTTCCATTCCAAACCGTTTCATGGGAACGCCGTCAACCAAACCATGTTTGACAATGTCATTCATCTTTCGAAAATTGATATGTCCCATTCTTCTATGCCATAGTAAAGATTCAGATTCGTTTGCTTTCAATAACAAGCAAACAGACTCCTTTGGATCATCAACACCTAACACAAGGCCATAGATGTCTCTCTTCCTATGAGCTTTTAGCAGGATCCAGTCTTCAGGAATAACATATCCTGGTTTCAATATAAGTGCTTCTTTCTCAGTAAAATAGACATTGTTACCCTTGTCACAAATCTGAGAAACACTCAATAGATTATGTGCTAACTGTTCCACATAATTGACTTTCTCCAGCGTGATCTTCCCATTGACAACATCACCTTGGCCCGAGATGTTTCCGCCCTTGGGACCTGCGAAACTAACATACGAACCATTTACATCTTCATAATTGGACAACACATTCTTGTCCCCTATCATGTGCCGAGAGCATCCACTGTCAACATACCAAAGACTAATAGGCTTCCTTGGTTCTCCCTGCACATTAGACGATAAGATGGTTAGTTTCTAGAGGGAACCCAAACCTTTTGAGGTTTAGGTTTTCCGAATTCATCTCTAATGATTAATTCGGTCCAATATCCATCGCTCTGTAATGGAGCCTTGGATGAGGATGGTGTCACAGACTGTAACAACCGCCTTAGAAATAATTTAAATAAATCCATGATATATTCTAGTTTCGAATATGTGCTCACATGAAGGTCTATTCAATCTTAAATCTTAAATTATAAGACGAGTCTATGGTCTATTGTGATAAGAATATTAGGTTTCAAGTCGTAAGCGATTGTATTCAAGGAATTCTAGTCCAAAAATGTTTCATTTAGACCTTACATTTATTAGAATCATTAATTAAGGGAAGACTATAAAAGGGTTAGAAAACCCCATTTTCCATTTCTTCACCATTTTCTCCCCATCTCACCTCTCTCTTTCTAAAACACACACACATACATTCACCATCTTCACCCACAAAATTCATCATTTGATTTTGAGTTGTCAAACCAAGATTTCTTGCATTTTTAGCTTCTTTGTGATAATCAAAACATATTTCTAGTATCGATTTTCAGGTAACAACAACAAATTTTGAGATTTTCATCAAAATAAAAAGTTTACTTTTCAAGTGTATGTTCTTGATGATTTGGTCCATTTTTGGGTGTAAAAATCGTGTTAAAAGTTAGTGGGTTTGTGTCTAAAACTGTTTAGTAACCTTTTTGTGATCAAATTTGGGTCGTAAACATGTTTTAATCTTCAAAACCCTCGTTTTTGTTAGAACAGTCCCAAATTCGTCCTAAAAACACTTAAAACGAATTTAGTATCCTAGAAACGAATTTAAGTCTTCCAAAACGAAGTTAAGCCTCAAAACGAACTTAGCAAACGAATTTAGCTCCAAACGAAGATAGCCAAACTCACGAAATTAAGTGTCAAATTCGTTTAGCCAGACCTTACGAATTTAGCCCTCAAAACGAACTTAATCTCCAAACAAACTTAAGTCCTCAAACGAATTTAATCCTATCTTCGTTCAGATACACCTTACGAATTTAAAGTCTATTTTCGTTCAAGCATACCTTACGAACTTAAATGGTTTGTGATTAGGTTGACATCAAGACATACTTGGATTCGAGTAGATATATTTTACTATATCTGTGCTTATACTCTGTGCTCATAGAACTACGTTGTAGCAGATCACTGTGAGTCTTCGTAGCCCCTTTTTACTTATGCTTTGGGGTGAAAGGAATACAAACGTGTTTTTCATATATGCCGTAACTTCTTTCTTTGGTTATTCGATGGCTATTTGACTACTTTATGATAACGATACATACTAGCCATGTCATGATGATGACTGTAAGTGCACGATTGATATACTAGCCAGGTCATGACGATGACCGTAAGTGCACGATATACATACTAGCCAGGTCGACTGTAAGTGCACGATTATACTCTACTCATACTTAAGTAACATGAACATGTCATGCCACTTCATACCAACTATTCGTGTATTCTCATTTAACGGCATAAAACTATTTACTCAAACGATGAATGTATCAAGAGATTATTTAAGAAAACTATTATGATTCAAACGAGATTTCAAGCAAACATATATGTTCTCAAACCTACAAACTCACCAACCTTTGTGTTGACTCTTTTAAGTATTCCTTTCAGGTAATCAAGCAAATCGTGGCTAGGATTGGTAGCATGGGACTCGTAGCAGACTTCAGGCTTAGGATTTAGAGTTTTGCTTGCATTCTTATGTGATAGATGGCAATATGCCTAACTATTTCCCCTGCGTGGGAACTTATCTTACTATTTGTTTGGATGATGTAGAACTTATGTTTGACATTTATGTTTGGGAACTATGATTTGTGATTTGAACTATGTAAGCGACTATTTATGTTTAATCTATGCACTCATTTAACTTTTCCTATGTAATATCTATGTGCGCGTGTGCTCTATCTTAGATCCCGAGTTTTCCGCCTAGTCGGGGTGTTACACAGACTGTTTCTTAGGTGAAGTGAAACGAGTCTTAGGAGGAGAATTCCTTGGTGAATGTGTACCATATCTAGGTTGACTCCCTAATTGATCATAGAATTTAGACGAACTATTAATTCTAGAAGGGGGTGACCGATTTTGCTGAGCCATCTTCCTAGGTGAATAACTCCTTTGAGGTGTACGAGAATGACTTGGACTTACACTACTAGAAGTAGTATTCTGTGAAGGTCCCTATCGTTTTGCAGTCTTAGATCTATTGAAATTAATCCCTTGATCTATCATAGTAGACTCACCATATGACACATTTTTAAGTAACTTAACATAATTCTATGCATTTTTATTATCAGGATGTCTTTTCGCATACCCCTCATAATAATCTCTTTTATATGCACTCATAAATTGTGGTGAAGCTACTTGTTCAACTAATTTACCCTTCCCTTTAGTATTAGGAATATCACCAAGATCCTTTGACTTGACTTGACTGTCATTCTTAGGATTCTTGACCTTCCTATTTGGACATTCAATAGCTATATGACCTTTCTCACGACAAGTATAGCACTTCTTTGTTTGTTGTTTTATAGATTGGCCATATTCTATTTCAGGGATTGCTATACCATACTCCTTCAATTCATTTATGGTATCAAGCGTATGTATTGCTTCTTCCATAGTTCTTGCTGGTTTTAAAGGAGCATAATGTCTATCCTTATATGGAATTTGTTCAGCTAACCATTCTTCTTTTTTTTTCACACACCAAACTTTATCAATTTTTGATTTAGGTTCAATCCTATTTATAGATACTTCTCTATCATAGAAAACTGTATCACACAGTCTTTCAATGAGTAGTATACTACTTCATCTGGATTAAAATATAATTCAGTTTGTTGGTGAACTCTTTGTAGAAGTAAATCAGAATCTTTAGTCACGTTACTTTCCTTCTTAAGAATAACATTTTCAGTAGTTAAACTAGTTAAATTTTCTTTCAATTTTAATACCTCAAGCTTCAAATCTAACACCATTTTACAAACGTCAACAATAGAAAACAAAGAACAAGATACCTTCTGATCTGCAGCCTTGCAATCTGCCATGTATGCAACAAAGTCTTCAGTTGTCATACCTTCATTTGTTCTTCAATGCTCTTCATAGAAATGTCATCAGCAGGACTCGATGACTCTTCCTTTTCTTCAGATGCTTTCACTGCTGTCTTAGGTTCACTCTCAGATCTCACAGTCTTAGCAATATTACGTACATTCTGCTTAACTATCTCAGATGCACTTTCTTCACTTGAGTATACAGCATAATCAATTGTTGCAACTACCTCATCATACAATTCTACCATGTAGGCATGATTCGAGGTATCATCAGATTGTGTATCCCATTGATAAGTACCATTCGGATTCTGAACAACAACGGCCTTTGACTCCAAAAATGGTGACGAAACTGGCTGTTGTGGAGTAGCAGGTAATGTAATCATTGCTTGAGTTTTCTGATTACTTGGAGTAATACCACCTTGATTGTAATTTTGACGACCAACAACGGTATTATCAATCCTCTTAGGTCGTTGACACTCTCTTGCAAAGTTACCAAATCCATCGCAATTGAAACATTTCACCTTGGATTTGTCAAAGCCTTTGGTGCCATTACCTATAGGTCTCCCAGTTCTCTGAGTGAATCTTCTGACCTTAATAATGAGCATAGCTAGCTGCCATTGTAGATCCATTTCTTCCAAATCATCAGGATCTATCTGATTGTAATTGTAACACCCGTCATTTAAAAACCTGGATTTTCAAAAAACTTTCGCCTAACGGCGTTTAATAATAGCGGAAAAGGATCACATATAAATCTGCCCATCCGTAACCGGATGAAACTTTTGAAAACATTTGGTGTTACTAAATGAATCATCGAAATAATAAAAGAAAATCCAAGTGTTGGCACCAACATATATGCCAAACATTATTACATAGTCTTTAATCATAATATCGTAAATAAAGTAGCCAAACAAAAGGCTAAGGGTAGCTTAAGCATCAAGAACACAAATGCTATCGTCTTTAATGTCTCTACCCATCCTTACTAAGCTATCCTTTCTCCAGCTCCAAACTCATCTAATCTGATGGCACAACATTTTCAAAAGAGCAAGTGTTAGCTAATAAATTAGCTAAGTAAGGATAACATATTTGAAAACATTTGCCGATTAGATATATTAACAAAATTATATCATCGTTATATGTTAATATCACATGAGCATCATAAACATAAGAAACATCATGGACATCATAAGCGTCATATAGCATAACACATTAGGAACATCATAATCCTAAGTGTGCCTATCATCATAAAGCTTTACTTTTCATCTTTCTTTACTTTCTTTATTTCTTTACTTTTCTTTTGCCTAGACGTAGGCTATGTGACATAAGCCACACATACTTAGGGATGTGGGATTGTGTGTAGGCGGTCATAGACCATACATGGAGTCCTCACACCCGACATGATGGGTAACCAATAAGGGGTCTATCGACGTCGTTAAGGAAAGATAAAGTCATTTCCAACTGAATAAACCGTTTATGCCTTTACGCATTGGTGGTTAGTTACTCCACCCGGAATAAACAAACGTAACTATGCCACAAGGTGCAACTCAAGTGACCACGTACGCACTAGCTTTACAACTAGCACGGGTTAAGCTTAACACAACTTTACATATGCTCGAGACTTCTTTATTACATTAGTTTAGGCTACACTTTCACCTAAACTAATCACTTTTTATCTTTACTTTATATTAACGTAGGCTACACTTTCACCTAAGTTATCACATATCATCTTTACTTTAGGGCCCTTAACGTGCACGTGAACATGGCAATCCTAATCAAAGGACTAGTGACTAGGTGATCAAGCCACACGTTAAATCTTATCATAAACATATCATCACTTCATGATCATATAACATAATCATAACATCATTTCATAATCACCTATCATAATCATGTCATCATTACATATTCACTTTACATAAGCATATCATTACATTATGATCATTTAGCTTAAGCATAACATCGTATCATAATCACATAACATTAACATGGAATCATATCTTTATCACATTTCATAAGCATATCATCATTCCATGATATGAGAACTTACCTTATGCCTTTGCAACCTGCGTATACATGTCATTCATCATAGAAAGGTAAGCGTCATATCCCATATCAACCTCGCATAATCCCCTTTACTTTACTTTCAATCATACATAAATATTTGGAAGGTTTTACTTATGAAAACGTATTTTGTTGTACCACCAGGTGACAAAAGATGTTATCTTACCTCGGTACAGCTTACCAACCAGTTAAGAGTATCTTAGAGTGCTTGCTAAGTGCTCCTGACTACCTATAATCATTGAATGACATAATCAGCTATCAATTACCTGCTACTTATGGTCATGACTCAAGACTAGATGCCTATAAACATGACCTATGACAAGACTTGATGCATCGGAGGTTCGTTTAATACTTAAGAGCTTACATAACCCGAAGGAACTCGACATTCCCTCACTAAATGAACCATTCAGGAAACTTGACATCATAATCATATTTTGAAAGCATTACTATTAGAAATTAGACTCTCTCACAATTTCGTGGATAGCTTATTTGTCAAAAACGGAGTTACGGTTCAAAAGTTATGTCCATTTAAAAATGTTAACAAAATCAGTCCCTAACGGGAGTTACGAATATTTGTAACGGGAGTTACAAGCCTAACGGGGGTTAGGAAAATTTGTAACGGGAGTTACAATGGAGGTGTTATCACAGTTACCCAGCTAACGGGAGTTACACAATAGTAATGGGAGTTACGACGACCAGAGGTGAAAAACGACTTCAAAACCTAACCAAACACATTCCAAACGACTTTAACAAATCTCCAGGTCTTATGAACATCAAATACACTTAAAATAAAACCCATTTGACACCTCCAAAACACCAATTGATCCATGAATCATATACCAACCTTATACAATCGATTTAAAACCCGTAATGACCTAAAATCGATTATAAGAATCCAACTCAAACCCTATAACCTGAATTAAATCCATACAATTGACTTATAAAAATCACAAATAAAAGGGAAATCACCTATATTACCTGTAGATGATCAAAGGGATCCGGAAACTTATCAAAACTTGAAGAAAACACCAAGAAACGAAAGGATTTGATGATGAATTGCTTGAAGGAGGGAAAAGGGTGGCTTAGGGTTCTTGTGTCGTATGTGTACAGAACTTTAGACAATTAGGAGAGCCTAATTAACTTTTAACCCCTGGCCAACACTTCCATAACTTCATCTTAAGTCCCTCAACTTCCTAAACGTTACTTTCTTTGATTAACTTTCCTACCGGGAGTCTTAACATTTTAACAAGCACTTAACTACTTAACTTTGCTTCAATTACTTTCATTAATCATCATATTAATCATATCATAATAAAAACACATGCATTTACTCACATAATCCGATATAGGGCACATAAACATAACGGACCTAACGTTAACTAACGGAAAGTCAAATAAACAAACTTAAAAAGTTTGGGATGTTACAGTAATCCTCATCAATCACTGCAGGATCAGTAATCTTTCCTCCGATAAATGCTTCATGAGGATTATAAAAGGCTGAGTAGACACTCATTCTACCTTCTGCAGAACTCATACTCATTGGCATAGAGTGAAAAGATTGTACATTGCTCTTGACATTCGTATTTGAATTGTCATAAGCAACATATCCAGCCAGACCTTCAGCATCTACTATTGGTGTAGCTTCAGCACCACTTAGAAATGCATTATTTCCCGAGCTAGAACTTGCTAAATGAACAGACTTAGCATGATACAATGATGGATCTTGAGTGAAATCCGAGTGTGTATCTTTAATTCTTCTTTTCATATCTCTGTTCTTAAGCTTGGAAACCACCTTTTCAAAATCCCATAAGCTATAATTCTTGATCATCTTGAAGTTGATGAACATAATCAGTCTATGTCTTAGGTAGTGAGTCCAAAAACTTATCGACTAGCTCAATTTGAGGATAAACAACCTCAAAATATGACAACTCAGTAGTCAAATGACTGAGTCGAATAATAATCTCGTCAAGAGATTCTCCTTTCAGTCCATTGAAAGCTTCATATTGGCGCTTCAGAAGTTAGATACGATTTTTCTTCAAGGTTACGTCGCCCTCACAATATCTTTCAAGAGCGTCCCATAAGTCCTTTGAAGTAGTGTATTTCTTGAACAAGTGTACACTATCTTGAGGTAACGCTATAGTAACAGTGGACAAGGCCTTTCCCTCAATTGCGTATCTTTTTTGTTCTTCAATCGGCATATCAGCATAAGTATACCTACCGATCACTCCATCCTTCTCATACAAAGGCCGATCAAAACCTTGAGTTATCAATAACCACATGTCCATATCAGTGAGACGAATGTAGTCTTCAAAACGTCTCTTCCACATCCAATTGTTTTCCATATGGAACAACTTTGGAGGTGTGCTTCCATGACCAACCTCATGATCGTGCATGATCATCTGGCTAATAAGTAGGGCATTAGGAGAGTTTGCGGCAAATGGTATAGTCGTCATTTCGAATCTTTTGAAAATCAAATCAAACGAAATAATAAGAAGTTTGTATGTTGAGAAGTCACACGAAGTACACGTGACACGAAGGACACGAAGTCACACGAATTACACATGACACGAGGTACTGAGACACGAAGTCACACGAGTTACACGTGACACAAGGTGACATACGAAGTCACACGAGGCACACGTGACACGAACTAATGGCTGACGTAAGCAATACACGAAGTTCACCTCGTGCTGACGTAAGCACGAAGTGACACGAAGAAGAGCACGAAAATACCTTTAAAAACGAATTTCGAATCGAATTTGTAAACAATAGCAAATCAAATGATCTTAAACCTTCTGGTAATCAACCTTAGGGCTCTGATACCACTTATAAGGTAACGTATTGTTGCGTAGATCATAATAAGACGTGATTCGTTATGTCAAGAGTGGGGAATCCTCTTGAGATAACTAGATTGCTATTGCCTTTGCTGATTAATGAGTAATTAACCAACCTAAGGAGATGCACAACACTTGTGGTTCGTGTAGGAGGTCACACGAATGAACAAGAGACTTGAATTCGTAAATTTGTGAATATCTTCAAAAAGATTAACAATGATTAACCTAATTCCGTAGATTAGGTCTTGTACTTATACTAGTTGTGTATTGGATCGTGTGGGCTTCGGCGTTAATTAAGTATTAAGCCCGATTAAGCAACCACTCGATCTCCCTCGTGCTGACGTCAGCACGAGGTCAGTCCTACATGTTGATGACGTCAGCATGAGGTTCGACCCCTTAGTGCTTTGTTTGACTTCATTTGGCTCGTACACAACATCCAACCATCGTTTAAGTGTTCTACGACACTTATAAACCTTGGTTCTATGTTCTTGTACCTGCAAAAAAATATATAACACACAAACACAATACAAAACATAAACAGATATAATATTGAAGTTCAACTATAATCATTAAATATCAACACAAGTTCTTATTTAAATGATTACAAACATAATTCCTAAAACATAAACGATAATCAAATCTATGTTGTGATTGTCACAACGAATCTGCATCTACAACAACAAGAGCCAGTGGATCATAATGAACCGTTTCCTCTTTCATCTTTTGAGTCTTTAGAACTTGATCAGTGTTCATTGTTAGTTTCTCAAACAAAGTATAAATTGTCAAGTTTCCAAAGTCTTCTTGTTGGTTCAGTTGAGTTCCATACACTTGCCACTGTTCTTTAAGATTCTTGATGAACTTGATGTTCAGCTCCATGTTTGTCCTTCTGACATCATTTTTTCTCAGTTCATTGATGATATTGCAAAATCTGATGTAGACATCATTGAGAGGTTCTCCTTTTTGCTGTTTGAAGGTTTCTATAGATGCACGTTTCGTGCATAGATTATTGTCCGCTGCAATACAATTCAAAGAGCTGATTATGATGAATAGAAGACATCATCATGGTCGTGATGACATCATCAACACTTCGTGATGATGTCAGCACGAGGCAGCAGTTCGTGCGAAGGAGATCGAAGCCCACGAACATGATAGAAGCCCAGCCCATTCGATAGCCTATATATACACGACTTAGGTTACAATTTAGGGTTAATGGTTTTAGACTAGTCAGAAAGCTATTCATAGGATCGGTGTAGAGATCTATACACCGTGTCCGCCCATGTAATTCATTATTATTGTCGTCTCTTTGATTGTAATCCGTAATCATTGAGATGTTTTCTATACGGATTTATCATTGTATTGTAATCGAGATGACTGAATAATAAAGGAATTCATTTTATATCTCTTGTTCTTTGTTTAGTTCGTGCATATATGTTCATGTTTATTCAGAATCCTCAAAGACAATTACAATCGGATTCCGCACGTTTGTAGTTGTTTAGATCACGATTTGACCAGTCCCTCGTGTTTTAACATGGTATCAGAGCAGGGGAGACGTTTTTAGTCTTGAATCGTGATCGGAAATTGAGTTTTTTCTGCAAATTCGTGTTCAGTTTGTGAAGATGAAGAAGTTCGTGCAGCTTCGTGCTTACGTCAGCACGAAGAGGATTTAGCCTCGTGCTTACGTCAGCACGAAGTGGCTATTATTTGCATGATATTTCGTTTGACTTCGTGCTTACGTCAGCACGAAGTGGATGAAGTTCACAGTGACATCAACACGAATTCATGGACAAGATTATCACGAATTAATGATTAAGTTCGTGTATACGTCATCACGAAGAGGACTTTCCCTCGTACTGACGTCACCACGAAGATAATCACATTTTTATGATTAAGTTCGTGTATACGTCATCACGAAGAGGACTTTCCCGCGTGCTGACATCACACGAAGATAATCACATAACTCATATCAAGTTAGTGCTTACGTCATGCCTTAGTATTCCTTACTTCGCGCTGACGTCATGTTGAAGATGATATGTCGATCTGAAGCAAGTTCGCGCTTATGCCATCACGTAGAGGTTTGTCTCACGTGCTTGCATTAACACAAAACAGGGTAGTAGAAAAATAGGGTGGATCATCATCCTTGTTTTTTTGGCGGGAAAAATAATTTTTGCCCATGGTCTTAAAATGGCATGATTCATGGACATTTGAAGTTTGGTAGCGTTCGAAAAATATTCGGTCCGCTTTTGTGCGTTTTCGGCACGTTTTGGATGAAAATTTTCGGCAATTATCAAAATTTTCCCACAGTCTTATTAATAAAAATTTACGTGAATACCAATGTTTCACGTAAATGTGTTTTCCCATGAAAATTTGGAGGGAAAACGGGTATACCCTGTTTAGCGAAGAGCTCTAAACGTCGTGAGCTCTAAGCATTTTTGAAGAACCTCAAGAATGAGAGATACAATAACCTATGATAGGCTAATTTTCAGAGTATTTGCAGAGAAAAGGGGGGAATAAAAATTTCAAGGTTGTTCTTCGATGAGATTTCTTCGGTTTTCTCAACAAAACTCTGCAGGTTGTAGAATTTACGCAGAAATAACGGGGAATATAACGATTCTTTCAAATTTCTCAGAATAATTCTGCAATTACTCGAGTTATATTAGTAGCAAGGGTGTTACTCAAAGTGTTACTCAGCTCAGAATAGTGATCAAAGAGTTATTCTGTTCGGCTTAACAAATTGATAGTGTCATTTTTAAAATACTCGAATATTGAAGATCATAGTGTTTTCAGTTTTCTTTGACACTGTTTAACAAATGATCTTCTATATAGCAGTTATGGAAGCTTTTGTCGAAGTATTGGAGCAATGAAGATACAAGACATAGCTGAAACTTTGTTGAAGTATTGAAATGATGAAACTGGTTATTTGTTGTTTGAGTATTTGAAGATTGAACCTATCTATATTCCATGATGTAAGGATAATAATCAGGCGATATATAAGTTTCATTGCGAGATTAAGGTCTTTATGTGATTGGCGGTTTATATAATTGAAGGGAGATCTGATAAGAAAGACTTCAGGTGATTAGTAGAGTTGTGGAGATACAAAACGGAGTTTGATGCTGCTATAGCTGAGACAGGGTCTATGGTATTACATTTTGTAATGCAGGTTGTAGAGTTTCTTATCTTTGTGATAGCTGGTTGATTTGATGCTGATTGTTGGAAATTCAACTTCTCTATTATATGTCGATTAGGCAAGGAGAGCGACAATCCTAAGTGGAAGGTGGCAATGCTTAATTCGGAGGTGGTTAACTATTGAGGGGCAGAACTACAATGAGATGTGTTGGGTTAGTTGGTTGTCATAGAGGGACAGGGACTTTGTAGTTTGAAGATCCGGATGCAACGTTAGATTATCGAGTTTCAACAAAAAGACTCGATCTCATCAGCTAAGGGGGAGCCAGTGGATTCAGGTTTTTCGGTAGCTATTGATTATCGGAGTTTATCTAGAATTGATTGCAACGGAAAAGGGGGAGTTTGTATATGCACGTTTCGTGCATAGATTATTGTCCGCTGCAATACAATTCAAAGAGCTGATTATGATGAATAGAAGACATCATCAAGGTCGTGATGATGTCATCAACACTTCGTGATAACGTCAGCACGAGGCAGCAGTTCGTGCGAAGGAGATCGAAGCCCACGAACATGATAGAAGCCCAGCCCATTCGATAGCCTATATATACACGACTTAGATTACAATTTAGGGTTAATGGTTTTAGACTAGTCAGAAAGCTATTCATAGGATCGGTGTAGAGATCTATACACCGTGTCCGCCCTTGTAATTCATTATTATTGTCGTCTCTTTGATTGTAATCCGTAATCATTGAGATGTTTTCTATACGGATTTATCATTGTATTGTAACCGAGTTGACTGAATAATAAAGGAATTCGTTTTATATCTCTTGTTCTTTGTTTAGTTCGTGCATATATGTTCATGTTTATTCAGAATCCTCAAAGACAATTACAATCGGATTCCGCACGTTTGTAGTTGTTTAGATCACGATTTGAACGGTCCTCGTGTTTCAACAGTTTCATACATGTTCAGAACAGTTGACAACCTTATAGTGTTAGAAACATCAGAACCTTCCATTTGTTTCTCAACCTCATCCCAAATATCCTTTCCAGTTTCATATGAGTCCACTTTGCAATATATATCATCTGGGAGTGCTTAATAGAGATAAGCAATAGACATTTGATCAGCTTCAACACGATTTTTCTGCTCAGCATTCCAACTTTCTTCTGGAAGTGGTTCATTGTTGACAGGGTTTTTGGGAATTTCAGGACCATCTTTCAAAGACTTTCTGATGTTCTTTGCATTCTTTTGTCGATCAATCCAATTCAGAAATCTTTTCTTCTCCTCTGAACAACACAGGAGGTCTTCCATCTGAACCTAGAGCCAAAGCCTCTTTCGCAGCTATAGGATAAATTTGAAGACTAAAAAAAATTTAAGATTTTGAAACTGGATTTGTGAAGTCCCTCACCGATGGTTTAACCCACGAGTGTAAAATACAACAAGTCAAGTATGCACTAGATAAGGACTAGTATTTACGTAAATATAAATGCAAGAATATAAATAAGTAAATACAAGACTTAAGCAATAAATAAGCAAATTAAATAAGGTGGAGCACGAAAGTAATTTTCAATGTGTATTTTATTTATTGATGTATAAACAAAATACAAGGTTGTTGCGGAACCTAGATAATACCAAAGTAAGTATCTAAACAACCTTATGAATTACAAGTGATCTATACTTGCTAAATAATCTCCTTGATCGAAATACTTAAAGTTGTCAAGTATAACTGTTTGGATCGAGAGTATTTAGACAAGTTCACCAAATTGCAAAAGTAATTTGAAAGAGTAAAATGACTTAGTATTTATAGGAAAAATAATCTCTACAGTGATTACTTTGCCGTACAAATGTGGTTGGGAGCATTTAAGGAACTTTGTTATTTTCTTTAAATGCAATACTAAAAGTATAAGGATAAAGTCACATTGATAGTGACTTGTCACCTTTTAGCCAACCACCTTTACACGCGTGTAAAACCTTTACAAGGGACAAAAGAGATATCTCAGTAAAAGCGTGTAAAGGCATAAAGTCAATTCATCGTAATCAGTGTTCAGACTTGTAAGGTCTAGAACACTGACAAGGACTCCAGTTGTTGATCTGGTAAGCCTGCCAGTGGGCTACGCCACATGTCAGTCTTCTTCTTCAAACTTCAGACTTTGTCTTCAGTGAGAATGTTCTTCAGTGGAGTAGATTTGGACCGGAGTGAAGTTCGATAAGAAAATCTGGAGGACTCCAGATTTCCTGTACAAGTAGACGCTTACTGGACTTCCATAACTTCTGGACAAATCTTCAGGATTACTCCAGTCTTCAAGTCTGGAGCTAGTCCAGTAAAAACTGGACCTAACAGGATTTATGAAAAATGTCAAGCTCAGACTTCGGCAAATAGAAGAAGATGTCTTTGACACAAGTAGAGTTGTGAAGGATGCTGAGCAAATATCTCGGTATATAAACTAAGTACCGAGGTTGTACTTCGGCAACTAGTACAATCACTAACACAAATCACCAACACTTAACCAAATTACTCAACTTCACTTGTTTGCTGAGATAATATCTCTGCAAACCGAACAATTTCTTCCAACACTTAACCAAGAAATCAAAGAGGTATAAACTCAGCTATTTGCCGAGTTAACAACTCTGGAAATAAAACAATTTTTCCACTCTTTGTTTTATGCTTAGATTTGCCAAGCAAGGAGCTCTGCAAATAGAACAAATCAACACCAACAACTTCTGCAAATACCAGGTATCACCAAAATAACAAAATAGTCGATTTGCAGTCGTCTTCTTTGTCCAGCAACCCTTCAAATGCCGAGCACACTGAAAATCTACATTTTCTTCTTCAATACTGAGAATTAAAACTCCAAATTTGTACCAAATTCTTCAGAAACTAAGTGCGAACAAATCCTTAAACAAATTAAACTCTAAAATCAGCCAGAATTCAAACCCATTGATCTATGCTTTTGCCGAGCTTAGATCAAATCTAACTTTCTGATTGAATTGAACTCTAATTTTGATACAAAAATGATGATAATCAAAATCCTAGATGATCGGTGAACAAACTTTGAAGAAAAACACACTAATTTTGCTAAAATCAATAGACCAGTAATCTCGGCAAAACAACAAGTATATGAACAGCTCAAAAACACCAAAATTAAGAACAAATTCAGCTTCTATATTGATTCTGGATTGTTCAGATTGACTGATTTTGCTCTGATACCAAATGTAATGTATGTAATTGAGCTAAATATGTGTAACAATGGTGGAATTAGTGTATTAGTGTGTGAGGATGATGGGAGGTGGAAGATGAAGTTAGAGAGAGAAAGTAAGTTAGAGAGAAGTTGTTATGGAATTATGATACAAGCTTATTACATAATGAGGTGGTTAGGGGTGTATATACAAATCATCCTATTTATACTAAAACCCTTTCCATAATAACTAATTTACAATTTAACACCATTTTATAATTCTAACAATAGTGGCCAAATCGGGATTTTCAGCATGACCCATGCCACCACCACGACCACGACGACCTCTACCACGACCTATTCCTGGTTGGCCTCCACGACCGCCTCTTGGATTTCCTCGAGCACCTCCAGAGTTACCCCAACCTCCTTGATCAGCTTGCACCTCAACATTTGGGTTTGCTCTTGTTCACACAATTTTTTTTTATAGAAGGGATGATAATGATATTAGAAGGGAGAAGTAGTTGATTTTCCGGTCGCGATTTATGTTGTCCGATTATCTCACATACATACTCTCTAGAACACTCGTGTTATTTTAAAGAAACTTTCAATTAATTGTCAAGCATGAATAATCCACATAATGATTCCAATACATGAAAGATAACTTGCAAGATAGATAACATAACCATTTCAACTTAAATTCAAATTCAAAATCCAATTAAATTTCAACAGCTAAAGTGCAGTCCGAATCTAACACCTACATCCGATGCACTAGTGGTGTATGTATACAGGGTGTACCAGCGGCTAACCCTCCACACCCCTAGTACATTTAATGCAAGGTCAGAACTCAGTTCTGATATACTCTCTAGGTATTGGCAAAGGTATGTATACAGGGTGTACTAGCGGCTAACCCTCCACCCAACCAACACCCATTAAGTATACCAGTTTACCTACCACACTCTAACCATCTTAGGCACGATCCATGTTGCTAACAGTTCCATAGACATATATACCACACGCGAAAAGTTGATCAAGCTTTTCAGTGATGATATATCGTCGTACTTCTTTGCTAACAACACATCATCTCGCTAACTTATTATTATTACTTAAATTTAACGCATCTCATAGTTTGAATACCGATAGCATGAATACACGTGGCAAGGTAGCATGGTTCTAAGGTCTGCACATGAATGAATACAATAGCATGAATATCGCAGATATAGATAAGATTTATAAAGATTGAATGCACACATAATTCCTTTCATGCATGCTACATGCGGTTCCTAAGTTATAGTCTAGGTAAATCCACCTAATTCACTACAACCACGGCTCTGATACCAATCTATCACACCCCGACTAAAGCGGAAAACTCGGGGTGCAAGATAAAGCACACGCGCACAAGGATGTTAGATAGGAATAACTAAATGAGTGCATAGATTAACCATAAGTAGCCGAATACATACACCAAATACGTCAAACATAATTCAAAAACATAAGTTCAACAATCTTTCAAATAACACATAAGATAAGTTCCCAAGCAGGGGAAACGAATAGGCATAATGCCAACTAGCACAAAGAAAAAGCATGCAAAACTCCAAATCCTAAGCCTGAAGTCTGCTATGAGTCCCATGCTGCCATTCCTAGCCACGATTCGCTTGATTACCTGAAAGGATTACTTAAAAGAGTCAACACAAAGGTTGGTGAGTTCGTAAGTTTGAGAAAGTGATTGAATGTTTGAAATCCTCATTTGTATCACAGATAATTTACTTGAATAACCACTTGAAAACATTAATAGATTGAATGAATAAGTTTTATGCCGTCAATAGAATACGTGAATAACATAGTATGATGTGGCTATAGACCTACTTATGATACATAAATAATGAATACATGTAAGCGTGCCCTTACAGTCGACCTGGATAGTGTGGTGCACATAGCAACCAGCGAATACAAACATGTGCCTTTACAGTCATAGAAATGACCTGGCCAGTGTGAATAACAATGCGTGCCCTTACAGTCATAGAAATGACCTGGCTAGAATCCTCATATAATGTATACAATATCATACAGTAGTCTAATAGCCATCGAATAACAGTAGTGAAAGCAGTTACTGCAATATATGAAAACACATTTTGTATTCCTTTCACCCCAAAACATAAGTAAAAAGGGGCTACGAAAACTCACCTGATAGCCTGCTACTAAGAATATACAAGTATGCAAAGGATAAAAAGAATGTATGCTTGACAGCCAACCTAATCACATAAAATGAATTCACATATTTATACCATAGAATATTACGATTGTATGTGTAACTGTTTGTCCTACGAATCCCCATTCACTTTAACTTTAGAAAAACGTGTCATGTTAACTAATGTGGTTAATAGTTTGCAAGCTTGTCATACTCAATGTTTACGTGTTTCTGACATTTTGCGTGTTTCTGACATTTCGCGTGTTTCAGACAATTTGTGTGTTTCTGTCATTTTGCGTGTTTCAGACATTTTGCGTGTTTCAGACAATTTGCGTGTTTCTGTCATTTGAGAGTTCTTATGGATATGTGTGGTTTCTGGCCATTTGAGAGTTCTTATGGATATGTGTGTTTCTTCAAAACTAGATTTGTGTGTTCTTATGAATAACTCTCAAATCACTTTTCTTCAAAATCGTTAAGCGTTTTTGTAATCCGTTTGTACTTTTACGTTATTTATCACTATTAGAGAACAATATTAAGCATCCGGACTCTAAAACGGACTATAAATACATGACCCATTTGGTAAGAAAATAAATTTAACAAAAATTACAAAAATCCTTAAAAAGACATAGACTTTGTTTGTGAAAACACACGAAAATTTAGATTTAGCTATAACTAGTGTTTCTACAACTTTTGATCATAAAAAGTTTCAAGCTTGATGATTAAAAATAAAGTTTGTTTTTAACAAGGTTTCGTAAGAAATAAATATAAAGATAAAAAGTGTGGGTTTTTGATATATTACCTCAAAGATAGATATATTTTTGTTGTTAGAAGTGTAAAGCTAGAATAACATAATGATTTGGTAAGTAATTTTTGGTGGGATGATATGTGTGTGCTGTTGGTGAAACTAGAGAAAGAAAATTTGTGTGTTTGCTTTTGGTGTTTTGTTTTGTGTGTTTCTTTTGTGAGGGTTATAAGGGTATTTATAGGGTGAAATTTTAAGTGTTCTTGTGGTTTGAGTGTTCTAAACTAGTTTTTTTTCCTTGTATAATATCACTAGCATTTCCTAAGTCCTATTTAATAATAATAAAATAGCGATGAATATATAATACATATTTTCAAAAATTATTTTTAGGACACTATACCATAATCGATGGACATATTCTAAGTGTTTCTCGATTTTTTTTCTTAGCGTTACACGACCATTGTTAGCCTTATACGAATACTACAAATTGACTCCCATTGAATGACTAACATAACTTGTCTACAACTACACGATTGTTTAACGAATTCGAACCTCGGGTGTTAACATGCTCACATAAATTTTCAATCTTGCGAAAACTGACAACTTTCTTGATTGAACCAGCTTTAAGCTTAGCTGCATATGAAGTGGACGTACCTTTACTCGGCTCAACAGGGACCTCACTCATTTTTTCTGATTCAACACCAACCGGCTTGTTTCCAGACAATTGAGGGTTTTGTTCATTGACAACTTTATCGTTGTTTCCCCATTGAAATTCAGCAAAATCATCATCGTCTTCCTCACCAGGAATATGATAGCCGGAGAATGGACACTCCTTAAGCTCACTAGATTTTACAGGATCCACAGTTGGCTGTTCCTTTGATGGTTCTAATGTTCCAGCTCCAACAGGTTCATTGCGAATGTCAGGAACTTCAATATCTATCTTGCCTTCAGAAGTTTGCTCAGTGATATTAATAGCATCAATATAATTCTGACCAGATCCATGCTTTTCAGCAGCCATAGACGCATTGGACGACTCACCCTCCTTATTAATAACATTAGGGTTTCCTGAATTAGGTTTACCCCCTTTAGGAGGGCTGCCACCCATTTTCTTTTTCTTTCCAGACATTGGAAGATTATCTTTTATTCTATTAAACCGTTCATCCAATGCTTTCAGATCAAAAGCTAGTATATCTTTCATGCAAGAAATACGAATCAACAAAAACACCTCTCTCAAGAACAAGCAATACAATACGATCAAAAACAGTTAGAACATACGATACAAATAACTAAGTGAAGAACGACTATGAAGAGCAGAAAAACCCTAACCCTAAAAAACAAAAAACCCTGAAATCTGATCATACCCCTTTAATCATTTAACAAAATCGTAGTATCTAGCTAAACTAAACGAAGTTAGCCGCGAAAACGATGTTGGTAAATAATCAGGACAAGTCGACAAGAAACTAGGGTTTTTTAAGCGATCGAAATAAAAGAAGAGGATAACCTACCAGAAAAAACGAAATAAAACTCAAACATGCACTTCAATCCACCCGAAAGTAGATGAGAGTGACAAATTTACAAGCTTTTTAGGTCGAAATCTGATAGGAAAGAAAGGGGAGGACGATCGCCATAGGGGAGAGAGTTTTAGGATTTCTTGTCTGTAGACTACGTACTGTTAGCATAGATGTTCAATATGTTACACCTTGTCAAGATGAAGACTAGTGACGCTCGCATTAAATGTATGTCTTTAACGTAGCTATAAACCAAAAATATAAATTTTGTTTATAAACTTGGGTTGAGCACTTAAGTTAAGATGCGGGTAAGGGTATAGAGTTAAACATTAGCAAATTGACAAGTTCTTGCGGGTAAGGGTATAGAGTTAAACATTAGCAAATTGACAAGTTCTTGGCAACTTTATAACCAATAAGAACTTGACACATGTCCATGTCAATTTGAAGCCAAAACTTGACAACTTTTGCCAAAACCTATGGTGCAGTGACAAAATTTGCCAATTTGCTTTTCTACTCTCATCTTTTGAGTTTGTCAAATTTCATGATTTTTTTTAAAGATTTTTAAAAGGGTTTTTTAATAAGATCTATCATTTATTATATTATTTAATTAATAATTATTATATTTATCATTTTTCAATCTAAAAGTATGCTTTGTTTTTAATGTGGGTAGGATTGGCGGAAGTGAGCCAACAACATCATCAAATGTTGAAGCGGCAATTTCCATAAAGTAACCACACCCCACATAGTAAACCTATACAACTTTCCCAAATTTTCCATATTCTATATCTATGGAATAAACCTAGTACTACACTATATATTTATTAAAATCCATCGATAAAATACAATACTGATTAACATACATCTTAGTTTTATCTTAGTTAACACTATCATATAACGTGTAATTTTGTGCCAAACGTCGATTAAAACTTGGACCGGATCGGAGTGGACTTGGTGGTTGAGGTCAATTCGTTGGCATTTTACTGAAAGTAAGGTCAACCCGTTATACGCCTAAAAATTGTTTAGGTGTGTGAGGTATGTAACGCATACCTTGTGAACATAAGTCTTTTGGGATGTTTGGTACATGTGAATGGAAAGGTGGGAAATGGAAATGAATACCCTTCTCTTGTTTGTTAAGCACAAAGAATGGAAACAGGGAAACAAATATTCATTCCCTTTCCTTAATTTTGTTTCTCTAGAAAATGTAAAGAAATGCGGGGAATGGAAAATTAAAGAGGAGGCTTTCCCACTTATCATTCTAGTGTGAATGAGGAGCTGCTTAACAAAAACAGGGTATAAAGCCTTTTAATCACGTGAGTTGCACAATTTATATCAAATCATAAGAAATTTTCATTCTTCTCCTTCCTTGGCGATTACAAACAAATCCTATCCTAGTTGTGTTCATCTCCCTTGTCACTCAAACGAGTGTCATTCTCCAAAGATAAGGCTAATCTTATCATATTTTTCCATTAGATATCCCAAAAATAAAACATTTTTGAGCCCGATCCTGATTTCAAAACCTTAGCCATATGTAATTCTCTTTTTTTTTTGGCTTTCTTTTCTTTGTGGTAACAAAATTATCTTTCAATCATTCTTGTTAACATGTTACTCCGTATTAATTTGTTTGGAGATTTATTTGATAACAACTATTGATTACTTTCTAAAACCATAATTAGTTTTTAGGTGTAATTATAAATGAAAATATAATTTTTATGTGTTTATTGATGGTTTGATCTGTAAGGATTCATTTTTTTTTCTTATATTTTGATCTATTTGTTGGTGTTGGTGTTGGTGTTGGTGTTGCTCGTTAGTGGTTTAAGTCAACGAAACACACATATCCCAGGTGAGGTGTTGTAACTTTTGTTTATGGTATTCTACATCTTCTTCTTCTTCTTTGGTACAACAAGACAGTCCCATTTGGTTCAATAATCTTTTTCAATTTTTGAAAATCGTAAATATTTCGAACACAATAATAGTTATCCCATATTTATTGCTATTTGGTTATGGTTTTTCCAGCTCGTTTAGTTTCATTTTAGTAATGTGATCATCTTAATTGTTTGACTAAATTCATGGTTTGCAAGTTATAAACTTCGTTGAGCTTAAGAAGTTTCGAGTTATTGCGATCAATGTAAGTCAGGTTGCTTTTGTTGCTGTTTTCTAGTTGCATCTTGTTGCTTTTGGCAGTTAAACTTTACACTTGATGTTGTTGTTTGTATAATTATTGTTCGTTTTCGTTTCGCTACCTTTATTAGCCATGTTCATTTATGTAGTCATGTAGCTGGTCATTACACTAGTAAATGGGTCATGGGTGAAGATCATAGTAGAATGAGTCAAAATCGTTTGTTAAATGTATATGATTTTATAAATATTATAAGATTTATATTAATCGTACATGAACAAATAAATAAAAATGCATATAAGAAGTCATTTCCATTCCACTAGATAATACAACCAAACAAGAGAAATGATTTTCTCTAGTTATAACAAACAACGTGATGCGGAAATGGCAAGGATCAATGAACTGGTAGGCACCAGTGAAATGGAGAATAGAAATGAAATGAAGGAGAGTGAACTGGTGATGCCATCTGAACAAGCCATGTTGATTCTACCAGTAGTGGCTCATTTTAGACAAGTCTTCACAGAACCAGTCCAGTCGCCAGTGATAACACTTCTCCAGTGGATGGGAGTTCCAGTGACGAGCCAGTAAAGTCCACTGAAGCACTCCAGTGGTACTGGAGCACTCCAGATGAATGCTCCAGATTTATATTACAGTTTCCAAATAATAGAATGGTTCTGAAGTCACGTGTCTAGTGGACCCAATAAGAGAAGGTGGATGACAGCTGTGGTAAGGCAAAAAAAGGGGGCGTGTGACAACGTTATTCCTAACGGTTTGTAGGCCCGATTGCAAAAGGAATATTTCTAGAAGCTTTATGTGTGCTCTTTCTATTGGTCCAGTTTATTAGTGGTTGTCTCCACCATGTGTCAGCCTTTTATTTATTTTATTTCCTTATTATTTTTATTATAATTTCGATGATTCTTAGGCAGGTAGTTATCTATAAATAGGGGCTCATTTTCCTTGTAAGAACTTAGATTATATTGAGTTGAATGAAATTAATAGAGCAGCCTCTATTTGTTAAAAATCTTCATTTACCTTTATAGATCTTTGATCTTGGTGGTTTGGAGTGATCCCTTTATCTATAATTGTGGTGGTTCGTCCTTTATCAGTTATAGTGGAGAGATCCAAAATCTTCGATTCCTTTGTCCGTGTTTGTGGTGGCTAGACCTTTATCAAACATAGTGGTGGGTTGGAGTGTTTCCTTTATCCTTGGTTCCGGTGGCTTGTGTCACACCCCGTTGTAGCGGAAATACAGGGTTAACAAACTAATTCGTACTAACCAAAGGCTTATAAAAATTACATCCATTTAATACCAAATATAAGTCTAATACAAGTACAATCGTTCAAATGTGGACCCCAGAATACGGATACAAGTAATTCATATATGGAATTGGGCCCACTTAATACAAGATAAATATTTGGACTGTCTAGTACAATTAGAACTAACAATATAATAGTCCTCCAATGTCTGACTCTAATTATACGTCCAAAGTCAAATGAATGTCCCTATAATGACAAGATGATCCAAGACTTACTGTTGGTTACCTCAAAAGCATGAAATTTGAGAGGATCAACTATCGAAATAGTTGGTGAGTTTACAGTGTGTTTGACCAAAGTTTAGTCGTCATTGAGAATACACAATGACATGTAGTTATTTAAGACAAGACAGTCGGGAGCAAAATCCGACAATATATAATGACAGTCCAGACCTAAGTCCGACAATATGACTAATATGCCTCGCACAGGATTTCCCGTCTAAAGTGGGGTGCGACCAGAATACCTCGCACAGGTCTCCCGTCTACAATGGGGTGTGGACCAGAACTATGACAGTCAGATACGAAAGCTGACAAGACAACCATTAGGATCTCATAATGGTAATAATTACATACGGAGGACATTTTAGTCTGTCAAACACATAAACATTTAGTCAGCCGACAACATGGCAAGTCTAAGTCACATAGAACAAAATTTCATAAGACATGTATACACATTTTCAGACAACCGTCAACATGGCAAACATATGGCAAATGATTTAAGTAGCCAAATCACATGACATAGACAAAGACAAATCATTTATAAAGTAGCCGTGTATACAACAGTACATGCTTTTCAGGCCCAACGTAAAAAGGAAAAAGGGTGCCATAAACTCACCTTAGCGATCAAAGAGCTAAAAGTATGAGTAGTCCGAGAAAATGAGCAGTCTAGTCTCCACGTCTATCCAAAACCTAGGATATGAGTACCAATGGCGAGGATCAAATCTCACGACGAAAAGTATCCTACGTACAACTACTTAGCTATAGACCTTAGAATGCCATGACCAAGAATCTGATTTAATGTTCAATATATAATTGACTCAAGTTACTAACGTCATTGACATTGTCATAACCAAGTGTCCATAATATACACCTTACTAGTTAGTCTATATCATAACTCAAGTTCATCTTTTGTCCCTAAATTTGGATGGAAAATCAAAGTGTTTAAATGTGTGTTTTAACAAGTTTGATATTCTTTTTATGATGATAAAAGACTAGTAAATAAGTTTTGGATCATTAGAAGTCGACGGCTAACGAAACGGAAAAGTTACAAAAAAAATTCCAGGAGGAGGACGGCCTTTGTGATGAGGACGGCTCTTGTCAAAGGTCGTGCTCCCAACAAGGGCCGTACACAAGGGCCGTGCTCTGAAAAAGGACGGCCTCTGTAAAAGGCCGTACTCTTGCTGTTCCTGTAAACGGGTTTTAAATGCAGTGTTTGACCATTTGTTGTAACCAAATCGTTTTCAACTCAATTCCTTTCATTATAACAAGTATAAACATGTTCAATAGACTTGGGAACAACCCATATCGCTAACCATTTCACCCATTTTGATTTCAAGACCCATTTCAAACCAAATTTCCATTTATCATCAAAACCCTAAATTTACATCTAATTTAAAGGCTTCTAATTCCATTAATAAAACTGAAAGAAACCCTTAATTGAATTTAAATCAAATCAAAAGTTTGAAGAAAATGATGACTTACCAAAATTTGATATTCTTGAAGAAAAGATGAAGAAGATGATGGTGATTCCTTGAAATCCACCAAATAGTTAAACCCTTATTAATTTCCCTTTGATTTCTCCTTTCCAAGAATTTGATTTGAGAGGAAAAACTAGTATGTGCTCTATGTGTGTGTGTTTGTGTCGACAGTAGCAAAGAAAGAAAGAGGGAAAGGTTTTTGGTGGTTCTTTTCCTGCCACACAAACAAGGACCGGCCTATGTGGCCCTTTTTTGAGATATTTTTGTACCATTTATTTGGTAAAATGCTTACGATTAAATACCGTTTGACCAAACAGTTATAATTTAAATTAAAGGTATTTTCCCTCGTCTCATTTTAGTTAAGACAAGTTAATAAAGTTTCGCTAAAGTGAACTTTAAAATATTAAGTCTAGACAGTCTATTTACTGTGCACAATATATAACCTTTATATATTTATTTAAAGTTATTTTTAAGACTCGGCATTCGTCTAAATAGCTAATAGTCTACGTCATGAGGATACTTCTAATTGAACTATATCAAATGTTCAATTATCTAATAATTTCCACGTCTATAATTCTCCAAATTCGACGAAATTATAATAATGACTGAGCTTAATGGAGATTAAGACTAACCCAATGTTAATAAATTACGAGTTATCACAGCTTGGCCTTTACAAATCTTGGTTGTGGATTCTTCTATCTATCATTTTATTTATCATCTTGTTTTGTTGTTTATTTCATAAAATCCAGAAAATACCAAAAATATCTAATTCCATTTTGTTTGATTTTCGTTGTACTTGAGTTATTGCGTGTTTTACGCATCAATTTTGGTATCAGAGCTAGGTTTGAAAAAGGTTTCTTAATCTTTTTATCCGTGGGTTTTTGTTATTTGTTTGTTGGGTCAAATTAGATCTGTTGGGATTGTGGTTTGTTTTGTCTAAATCTGTTATTGCTGGTGTTATTTTGTTGAATATAAATGGCTTATAGAAGAAATATGACTCTAGAAGAAGCTCATAATGCTATGAGGGATAGGCAGATTGAAGATTTACAAGAAACACTTGGTAGAGTTATTAACCTATTAGAACATGGTGGTTTAAGGTTGAATAGAGAACGTGTAGTATGTGAAAAAGATGATGAGTCTCAAGGTCCTAGTGAGAGATCTGATGACACTCCCAGATCTTCTAGTGATTCTAATGAGTCTAATCAATCTAGAAAGGCATAGGAGGCATAAGGTTGATGACACGAAAGATATCAAGATAGATCCACCAGATTTCATTGGTTCTTATAACCCAGAAGAGTTCTTTGAATGGGTTCAGGTGATGGATAGAATAAGGGAGATAAAAGGGTATGATGATAAGAAAAGTTTTAAGGTTGCCATTATTAGGTTGAAAGAGTATGCTTCATCCTGGTATGATAATATGAAAGATGAAAGAAATTATGAAGCGAAAAGCAGAATCAAGACCTGGTCTAAACTGAAGGAAGTTATGCAGAAGGGATTTGTTCCTCAGTCGTACAAGCAAGATCAATATCTCCAGATGAACAATCTGAAGCAAGGCTCAAAATAAGTTGTAGAGTATATCAGGGAATTCAAGCAACTGAAGACTCGAACCGGTGTGAAAGAAGCTAAAGAACATACTATTGCCAGATTCCTTCGTGGGTTGAATGCATCTATTACTGAGAAGATATAATTGCAGCCCATCTGGACATATGAAGGTGCTTGCAAATTGGCTCTCCAGATTGAGAAGCAACTGAAGAAGGTCCAGTACAAGCCTTTTACTAAGACTTCTTCCAGTTCTGGTCAACCAGTTACTCAACCAGTTCTGAAGCCTAGTGCAACTAGTCAACAGTCCTTCAGAGGCAAAGAAAAAGAAACTAGAGGATCAAAAGAGCCAGTTGGAAGAAAATGCTTTAAGTGTCATGGGTTTGGTCACTTTCAGGCACAGTGCCCCAACTAGAGAGCACTCACTGCTAAGGAGATTGAAAGCTTACCAGATGTTGACACTGAAGAAGGTGAACTAGTGTATGATGATGATGAAAGTGAAGAAACATATGTTGGTGCAGATATTGGAGAAATTTTGGTCGTGAGAAGAGTGATGCATGCTAATGAAGTTGTAACTGATGCCGCCCAGAGAGAGAATATTTTCCATTCCAGATGTACTGTTAAAAGCAAGGTATGTGACCTGATCATCGATGGTGGGAGTTGTGCTAATGCTGTTTCTACTTAAATGGTAGAGAAATTGGAGTTGCCAATAGTAAAGCATCCTCGTCCATACAAGTTTCAATGGCTAAGTGAAGGATCTGAGGTAAAAGTCAATCGACAAGTTACTATTCCTTTTTCCATTGGATCTGTTTATGAAGATAAAATTGTCTGTGATGTTGTCCCTAAGGATGCTTGTCATATTTTACTAGGTAGACCTTGGTTATTTGATAATTATGTATTTCATAATGGTCGTGCAAATTCTTATTCATTATTTGTAAGTGGGAAGAAGGTCACTTTGACTTCTCTGAAACCCAATGAATTATTGAAAATTAATGGGAATCAACCCAGTAAGTCTTTATTTATGTCTCAAACTGAAGTTGAAGAAGAGTTAACTAAAGCCTTTCCAGTTATGATGTTATTGGTGCTAAAGCGTACTGGAGAAAAGGAGCTCACTAGAGTCCCCAGTCTCCTGAAGTCTCTACTGAAAGAATTCACTGATGTCTTTCCTGAAGACCTACCTGAAGGTTTACCGCCAGTAAGAGGTATTGAACACCAGATTGACCTGGTTCCTGGTTCAGTCCTCCCAAATAAAGTTGCTTACAGATGTTCACCAACTGAAGCAAAGGAGTTGCAAAGGCAGGTGGATGAGTTGGTTGTTAAAGGGTATGTGAGAGCAAGTATGAGTCCTTGTTCAGTCCCAGCTCTTCTGGTTCCCAAGAAAGATGGTTCGATGAGAATGTGTGTTGATAGCAGGGCCATAAATAATATAACAATTAAGTATAGATATCCCATTCCCAGATTGGATGATATGCTTGATGAATTACATGGTTCCAGTGTATTTTCTAAAGTTGATCTCAGAAGTGGCTATCACCATATCCGAATGAGAGATGGATATGAATGGAAGACTGCTTTCAAAATCAAAGGAGGCCTTTATGAATGATTAGTAATGCCTTTTGGTTTATCTAATGCTCCCAGTACTTTTATGAGGTTAATGAATGAAGTTCTTAGGCCACTTATTGGAAAATTTGTTGTTGATTATTTTGATGACATTCTGGTATATTCAAAATCTGAAGCTGAACATGTTGATCATTTAAGAAGTCTGTTTGAATTACTGAGAAAACACAAGTTGTATGGCAAATTAGAAAAATGTGATTTCATGGTGGAAAGTGTAATATTTCTTGGTTATGTGGTATCAAAAGAAGGTATTTCCATGGATCCTTCTAAAGTGGAAGCCATCAGATCACTGGCATCATTTTATAGAAGGTTTATTAAGAATTTCTCTACAGTTGTGGCTCTTATTAATGATTGTTTGAAGAGAGGTATATTTGACTGGTCTAAGTCAGCCCAACTAGCATTCGAATCACTGAAGGAGAAGCTCAGTTCAACTCCAGTTCTATCTTTGCCAGATTTTGATCAGTTGTTCGAGTTAGAATGTGACGCCAGTGGAGTAGGTGTTAGTGCAGTTTTGGTGCAGGCAGGGCGTTCAGTTGCATATTTCAGTGAAAAACTTAATGGCTTAAAACTGAAGTATAGCACTTATGATAAAGTGTTTTATGCAATTATTCGTGCTATCACTCACTGTTCACATTATCTGAAGCCAAAACAGTTTGTTTAATTTTCTGACCGCGAAGCACTGAAGTTCATTAATGGTCAACACAAGCTTAATGTCAGACATGCAAAATGGGTAGAATTTTTGCAAACTTATTCATTTGTTTCAAAACATAAGGCTGGAGTGGCTAATGTTGTTGCTGATGCACTCTCTAAACGATATTCATTATTGTCTATCTGGAATCAATAGTTCTTGGATTTTCTTTCATTAAGGAGTTGTATGCTACTGATCCAGACTTTTCTGATCGTCTCACTGAAGCTCACCAAAAAGGACCATTTATTGTTCAAGATGGTTTCTTATTTAAAAATAGTAAATTGTGTATTCTAAGGGTTCTATTCATGATCTATTGATAAGGGAAGCACATGGAGGAGGTTTAGCTGGCCATTTTGGCATTAACAAGACTGGAGAGATCCTCACTGAACACTTCTACTGGCCAAGTTTAATGAAGGATGTTCAGAATATTATCAGTCGCTGTCCAACTTGTCACCAGGCGAAGGCAACATCGTAAGGGTTTGTATACTCCTCTTCTAGTTACAAATCAACAATGGGAAGATCTTAGCATGGATTTTATTGTTGCACTGCCCAGGCCTCAAAGGGGAAAAGATTCAATAATGGTGGTTATTGACCGTTTATCGAAGATGGCTCATTTTACTCCTTGCCATACTAAAAATGATGCTTCAGCAGTGGCAAACTTATTTTTCAAAGAAATTGTTCGTTTACATGGGATTCCAAAAACAATTGTTTCAGATAGAGATGCCAAGTTTTTGAGTTATTTCTGGAAGACACTATGGAGACTGATGGGTACCAGATTGATGTTCAGTACGTCTTATCATCCTCAGACTGATGGACAAACTGAAGTTACTAACAGAACCATTGGTATGCTGTTGAAAACATTAGTGCAGAAAACTTTAAAAGATTGGGATATGAAACTAGCTCATGCAGAATTTGCTTTCAACAGAGCTCCTAATTATTCTACTAAGAAATCACCATTCGAAATTTGTTATGGAGTCAATCCTTTAACTCCCATTGATCTGATTCCATTTTCGATTGAACCTAAGGCAAGTATTGAAGCTGAGGCCAGAGCAAAAGAAATTAAGAAAATTCATGAACAAGTGAAGGCTAAAATTGAAAAGACTAATGAAGAATACAAGGCAAGAGCAAACAAGTCCAGAAAACTGCCCAGTTTTGCTCCAGGTGATCTTGTTTGGGTGCATCTGAGAAAAGAAATATTTCCATCAAGATGGAAAAACAAGTTGATGCCAAGAGCTGAAGGACCCTTCAAAATTTGGGAGAAATTTGGTGAAAACGGTTATAAAGTTGAGTTACTTGTAGATATGGCAGTTTCAAGTACTTTTAATGTGGGTGATTTGATGCCGTACCCGGAGGATGAGTACCTCGAGGACTTGAGGACAAGTTCTTTTTCAGAGGAGGAGATTGATGCGGAAATGGCAAGGCTCAATGAACTGGTAGGCACCAGTGAACTGGAAAATAGAAATGAACTGAAGGAAAGTGAACTAGTGATGCCATCTGAACAAGCCATGTTGATTCTACCAACAGTGGCTCATTTTAGACAAGTCTTCACTGAACCAGTCCAGTCGCCAGTGATAACACTTCTCCAGTGGAAGGGAGTTCCAGTGACAATAAGCCGTGACGCGCCAGTAAAGTCCACTGAAGCACCCTAGTGGTATTGGAGCACTCCAGATGAATGCTCCAGTATATATTCCAGTTTCCAAATAATAGAATGCTTCTGAAGTCACATGTCTGGTGGACCCAATAAGAGAAGGTGGATGATAGCTGTGGTAAAGGCAAAAAGAGGGGCGGGTGACAACGTTATTCCTAACGGTTTGTGGGCCCGGCTGCAAAAGGAATATTTCTAGAAACTTTATGTGTGCTCTTTCTATTGGTCCATTTTGTTAATGGTTGTCCCTACCATGTGCCAGCCTTTTATTTATTTTATTTCCTTATTATTTATATTATAATTTCGATGATTCCTAGGCAGGTAGTTATCTATAAATAGGGGCTCATTTTCCTTGTAAGAACTTAGATTATGTTGTGTTGAATGAAATTAATAGAGCAGCCTCTATTTCTTAAAAATCTTCATTTACCTTTATACATCTTTGATCTTGGTGGTTTTGAGTGATCTCTTTATATATAATTGTTGTGGTCCGTCCTTTATCAATTATAGTGGTGAGATCCAAAAGCTTCGATTCCTTTATCTGTGTTTGTGGTGGCTAGACCTTTATCAAACATAGTGGTGGGTTGGAGTGTTTCCTTTATCGTTGGTTCCGGTGGCTTGGCCTTTACGAATCTTGGTGGTGGATTCTTCTATCTATCATTTTATTTATCGTCTTATTTGTTGTTTATTTCATAAAATCTAGAAAATACCAAAAATATCTAACTCCATTTTGTTTAATTTCTGCTGTGCTTGAGTTATTGCTTGTTTTACGCATCACAATGGAATCATTCCACTTTTCTTTATTCCATTCTTTATTTCAACTTCATTCTCTACCATTCACATGTACCAAACACTCTGGTGGACTTCAATAGGAGTTGTATTTGATTAACGAATTGATTCCCCTTTTAGGGATATCCTTATTTATACCTTAAGAAGAAATATAAGGCCAAATCTCTATTTTACTTTGTATGGGTATCTCGACCTTTTCAACTTCTATGCATGAATCCTTTTCTTGGTTACATATCCTATCTACCATGTAATGTATTATGGAACCTTCGTACCGTTGGAGGGGTATATTATCGGGACCCCAAGGCTAACATGATTGGATACGAAGTGCAATGTGTTAAACTCAAATCAGCAACCGTCGTAAAGTCAGGGGTCAATTTTAGAAAATTCAATTTAAATTTGAAATTGATGTGATGGTTAATTAACCCTAGTAGTTAGCACATATCTCGAGGTGTCAAATGGACGATTGGATCTACATGTATCCTATCGAAACCCTTTCACACCTATTTCTATTTCGTATCAAAATTTTGCTCAAAAAATATATCAACCTTCTCTATTTCTTCCGATCTTACATGTATCCATTTATTTCCTTTTGTTTTTCACTTTCTTCTTGCAGTACTACTTAGTATTGTTTATTAATGGTGAAAAGGGGTTGTCAACCACTGACTAGATCGTTATTCGATAGAGATTAAATAGCTTTGTAGACAAGTTCTTTCTTGGATTGTGGTGATTTGTTAGGATTCTCGCTGATGGGAAACCATCATTACTCTGCCAAAGGGATTTCTAGGGTCTTATCTTGAAAGCACGTCTACCGGTAATGTTAGGTATCTATATATTCACCCATCCTTTCTAGATGCCTAAAAACTAGGGTTGTGTACAGGTTAAAAACCGACCTGACCTATTCAAACGAGAAAAATGACCCATCTCGTTACTCTCTCTGGACGGGTCTGATGAGTGTTCATTTTGTGATTATTTCCCATATAGTTAGGCCGTGTTGAATGTGTAAATGAGTTTATAAACGTGAACTTTTGGTACTTAATAAGATTCACTATTAACACAAGTTCACAGGAGATGCGAACGAGGGTAAATGTCATCAACCAACTCAACTTGGATGCCAATGGACTTTACAAGATAAAAGAAGATTAAATGGAAGTCAAATGGAGAATATCTGGAGCTTCTGGAGAAACCAACGCTGTCACCCAGCCCAACGCCGCTGGCCTTCCACAGTACACTACAAGCACCGCTGGTAGTCCTCACCAGCGCCGATGGTAGCCCCGAAGCCAAAACCGACTTTCACCAACCACCAGACGTTACACACAAACCTAGGTCAAAAATTGAAATTGTCTAAAAGGATTTTGGAGTTAGAAACACCTCTTGATCTTCATATTTGAAAGTCCCTATACCACCGGATCAAACGAGATTAAGTATCTACTGTATAAGTGCGGAAAATCTTATACATTAGCAATCAACAACAAGAACACGAATGTGAATATAAACTTGAACTGTATATTACTTCAGTAAATGCCAAGTTCGGAATATGAAATGATGCAAACAAAATGACTGGAAGAGTAACCTTAAACATAAGGTTTAATCTCTATTTATACTAAAACTAAATGGACTAGACGAACCTCAAATTTCATGGACCGAGCCCCACTCGTATGCCCATTCGAGCTTGACCAGGTCGAGCTCGACCCAGTCAACGTGTTGACCAATTCGAGGTTGACTTTATTATACGCGAAACTTAACGTTTATTACAAGTACATATTCAATAGACTCAAGAAAAACTTCTATAATGATGTTGTCACCCGGAAATGCACCAATAGACTCCCCCTTGACATCAGCATTTAGAAGTTTTTATCGTTCTTCAAAGTCTTCACTTGTAATACATGGAGATAGAACAGAAATGCTCAATCAAGCACTTCTTAACTATTGCTATCAATTCTGACAATCATAATAATATTATGTCTTCTTTCGGTAAGAGTTGATCTTTATGCGCTGCACATTGATCTTCAAACCGCAAAATCTCTGTATCCTTATGACAATTAACAAATCCAATACACAAATTGTAATTCTCCTTTAAACAGTAACCTCCAAATTAAGCTCCAAGCAACATTATCATGCCAAACATCATTACTTTAAAGTAATACAGACATCATTGCCTCCTCATGCAATTCGGATATCATCATTCCAGACATTATGCAAAATAACATCGCCCAATCTATTTTGATCTTCAAGTTTAATCGACATATGATAAAGAAGTTGAATCTCTAACAATCAGCATCGAATTTAATCAGCTCTCACAACGATAAGAAATTATGTAACTTGAATATCAGATATGCAGCACTCACAAGATCTATGTCTTCAACCAATAGTGTCTGACTTTGTCTTATCTTCATGAATCCATCAATCACCTGAAGTCTTTTATATCAAATCTCCCTTCAAGGTAAGCATCTCCAAAATACATAGAGAACCACTTAATTTGCAACCTCTTCACTAGTCACCGGATTAATCATCTCTACATCATTGGCATTAAATAAATGTTTGATTTTCAGTTACTCGGCTACAAATGATTAACTTTATCACAAAAGCTTTTCAATCACGGTCTTCAATCTTCATCTGATTCATTTGAATCGCCTAATCTTAAATCAGGCGCCTTTGATCCAAAAACTAGGTCGGACACATGTCACACAAATTCAAAACCAAAAAGATACCATGACTAAACCCTATCGAAACACCATGATCTTCATTTCTACGAACATCTAAGAATTTTGCATAGAAAACATGGAAGCTTTAAATTTTTATCCCCCCCTTTTCTCTACAAAATTCTTAAAACAACATATATGTTTGTTTTTTGTTACAACAATTCTCCCATTCTCATCTTAATCCCATAGTTGTTCACATATGCAATCCAGAGATAACACAATAGCTCATTGCCATAACAACATGGTGACACAATTGTTCACATATACAATCAAGAGATAACCCAGTTGCTCCTTGGCAAAACAACTTTTTTGGCCTGGTCTTGAATTCCTTCTAAGATTTCTCAGAATCTTCTATAAAGGATAGAACTCTAGCCATCATTGATTTGAGTTGTTTAAATTTAGAACCTAAAGTTGATCAAGTTTTCAAGTCTATTGCTTTATTACAGAATTCGAACCAAAACTCAAAGAGTTTACAAGTTCAATATTCCAACAAGCTTAGACCAAGACTATATCAAAGTTACAAGTTCACAATTCGAAAAGTAATAAGTTAGAATCTAAAGTTGATCAAGTTTACAAGTCCAAAACCGTCGATTAACAAATATCAAACCTAAACTCATAAGAGTTTACAAGTTCAATATTTTTAGACAAGTTTGGAACCTAAACATAATCAAAGATTGCAAAAAATAAAAAACTAATCATTTCATCATAAAATCTGATTATATAGTCGAACAATAGATATCGGTACCTAGTCACTCGAGCTTAGATAGGTCGAGCTTGGACTGGTCGACATGGGTCAATTGCTTTATTAGATAGTTTCATTTTTAATTTATTTGTCCCAGGTGCGGTTAACGTTTTGTCTTGTGGTGCTTGTGCAGGTTCTTGCTAGTGGATGAACACAAGAGCTTCTGGCCGACCTTTGCTCAGTACATTGTCAAATCCAGGGAAAGTCAGACGTTGATTTGGATCTGTATTATTCAAAGCATCAAAAGTTCAATTATGTACTAAGTTCTCACAAGGAAGTGGTTTGTTTAAATCAGGTGATAGATCAGGAGACGAAAGAGATAACAAGAATTAGACACCTATACTTGGTTCAGCAGTAATTCCTTGAGTCAATCAACCAGTTCAAGTAGGAAGAACGGGTGATAGGAAGAACGGGTGATAACCAACCAGTTGTCCCGAATAACCGTCCCTGTGGGGAAAGAAGAAGAACCATACCGGCTAACTGGGGCACAGCTATTCGCCCTCCGGCAATCGCAACAGATTTCACCTTGAAGGATAACTATCTCAAGAGTGTTGAAGATGATAAGTTTGATGGAGTTACAAGTAGTGATCCCTATGCTCATCTTGAGAGGTTTGGGAAGATTTGCAGACTGTATCAGGATGGTACAGGGCAAGCTGACATTGTAAAATTGGAGCTTTTTCCCCTGACTCTTTGTGGAGAAGCTAAAGGTTTAAGGAACTACCTGATGATTTGTACTCTACTTGGGCTGAACTTAGGGAAGGCTTCATAGATGAGTTCTTAGGGAAGGCTTCATATATCAGAGCTTTTACTTAGGACACAGGAGAGGATGTTGTTAATGCTTGGAAGAGATTCAAAGAAATGCTCAGAAACTTCGCGGGACATAAAATGACTATTGAGGCAATTGTTGAGATCTTCTATGATGGTTTACTGAGAAAAACTAAAAGAGAGCTCGCGGGTGCATTCGGGAGTATTTTGAATAATGTTTCTCTGAGTGAAGGGTATAAAATCCTTGATAATATGGCAAAGGAGTTCTCAACCCATGAAGAAACCCAAGGTAGGAGATCTGGAAGTAAGACCGTGGCTAAGGTAGAGAGTGGTGAAGAGTCAAGACTAGTTGCTGAAGTCAAGTCTATCTCAAAGCAAATGAATGAGAGGTTTGATAATCAAGAGAGTAGGTTTAGAAGTCTTGAGAGAGATGTAAAGATCATGGCATACGGATGTGACCACTGTGGAAATTTGCATTACAGCGAGGATTGCCTGGACAAGCCAGCTCAGGATGTTAGCTATGTTCAGAATTAGTCGCAGTGATATTTCAGCCAAAACACCGATTATCAAAACCGGCAGTCAGCAAAATGAGCAGCAGGTTTAACAGTCAGCAAAATTTCGAATGTCGAATTAAGGGATATCATGAAGGATTTTATCAGCAAGTAGACTGGCTGTTGAAGATTCGAAGAAGTTGCATTCTGCACTGGATGTTGTAACTACTCGATTGGATGGTTTAGGGCAGCCCGGTACACTACTGAGCAACACTCAGCAGAACCCTAAGCCTCAGCAGAACAATCAGGGATCAGGACAGAAGTATACTCCTCCTAATGCTCGAAATGAGCAAGTGAATGCAATTACTACGAGGGCAAGTAAGACTTATAATTCTCCAAATCCTTTGCCTGATGATTCTACCCTTCTTGTGTAGGTGAATGAAGCTGATGAAACTGAGAATGACAAGATTGAGATGGAGCTGAACCCAGCCGTGCCGATATCGGCCGTTCCATCCAAACCCGTTAAGAAACCCGCTGAGAAACCCACGGTTAAGCCTTATCAACCGAAAATTCCATTTCCTCAACGGTTGAAGAAAGCAAAGATCAAGGAAAATTTCAAGAAGTTTGTTGATTTAATTCAAAATGTTAATATAACTATTCCTTTAATTGATCTTCTTACAGGTATGCCTAATTATGCGAAGTTTCTCAAAGATCTCATCAGTGACAAGAAGAAGCTGGAAGAAGCTAAGACTGTAGTCAGAGTGCCGAATGTTCCACCATTATCAACAATGAGATTCCTCCCAAGTTGGAAGATCCAGGGAGTTTTCTTATTGCTTGTTCTTTTGGAGCATATTTGTGCAAGGCAATGGCCGATCTTAGGGCCAACATTAACTTGATGCCTTGCAAGAAATCATTACATTGAGTGTTGATGAAACTCTACTGGATGATGAAACATTTGAAGAGATCACGGTTGATGAAAGCACACGGGTGCTAACCTTGGTTGAGAATCATCCCACCGACTGGAAGCTCAAACCCTTACCGGATCATTTGCAGTATGCATACTTGGAAGGTACATCTCTTTTACCAGTTGTCCTTTCGTCCTTATTATTGAAGGATGAGAAATCTAGACTTATGACCGTTCTTAAGGCCCATAAAAAGGCCTTTGCATGGAAAATTTCTGATATTCCGGGTATAAGTCCAGAATTTTGCAAGCACACCATAA
Source organism: Erigeron canadensis (assembly GCF_010389155.1). NCBI lineage: Eukaryota > Viridiplantae > Streptophyta > Magnoliopsida > Asterales > Asteraceae > Erigeron > Erigeron canadensis. The sequence goes on along the minus strand of NC_057766.1, from coordinate 14,291,753 downwards.
ACATTATTGCTAATTTTAAGCCGGTTGTGCAAAGGCAACGTCGATTGAACCCTAATATGAAAGATGTCATAAAAAAAGAGATAATAAAGTTGCTTGATGCGGGAATCATATTCCCCATCTCGGATAGTTCATGGGTAAGTCCGGTACATCGTGTACCGAAAAAGGGTGGGATGACCGTAGTTTTGAATGATAAAAATGAATTGGTTCCTAAAAGGACTGTCACGGGGTGGAGGGTATGTATAGATTATTGGAAATTAAATGATGCTACCCGCAAAGATCATTTTCCCTTGCCCTTTATTGATCAAATACTCGAACGGCTAGCCAGTAACGAGTATTTTTGCTTTTTGGATGGGCTCTCCGGGTACATCCAAATACCCATTGACCCCAAGGACTAATAAAAGAGCACGGTTACTTGTCCCTTTGGCACTTATGCCTATAGGAGGATGCCATTTGGTCTTTGCAATGCCCGTGAAACTTTTCAGAGATGTATGATTGCCATTTTTCAAAACATGATCGAGACTTCCATGGAAGTTTGCATGGATGACTTTTCCGTTTTTGGTTGTTCTTTTGAAAGTTGTCTAGATAGTCTTGATAAAATGCTTGAAAGATGTGAAAGGGCACACTTGGTTTTGAATTGAGAAAAATGTCACTTTATGGTTAAAGAGGGAATTGTGTTGGGACATAAAGTTTTTAAAGCAGGTCTAGAGGTAGATAAGGCAAAAATCGATGTCATAGCTAAATTACCTCCACCTACTAATGCTAAGTCAATAAGAACCTTTTTGGGTCACGTCAGTTCATAAAGGATTTTTCAAAAATCACCCGGCCAATTACCAAGTTGTTAGAAAAAGATGTCCCATTTGTTTTTGATAACGAGTGTCTTCATGCATTTAACTTACTTAAAGAGAAATTAGCTAATGCACCAATTATGTCTCCACCCGATTAGTCATTACCTTTTGAGTTGATGTGTGACGCTAGCGACTTTGCCTTAGGGGCCATTTTAGGCCAAAGGAAGAATAAACATTTTCGTCTCATTTCATATGCTAGCAAGATCCTCAACCCGACCCCACAAAATTATAGCATAACTGAAAAAGAACTGTTGGCCGTTATGTATGCTTTTGATAAGTTTCGACCCTACTGGGTTTTTAATAAGGCCATTGTGTATACCGACCATTTCGCATTGAGGTACTTGTTCTCTAAACAAGATGCCAAGCCTCGTCTCATCCGTTGGGTCTTGCTTTTGCAAGAGTTCGACATTGAGATCAAGGACAAAAAGGTGGCTAAAAATGTGGCGGCCAATCATTTGAGTAGGCTCGAAAACCCTCCGAGTAATTGCAAGAGCATGATATTGATGATGCATTACCTGACGAGTATTTGATGCAGGTTCAAGTTGAGGAGGAAGCATGGTATGCAGACAATGCTAATTATCTTGGTGCTAATGTCCTTCCCAAGGATATGACATTTCAACAAAAGAAGAAATTTTTTTCTGAGATTAAACATTATTTTTGGGAAAACCCGTATTTGTTTAGAATGTGTGCAGATGGGATGATCAAGAGATGTGTATCCGGTGCTGAAACCCGAAAGATTTTGGATGCATGCCACTATGGACCTACCGGTGGTCATTATGGACCGTCAGTGACCGGTAAAAAGGTATATGATGCAGGATTCTATTGGCCAACCATTTTCAAGGAAGCTAAAACCTTGGTTGAAGTTTGTGATGCTTGTCAACGCTAAGGTAATCTCACTAAAAGAGACAAAATGCCTCAACAGATGATTCAGGTATGTTAGGTTTTTGATGTATGGGAGATTGATTTTATTGGTCCTTTTCCCTCGTCAAATAAGTTTCTCTATATTTTGGTAGTCGTTGATTATGTGTCCAAGTGGGCCGAGGCTCAAGCCCTCCCTACTAATGATGCTAAAGTACTAATTGAATTTTTCAAAAAGTTGTTTAGTCGATTTGGTGTACCAAAGGCCTTAATAAGTGATCGCGGGACTCATTTCGTGAATCACCAGCTTGCTAAGGTTTTAAAGAAGTATGGGGTGACCCATAGGTTCTCCACTTCTTATCACCCTCAAACAAGCGGCCAAGTGGAAAACACAAATAAGGCCTTGAAACGAATTCTTGAAAATATCGTGCATGATAACCCCAAGATTTGGGCCAAGAGGCTTGATGATGCCTTGTGGGCGTTTAGAACCGCCTACAAGACTCTAATTGGCACTACTCCTTATAAGTTTCTTTATGGCAAAACTTGTCATCTTCGGGTTGAGATTGAACATAAAGCCTATTGGGCTTTGCAAAATTGCAATATGGATTTGATTTTGGCAGGTGAGAAAAGGTTTTTGCAGTTGCACTAGTTGGATGAAATGAGGTTTCAAACTTATGACAGTTCCATGCTATACAAGGAGTGTACAAAAGCTTAGCACGATAGCAAGATCAAGAGGAAAGAGTTTAAAGCTGGTGACAAGGTACTTTTGTTTCAGTCAAAGTACAAACTTAAAGCACCAAAGCTCAAGTCAAGATGGATAGGACCATATGAGGTTAAGAAAAGTTATTCGTTCGGATACGTGGAGTTGTTTGGAAATGGTAAGTTTCTTGATGTGACTTGACATACTTTATTCCCAACCTTTTTGCTAAAACTTTCCCAATCCCAGGTTGATAGTAATTAACCGGGTAAAGGTAGTTAAAGCTGCAAAAAGACTTTCCTCGTAATCAGTGAAAAAGTGTTGGTTGATTCTGAATCTGAAGTGAAGCTTCAGTGAGCTATATTCTGAATGACTTCAGAATCCTGAGTAAGCTTTCTTCACTGAGCTTCAACTATTTTGAACAAATTATACTTAGTCGATTTTCGACCTAACACGAATGATATTTGAAACTTAATGTTGATGTTTTATCTTTAAATCTTTTGTACCATGTCGTTCTGTGACACTTCGTGTTTCTGCCTTAGTCGGGGTGTTACAGAATCTACCAAAATCAAAGTTGAAACAAATGAGGAATCTCAAAACCCATTTTCCAAAGCTCCAACTTCATATTATTCAAAGAAACAAGTTATTTCCAAACTTGTCAAGACTAAACCAAAGACCATCACAAAAATCAATAAGTTAAAACCAAAGTGTCCTACCCCGGATAATCATGTCAAAACCAAACAAGTTGAGACCATTCCCAGAACAAAGTACACCAAAGTGAAACTTCCGAAAGACAATCTTAATGTTTCTTCATCTAACTCTCAATCTAGCTCATTACCTAAGGTATCTAAGTCTAGCTCAGTTTCGCTAACTAGGGTTACTTCAAATGGTGCAACTAGATATAGGGATAGATATGGGTGGTTTTCTCACGATAAACCAAAGAAACAAGAAGTTTCCGCACCTACAAAAGACTCTAAAAAGATGAAAGTGTTCAAAAACCCTCGTTCTAATCTTCTTAGTGTCAATTCAACAGGTGGAAAGAGCTTAATTAGTGATACTAAATGGGTTGCTAAGTCATTAGAACCTAAGATCACTAGTAAGTATGTTGAAGAAAAGAATAAGAGGGGAGAAGAAAGAGTCATAATAGGAAGAAGAGAGTTCCTATTGATCTGAACAATTCATCTTTGGAAAACAATGTTAATAATACCAAGGCAATGCCTTGTGGGTCTGTAAACAATTTTAATTCTCGTGCTTATGTGAATTTTGAATGTTGATAAACATGTTACTTTTAATTCTAATGTGAATGTGCATACCTTTTATCCAAATGTGCTTATTGATGATGTGCTTGTTAATGCTTATGTTAATTCTAAAGCATGTTTGTATGCATTTCCAAAGTTATATACCCTGCCTGTGTTAACTAACCACAAAGGACCCATCTTCAAGTGGGTACCTAAAGTCGGTTAAATTTCTTTGATTGCAGGAAATAACCATCTGTGTTTGGATACTTAATTCTGGGTGTTCAAAACAATTTCACTCCTATCTTAGGTTATGGAGACATTGAACGCAATGGAATTGTCATTAAGAAAGTTCATTATGTTAAAGGATTAAGTCATAACTTGTTCAGTGTTGGACAATTCTGTGACAACAATCTTCAAGTTCTTTTTCGACAATCTCTTTGCAAAGTCCAAACTCTAGATGGAGTTGATATTCTTTGTGGTGACCATGATGATAACCTTTTTACCGTTAATCTCGATAATAACCAATCAACCGATAATATTTGTCTCATTTCCAAGGCTACATCAAAGAATTCTTGGTTGTGGCATAGAAGGCTTTCTCATCTAAATTTTCCAACTATCAATACTTTGGCCAACAAGCATCTTGTTGAAGGCTTGCCAGACTATAAGTATGAGAGTGAGCATGTTTGTCTTTCTTGTGCTGTTGGGAAGATTAAACGAGCTTCTCATAAATCGAAGAAATCTTCAAATTCGTTAGCACCTCTTCATTTGCTTCACATGGATCTTTGTGGGCCGATGAAAGTACAAAGCCGAAATGGGAAGAAATACATCTTGGTTATTGTTGATGATTATTCAAGATATACTTGGGTCAAGTTTCTTGCATCCAAAGATGAAATAACTTAGATTTTAATTGATTTCATCACTTCTACTCAAGTAAATCTTCAACTTCCAGTTCGTTACATCCATTCGGATAACGGTACTGAGTTCAAGAATACCGTTTTTGATGAGTTTTGTAAATCCAAGGGCATTACTCACCAATTGTCTGCAATTCGTACCCCACAACAAAACGGTGTCGTTGAAAGGAGAAATCAAACGCTAGTGGAAGCTGCAAGAATAATGCTTGCTTATTCCAAGTTGCCTTCCAATATGTGCGCTGAAGCTGTTGACACTGCTTGTCACACTCAGAATCGGTCCATTGTCAATCAGCGTTTCGAGAAGACTCCTTATGAGGTTGTTAACAAACGCAAACCCAACATCAACTATTTTCATATCTTTGGGTGTGTTTGTTATACTTTGAATGATCGGGAGAATCTTGGAAAGTTCGAGAAGAAAGGTGATAAAGGTTACTTTGTTGGTTATTCCAAGACATCAATTGCCTACCGAATCTACAATCGCCGAACAAATACAATTCAAAAAACAATGAATGTTTGGTTTGATGAGATGTCGGGCATGATCTTTGAACAAGAAAGTTTGTTACCAACAAGTAATGATCCAAGTGCTTCAAGTACTTCATCAAGGACTTCTACTTTAGCATCTAAATTCAAGAAGTTTCCAACTCCAACAAGTGATGATTTAGATATTCTTTCTGAAGAATTCTACAATTCCAAACCGATTCATGATGAAGAACCTCGAGTCATCATTGAACCAATTTAGACAAATAATACAGTTCGTGACAGCAATCGTGAATCATCATCAATTCATTCTGAGCAAGGTGCTACATCTTCTAGTAGTAGTTCTTCATCCTCTTCTAATGATTCTTCTTCACCACCTTCTCCTGATAATTCTTCTCAAGTGAATGTTCAAGAACAACCTACCCAATTTACTCAAACAACGAATCCGATAAACACTCCAAATGTGTATGTGCCACTTGACTTCGATCATCCATCCTTTGAGGAAGCTGTTCTACCAAGCTATGATTCCATCTCTCAACAAAACTCAGATGTTGATGTTCAACAACAAGATCCTCTTTCTCATGATCGCAAATGGTCACGTATGCTGAAAAATCATCCTACTGATCAAATTATTGGAGATCCACAAGCCGGAGTAACTACTCGTACTTCAGTAAACGAGTGTCTTGTTGCACTTTCTCTCAGCAACATCAAACCCAAAACTGTCTTTGAAGCTCTTCGTGATCCAGAGTGGGTTCAGGCAATGCAAGAAGAACTCGCTCAGTTTGAAAGACTAAAAGTATGGAGATTAGTTCCAAATACGAGAAAAGATGAACCAATCGGAACAAAGTGGATTTTCAAGAACAAAAAGGATGAAAATGGAGTGGTAGTAAGGAACAAAGCTCGACTTGTTGCAAAGGGTTATTGCCAACAACCTGGTGTTGATTTCGACGAAACTTTTGTTCCATTTGCAAGAATGGAGGCCATTCGGATTTTCTTAGCTTATGCCGCATTCTGAAACTTCACTGTGTTTCAAATGGATGTGAAAACAGCTTTCTTAAATGGTGACCTCAAAGAAGAAGTTTACGTTGAACAACCAGAAGGTTTTGTTGATCCTAAAAGGCCAAACCATGTCTACAGGTTAGACAAGGCTCTCTACGGTCTTAAGCAAGCACCCCGTGCATGGTATGATTCCTTAACTACTTTCTTGATAAGAGGCGGCTTTACCAAAGGTACAATTGACCCTACCCTGTTCATTCGTAAACAAGGTAAACATGTTCTTCTTGTTCAAATATATGTTGATGACATTATCTTTGGGTCAACCAGTCAAACATTTTGCCGAAACTTTTCATCTCTAATGGTTAATAATTTTGAAATGAGTATGATTGGGGAAATGAAATACTTTTTGGGTCTTCAAATCAAACAATTACCAAATGGTATTTTTATATCACAAGGTAAATATATAAATGATATGTTGAAAAAGTTTGATATGACTTCATGTTCTACAATTTCTACCCCGATGGCTGCTCGAACAAACATAAATGCTGATAAAAATGGGAAACCATTTGACCAAAAGAGATATCGAAGTATGATTGGTTCATTGTTGTATCTCACAAAATCTCGCCCAGATATAATGTTTGCAACATGTATGTGTGCTAGGTATCAAGCTTCTCCAACTGATTTACATTTTCAAGCTGTGAAACGAATATTTCGTTATCTGAAGGGTACACCCAATTTAGGTCTCTGGTATCAAAGGGATGCTGGATTCAATCTAACTGCCTATTCAGATGCAGATCATGCAGGTTGTAAGCTTGATCGCAAGAGTACTTCCGGTACTTTACAATTTTTAGGTGATAACATTGTGAGTTGGTCTTCCAAGAAACAGAATTGTGTGTCACTATCAACAGCTGAAGCTGAATATGTGGCTGCGGCTAGTTGTTGTGCTCAAGTGTTATGGATGAAGACGCAACTAACTGATTATGGTCTGAAATATGATCATATCCCTATCTATTGTGATTCTTAGAGTGCCATTGCTATTGCTGTCAACTCAGTAAACCACTCTCGATCAAAGCATATTGATGTTAGATATCATTTTCTCAAAGATCATATTGAGAAAGGTGACATCGAGCTCTACTTTGTGGGAACTAACTATCAACTTGCAGATTTGTTCACAAAGCCATTGGACGAAAAGAGGTTTAACTTTCTTATCTCTAAGCTTGGCATGTTAAATCTTGAACCTTAACTTATTTTGTTCTTGATACATTCTTAAAAACAAAATACAAAATTTGAAAAGACAAAATCAAATACAAAAATATAAAATTTTGAAAAATAACAAAAAGATTTTCTTTATTTTTTCTTCTTTAAAAGTGGTTTACGTATACTATGTATGTAACCCGTGCTTCATTGATTTATTTATATCACAATGGCTTATACATACTCTGTGTATAACCCGTGCTTCTTAGTTTTATTTATTTCCAAAAGAAGCCTTCATGATTTCTTTATAAGATCATGGGTAAGAATTATTTTTCCTGCCAAAAGAATTTGTTACTCTCTATTGTTTAAACAAGTTTTTTTTTCAAAAAACTCTCAATTGTTGATATGAGAAGCAAAGGATCGAACGCCTTTGTGTACTCCCTGGTTGTCTCATCTTGAACAATTGATATAGTTAAAATTTTGTTTGCTTTTTGCTTAAAGTGTTTATTTGCATCCAACTTGTTGATGTAAGATGCGAAGGATCGAACGCATTTGTGTACTCCCTAGCAGTCTTACTATGAACATTGTTATTGAAGCAAAACTTTGTGTTTCTTAAAATCTTGTTCACGTTAGAGTCTCAAACTTTTCTGTATGTATCACAACAAAGATTTTTTTTTTTTTTATTTCACAAAAACAAATTTTTGCTCTACCTTTATATGAAAAACATTTTGATCTACCTTTGCATAGATTAAAAGGGAGTTTGTGATTTCAAAACTTTCAAAACTTCAAATGTGTTTTTAAATCTTTTCATACACACGTTTGATGATTTTCAAATGACTTTTCATCAATTGAAGTTCGGTGATTAGTTTGCACTTGAGCGATTCGTTCACTCCATGAACTTTATCATCGCCGATGAGTTCTACCCCGGAGTATTCAATTGTTTCATTAAATAGTAAGGTTATTTTGAGTGAAGATGGTTTCGTGCAAATAGGATGGAGGGAGTAAAGTCGAAAAGTGAGAGGTTACGGTGATATGTCGTGAGAAAAAGGTTAAAAGAAATGATACCCTTCCCTAAATTCTCAAATCGCCGGGTAAAACAAATTTTTATCGGATGTCATTTGTTGATATCTTGGTAAAGACTTCATGGACCCAATGAAGCAATGCACATCTTTACCTAACCACTCAAGTGTTTCTTAACAAATACTTCTTTCATTTCTCACGGAGATTTTCACATTTCTATTAACTCTTCATTTGGAAGATGTTGATATTGAAAAAGGGCGATATTCTGCTCCAGTCCCCGACTTCATTTGATCACGTTGTGTCTAGAGCTATCTTGTTTGATCATTCATTTGATCACTATCCATTTCTTTAGGACACATTCAAGTCATATCTTTGTGATATTATTGTTTATCTTTGTGATATAGCCGGAACATTTGTAGTGATATCTTTTGATATTTCACGATGATCAAATGGAAATCCTACCAATGCTAACATCTTTTCCAACATTGAACGTAGGTCTCATAATTTGTAGTGATATCTTTTGATAATTACATTTATGTGATTATTGAGTGAGCGAGAAGTCTAACAGTGACCTCGGATTTTACTTAAAAGTCTTTAAGGATAATAGATTGTGGTTATCGAACGCTTCGGCTGTACTAACCATGATTTATATTCTTTGGAGCAATCTAGTGATTGAAAAGCCGCAGACCGAACTATGTTAGAACATTGCTTTGTGCATGTCTCAATGATACATAGGAAATCCGAAAAATGTTATACATTTCTATCGGTCATTTCCTTAATCCTTTTGATTTTTGAACATGTTAACGGATCATTCTTATCCGGTTTTTCATTTCTCATCTCACAAACACAAAAACCACCAACACCACTCTATAACATTTGTATCAACAACTTCAACCTTACATTTTAGTTACCCTTAGGATTCTTTGGGTTGGTCTAATGGTTTGGGTTGATGTTTTCGTAATAACACGATTTCTGCTCTTGATTCGATCTCAACAATGGCGGTTCAAGTGTGTGTGTTCTTGGTGTGTCTAGTGTGTGTGATTTCTAGTGAGAGAGAGAGAGAGAAAACGATCTGGATTAAGTTGTATGTAAAATATGGATCAAAGGCTTATGATTTCTAAGGAGTTGAGGGTATTTATAGTCTAAATCTACAATTAAGCTAATTGACACTCCTAGTCCCTCAACCTTAGAAATCATTTCACCATGTCTTAATCAACAACAACGTCCACTAACTTAAATTACAATTTATCACTATTTTTATATTTCTAACATTCTCCACCTTAGTGATATATTGTAATGAGTAAAGTACGTGTTATTTTATCTTTTAGGAATTAAGTTGATGAGCCCGATGGTGAAGACAATTGGTGTGATGAAACAAGTCTTCAAAGCTTTCTCATTGTCTCTGGAGAATTTGAATCAATCTTGGTCTTGGACTTCTTGTAGTTAAAGCATGATGAAATTGTCAATGTTCTTTTTGAACAAAGAATAAAATGAATGAGTCTAGAATCTTTGAAAAATGTTAAACCATGAATCAGAGTTGTCTTTTGAAGTGCGGAAGGTATAAATTTGGCTTTGGTTTTTCAATCTTCGATTTTTGCTTGAAAATTTGTTTCCTTGGAATGAAGTATCAAAAACTTAAACTCTCCCCCTTAATATATGCATTGAAGCTTCTTGATCAAGTATTATTATATGACTTTGAAGATCTTGAATGAAATGTGTTGATGAAGACTCTTTCGAAGTTTTACTTCTTTGTCTTGAATCTTCCAATCCATCTTTCAACTTTTGTAGCTACGATCTTTGGAGAGTAAACTTTTGAACAAAACTTGAATTAATCATGCTCCCCTTTAATTCACGAGTGTAAGCATTTTGGAGCATATTTGAACACCATATCCTTATCTTTGTAATTATCCTTTTTCCAAGTCAAGAACTCAAATCTGAAAATGAACAACTCAAATCTATCAATTGCAAATTTTCCCATCAATCCCATACACTAAATATTCTCTCTTATCTTTTATCCGTAACCTCCATACACTTACTACAACCTTTTTACTAACTCCATGTTTGCACAAATCAAGTTCAAAGATTTTCTTTCTCAATCAATCATAATCTTTTTCTCCCCCTCATAATGACAAAGTTGGGAACCAATGTCATTATGCAAACATTGATTGATAAAATACGAAAAGAAATATCACAAGTTAAAACTAGATCTGCATGGAGAAATATCAAATAACAACACATCAACCAAATTCAATAGTCCTAACCCAAAGAATCCTAAGGGTAACTAAAATGTAAGGTTGAAGTAGTTGGTACAAATGTTATAGTATGGTATTGGTGGTTTTTGTGTTTGTGAGATGAGAAATGGAAAAAAAAATCGGATAAGGATTATCCGTTAACATGTTCAAAAATCAAAAGGATTAATGAAATGACCGTAGAAATGTATGACATTTTTCGGATTTCCTATGTATCATTGAAATATGCACAAAGCAATTTTCTAACATAGTTAGGTCTTGTAGCTTTTCAACTACGAGATTGCTTTAAAGAATAGAGATCATGGTCAGTGTCACCTAAGGCGTTTAATAACCACAATCTATTATCCTTAAAGACTTTTTAGGAAACATCCGAGGTCACTGATAGACTTCTCGTTCACTCAATAATCACATAAATGTAAGTATGAGACCAACGTTCAATGTTGGAACAAATATTAGCATTGGTAGGATTTCCATTTGATCATAGTGGAATATCAATTAAGATATCACTACAAATGTTCCGGCTATATCACATAGATATGCAATAATATCACAAAGATATGACTCAAATGTGTCTTAAGAAAATGAAGAAGGATCAAAATAATGATCAAGCAAGATAGCTCTAGACACAACGTGATCAAATGAATTCGGGGACTGGAGCAGAATGTTGACCTTTTTCAATATTAACATCTTCCAAATGAAGAGTCAATAGAAATGTGAAAAATCTCCGTGAGAAATGAAACAAGTATTTGTTAAGAAACACTTGAGTGGTTAGGTAAAGATGTGCGTCACTTCACTGGGTTCATGAAGTCTTTATCAAGATATTAACAAATGACATCCGATTGAAATGTGTTGTACCCGGCAATTTGAGAGTTTTAGGGAAGGGTATCATTTCTTTTAACCCTTTTCTCACAACATATCACCATAACCTCTCACTTTTCGACTTTACTCCCTCCATCCTATTTGCACGAAACAATCATCACTCAAAATACCCTTACAATCTAAAGAAAGAATTGAATACTCCGGGGTTAGAACTCATCGGTGATGATGAAGTTCATGGAGTAAATATATCGCTTATGTGCAAACTAAACACCGAACTTCAATTGATGAAAAATCATTTGAAAATCATCAAATGTGTATAAGAAAATGATTTGAAAACCCATTTGAAGTTTTGAATTCTTGAAATCACAAACTCCCCCTTAATCTATGCAAAAGTAGATCTTAAAAGTTTTTTCATAGAAAGGTAGCAAAAATTGGTTTTTGTGAAGTCAAAAAGAGTAAAATATTTGTTGTGGTATATACATGAAAAAAAATTTGAGAGTCTAAAGGTGAACAACATTTTAAGAAACACAAAGTTTTGCGTCAATAACAATGTTCATAGTAAGACTACTAGGGAGTACACAAAGGCGTTTAATCCTTCGCATCTTACATCAACAAGTTGGATGCAAACAAAACATTTAAGCACAAATTTAACTCAATCAATTGTTCAAGATGAGACAACTAGGGAGTACACAAAGGCGTTCAATCCGTCGCTTCTCATATCAACAATTGAGAGTAACAAAATCTTTTGAAAAGAAACATAATTCTTTTGAAAATAAATAAAACTTTTTAAGAACAGGTTATACACAGAGTATGTATAGGCCATCTTGATATAAATAAATCGTTTAAACACGGGTTACATACAGAGTATATGTAAACCACTAAGATATAAAAGAAGACAAAAAAAATAAAGAAAAAATATTTTTGTTATTTATTGTTTTTAAAATTTTATATTTTTGTATTTGATTTTTGTCTTTTCAAATTTTGTATTTTATTTTTCAAGAATGTATCAAGAACAAAATAAGTTAAGGTTCAAGATTTAACATGCCAAGCTTAGAGATAAGAAAGTTAAACCTTTTCTCATCCAGTGGTTTAGTGAACAAATCTGCAAGCTGATAGTCAGTTCCCACAAAATAGAGGTCGATGTCACCTTTCTCAATATGATCTTTGAGAAAATGATATCTTACATCTATATGCTTTGACCGAGAGTGATTTACTGAGTTGACTGCAATAGCAATGGCACTTTGAGAATCACAATAGATGGGAATATGATCATATTTCAGACCATAATCAGTAAGCTGAGTCTTCATCCATAACACTTGAGCACAACAACTAGCCGCAGCCACATATTCAGCTTCAGCTGTTGATAGTGACACACAGTTTTGTTTCTTGGAAGACCAACTCACAATTTTATCACCCAAAAATTGTAGAGTACCGGAAGTGCTCTTGCGATCAACCTTATAACCTGCATGATCTGCATCTGAATAGGCAATTAAATTGAATCCAGTATCCCTTGGATACCAGAGACCTAAATTGGGTGTACCCTTCAGATAACGAAATATTCTTTTTACAGCTTGAAAATGTAAATCAGTTGGAGCAGCTTGATACCTAGCACACATACATGTTGCAAACATTATATCTGGGCGAGATACTGGAAGATTCAACAATGAACCAATCATACTTCTATATCTCTTTTGGTCAAATGGTTTCCCATTTTTATCAGCATTAATACTTGTACGAGCAGCCATTGGAGTTGAAATTGAAGAACAAGTAGTCATATCAAACTTTTTCAACATGTCATGAATATACTTACCTTGTGATATGAAAATACCATTTGGTAGTTGTTTGATTTGAAGACCCAAAAAGTAGTTCATTTCCCTAATCATGCTCATTTCAAAATGATTAACCATTAGAGATGAAAAGTTTCGGCAAAATGTTTGACTGGTTGACCCAAAGATAATGTCATCAACATATATTTGGACAAGAAGAACATGCTTACCTTGTTTGCGAATGAATAGGGTAGGGTCAATTGTGCCTTTGGTAAAGCCACCTCTAATCAATAAAGTAGATAAGGAATCATACCATGCTCGGGGTGCTTGCTTAAGACCGTAGAGAGCCTTGTCTAACCTGTAGACATGGTTTGGCCTTATGGGATCAACAAAACCTTCTGGTTGTTCAATGTAAACTTCTTCTTTGAGATCACCATTCAAGAAAGTTGTCTTCACATCCATTTGAAACACAGTGAAGTTTTTGAATACGGCATAAGCTAAGAAAATCCGAATGGCTTCCATTCTTGCAACTGGAGCAAAAGTTTCGTCGAAGTCAACACCAGGTTGTTGGCAATAATCCTTTGTAACTAATCGAGCTTTATTCCTTACTACCACTCCATTCTCATCCTTCTTGTTCTTGAAAATCCACTTTGTGCCAATAGGTTCATCTTTTCATGGATTTGGAACTAATCTCCATACTTTCAGTCTTTCAAACTGAGCGAGTTCGTCTTGCATAGCTTTAACCCATTCTGGATCTCGAAGAGCTTCAGAAACAGTTTTGGGTTCAATGTTGCTAAGAGAAAGTGCAACAAGACACTCATTCACTGAAGTACGAGTAGTTACTCCGGCTTGTGGATCTCCAATTATTTGATCTGTAGGATGATCTTTTCGCATACGTGACCATTTGCGATCATGAGGAAGAGGATCTTGTTGATTGACATCAACATCATCATCATTAAAACCAGAGTTTTGATGAGAGATGGAATCATAGCTTGGTAGAACAGCTTCCTCGTAAGATGGATGATCGAAATCAAAAGGCACATATACATTTGGAGTGTTTATCGGATTGGTAGTCTGGGTAAATTGGGTAGGTTTTTCTTGAACATTCACTGGAGAAGAATTATCAGGAGAGGATTGAGAAGAAGAATCATTAGAAGAGGATGAAGAACTACTACTTGAAGAAGTAGCATTTTGCTCAGAAGAACTTGATGATGATTCATGATGGTTGTCAGGAACTGGATCATTGTTTGAAACTGGTTCAACGATGACTTGAGGTTCTTCATCATGAATCGGTTTAGAATTGTAGAATTCTTCAAAAAGAATATCTAACTCATCACTTGTTGGAGCTGGAAACTTCTTGAATTTAGATGCTAAAGTAGAAGTTCTTGATGAAGCACTTGAAGCACTTGGATCATTGCTTATTGGTAGCAAACTTTCTTGCTCAAAGATCATGCCCGACATCTTATCAAACCAAACATTCATTGTTTCTTGAATCGTATTTGTTCGGCGATTGTAGATTCGGTAAGCAATCGATGTCTTGGAATAACCAACAAAGTAACCTTCATCACCTTTCTTTTCGAACTTTCCAAGATTTTCCCGATCATTCAGAGTATAACAAACACACCCAAAGATGTGAAAACAGTTGATATTGGGTTTCCGTTTGTTAACAACCTCATAAGGAGTCTTCTCAAAACGCTGATTAACAATGGACTGATTCTAAGTGTGACAAGCAGTGTCAACAGCTTCAGCCCACATGTTGGAAGGTAACTTAGAATAAGCAAGCATGGTTCTTGCAGCTTCCACAAGCGTTCGATTTCTCCTTTCAACGACACCATTTTGTTGTGGGGTACGAACCGCAGAGAATTGGTGAGTAATGCCTTTGGATTTACAAAATTCATCAAACACGGCCTTTTTGAACTTAGTTCCGTTATCCGAATGGATGTAACGGACTGGAAGTTGAAGATTTACTTGAGTAGAAGTGATGAAATCGATCAAAGTTTGAGTTGTTTCATCTTTAGAGGCAAGAAACTTGACCCAAGTATATCTTGAATAATGATCAACAATAACCAAGATGTATCTCTTCCCATTTCGAATTTGTACTTTCATCGGTCCACAAAGATCTATGTGAAGCAAATGAAGAGGTGCTAATGAATTTGGAGATTTCTTGGGTTTATGAGAAGCTCGTTTAATCTTCCCAACAGCACAAAAGGGACACACATGCTCACTTTCATACTTATAGTCTAGCAAGCCTTCAACAAGATGCTTGTTGACCAAAGTATTGATGGTAGGAAAGTTTAGGTGAGAAAGCCTTCTATGCCACAACCAAGAATTCTTTGATGTAGCTTTTGAAATGAGACAAATATTATCGGTTGGTTGGTTATCATCGAGATTAAAGGTAAAAAGGTTATCATCGCGGTCGCCACACAAAATGTCAACTCCATCTAGAGTTTGAACTTTGCAAAGAGATTGTCGAAAAAGAACTTGAAGATTGTTGTCACAGAATTGTCCAACACTCAACAAGTTATGACTTAATCCTTCAACATAGTGAACTTTCTTAATGACAATTCCATTGCGTTCAATATCACCAGAGCCTAAGATAGGAGCGAAATTGTTGTTACCAAATCGAACAGTTCCCATGAATCGTTCGATAAAAATTTTGAGCAATGCTTTATTGCTAGTCATGTGTTTTGAAAACCCGGAATCAAGTATCCAAACACAGATGGTTATTTCCTGCAATCAAATAGAATTATCCGACTTTAGGTACCCACTTGAAGACGGGTCCTTTGTGGTTAGTTAAAACAGGCAGGGTATATAACTTAGGATACGCACACAAACATGCTTTAGTATCAACATAGGCATTAACAAGCACATTATCAACAAGCACATTTGGTTTAAACCAACGAACATTAACACACGAATCAAAAGTAACATATCTACCACCATTCAAAGAGGATTTAAAAGATAAATTGTTTGACACATTAGAAACAAGCTTCTTCTTACTACCCGCTTTTCTCCTTTGCCTTTTCTTCCCTTTCTCAACTTTAGTGATCTTAGGTACTAAAGACTTGGCTACCCATTTAGACTCACTAATCAAGCTCTTTCCACCTGTTGGATTGACACTAAGAAGATTAGAACGAGAGTTTTGAAGCACTTTTATCTTTTTAGACTCTTTTGGAGGTGCGGAAACTTTTTGTTTTTTAGGTTTATCATGAGAAAACCAGCCATATCTATCCCTATACCTAGTTGCACCATTTGAAGCATCCCTAGTTAGTAAAACTGAGCTAGATTTAGATACTTTAGGTAATGAACTAGATTGAGAGTTAGATGAAGAAACATTTAAATTGATTTCCAGAAGCTTCACTTTGTTGTATTTGATTTTGGGAATGGTCTCAACTTGTTTGGTTTTGGCATGCTTTTCCGGGGTAGGACATTTTGTTTTTAACTTATTGATTCTTGGTTTTTTGACAGTCTTTGGTTTAGTCTTGACAAGTTTTGGAATAACTCGTTTCTCTGAATAATATGAAGTTTCTCTGAATAATATGAAGTTGAATCTTTGGTAAATAATTTTGGAGATTCCTCTTTTGATTCAACTTTGATTTTGGTAGATTCAATCTTTTTCTCAGTTTCAGAATCAAAAGCATATTCTCTCTCCATGAATTTATCAAAATCATCTTTTGTGAAAGGTTTAAACGGAGAGATTTTTGAAAAATCAGGAATCTTGGTATCCAACTTCACACTATGGGTAGTCTAAGGAATTAGATCAACTTGAACTGACACATCTTTGGTTTCAAAAGAAATTAGAGTAGAAGTATCAACACCTATACTAGCACTAAGATTAGGGTGAACAACTAATTCTTCAAAAGAATCACAAGTGAAAAACCTATAGTAGTACCATATCAAAACTAAACTATATGCAAGTTCGTCATTAGATAAATCAGATTGCACATAATCATCAGCTATAGTAGCAGCAGTTTGACATGAACACTCAAGAGAATCAGTCAAGGTCTGGGTGGAGGAATCAGTAGATGAAACACAAGTAGTCTGAGTGGAATGGTCTACTTCAGCACTTAGATAAGTTTGAGTGGTAACATTCACACAAACTTTCTTGGTGTCTACATCAATTAATTCATTCTCTGAACTTTGATTTTGAGACTTGAGATGATCAATGACTTGTTGTTGAGAATTCACCTTTTGTTGTAAACCTTCTATTTATTTTTCTAAAAATGTGGATGGAACATACATTTTAGTAGGTTTAGGTGAAATACCAATTGAATCTTGGTTTTGAAAATTTGATGCTATTTCTTCTAATTTGAAAATTGAAGATTCTTTAAAATTACATGAAGCATTTATAGCATCATAGTTAACCAAAAATTCAGTTTGAGGTATTTTCTCAACATCATCAGTCTCAAATTCGTCATCCAGTGTACGAATAAATTGTTGTACACCAAGACGAAGAAATTTTTCATCATACAGAGGTTCAATTTGGTCTTTGCCTTTTGTAATGGAGTGATATTCTCAAATCCCAACCCATGAAGAAGTTCCGATTTGTCAATTTTCGACTTGTTGAAATAGGCGGTAAAATCCAAAAGAGGGTTTTGTTCAACTTTATATAAATTCTCTTGATAGAAAAGTATATTCTTTTTGAATTCCTCAATTTGGTTTTTAAGATTTTTAATCTCAACACCTTTCAAAAAACAAGTATGATTTAAATCAGAAATCTTTCTTTCTAGTTCAACATTGTTTGGTTTGGATTCTTGAAGCTTTTTATTAAGAATATCAACATCCATTTGTCTAGCATTTGCTCGAAGCCACTCATTGGTCTTTTGAATTTCAAGATCTTGATTGGCTTTTTCAAGATCATGAATGGTCTTTTCAAGATTGTGACATTTATGTAATAACTTAGAATCAGGAGAGGCATTCAACTCACATTCTTTAACCAACATTTGATCTTTGTATGTTTGAAAATCTTGTTTAATAGTATCATAATCAAAAAGTAATTTTGAATATTCTTCAAAGAGTTTTGAAAATTCACTTTTAGAAAATGAAATACTATTTTTCAACTTCTTATTTTTGTTGGTTAAATATGTGATATGAGTTGTTAAATTTGATAAAGCTAAATCAAACGACTCTTTATCTTTAACTATTGAAAAAACAGAGTGTAGATTTACCTCATCATCCGAGTACTCATCATCAGTGCTTTCAGCCTCAAAAGCTTTGTCCTTGGCCAACCTCGCCATGAAGCACACATTTGTAGAGAGATCTTCATCTTCATCATCCGAGAGCAACAGCCATTTGTCATCATCAGCAACATCTTCTACTTGTAGTACTCATAGTTCCGCTTACGAGGTTGCTTGCAATCAATTGCAAAATGACCAGGATTACCACAATTGTAGCACTTTTTATCAGAAGCTTTACCCTTCTCAACAACTTGTTTGTCATAACCTTCAACTTTCTTTTCAACATGCTTGGATCCACTTGATTCACCTTGACCATTATTCTTTGAATGATAGTGTTCCTTCTTGGGAAATGCACTTGTGGAAGAAGTGCGAAGATTATTGTTTGTTGGCCTCGCTTTGTAGAACTTTTTCTTGAAGTGCTTGGTAACTGCGGCAAGAGCTTGATATAATTCGTCAGAAACACCATCTCTTGGAGCCAACATATCATCTACCTCCTCATCATACGAAGAAACAACTACCATTTGCCTTTTAAGAGCTTCAGAAACCTTCTTTTCAACAATTAATGCCAAGGGATCAGAAGATACAACTTCTGGCATTTTGTTCGATGAAGCTTTATTTAGGACTTGATGTTCATTGAGTTTGAAGGATTCATGAAGATTATGGATGGAGAACTTGGCCAGATTTTGATGTTGCTTAATCTGAGTTCCATAATCTTCTCACTCAGGACCAAGAGCTTTGATGAATTTTATGTTTAACTCAATCTATGATTTCTTGACATTGTTCTTCCTAAGTTCATTTATGATATTGCAGAATCTACAGTAGACAGCCTCTAGAGATTCATTTGGCAATTTGCTGAAGTTGTCAAACTCAGTCAACACATTTGTCAATCTAATTGTTGAAGTTAGGCCAGATCCTTCCATTTGTCATGCCACCTCATCCCATATCTCCTTGGCTGTATCATAAGAATCAACAGAACCGTAGATTTCATCTGGCAGTGCGTTGTATAAGCATGATCTAGCTCTGTTATCTGCAGTTGTTCGATCTTTTTGTTCAGCATTCAAAAGACCAAGAGTGAGTATTGCACCAGTGGTGGGATGACGATGAACTGCAAGTCCATTAAGGATGGAATCTTTAAGAAGGTGACCATTTGGTTGACATTCCACATAATCCATGAATCTTTTCTCCCATAGTCCATAAGGACCACGGTAGAGAACTGGAAGTCTTGTGTCAGAACCTAATGCCAAAGCTTCACGAGAAGCCATTTGAAAGAGATTTGATTTGGAACTTGAATTAGAATAAAAAGTTGAAAATATCAGAATTTGAAACGATCTTGGAGAAGATCGTCCTAGGATAAGATCGTTTGGAAGAAGATCGTCCTAGTAGAATGAAGTAAGACGAATTGAATTAGATCGTCTTAGGTTCTTAAAAAAAGGAGACGATTCAAGGAAGATCGTCTTGAAGAACCTTGGATGAAATTTGATTAAGTATGGAATGAAAAGTGAAATAGAATGATGATTTTGTCTTTTGGAATTGGAAACTGAAATTGAAAGAAAGTGATTGAAAGTTGAAAATTGAAACTGAAAAAAAATTGGAAATGAAACGATCTTGTGGAAGATCGTCTTGAAATTTTGAAGACGAAAATGAGACGGTCTTGTATAAGATCGTCTTGTAAGACTGAGAAATTTTCCAAGAGTTTTAAGAAAATTTGGACAGAGTTTAGTTATGAATTGGTAGGAATGAATTTGAGCAAAACCAATCAAGAATGATCAGTTACCCAGGAAGTGTGTGATTCCCAATCACAACAACTTCAAAGTATCAACCAAACCACACCAACTTACAACAGACACTGAGACGATCTTAATCAAGATCGTCCTAGAGTCAAGTAACTGAGACGATCTTGGCAAGATCGTCTTAGTATTCTGCCAAAATTTTCAAAGTATAAAACTTTGAATTGACCACAACCGATCCTTTCAGATTAGTTAGCCACAATCAATACTTCACTCCACAACCACTTGCTAGAACGATCTGGTGAGGATCGTCCTATAAGCCACAACACAGAAAGTATGAATGAAAGAAAATTCAAGCACTGAGACGATCTGCAAAGGATCGTCCTAGTGAGAATCGTTCTGATACCGTCTTCTTCATCAAACCAGTATGAACAAACTCCATTGATGACTTTTAAAGCTTCAATATCTTTCGATTTACTTGGAGTTAGAACCTGAAACCACTTGCAAAACGTTTGTAATTACGTCCGCAACAAATCCTTGAACAAAATTCAGCTAAAAACACAACAGAATCAAATCCCGAAATTTGAGCGCTAAAAACTCAAAATTCAATTTCAAGTTCTAGATCGAATTGGAACTTGAAACTTGACAGGATTATGTTTAAAACTATTAGGAATCTAATGGTGAAAAAAAAACGATGATTTTATGTGATTTTTCTGGTGAAAAATGATGAAACAGTGACGGTATGAAAAACGGTTTTTGATATGAAATTGGATGAAAAGTGAGATCAAAATCAGTTATGGATCGATATCAAAATGATTTTATGCTCTGATACCACATGTAATAACACGATTTTTGTTCTTCATTCGATCTCAATAATGGCGGTTCAAGTGTGTGTGTTCTTGGTGTGTTTAGTGTGTGTGATTTATAGTGAGAGAGAGAGAGAAAACGATCTGGATTAAGTTGTATGTAAAATATGGATCAAAGGCTTATGATTTCTAAGGAGTTGAGGGTATTTATAGTCTAAATCTACAATTAAGCTAATTAACACTCCTAGTCCCTCAACCTTAGAAATCATTTCACCATGTCTTAATCAACAACAACGTCCACTAACTTAAATTACAATTTATCACTATTTTTATATTTCTAACAGTTTTGATGTTAGATATTTCTCCATGAAAATCTAGTTTTCACTTGTGATATTTTTTTTTTCTCGCATTTCATCAATCAATGATTGCATAATGACATTGGTTCCCAACTTTGTCATTATGAGGGGGAGAAAAAGATTATGATTGATTGAGAAAGAAAATTTTGAATGCAATCATGGAGTTAGTATAAAAAGGTTGTATTGATTGGGTGTATGGAGGTTGAAAATGGAGTTGAGAGAAAATAATTAGAGTGAATTGGAATGATAATTTTAAATCTAGTTTCTTATCCAGTTTCTTCAGATTAACTTGTCAAAGATTTTCAAAACAGTTCAGTCAATTGAGCTCAAATTTTCAGTAGATTTTAGTTGTTTCAGTTCTTGATTTTGAAAAAGGAGGAAATCTACATTGATTACAAAGATAAGAATGAGACCAAAGATGAAAGGACATTATCTCAAGATGGAACAAATGTTCAAAGATGCTCCAAAATGCTTACACTCATGGATTGAGGGGGAGCATGATCACTTCATAAGAGACTTATCCAAACTTCATTCAAAAGTTTACTCTCCAAAGTGTTCAAGTTAATGTGACAAAGATCAAAGCTACAAAAAGTTTAAAGATAAATTAGAAGATTCTAGACATAGAAGTAAAGCTTCAAAATAGTCTTCATCAACATATTCCATTCAAGATCTTCAAGTCATACAATTATACTCATTCAAGAAGCTCCAATGCATACATCAAGGGGGAGAGTACAAGTTCATGATACTTTATTCCAAGAAGATGAATTTCACTCAAGAATCAAAGATTGACGAACCAAAACCAAGTTTTTACCTTCCGCACCTCAAAAGACAACTCTGATTCATGGTTCAACAATCTTCAAAGAATCAAGAAAGAACACACACTTGTTCTCTGTTCAAAAAGAACATTGAGAATCTCTTCATGATTTAACTTCAAGAAGTCCAAGACCAAGATTGAATCAAGTTCTCCAAACACTTGTTTCAACAAACCAATTGTCTTCACCATCGGGCTCATCAAATTCATTCCTACAAGACAAGATTAACACGTACTTCATTTATTACAATATATCACTAAGGGGGAGAATGTTAGAAATCTAAAAATAGTGATAAATTGTTATTTAAGTTAGTGGACTTACTTGTTGTTAAGTCAAAGATAAATGATTTCTAAGGATGAGGGACTAGATGTGTTAATTAGCTTAACTATATAGTTAGACTATAAATACCCCTCATCACCTTACAAATCGTAAGCCTTTTTCTCCCATTCCATTTCATTCCTGTAATTTTACACACACTTAATCACAATCTTTCCTATCTCTCTCTCTCTCTAGAAACACACACTAACACACCAAGAACACACATACAAATGAATCCACCATTGAATCTGTGAATTCAGAGATGAAATCGTGTTAACTACACCCATGAACTATCTACAATAGGGAAAATGATCCCTGCATCTAACAACTTAATGGCTTCTTTCTTAAAAACCTCTTTCATATTGGGATTAAGCCTCCTTTGTCTCTGGACAACGGGCTTAACATCATTAAAAAAAATCTATTTTATGTTGGCAAAAATCAGGACTAATACCTGGAATGTCGGTAGTCTTCCAAGCAAAAGTCCGCTTATGAGCTTTAAGTACGGCCAAAAGAAGTCCTTTCTCTTCACTCAAGAGCGAATAAGAGATCACTACAGGTAAAGAGGATTACCTGCCAAGTAAGCATACTCCAAGTGGGCAGGCAATGGCTTAAGTTCCAGATCAGTAGGGGGTACATCAACAGAATTCGGTACCCTTTAGCTTCCATCAGCAACAACTCTTTCAAAGCTCTCATCTTCTAGAGGTGTCTCATCCAAACTTAGTACCATAACCTCTACAAACAACTCATCATCATCTATATCTCCAGCTCCTAAGCAAGTGAGCTCTTCATCAACCTCAGTCTCCATGAATTCCTCAAATTCCTGATCCAAAGCATCATCAATGACATCTATCCTGAAACAAGACTCATCAGTAGAGTAAGAATGCTTAATAGATCTTTCAACATTGAAAACAATCCTATCCGTACCCACACCCAAATAAATCTCCTTATCTTTCACCCGAATGATAGCATCCGTGGTATTAAGGAATGGCCTACCTAAAATTTGGGGTACCTTAGTATCTTCCTCCATTTCGAGGATCACAAAATCAACAAGAAACACAATATGCCCTACCTGTACAGTCATGTTTTCAGTAATCCCAATGGGATACTGAAAAGAATGGTCAGCTAATCTTATACTCATACGGGTAGGTCTCAAAATTCCGGAAGCCAACTTACTCCAAACCGAGTAAGGCATCAAGTTAATGCTAGCACCTAAATCGGAAAGTGCCTTACAAGTTAAAGAACGAATAGAACAAGTGATAAGGAAACTCCCTGGATCCTCAAGCTTAGGTGGAATCTGTTTGTTCTGCAAGATAGCAGAACACTCAGCATTAAGATAAGCGGCCTTCACCTCATCTATCTTTCCTTTATCCGTCACAAGTTCTTTGATAAACTTTGCATAATTTGGCATTCCCTGGATCAAATCAACTAAAGGAACATTAATGTGAACATTTTTAATCATATTAACAAATTTATCATATTGTTCCTTTAGCTTAGCCTTTCTGAACCGTTGTGAAAATGGAACCTTAGGCTTGTATGGCTTAGCCTCGGGTATCACAGCCGGTTTCGGTGGAGTAACCGGAGTCTTCACAGTCGAACTATCTTCCATCTCAATTTCTTCATCAACTTCATCATGATCACCTGTATCTTGCACATCTGAAACAATAACATTAGGATTAGGAGGAGGGTCATAGGTTCTACTTGTTCTGGTTGTAACGGCGTTTGCTTGCTCCTGACGAACTGGGGGTGGAGTGTACTTCTGACCATTATTCGACCCTTGATTCTGCTTCGGATTCTGCTGAGTGTTACTAGGTAAAGCACCTTGAGGCTTAGTTATAGCAGCCATCCTACTTTCAAGATCCTTGAAGTTGATGCTCTGATTGTTTGCATTCATCTCCACTTTGCCATTGATCCTATCCAACCTCTCACTCAACTCCTTAGTATCCTCTCTTATGTTCTAAATGCTTTGGTTGGTCTCAATCTGATTGCTCATCATTTGCTTCATCATCTTTTCCAACTCGGCATTAGGATCGGAAGTAGGAGTAGAAGAACCTGATCCTTGACTTTGTTGAGTCTCCTGCTGCTGTACCCTGATTCTGATAGTTGTTCCTTTGCCACCTATTACCTGAAAAACGAGTAGTATTAGCAGGAAAAGAAGAGTTATAGGAGTTACTACCTGATGACCGGTTCTGAAAACCGGTGTTTCGCTGAAAACCTCCTTGTTGCTGATTCTGAATGTAGTTTACATCTTCAGGTCCCCGGTTGGGACAATCTTCAGAATAATGTGTATCTCCACAATGATCACATCCATCAGCAAGAACTTTCACATCCCTTTCAAGATAACCAAACCGAGACTCTAGTATCTCGTCAATGACACTAGAGTTGTTACTACCTTTGGCTCTTGCAACTTTACCTTCCTTAGCTCCTCTGATGAATCTACTCTCATTCTTCAAAAACCTCTTATCATCCATAGCTGCATTATCCTTCACCATAGCTTCCAAGATGTCATAAACTTCATTTGGAGTAATCTTGCTGAAACTTCCACCAAAAGCATACCCCATCTCTCTTTTGGACGCCTTATTCAAACCATCAAAGAACAACTCTACATACTTTTCCTTGGTTAATTCATGTCCCGGACAATTTCTCAACTTTTCTTTAAATCGGATCCATGCATCAACAACATCTTCCCCATCTTCTTGCAAAAGGATCTAATCAAATTTTCCAATTGCCTTTGAGTTCTAACCGAGTAAAACTCACCAATAAACGCTTCTTTGAGTTGGTCCCAAGTAGTAATCGAATTCTTAGGAAGATCATTGAACCAATCTTCGGCATCTCCGGTGAGAGTAATAGGAAAAGTCTCAAGTTTCATGGCATTCATTTGGTTTTGGCTATATTGATAAAGTCGTGCTAACTTCTCAAATCTCTCCAAGTGCTTATATGGATCCCATTTCTTCTTTCCATCAAATTTCTGCTCTTCGATGCTCTTAAGATGATTTGACTTCAAGTTGAAATTTTGATCTACACCCGGTGTTCTAATAGCGGAACCACGAGCCGTAGGAATAGTTCGGGCTCGGTCACCATACCAGATGTCATTTGGATCTCTCGGTCTTTCGTCACCCATCTCTTCTTTAATAAATGCAAGATTAAAGAATTCCTCTAAATAGATGCCTTCTTCGTCTGAATTTGGAGTGGGTAAAGCTATAGGTGAATATGGTGGTGGTGCTTCGAAATTAATCCAGCGTCTTGGTGGAGTTCTCAAAGGACTATGCAAAGGTAACCCCGAAGAACGCAAGTTTATCAAACTAGAAATAATCCTGCAAAACACAACTAACACCAACGTCAAATGCACCTGTGATAAACATAGAAAAAGCTAAACTATTAAAGCAAATAACTTCCTCACGCGTGAGGAAGGATCAAACCACTAAATTAACAACTAAATCGGCACACAATCCCCGGCAGAGGCGCCAAAAACTTGATGTGCAAAATCGAGCTTTAAATTTATAAACTAGAATCACCTACAAACTCACTACTACGCACTCACGGGCAGTGGACCCGATCGGTTGTAATATAATTATGACGTAAGACTGTGTTCGTTCGCAAGGATTGGAAAGACTAGTTGTTTGGTGAAATGGTTTGGAAAAACGGGTGTTACTTCAAAAATCCTTTGTGACAATAAAATTGAAATTGATTTGCAAGGCAAATTGCATAAAATTAAAAAGAACTTCAAACAATATAATTAAAAGTCATCCACCTTGACTTTACTAGACTTCAAATGTGATTGCATTTGATTAAGACCAAATTCTTTAAAGTTTAAAGATAATCGTGACAAGATTAAGATGTTCACGTGGTACCACCAACCGTGAACAAATTACCGAATCACCTAATTTCTAGTTGAATTACCCAAGCCGATACCACCAAAGCAAAAACAACTTTTTCCAACAATTAGTTTTATTGATTATCGAATTATCAATTGTGCCTATGTGACAATAACGTGGTACCACCA
This sequence comes from Erigeron canadensis, assembly GCF_010389155.1. NCBI lineage: Eukaryota > Viridiplantae > Streptophyta > Magnoliopsida > Asterales > Asteraceae > Erigeron > Erigeron canadensis. The sequence continues at coordinate 14,265,487 of NC_057766.1, read as the reverse complement.
ACCGCTAAGAATCACGTTGACAAGATTAATCTTTTCTTAAAATGATATCCACTATCATACCATGAACTAGTGATAATTACTCATAGACAAGTAACCATTTTAAAATCACATATACATTCAACTGGTACCACCAACGAAGAATCATATGCAACCAATATCATATTTAATTATTAAAAAGAATTAAAATCATCAAGATCACAGAACAACGATAATTAAATAAACTCTTTTGAATTAAAAGTATTGTAATCACATTATTCGTCTTGTTTCATCAAGGTGGATGATAAACAGTTTAGCCACTCATGATTAAGTAACAATAATAATCAAATAAAGACAAGAACATATTGTACCAATCGTATGAGTAAAAGAGAAAATTGCAAGACAGCAAATTAATACGATCTAGATGGGTGTCCGTGAATCTTCGATGAGTCCGCCTAAGTGAAAACCTGCTTGGAGATCGAAGAACCCTTGTAGAACAACTTCTAGAAAGACTTTGGATACTTTTGATAATTAGGGTTTTGGTTTATATATATACCCTCACGACATCTGATGCAGAAACACTCCAAATCTTCAATTCCCGTGTACCCACTGTGGCGCAGTGGTGTTGTGATGTCCATCACTGCGGCGCAGTGAGGTGATGTTGACTTTAACCTTCGGCGACTGCGGCGCAGTGGGCATGATTCCCCTCCACTGCGGCGCACCAAGAATCCTCGGCCTCTAATTCTTCCTTGTTGATTGCGGCGCAGTCCTTTCCTTGCCATCCCCATTGCGGCGCAGTGGGGCTTAATCAATTAATTTCCGTGGAATTGGGCTGCGGCACAGTAGGCATAGCATCCCTCCACTGCGGCGCAGTCATTGCCTGTGTAAATCAAACTTCTTTCGATCTCGAATACTTGACGAGCTCTGCCGTCTTTTCTACCTAAATCAACTCTCGATTATCAAATCAAATTCTGGGCCAATAAATCTTCCGAAAATGTGCAAGATAAGCGTGTAACCTGTTTAGAGCCTGAAACCACTAACAAACACCATAAACGTGCTAAATGCACATAAAATCGACTTAAATTACATAAATATATGGCCAATAATGATGTGGGTAATGGGTATAAATTTGTCACATCAGTACTGTTCCACCTTGATTGAAGTTTTGACGAGTCACAAATGACCTATCATTCTTCCTAGGTCTCTGGCATTCTCTAGCAAAGTGTCCAAGACCCTCATAGTTGTAACACTGGACTTTTGACTTGTCAAAGCTTTGCTTGGAACCCACAACCTTTTTCCCTGTTCTTGCCAAGAATCCTTTAGTCCTAAGGGTCAACATGGCCATTTGCCATTGTAGATCTATTTCTTCTAGATCCAAAGGATCAATTTGCTCATAGTCTTCATCTATAAGAGTAGGATCTTGAACCTATCCTTGGATAAACTGTTCATATGATGTCACAAATGATGCAAGAACGGATAAGTGACTTTCTGCACATTTGACACTTATAGGCATGGTGGAACTAACATTGGAGGTAGGATATCCACGGTTGCCAAAATTGTCGCTCTGACTTGAAACAAGACATATATTCCCTTCAGAGTCAACCGAGATCTTTTGTAAGTTAACATCTTCACTCAGGAAAGCCTTTGTACTTCCTTCAGGGAACTTGGACTTACATTGATCAAAGGCCTACCGTAATAAAGCTCGGGAATCTGAGCATTATTATATCCTGCTTCCCTCCTCTTTTGTTTCATTTCTTGTCCCCCAAACTTAGCAACTATCTGAGTTAAAGACATGCCGTCGAAATCTACTTTCTCTTGCAAAGTGGTAATATAATGATTCCACTTTTCTGGCAAAGAGCTCAAAAATGTCTCGACCTTCTCTTACTCAGAGTACGTAACCTCAAATGCTTGCAACTCAGCTAGCAAATGATAATATCGTGTAATTAGTTGATCTAAGTTTTCACTTCTTAACCCATTAAATACATTATACTTATGCTTTAGAAGGTCTTTTCTATTCTTTTTAAGTTTTTCATCCCCTTCACAATGATTTTTTAATGCTAGCCAAAGTTCTTTTGAAATATTGAATCTATTAAATAAATGTAATATATCTTGTGGCAATGACATTTTTAAACATCAAAGTGCCTTTTTCTCTGCCTCATATAATTTTTTATCGGATTCAGTCATATCTTGATAAGCATATACTTTGGTGACACCACTGTCCTCATATGTTGGGGCTTTAAATCCTTCTGTCATACAAGTCCACATTCTAATATCAGTTAATTGAATAAAGGATTCGAATCGACCGTTCCAAGAAAAGTATTGGTCAATGATCATCAGTTTAGGTGGTGAATTACCCTTGCCAGTCTCATGGTCCATTAGTATTAATTAGTTAAGATAGTTTGTTGCCATTGTGTATGATGTTCAACTTATAAACACGCAAATGACACAAGAACATGCAAATTGGGAACACTCAAATGAAACACGCAAAAGTGTAGGAACATGCAAAATCCAGGAACACGCAAATCCTTGGAAATGCGCAAAATCTGAGAACACGCAAATACAGAGAAACACGCAAATTCAAAAAACACACAAAGTTCAATAAACACACAATATCTCAAGAACTCTCAAAGTTTCAAGAACAAGCAAAAAACTAAAACACTCAAAAGCCTTGGTAATAACGAAATGCGCAAAAAGGTACTAATGCTCCAGAACACGCATATCGTACACTTTTTCAAGAACACACAAAACACCACTTTCACACAATTTCGTAGATCCCGAGCCCGATGTTGCTCAAGGATAAACGAGATTATGAGAAAATGTTACTAGGATATAGATTAATCAATATTTGGCAACAAGTTTGAACCTTTATTTCAAAAACGTGCCCAAAGACTAATTTTCACCTAAATCTCGCAAACAAAGGGATACCTAAAAACCGTTGTCAACCTCTAACCAAGGTTACGAAAACCTGTGGCTCTGGATACCAGTTGTAAGTCCCTCGGGTCTTGTACTCTTATCTAACCGAGATTGACTTAAGGATATGTCAAGGTGCGGAAATTCCTCGAGATAACCCACGGTTTATATATCAACCTTTAGATGATATATATATATATATATATCTTTTTGCGAGATAGTAAACACTCCAAGAACGGCTCATGCACGAGACGAGTATTACCCACAAACACGTGGTAATCTAAATCTACGAGCCGTTTGGGGAGCCGGGTGTGTGTTTGCGGTTCATGCACGAGACGAGTATTACCCAGAAGAAAACCTAATGCGTGTTCTTAAGTTTCTCTCTCTAGAATTTGCTCGTTTCTCTCTCTACACTCTTGTTGGAACACGCATACACACACCCTCTATTTATAGGCAAAGACTTAGGAACACGCAAATGGTTGTTTGCGTGTTCTTAAACATGCAGGCCCATACGTGTTTCAAAGTCCAAGGCCCATTAGGGTTTTGGCCTGTTTGCGTGTTTCCCTGAACACACAAAACAGTTTGAGTGTATTTGTGGTCAAGCATACATTTGCTTGTTTCAAAGAAACTCTCAAATGACCATTTGAGTGTTCTTACTTGAACAAGCAACTCTTTTGCTTGTACCTAAGAACCCTCAAATAACACTTAGATTATATTGAGTAAATGTCTTTACAGCTGTCAAGACACAGAACCAACATTGTACTCAGAGTTAATGTCTTTACTGCTGTCAAGACGCAGAACCGACATTAACTCAACTAATGCTTTAAAAGCTTTAAATATACACAGAACTAGCATTAGCCTTCGACAACATTTCAATTCTTGTGAATACGCAGAAACAACGTTGTCTATATTACCTATTGGAAGTGTGTATTTAAGATAATGTTTATACTGCTGTAAATACGCAAAAACACAACTATTTTAACTTCCCTTTGGAAGTACATTAAGTTAATATCTCAACTGTTGTTAATACACAGAAACAGTATTAACTTAATGACTCATTACATGTTATGTCTAAAACCTGCAAAATACAAATAATAGACAAACATATAAACCTAATTGGATCCCAATTGGCTCAACAAAATATGCCAAGGTAGTATTAAGGACAAACGGTAATTACAAGATAATTACAAGACTTGAACTTATAAATGAATATACTTCACATATCTAGAATGCTCATGTCACTGAGAATCATGCACTAACACCATTAGATCAATCAAATCAGTATCCCAACCAACAATGATCCAAGCACCTTTATTACATAAACCTCCATTAGATGTCCAGTCCCAAGTTCTACAAATTTTCTTGCAGACGTCAAAGAGTTTAGTAAGATCTACTTGTGACTCCATAATAGCGCATAACTTCAAGAAGTTCTCACGCACTACCTGTCGAACCTCATTTTGCTTCAGAGGGCGGTTCAACCCCCTTATATTCCACGATGCAATACTACCCATTAGAACCAGTTTGACCGGGAGTGCTTGACCCTTCAGAAACATTCTTTTTAAAACTATTTTCTGTAAAAAACTGATCTGATTCATCATAAAAAATCCTCAACCTCTTCATCATCAGAGTTATCATTAAAATCCCTCATTTGCTTAAGCTTCCCATCGTTATTAATCCCTGTTGACTTGTTCAAAACAGGTTCCTCACACCACTTCCCATTATCAGATAAGACATCATATTTATTTATAGTTTCAATGGGATTTCGAGAAGTGCTAGCCCCATCAGGATGAACCTTAGGTTTTTCAACAGGTCGGTATTCAAATTTTGGTTTGGGTTTATTTTTGTTCATATTAAAACCACCCTTGTTCTTCTTCTTTCCAATCACTTGAGTGAATCCATTAGCATCAACTTGAGAAGTTGTTTTAGGGGCTGCCCGAACCACGTTAGGACACAAATTAGATTTATGTCCAAATACACAACATGAGGCACATCTAGGTGGCCTCCATTCATATTCTACCTGCATAGTTTCCTTAACATACCCATGACTTCCACCAGTAGAAACTCGAAATTAGCAGAAACTTCCACCAAAGCCCTAGCATAACTGCTTTTTCCACATGACTCTGTGTACATCATATTCGTGTAGGTATCTAGAAGTTTTGGTGTGCCAATCGTAGATAAAAGCATGCTCAATCCATCATCAGTATAAGCTGCAATTGGAACATTATGTAATTTAACCCAGATTGATATCTCCTTAATGTCCCCCATCTTTAATTTAACAGTTGGGTGCCAAACATTATGTAATTTAACCTAAAAACCTCTGTTTAACAATGTCAGACATGATCCTTTGACTTGGAAACGAGCATTGTGGTCACTGGAGATAATTATTACCTGGTTGGCTTAAGAGCCGGGTAACTAAAATATGAATTAATAACTCAAGCTTTACGTCATTAAACAATGAATCTAACGAGAATTTGTTTATAGGGTAGTGTGAGTCTAGCGGCAGGACTAGTTAATTAGGCAAAGTGAATCTAATGAGAATCTGAGACGTGATTAAGTTTCTAACAGTCTAGCAAACGGGTAGAATAGTATTTGGTCGTACCATGAGATCGGAGATGCCAAATAAATATTTAATTTAATTACATTTATTAGGTTTGTCTAGTATTTTCGTTGTTTCTTCAGATGCGGCGTGCCTCGTTAACGCGTCTCTGCGAACGATCCTATAACTTTTCACTAAAACTATATTACACTTACCGGGTTCTCTGCTCGTAAGTGTGTGTGTGTTTTCAGATAATTACTTGTACAACAATTTTATAAATTTAAAAGCAAAATTAAAAACCACCATCACGTACCAAACGATAGATGGGATCAGGGGGTTTCAAAGAGGTTAAAGGAAGAAAAGAGCGAACCAGGAGCAAGGATTTAATTTCAGTAAACAAAAACCAAAATTTGAATACCGACCAGTAAGGAAACCGAATAGTAATTCTGAGGGGGCAAGCATTCTCGGTTTTGGAGTTTTTAATGGTTAGTATCGCAGCATAGAATATAAGCGGGTGAAACCGCCCCCTGAAACAAAAAGAGGTTTGTGAGGTGATCAATGAGAATCACCTTAATGTTTGTGCTATTATGGAATGGTATGTGGATGTGTCTAAGCTTTTTGATACATGTAAAAATTTTTGTAAGGATTGGAGTTGGACATCTAATGCTTCGTTGAGCAATAGTGGTACCCGTATCATATTAGGATGGAATACTGATCTTGTAGATGTTATGGTACTTGCTCAATCGGACCAGGCTATTCATGTGCAAATTATTTACAAGCTGGATAAAAAGGCCCTATGTTGTTCGTTTATATATACCGATAACCATTATAAAAGTAGACATAGTCTTTGGTCGAATCTGTGTAACCATAAAAATTTTGTTCGTAGGAAACCTTGGGTTGTTATCGGGGACTTCAATACCTCTTTAAACTTGGAAGATAGCTTTTATGGATCATCAACTATTAATATTGCAATGTGGGAGTTTAAAGAGTGCGTTGAAGAAATAGAGGTTATGGACATCAATTGTACAAGATTGCACTATACTTGGATGCAAAAGCCTAAAAAAGGAGTTGGAATATTCAAAAAAGATCGATAGGGTGATAGGCAATGTTCATTTTATTGATTAGTTTCCGGCATCCCATGCTATCTTTCAACCATACAGGATTTCAGATCACTCTCCATGTATAGTAAAGTTACCTTCTGTTTCTAGATCAAGGCCTAAACCTTTTAAGTTTGTCAATCTGATTGCTAGTAAACTGGGGTTTCTAGATGCTGTTAAGAAGGGTTGGGAACAAAAAATTGATGGGAATAAAATCTTTAAAGTTGTTAAGAAGTTGAAAGGCTTGAAGCATCCTATGCGTAAGTTGTTAATGAATCAATGGAAGCTTCACACTCGTGCTACTCAGCTCCAAGAAGCACTTGATAAAGTTCAAAAGGATATTGATATGGACCCTACAAATCAGCTTTTACGTGACATTGAGGCTAAGTGTGTCAAAGACTTTAATGAGGCCGTTATTGATGAAGAATCATTTCTTAAACAGAAATCAAAGGTAAATTGGTTAAGGGTTGGCGACTCAAACTCTAAATTATTTCATAATGCGGTTAAATGTAAGAATCATCGTAGCAGGATTGACTCGATAAAGGATGCAAATGGCATATATTTGCATGGTGGAGATGTACCTGATGTTTTAGTGAACCATTATAAGCATTTTCTTGGAGAAGTTCAGGCCACGAACAGTGACCACCTAGCTGGGATCTTCACCAGAGCTCTCAATTCGACCAAGGCCACAGCAATGGTCCACCCAGTTTCAAAGGATAAAGTTAAATCAGCCATGTTCTCGATTGGTCATGACAAAGCACCCGGGCCGGATGGTTACACGTCGGTGTTTTTTAAAAGTGCTTGGGAAGTTATTGGAAACGAGGTATCTGATGTTATTATTTATATCTTTGATTCAGGTAGACTTCTAAAAGAATTGGATCATACTATTATTTCTCTTGTCCCAAAAGTCACGACCCTATCTAGTATCTCAGATTTTAGACCCATCTCTTGTTGCAATGTGATGTATAAATGCATTAGTAAGATTATTACTAATCGCATAAAAGATGGACTTGATGATATTGTTAGCAAAAACCAGTCAGCCTTCATCCCAGGCAGGAAGATTTCAGACAATATTCTCTTGATCCAAGAGCTAATGCACAGTTACCATCGGAATGTTGGCCCGCCAAGAAGTGCTTTTAAGCTTGATATACAAAAAACATATTATACTGTAGATTGGCAATTCCTTAAAAAGTACTTGTGGCATTTGGATTTGATGGGAAAATGGTTTTATGGATCATGGCGTATGTTACTAGTACCTCATTCTCCTCGAGTATCAATGGAAACTTACATGGTTACTTTAAAGGTAAACGTGGCCTCAGATAGGGAGATCCCATGTCCCCGTATCTGTTCACGTTAGTTATGGAAGTGATTAATTTGTTACTTCAGAATGCTATCGAGAATGAACCATCCTTTAAGTATCATAACAAATGTGAGAAACTTTCCCTAGCTAACCTTTGTTTTGCAGATGACTTATTCATGTTCTCTCGTGGAGATCTAGCCTCGGCCAAAGTGATCATGGATACACTAAATGATTTTACAGCAGCTTCATGCCTTGCGCCATGCCTTTCCAAGAGTGTTGCATTTTTCTGTAATGTCAACCTCACATGAAAGCAAGTATCCTTAATATCATGCCTTTTGAAGAAAGTATTCTACAAGTTAGATATTTAAGGGTTCCCTTAATATCTACTAAGTTAGTTGTATAAGGATTGTAAAATCTTAGTTGAAAGAATGGATAAAAAGGATTTTAGATTGGAAAAACAAGTCTTCATCTTTTAGAGGAAGACTTCAACTAGTAAACTTGTTCCTTGGCTCCATGCACATCTATTGGGCATCAGTTTTTATACTTCCAGCAAGAATTGTTAAAAATTTGGAACAAAGAATGAGGAGTTTTTTGTGGTGTCAAGGCCCTATGATTAAAGGCAAGGCGAAGATTTCATGGAAGGATGTTTGTCTACCTAAATATGAAGGTGGGTTGGGTATCCGTAAGATTGGAGAAGTGGTCTTTTATGACGACCCATATGTGGAGTATCTTAAACAGGCAATCATCGATTTGGGTAGACTGGATCTACGCTTACATATTGAAGAATCGAGGTTTTTGGGATGTTCCTTTTGGTACAAATGTTAATTGGGGATGGCATAAACTTCTCAAACTTCGAATAAGAATTCGACCACATGTGAAATGTACTATTGGTGATGGTCTCTCAACCTCTATGTGGTTTGATAAATGGGATACTTACTGCCCATTAAACAAGTTCATTACACCTCGTCAAATATCTCAAGAGGGGTTTTCCTTAAGTAATTGTGTTTCGGATTTGATTGAACAAGGAAATTGGAAGTGTCCTACGCCCTGGTATGATTTGTTCCCTGTCTTATTAAGTGTACGTCCTCCTACCTTACATCATAATAAACCTAATTTAATCTCATGGGTATGGTAACGGTAAGGAGAAGACTTTTTTTGCTAGGCATGTATGGGATACTATTCGACTAAGATCTAAAGAGGTTAATTGGGTAGATAGCGTGTCGTTCCCTCAATGCATTCCGCGACATGCTTTCCATATGTGGCTGGTACTAATGAAGAAACTCAAGACTCATGACAAAATGGGATGTTGGGATGTGGGAGGTGCTGCTACTATTCTTAATCTTCTCGTGTGTTCTTTGTGTAAAACAGGTCCTGACTCACATGAGCATCTGTTCTTTGGATGCACGTACTCTTCTCAAGTATGGCATTTGGTTCCCTGGTGTGGCTAATATCTTTAGTAATTGGAGTGACATTATGAATTGGCTGGAATCAAACTCAAAATCGAAGTCAGCTAGTACAATCATTGGGAAGATTTGTGTTACTGCTACGACGTACTATATATGGCAGGAAAGGAATCAACAAACATTTGCAAACAAAATACGGACAGAAACTCAATTACAAGATATTATTGTTCAAACAATACGCTATAGGCTGGTCTCGTTAACGTTTAAACAAAAGCCTAGTGTTGCACAAGCGCTTGCTGTATGGAATCTACCAAGTATCTAGTAGCTACGAGTCATCATATTAGCAGCTTCATCTAGTGGAGATCGTGTTCTACTACTGTTTGCATTTACATAATCATTAGCTCCCCATGTGTCTTATGTTAGTATTAGCATAGTAGTGATGATTATGTATTGGTTAATAGTTGACTTTTTTTTCTTGGAACATATTTACGGCATGTCGTATGTATGAACTTGTGTCGTATATAAAATCATCGGGGTATCCCTTTACCCCAAAAAAATAATTAACTAAACTTATCCCTCTAATTTAGTTAAAATATAATTAACTCATTTTCAAATTTTATTATCAAAAATAAACTTTTGAAAATCTGTTAAGTCATATACGAGGTCGTACCCTTGTACGAGGTCATATTTCATAGTCAAAATTAGGTCAACCAAATTCTAAAATACGAAGTCGTATTTTCCAATTTGGCCACGTATTTGGTGCAGGCCGTTAATCGGCATCACATTTCGAAAGTCAAACTAAGTCAAAATAAATTGACATTTACGAGGTCACAAATCTGGGCTAGCAAACCCCCAAATGCGAGTCCTTCGCACTGTTCATCTTCCCCAACGCGAAATCACGATTTACCCAACTAAAACTTGTAAAAGTTGTTTCTATACACTCGTATTCAAACAATAAACATACTCCAACCCTTATTTTTAACCAAAAATATCAAAATCGAATGAAAATTAAAAAACCTAGTTCAAAATTTTCGAACTCTATTTTCTTGATTTTCTTGTTGCATGGTTAACTATATGACGATTAGATAGTATACCTAGATTCTGTTTTTCGAGATGAACACAAAAATATCAATTAAAAACTTTGGATCTAATTGTATGTATCAAACCTAAATCGGAGTAGCAAAGTTCTTTTTCAGGGTCATAATGCTATAATTTTGATTTAATAATTGTGAGGTCGTATTAGGGTAAAAATGGGTTTAGATACCCACGTGACCCGAGTGGGTTTGTGTAAGTCCCCAGGGTCTTACTGAAATGAGATTGACTTAAGGATATGTCGAGATGCGGAATTCCTCGAGATAACCTAAAGTTTTTATATCTATAGGAGTGGTGAAATGATTCTAAGGACAGAATCCTATTAAGGGGGAGGTAATTGTAACATCCTAAACTTTTCTATCATTGCTTTGACTTTGACCGTTAGTTGACTTTGACATCGCTAGTTGCTTAAATGCTTAAGTAATTAACTATTGATGTTTGAATGATTAATGTAATACTTTAACTAGTTACTAATGATCATAAGATGTTATTAAAGTTGGGATATAGTAATTAAGGTGCTCCATCGGTCGTTTGAGTTCCCGGTTCATTAGTTTGAGCCTTAACGGTCGTTAGATTTAAGTTAAGGGCACTTTGGTATTTGTGAAAGGGAGTGGACCGTTTTGAGGGTGAATAGGCATCCCTAATCCCTAATTTTTTCCAGATTTAAGTGTTTGTAATTGAAGGTGTGCCTTCCTTTTTTTCCTTCCCCGCTTAATTCCTTTGATTTCGGGTTGAATTGGAGTGATTAAACGCTTGTATATTGAATCTCTAATCATATTTAAGGTAAGGATGGTAATCCCTACTGATTTTTGGTTATATTCATCTATTAAATTCATTCATATATATTGAATACGTTTTATTGATAGAATTGGTGATTTTGGGCCGTTCGGTAACCCTTATTTCGATCAATTGAGGTTTAGTGATTTCCATCAGGTATGAACGTGATATTAATGATCTTTTTGATGATATTATGTATTTCATATGAGTGTCACATCTGGTGTTTAGGTTTGATTTGGATTCGATTGCATTTGCGAGTCGATTTAGGTCATTCGGGTGCCAAATCGATTGTAAAATGAGTAGAATGAATCCATGAATCAATTGATTATTTGATAATGATAAGTAAGTCTTAATTTGATGTGTATGAACTGTAGAGCTCGTGGTGGCTTGACGTGGATGTTTGATGGTGGAAATTGTTTGCAAAACAAAGGGTTATTAGGTTTGAAAATTCAGTCTTATTGCAAAAATCATAGTCTCTATATGAACGACATAGGAGATGAATCTTATATTTATAAAAACCTCTGTGTAACCTAAATTCGATATGAACAAAGTTTCCTATGATTATGCCCAGAGATATGCGAAAAATGTCAATTTCCAAAAATGGTTAGATTTCGGACGATTTCTGCAGACGTATCATGTAAACGTCATAAATCATTCATTAGAGAACTTCAAGAGTCACACTTTATATTTCTGGAAAGTACTTTGAATTCCCTTCATTTCATAACAACTAAGTTTTGACTCATTTGGTCGTCTAGAGGTCAAAAAGTCGCCTGCAATGAAGGGTGTCATTCTGAAAACTGAAGTCGTCGAGACACTAGTTGGCTAGACAAGATCATGGCCAGGTCTCACTTTTGATGCATTTTGAAACTTGAACTCGACGAGACCACCCTTGGGCTCGGCGAGATCAGCCAGCAGAAAGGTTTTAAGCGTGTTTAAGTGTCTAGTTGACTTATATATCCATCCTTCTTGTACCATAGGTTATCAGGGGCACTTGTCAAGCACGGTAAACACATTTGTGACTGTTGAGTACTCCGCCGAGGTAAGATACACTACTTTGACACGCCGAGAGTTCAACAAAAACATGGTTTTCATATAATAACTTCCCACATGTTATCTTCATTGCTTATGGGTTTTCGGGGTTACACGGGGGGTGATATGGGCTATGTAAATGACTATTGAGGCCTGAAATGCAAACCCTATGATATGAAATGTAATGCTATGCTATGAAATGTTATGAAATGATATGAGATGTAATGATATACTATGAAATTTTATGTAATGTTTTGAGATGAATTGAAATGTGATATATGCAATGATATGTGAAATTTGCATGATGTTTAGCTAACATGGACACCTAAACTATATGTGATGTAAATCGAGCTCGTAAATGATGTAAGAAGTGTTAAGCTTAACCCGTACTTGCCCTTGATCGGCGGGTGCGTATATGTGGTTGCTTGGGTGGCTCCTTGCAACATAACTATGTGGTTTGAGTATCTCCGGGTGGCGTGATTAACCACCAATGTCTTTGAACATATGAACTACTCCTGGATTGGCTTGCCATTCCTTAACGACATTGATGTACAGCCGTAAGGTTTGTCCATCTAGTCGGGTGTGACTAATGTCACACTTAATGAGATGTATATGTTATATGATATGCGTGACTTATGTCACACTTGCAAAGATGATATGTGGAATTACTTTACCATCTATTTTATTTTGAGCTCGACATCTAGAAGTACGAATGGCGTATCTGCAAAGCAGAAATACTGTAGCAATAGAACCCTAACTCTCTCTCTCTAGCATGGACGAATTCCCTTCTTCTTCTCCTACCCTAATCTGATCGATTTCTTTGGATCTTTCTTCATGATTTCATGATTATGTTTGAAGGATTCTAGTTTCTGATCGACTAGGGTTTTATTTTTCTTTATTTCCGTTCGTCTAGATTAGGGTTTTTTTTTATTTATACTTGTTCTTCTTTTTGTCGTCCCTCCCTCTTGCACTAGTGATTGTTTACTTATGATCCTTTAGCAACACACCTGATCGGGGCCATCTTTATGGTTTAGCTAGATCGCTGGTAGGTTTCTAACGGATTTAGGGTTTTCGATTTGCTTTGCTTCCTAGGGTTAGGGTTTCGGTTTTTGTGCTAAGTTAGATATCTTGAAGAAATCGTTCGAAAATCCTACCCATAATACCAATATGAAAAAGAATAAAAAAACACAAGAATGGGTCTCCATCGCCAAGCAAAACTACTGGTGGTGGTGGCAATCAAAGTATCGGTCCTCCATCGCCAAACAAAACTCCAGTAGTTAATAGTCCTGATGGAAAGATGAATGTTGGTTCTGATTCGCGTAAGGATAATGAGAAACCATCAAGTGGTAGCGTTGAATCCACCATGGAAACTCCTGATGGTGATACACATACAGCCACAAGTGGGGGTTATTCTAACCTTGTTGTACATGATGAAACAAAGAAGGATGAACAGGTTTTGCAAACACCATTGGAGGGATTCCAAGACGATGGTAGGAAGAATGGTGAAGAGGTGTATGACACTGGGGATGCAAAAGGAGTGAATAATACTAGCTCTTATGCTACGAAACTGAAGGCTGGCTCCATGTATAAAGTGGTAAACTTCAAGAAAATTGAAAATATGGTAGAAAAAGAAGGTGTTGATGTAGTACTACCAAAGGAATTTGTCTGACAAGTGCAAGACAGATTTGCGAATACTTTGTTTGGTTACTTTCTTGGCGATAGAATTGCATACCCGGTGGTTGATTACTTTGTCAAAATGAATTGGAAGAAGTTTGGTTTGCAAAAAGTAATGATGAATGCAAATGGTTTCTTTTTTTTCAAATTCGTGGATAAAAATGGTATGCAGAATGCACTTGAAGGAGACCATGGACAATTCGAGGTATGCAGTTGTTTTTAAAGGTTTGGTCCCCAAATGTGAAACTACAAAAAGAAGAAATAAAGGAGGTGGCAGTATGGATCAAAATCCATAATGACCCGATTGCATCTTACTCAGACGATGGTTTATTGCTTCTAGGATTGGTAATGTGAAACAACTTGATGCTTATACAAGTGCCATGTGTACTGAGTCGTGGGGCCGTAGTAGTTATGCAAGAGCACTTATAGAAATTTCGGCAAATTCTGATTTTAAGGATGAATTATCTATTGAAATTCCTGATATGGATGGTGATGGCTATACGAATGAATTCATGAAAGTTGAGTATGAATGTAAACCACCTAGATGCTCATTATGTTGCGTTTATGGACATATAGATGATCAATGTGCAAAAGCTGTTAAAAAGCAACCTAAAGCTGGGAAGGAGGTAGACAGTGATGGATTTCAGCTAGTTGGCAAAAAGAAAGGTGCAAGGCAAGGATTTCCGGTCCAAAAAAGAAACCTAAGTTCGAGTATCGACCCGTGGTGAAACCAAAAATGAGTACTTATCAAGAAAGCACCTTAAAAGGGCAGATTCTCACCAAAAATACATATGATGTGCTGAATGATTATGGAGATGGTTGTATAGAACCGGTTATGGTTGAAACAATGGAGGAGGAAAGAAGGGAATTGGAGAAGCAAAAGAAGCTGAATGAACACTTTGATGTTGACTCGGATAATGAGGAAGACGAGATAATAATTGAGGATACAACACCGAAGCCAGTCATTTTTGAGAAAATAACCACGGTGGGGGCAAGCACTCCCGTACAAAATCTGGTTAATGGGTAGCATAGCCACCTGGAGCATAAGGGGTTTGAACTGACCCCTGAAACAAAAGGAGGCTCGTCATGTGATCCATGATAATTATTTAAATAATGTGCTATTATGGAGTCTCATGTAGATGTTAGTCGTCTGGTTGATATTTGTAAGAAGATTTGTAGAACATGGAATTGGGCGTCAAATGGTGGTGTCTGTACGAAGGGAACACATATGATTTTAGGATGGAATACGGATGTGGTAGAACTTATGGTGCTTTCTCAATCTGATCAGGTAATGCATACACAAGTAATTTTCAAGCAAGAATAAAAAGTCTTATTTTGCTCATTTGTTTATGCACATAATTACTACAAAGAGAGAAGAGCGTTATGGGCTGATTTGTGTAAGCATAAGACCTTTGTCCGGGACCAATCATGGGTTATTATGGGTGACTTTAACTCCTCTTTGAACTTGGAAGACAGCTCGGCAGGTTTATCAAACATTACTACTGGTATGCAAGATTTCAAAGAATGTGTTGAAGAGATTGAAGTTATGGACATTAAGAGTTCTGGTATGGATTACACATGGAGTCAGAAACCTAAATGCAGGACAGGTCTTCTTAAGAAGATTGATCGTGTTATGGGCAACATGAAATTTATTAATGACTTCTCCGTTGCGTGTGCATTATTTCAGCCTTATAGAATATCAGATCATTCTCCGTGTGTGTTAAAATTGCCATCTATATCAAGAGCTAAGCCAAAACCGTTTAAATTTCCAAACTTTCTTATTCATAAGGATGGTTTTCTTGAGGCTGTGAAAAAGGAATGGGAGACTGAAATGGCTGGAAATTTTATGTTTCGGGTCACGCAAAAATTAAAAGCAATAAAGAGACCCATGTGTTAAATGCTTCAAAACATGGGAAATCTGCATGCTCGTGTTGATATGCTACGTGCAAAATTAGATGCTGCCCAAATATCCATTGACCATGATCCTTCTGATCCGCTCTTACGTGAACATGAAGTTGTTTGCCTCAAAGACTTTCATCAAGCTCGGTTAGATGAAGAAAGGTTCCTAAAACAAAAGGCGAAGATTGAATGGCTAGAGGCTAGGGATGCAAATTCGGCATTCTTTCATAGATCCCTGAACTGTAAAAATCATAGAAGCAGAATTAAAGTCATAAAGGATATGAATGGAGTGCTTCATGAGGGAGGAGATGCTCCACTGGCATTAGTTTATCATTACAAAAATTTCCTTGGCATGGAGGATACAAATTCGCTTGGTTTCCCCTATGATATCTTCCAAAAAACTTTGAGTCAAAGTCGTGCGAACTCTATGGTGAGATCTATTTCGGATGATGAAATTCGCATAGCCATGTTTGATATTGGAGAAGACAAAGCACCAGGACCGGATGGTTACTCGTCAGCATTTTTCAAAGGTTCTTGGGACGTGATTGAATCAGAGATATGCTTGGCGATTCATGAGTTCTTTAGAAATGGTAAGTTGCTTCAGCAAATTAACCATACCATTATTGCTCTGATTTCTAAAGTGAAAATCCCTTCTAATATTAATGATTATCGCCCTATCTCGTGCTGTAATACCCTTTATAAATGTATCAGCAAAATAATTACAAACAGGATAAAGGAAGGGTTACACGAACTAGTGAGTGTTAATCAATCGACATTCGTTCCTGGGCGTCAAATTTCAGATAACATATTGTTGACACGGGAACTTATGCACAATTATCATAGAGATTTGGGTCCCCCTCGGTGTGCTTTTAAGATAGATATTCAAAAGGCTTATGATACAGTGGATTGGAATTTCTTACAAGCTTTGCTGATTGGGTTTGGATTTCACCAAAGGATGATCAGATGGATTATGACATGTGTTACTACAACCTCATTCTCATTATCAATTAATGGTAACTTGCATGGATACTTCAAAGGTAAGAAAGGGCTCCGACAAGGTGACCCCATGTCTCCGTACTTGTTCACATTGGTAATGAATGTTAACGCTTATGTTGGACAAGAATGTGTTGCTTGCATCTCAGTTTAGGTTTCATAATAAATGTGATAGACAGCGTATCACCAGCTTATGCTTTGCAGATGACTTATTTATCTTTTCTAGAGGTGAGGCGAGATCTGCTGAGGTAATAATGGATTCTTTAAATGAGTTTAGTTACATGTACATGTTGGAATTTCGGATGCCCAAGACACATATTAAATTGACGTGGCTAGTATGTGATGATCCAAGTCAGGTCATACCCAATAACAAGTTAGACAAACACTTATGATATGTATTTATATGATATGATCTTTAAATAAATATCAATACTTGAAGCATTTAGGAAATGGGTTTCTAAATAAATGCACTTGAGAAATATAAGTAAATTATATGGATAATTTATTTTGAGAAATATGTGAATGTGTTTATTTGGCAAAATAAACACTTATGTGTGTTATGTATAATACATAATATGTTACATAAGGTATATAACATGTTATAATACATTTATATATATTGTATAAAAGGAAAATGCAAGTGGATTTTGAGTTGGTGAGACCCATGTGGTCTCACCTTGTGGCCAGCCAACCCCACCCAAAAATGCACATGCATTTGCTTGTTTTACATAACCCACTAGCTACATTGGAAACACACAATTGTTACATGCATTTGCTATAGTGTTCTCTCAACTCTCAAGTGCAAAAACTCTCTCTTTTTCTTCTCTTGATTTTGGCACAAACAAGGCAAAAGGAGAAAGTTTTTTTTAAGTCTAAATCCTAGCATATTTGGGTGTTTGTTGGAGACTTGGGGTATGCAAGCTTGAGGTACTTCTATCTTGAAGACTTGGCCTTTCTAGGAACATCATCTTCTTCATATCAACCTTCTCATAAGCTTGGAAGAAGGTAGTCTTCTAAACACCCTATGGTTGTTATTTTGATTGTATGACATTCATATACATGGATCCTTATTGTTTGGGGTTTTCTTTTATATGTTAAAATTTGATTTTAACTACATATAACATAATGAAAGGTTCATTTCTTCCGCTGCGTTTTTCATGTTTATAAGGAAAATATGACTTTGATAAAACCCAAAAGACCCAACAATGGCATCTAGAGCCGGTTATATGGATGTATGCATCAAAAGTTGATTTTTGTTTGTGTATTATAGTGTCACAACTTAGCCAAAAGACCTTGTGATTGTTTGTGATATGTGGATGTGTTTGTATTTTATTTAATTATTCAATGGTTGTAATAGTTAAATAGGATTTTCTTCATTCATTTGGTTATGTAATTTTCTTTATTTCATTTGGAATGTAATAAGTAGACTAGTTGCATTTTTTCTTGTAAATGTAATCTCCAAGAAGGCTTTAAAGAGTTTAGGGGCTGTTTTGGAGGCCAAAAGGAAGAGTGAAGAAAGACATTCAAATCACATCACAAAAGATTACTTGAAGCATTTGGATGCAAGATCAAGTGGGAGTTCATTGACATAAATTTTGTGTCACTTTGTCCCTTAGGTTGGGACCTTTTGACACACTTGTTTCGGCTAACAAGTGTGGTCAAATTAGTTGGCTAATGTTGTGCACTTATTATTATGTTTGTCATGTTTGTGTGGTTGTTTGATAATATTGTCATGTGGATGTTCAAAACTACAAACTAAATGACATACATAAAAGTTTAAAAATTGGTTTTAAAATTGACATTAACTTGGTAAAATAAAATGGTTTTTATTAAAAGTTAATGGCTACAATTATAAAAATGGATTTTATAAAAGAACTTTGAAATATGGATTTCAAAATTATCATCATGATACAAAGTTTTAACTAGAATATAAAAACTCAAACGACCCTTTAAAAACAAGTTAAAACGCCATCTTTTATACAACACTTAATTATTTGGGAACTCTTTGTAGGATAAAGGTCACCTAACTACCTTGAGGGAACTTATAAGTTAAGGTAAATTCATTATACTTGTGGGATAAAGGTCACCTAACCATTTGTATAGATAAATTTACATGTGTGTATAAGTGAGACAACTTGACTTGGAAGCCATGTGATTAGGGTCACCGAAGCATGGTAACCAAAGGCGTTGATGGGATTAAACATGCCGACTTAACATAAGATGTTAAAACCGATCCCATACCACTAGAAATTGTAAAATGTTACAATTGTCAAACGTTGACTACCTTGTTAATTTAAATAATGGGATAAAGGTCACCTAACCATCATTTAAATATAACATTGGATTCTAGATTTTAATTATTAATTGTCCATGAGACATAAAAGGGTATTAACAATTAAAATTTATATTTGATATCGAAAATACTAATAAAGACTTTGTTAATCTTGTAGATGGCCGCTAACAATCCAATCAACCCCAACCCAAACGTCCATAATTTTTCACTAAGATCCATCCTTGAAAAGGAGCGTCTTAACCAAAACAACTTTGTGGATTGGTTTCGTAACTTGAGAATTGTTCTCAAGCATGAAAAGAAATCCTATATACTAGACGATCCTATTCCCGATGAGCCCGAAGAAACAAATGTTGATGCCTACAATGATTGGGTTAAATATGTCGATGACTCCGTGCAAGTTAGTTGCATAATGTTGGCGAGTATGACTCCCGAACTCCAAAAGGAGTTCGAGCACCATGGGGCATACGACATGATTACCCAACTCAAGGAAATGTTCCAACAAAAGGCAAGGGTTGAACGCTTCGAAACGGTTCGAGCGCTTCATGCATGTCATATGGATGATTCTCAACCCGTCTCAACTTATGTTCTTAAAATGAAAAGCTACATTGATCGCCTCGAAAGGCTAAATTGTCCCGTTTCAACCGAGTTGGCTACGGATTTGATCCTCAACTCCTTATCTAAGAGATTTGAGACCTTCGTGTTAAATTATAACATGAACGGATGGGACAAAACCGTTTCCGAGCTCCATGGGATGCTCAAAACGGCCGAGGCTAGCATGGGAGGAAAGGTTCAACCCGTTCACATGATCAATGAAGGCGGAAAGAAAAGGGCCAACCCCGGACCAAAGGCAAATGTTGCTAAAGGAAAGGGAAACAACAAAAGGAACAACAGAGGAACAGGAAAGGCAAAAATGGATACTCCAAAAACGAAGAAGCAAAAGGTTGCTGTCAATGACCCATGCTTTGAGTGTGGGGAGGTAGGACATTGGAAGCGTAATTGTCCAACCTATCTCAAAGAGTTGAAAGCTAAGAGGGATGCAGGCAAACCTCAGGTACAATATTTATGATATATATTGAGCTTAATACTGTTTTTTCTTACATATGGGTATTGGATACCGGATGTGGAACTCATATTTGTAATATGTTACAGGGGTTCATAAGAAAAAGGAACATCAAGAAGGGGGACATTAGTCTCTTTATGGGCAATGGTGCGAAAGTACAAGTTGAAGCCCAAGGAGACTATCTTTTGAAACTACCAAATGGTTTGGAAATTGTATTGAACAATGTTTTGTATGCACCTAGTTTAACTAGGAACATTATTTCAGTTTCCCGTTTAAGACATGTTGGATATGATTTTAAATTTGTTAACAATGATATCCATATTTCTATGAATGATGTATTTTATTTTAAAGCCATGCCTAGAAATGGTATTTATGAATTGGTTCATGAAAGCACAACATATGACAACTCAATGTACCAAGCTACCACCAAGAAACTTAAATTAGATTTAAGTGAAACCTATATTTGGCATTGTCGTCTTGGCCATATAAATAAGAATCGCGTACTAACACTTCAAAAGAATGGTCTTTTGAAAACAAAATCAAATGATTCATTTGATGTATGTGAATCTTGTTTACAAGGCAAGATGACTAAGGCACCTTTCAATGGCACTAATGAAAGGGCAAAAGATTTATTAGGTATCATACATTCGGATGTATGTGGTCCTTTTAAGCCAATGACTAGGAATGGTGAAAGATACTTCATTACATTCACCGATGACTATAGTCGTTACGGTTATGTGTACTTATTAAAACACAAGAGTGAAGCTTTTGAAGTGTTCAAAATTTTCAAGAATGAAGTAGAAAACCAACTCAGCAAGACAATAAAAATTCTTCGTTCTGATAGAGGAGGTGAATACCTAAGTGATGCTTTTCAATATCATCTTAGAAGTTGTGGGATAATCTCACAACTAACTCCCCCTGGAACACCACAACATAATGGTGTGTCTGAAAGGAGGAATCGAACCCTATTAGATATGGTTCGTTCTATGATGAGCAAAAGCTCACTACCTCTGTCATTTTGGGGTTATGCCATAATCTCTGCTGCCCGAATTTTAAATATGGCTCCAACCAAGAAAGTGGAGAGAACACCTTTTGAAATATGGCATGGAAGAGTTCCATCTTTGTCATATTTAAAAGTATGGGGTTGTGAGGCTTATGTAAGACATGATACCTCAAGCAAATTAGAACCCCGATCCACTAAATGTATCTTTGTAGGATATCCTAAAGATGATTTGGGATATTATTTCTACGATCCTAATGAGCAAAATGTATTTGTTGCTCGAAAGGCTGAGTTCTTGGAGACTAAATTCCTTATGGAAGGAACTAGTTCTAGAACAGTGGAACTTGAAGAAGATCAAGAACCACTGACAGATACACACTTGGGTGACACTAGCTTTCAACAAAAATATGTTGAAGATGATCAAGGAGTTGATCAAGGCACACAAAACGTTCGCAGATCTGGTAGAGCTTCTTATCCACCTGAAAGATATGGATTTCTTATGGATGAATGCTATATGATGGTTTCTGATGAACCTACCACCTACCATGATGCAATGTCCAAATCGGATTCGGACAAATGGTTAGAAGCCATGAACGCTGAGATGCAATCCATGTATGATAACCAAGTTTGGGAATTAGTTAATGAACCACCAAATTCCAAAGTAGTTGGAAGTAAATGGGTGTTCAAATTGAAACACGATATGCATGGAAACTTGCTTACTTATAAAGCTAGACTTGTAGCAAAAGGTTTCACTCAAACTCGAGGGGTCGACTATGATGAAACTTTTTCGCCCGTGGCAATGCTAAAGTCTATTAGGATATTATTTGCCATAGCCGCTCATTATGACTATGAGATATGGCAAATGGATGTCAAAACCGCTTTTCTAAATGGATATCTTGAGGAAGATGTCTATATGGATCAGCCTGAAGGTTTTGTCGATCCTAAACATCCTAATAAAGTATGCAAGTTAAAGAAATCAATCTATGGATTGAAACAAGCATCAAGAAGCTGGAATCGTCGTTTTGATGAAGAAGTCAAGAAATTTGGCTTCATCAAAAACGCTGATGAAGCTTGTGTGTATAAGAAGGCCAGTGGGAGCATCATTACCTTTCTAGTATTATATGTCGATGACATTCTTCTATTTGGAAATGATATTCCAACCTTGGAAGGTGTAAAAGCCTGGCTTGGAAGTTGCTTTTCCATTAAGGATCTTGGTGAAGCCGCCTATATTTTGGGAATAAGGATCTATAGGGATAGATCAAGGCGCTTAATAGGTTTGAATCAAAGTGCATACATAGATAAAATCTTGAAAAGGTTCAAGATGGAAAACTCTAAGAAAGGTTTAGTACCTATTCAAAGAGGAACTATATTGAGCACTTCTCAATCTCCTAGCTCAAAAGTTGAGCAAGAGAAAATGAATGGAATCCCATATGCATCTGCTATAGGATCCATCATGTATGCTATGATATGCACGAGACCGGACGTGTCATGCGCTTTGAGCATGACAAGTAGATACCAGCAAAATCCAGGAGATAGTCATTGGATGGCTGTCAAGAATATATTGAAATATCTTAGAAATACTAAAGATATGTTCTTAATATATGGATCTGGTGAGGAGGAGCTCGTTGTAAAGGGTTACACGGATGCGAGTTTCCAAACTGATCGAGATGATTCTCGATCACAATCGGGGTACATCTTCATTCTAAATGGAGGAGCTGTTTCTTGGAAAAGCTCGAAGCAAGATATGGTTGCATTGTCCACTACAGAGTCAGAATACATCGCCGCCTCTTTGGCAGCACAAGAGGCTGCATGGTTGAAGAAATTCATTGCCGATCTAGGGGTTGTTCCTTCCATTCAAGAACCCCTAGAAATCCTTTGTGATAACGAGGGCGCAATTGCTCAAATCAAAGAACCTCGTGCGCATCAAAAGACTAGACACATTGAGCGGAGATTCAACTACATAAGGGATGAAGTTGAAAAGGGAAAGATATGTATTCGCAAAGTTCACACCGATCAAAATATTGCGAACCCACTCACGAAGCTCCTTGAAAGGCCTAAGCATGAAAGTCATACTTGTGCCATGGGACTTCGATATTCTAGTGATTGGATTTGATCTATTTTATGTATTTGGATATCGGAACGTTTGTATTTGTTAACACTTTTATATGAATATTGGTATTATGCATTTAAAGTGTGTTATGTTCCATTTTTTTTTTTTTTTTTGCATGTTTAAATCCATGAATAAATTAGTTATTCTAAATGTCCGTAGTCGATCATATTTGTGGGAACAAATATGAATGTAAGACTGTTATGAACTTGGATTGGTAGATGTTCAAAAGGTTTTCAATATAGAGCAATGTGTTGCTGCCAAGGTTCATAGATATTTGTGGGATACAAATATTGGACTGACCTGCACTCAAGCATTACTACATGGAATCTTTGTGATTGATCATAAGTAATCTTGATTTAAAAGGCGAATATCATTGTGTCCTCAGACCTGAGATACATATTGGGTCTTGATATTCACTGAATATTACACTTTGACTTGGTTCTTCGCTGTTCTGAAACATGGCAGTACATAAGGCTAAGCTCAGGTATGATATAAGGTGATTGTGAAAGACGTATGTAGTCGAAATGGGATTTGTCCCTCTTATTCGTTGAGAGTTAGATGTCTAAGGCCTGTTACAAAGTTAAATCAATAGAGAATGATCACTCTATGTCTCTAGGATTTAACATGACATCTGTGACAAAAGGAAAAATGATCGATTCACCTAAATCATTTCAAGTAGAGACTTGAAGGGGATGATGTTATTGAATGGCACTACGTCACACGTATTAGGGGTAGCAAACCGTTGTTAGGCGGTATTTGCTATTTGCGTCAATATTCTATGAATCTTGTGCAAGTGGGAGATTGTTGGAATTTCGGATGCCCAAGACACATATTAAATTGACGTGGCTAGTATGTGATGATCCAAGTCAGGTCATACCCAATAACAAGTTAGACAAACACTTATGATATGTATTTATATGATATGATCTTTAAATAAATATCAATACTTGAAGCATTTAGGAAATGGGTTTCTAAATAAATGCACTTGAGAAATATAAGTAAATTATATGGATAATTTATTTTGAGAAATATGTGAATGTGTTTATTTGGCAAAATAAACACTTATGTGTGTTATGTATAATACATAATATGTTACATAAGGTATATAACATGTTATAATACATTTATATATATTGTATAAAAGGAAAATGCAAGTGGATTTTGAGTTGGTGAGACCCATGTGGTCTCACCTTGTGGCCAGCCAACCCCACCCAAAAATGCACATGCATTTGCTTGTTTTACATAACCCACTAGCTACATTGGAAACACACAATTGTTACATGCATTTGCTATAGTGTTCTCTCAACTCTCAAGTGCAAAAACTCTCTCTTTTTCTTCTCTTGATTTTGGCACAAACAAGGCAAAAGGAGAAAGTTTTTTTTTAAGTCTAAATCCTAGCATATTTGGGTGTTTGTTGGAGACTTGGGGTATGCAAGCTTGAGGTACTTCTATCTTGAAGACTTGGCCTTTCTAGGAACATCATCTTCTTCATATCAACCTTCTCATAAGTTTGGAAGAAGGTAGTCTTCTAAACACCCTATGGTTGTTATTTTGATTGTATGACATTCATATACATGGATCCTTATTGTTTGGGGTTTTCTTTTATATGTTAAAATTTGATTTTAACTACATATAACATAATGAAAGGTTCATTTCTTCCGCTGCGTTTTTCATGTTTATAAGGAAAATATGACTTTGATAAAACCCAAAAGACCCAACAGTACGGGTTAAAGCCTAGTCTGCCTAGGAGTACTATTTACTTTTGCAATGTCCCTAGTCGTTTGAAGCAATCTATTTTAAATATTATGCCTTTTGAGGAAGGAAGCCCGCCAGTTAAATACCTTGGAGTTACACTTGTATCATCCAGATTGACATATAAAGACTGCAAGGTACTGGTTGAACATATGGAAAAAAGGGTGACAGACTGGAGGAATAAGTCACTGTCTTTTGCAGGTAGGCTTCAATTGATTCGATCTATCCTTGCATCCCTACACATTTATTGGGCATCTGTTTTTATTCTCCCGCAGCGAATTATAGATGAACTTGAAAGTAAAATGCGATATTTTCTTTGGTGTGAAGGAGAATATGTTAGAAGGAAAGCCAAAATCTCGTAGGAGATTATCTGTAGGCCAAAAAATGAGGGTGGTTTAGGGATAAGAAGAATTTCAAATGTTAATAAAGCGTTGATGACCACTCACATTTGGAGCATTCTCGATCATAAAGAATCTTTATGGGTGAAATGGATACACTCGTATAGACTCTCTAATCGTAGCTTTTGGGATGTCCCCATTCCTTCCAACTGCAGCTGGGGATGGCATAAATATTACAGCTTTGAGATCAGGTACGTCCCTATATTTGGTCGAAAATAGGTAATTGGAAGAACACTATGGTCTGGTTTGATAAATGGGATGAAAACTGCCCTATTCGAAACTTAGTATCTAACCGGTATATTAGGAATGCGGGATTTTCATTACATATCAAAGTGAGTGACCTAGTGATGGATGGAAATTGGAAATGGCCTGATGAATGGCTGGATTTATACCCTGCTTTAAACGGTTTACCTTCTATTATCATAAGGCCGCATATTCCTGATTCTCTATATTGGAAAGATAAAGATGGTAATGAGGTGGAGTTCTCGTCGTATGCAATATGGAACACATTAAGGCAGCATCATCAGCAGGTTCCATGGGGGAATGGGGTATGGTTCAAACAAATGGTGTCGAGACGCTCTTTTATTCTGTGATTAATTTTTCTCTGAAGGCTAGATACGCGAGACAGAATGATGAAGTGGAGTGCTGGAGGAACATGAATCTCAACCTGGTTTGCTGTCTGTTATGCAAACAAGGGCTGGATTCCCATAACCATTTGTTATTTTATTGTTCTTATTCTTCTCAGGTTTGGCATACAGTTCGGCATTTAGCTTACATGCAAAACGTTCAAGAAAAATGGGATGATGTAGCTGAATGGATGATTCAAAAGAGGAAGTCGAATTTAGCAAGAACGGTAATTGGTAAATTATTAGTTGCTGCTACGACATACTTCATATGGCAAGAGCGAAACATGAGACTCCAATCCAATAAATCAAGACCTGTGGAGAAGATCTTGGATATAATATCCACTAGAGTCCGGTTAAAGCTTGTAACATTGCGGTTCAAGAATACAAAGCTTGCTAATCATATGGTAGAAGATTGGAATTTGCCTAGGCATTTGGTGATTTACGACCAAGGAAGGATTGATTAGTGATGTATATCTTTTAGTCACTTTGTTTTTCATGTAAAATAGGGTGGCTTTGTTTTTTTTTCGTTTTGTGATGGATTAATAGTGTTGTTAGAATAGTTTGTCTACGTATTTGGGGCATGTCCTAAATACGAACTAGTATGGTACTCGATCATACTACTTGTTTTGTAATTTTTTGGTGGATGGAATACAATTTACAGGGGTATACCCATTAACCAAAAAAAAAAGATATGAAAGATGACTAGACACATTCAGGGTGGTTCATCCTAATATGAGAGATGTTGATGTTATGATATGTATGTGAGATGATATGATTGATGATATGTGCCTTAACGATCCAAATGATTTTTCTATAATGTTCTAAATGGACAAATGCTTTATAAACTATGTGTTATCTTACTTAGCTAATTCGTTAGCTAACATTTGTTCTTTCAAAATGTGTTGTGCCCTCAGGTCCAACAATAGTGAGCAGGTAGATGTGAGAAGATGTGAGGCATGGGTAGATAATCTTGAAGCTGGCTGTAGATTACCTATAGGGGCTATTTGCATTAGACATTGATTTACGATTAGATATTTATGATTTACATTTTTTTTTTAGAAAAAGTCTCATTAATTTACCCTTTTTCCATCAATAATTTACACTTTTTAACCTTGTATAAATAATTTAAATTTATTTTTAGTCATCAACTTGAGAAACTTTTTTAAAATTTACAATCATTTAGTTAAATTTTTTTTCAATATACTAACTATTGTATAAAAAAAATATTTCAAAATCTAATGACTTATTAACAAATATTAGATTAGATTTTTATAAATTATAAATATTAATATTTAGTTTAATATTTAATATAAACACAATTTGAATTCTAGATACATATCTCAAACATAATAACAGATGACGATATATAATATCTTTATCCTAAACACAATATGAATCACAAAACATGAGACGGTCACAGAACAAAACATGATTTACAACAAAGAGTTACTTGAATACTAAATCGAAGTGAATATGAACTCCATTCAAGATTCATTATATCTCTCAAATAAAAAAGGTACATAATTTTCTCCTTTTTTTATATATTAGGTTTACGTATTAATGTTTAAAGTTACAAATGTCACTCAAATGAAGAGTCTTAACTGCTATCAAAGAGTATGAAAACAATCCTAATTGTTATCAAATTATCATATGACAGGTGATTGAAAATAAATATATGCATGTTATGGGTCTGCATCATGTTCAAATACATATACTTGAATGTCAAATACATGATCAAAAATATGTTTATATTTTAATTCTTAATTATCTTTCATAATAATATCACATAATGAGTAAAACCGGTTTCAAAAAGTTATATAATAGAGAGATAATTATAACATGTGCTTTATGGAATGAATACGACAAATAATTTCATTAATATGTCTCAGCTGATAATGACAGTGAAGAACATATGATTATTGTACTACAACTTGTAAAGTATAACACTTAGTACCCTAAAGCTTCAAATTATAAGTTTTTATGACTTGAATGTATGAAGATCTAATATTGATAATATCGAAACCTTATGTCCAGTGTTACGGGTCTAAAATCTAGTTAATACTATAAGCAATATCAATGGACTAATTAATACTTTCTTAAATGTGATATTAGTAACTTAATTAGCATAGTATTTGCGAGTGACTTTGAGTTAACGATAAAAAAAAAAATTAGGTTATAGAAATAACATGATATCAGGTCATAGAAATGAGGACTGAATCTTTTTGTTTTGAGATTGATCTCCACTTCTTGTTGGTTCGATATAACAATCCCTGTTTTGAGATTGATCTCCACTTCTTGTTGGTTCGATATAACAATCCCCACTCCTTGTTGGTTCGATATAACAAGGACTAATTTTTCAGTTAACAACCCCACTTTCCAAAACTAAGTTATAGTACTGATTCAAGACCTATTTGTTTTTTTAACCATTAAATGACTGAATAGATAAGTAATGTTTGTATGGATTAAATCAATACGGTTATTTTTTGTTTATTAAGTTAAACAAACAAACACTTTTGATGACTTAATGAATTAAATATTTTTGATTAAGTCACGACTTAATTTATTAAGTCGAAAACAAACGCCACCTTAGTAATTACCAATATCAGTCCTTGATAGACCATAAATTCAGAATTCAGGCTTCTTTAATACTTTATTATCCCAATAAATTGGAAATAGTCAAATAACTGAACAAATGTTCTTAATAGAAATAATTAGATATTATGCAAATAGATGAAAAATGGACAATCGTAATCTAAAACTACATAAGTTGTACCTTCTTTTCTACTTGAATTTAATAATATCAAGATCAACATGTTTAGATAAAGTCAATCACAGTCAAAACAAAATAATCTTAAAAACTGTAATAATCTATAGTCTAAAGTCTTTTCAAAACTTGATATTATTTTAGGTCAGCCAGTCTCACTTGGTTTTCTTCTCCTCTGTACTACTGCCAGAGACCGAGGTTAGGGCTACGGCTGTTTCATCTTCATCCTCTCCGCCAAAACCAAACTCATTCACTCTCTTTTTGTCCACTGGATAAGCCCATCTTTGATACAAATATATCAGAAATATTACATCTGCAACCACAACGTAGCAAATATATACAATATCAGTAATACAAATAGAGAAGTCGCGTAACTGCTTGGCCAAAACATTAGAGGTGGCAAGGTTGACTAATTTACTTACGAATGAGTCAATTCGCTTTATGTTTTGTCACCGACAGATCAAATTATTTAAAAAAACCTTGAAAAAAGGCAGGGTGAAAGTGAAAAATGTCGCACATACTGCACAAAAACTCTGGCATCATTTTATATAAAAGAAATATTCTTTTGAATTAAAAAAAAAAAAAAAAACTCAGTATCATTTTACCCGAAACAACTATTTTTTTACTAATAAAACAAATTTTGATATCATAACTTGACACAATTAAGTATTGGAAATATTAAACAAAAAGTTGTTTTCCTTGGACAATGAAGTTTTCCGGATAAACTTAACCTCATCAGACCCGTCCTGTCCAATTTTCCACCACTACTATATATACATGCAGCGTGTAAGCTTTACTACAACTTATTTCAAATCAATAATAGTAGAAACAGTGAAGTTGGATTTAAACATACCGTCACGGAAGACGGAAAGTCTATGTAGCATTGGCATCTTTATTACAAAGGCAAATAGATCATCAATAATTGTATTGAGAAACTTGTAAGTCATCTGCCTCCATGGTAAATGAGCAACCGATTTTAGCTTATAATTGATGAACAGCTGTGGGCACATCATAATGAAACCTGCAACATAGTAACAGACGTAATTAGCTCGACTTAGATTCGGAGAACAATGACCCCTTTAAATTCCAGTAGTACAGAGTCAGAACTAAAGGATGCTGTAAGAATATCAAAAGTCAAACTATTGTGTTCGTTACATAGATTTAGGGCCTTACCGAACATGTATACACAGCTTGTAAGTGATGAGAGGATCCATGAGTACCAGCTTTTGTGGGTTTCATACATGAGTGAATATACAGAAGAGCAGCCAACAAGTACGAAAAGTACATACGACAAATACTTCATTGCAAGATCATCATATTCTTTTGTCTTGTTTCCTGCATAAGAATCCCTATCGCTGAACTTCAATTTAGGTATGCTACCAGTTCTATCAACCTGATTAAAGGTAAAGATGATTAATTATTTACATCTACTGATTTACTTTAATGAGATAGTTAGGATATAGAACATACACATATATTGCTGAAATGATTATTTCATAGTGTACCTCAATGTGCATTGCTTTCCCTATTTTCCAGAACTCTATGCAGACCCCAATTCCAGAACTTGCAAGTATCATCCAAGAGGTATCATTGTCTAGTAAGTAGAGGAAGATAACTAACTGACAAATAAAACTCACAACCACTGATTTTGCAGAAAGTCCTTCCATAGATTTATTTTTGTTCCAGAACTGTATATCTGCATTAATAGAATTGATCATAGAAACAATTATTAAATGGTTTTCATAACTGAGAAATGAACGAACAATATGATTTTTGACATTACCATTCTTGAAGGCCAAAAAGTCAAATACTGAATGAAGCAGTGATACAAACATAGTAATTCCCAGGAGATATGGATTTCCTTCCACGAACACTCTCTGCATCAACAACAATATCATGAACAATTACACACATCAACATTGATGGGAAAAAGCAGCATGAAAGAAATTTTTCATAACTGAGAAATTTTTTTGAGAAAATTTTCAACATTGATGGGAACAATTACACACATAAAATGGTTTTCATAACTGAGAAATTTTTTTTTTTTTTGTAAAGGTAACTTCTTAGATATTGTAATCCTTCAAGTAAACCACTTTTCGGGCACCACAAAAGAAAAAAAAAAAAAAAAAGAGTCAACACCTTGGTAAAAGTTACCACCTCGTCCTTACCTTGACAGGGTATTCGGGTAACACGTTCAGATTATGCACCAATATTCAAAAGTTTGGGACCAATTAACACTACAAATTTAGAAGACGGAAATGAATACCTTAAGCTCATCGGCTTCTC
This sequence comes from Erigeron canadensis, assembly GCF_010389155.1. Lineage (NCBI taxonomy): Eukaryota > Viridiplantae > Streptophyta > Magnoliopsida > Asterales > Asteraceae > Erigeron > Erigeron canadensis. The sequence continues at coordinate 14,234,512 of NC_057766.1, read as the reverse complement.
CTTCAAGCATACTACCATAACTGCGATGAATCTGGAATGATTGATCAATTTGAAGAAATAACTGCCATTTTGTCATGCTTATAGGAGCCACTTCCAAATGAAGGGGCAACTCCATCACTGTCTCATTGATTGCTATAAGCTTATCTCTAAGTAACCAAAACTCGTTGAAGAAGACAGTTGGATAATAGTTCCCCGAGGTGGGTTCAATATTCATGTCTGCAACTCTAGTCAAGAAATCCCAATTCTATTTAAGTGGATAAATGAAAAGCTTTTAGATGTACTCTCAAGAGGGGCAGGGATAATGTGTTTTCAAAGTGACTGTGATTTTGACTAGTTAGATTGCAGCTATAATAAATTAAGCTGTAAGAAATGATATTTGTATGTGCTTTTGAAACAAGAGTATATAAAAGAACTGCTAATAATTGAAGCTATAAAAGTAGCACATCATGGAACTGACGGATCAAATTATTAGAAACGGAAGACTAGAAGGATACGAGGAGCAACATTCGGTGGAATTGCACGTTGAGAGTACCTGGGAAAATTTCATAAAACAAGGCCATGCCCATGTCAGCGAAGAACTCAATCAAATAACCATTTAGGTAGAAATTATAATCCATCACATACTTCGAAAAATCATCAACCAGGTTAACAGTGATATTTGGTTTCCAATATGAATCCATAGGACCATCATCCTTTGAATCAGCTTGAGGTTCATCATCAACCTGACCACATGTCAACGGAAGCATCCAACTCAGTCAAATGTCAATAATACCCTTAAATGTGACAAAAGGATAAAGATGATACAAACAGACTCCAATAGTCAAACTATAAAAACTCATGTTAATTAGAATGAACAAACCTCAAAGACTGCAACATCCTCAATGTTGTCTTTGGAGTTCCCCAATAGGCTCTTCTTTTTGTTTGCTTTTGACTTTGGCAAGTATGTCACGATAGCTGCAAGAGAATATTGTTCTTAAGATACATATAGCCAGGGTAGAATAAAGCTTGTACTAATTATAATGTAGATTTTAGTTGGTGCCAATCCAAAATTAACTTGATAAGATAAAATGTATTACGATGTTTCAGTCCAAATGCAGACAACGGCTGGTATTCAGGGTCATTAGGGTCTACTGGAAATCCAGAACGTGCAAAGAAGACGTGGGCAAATACACTCCCATTATGCTTTAAAGCCTGAAAAAATGTTTTAAAAATATTATAAGTGTCGTCATACACAAGCAAAACATACATCTAAAATAATAACAAGATGCGAGTCTTGAACGCTTTTTTAATAACTAAGATGGTTGACTGGGTGGTTTATTCCAACTTAAGAGCCTATAAATCACCGTTGTATATGGTATGTGTTGGACTGTTAGGAAAGAAAAAAAGAAAAGGGGGGTGGGGAGGGGAGGGGAGGGGGTAGCTGATAAATTTTCAGCTTAATCGCGCTTAGGCAACTGTTTTCTTTTTGAGCTTCTAAGCTAAGAAACATAAAACAGAAACACCCTAAAAAGATGATTATTAAAACTTCATTGTATTAATAGCCTTTTCTTAATAAAATAGTCTTTTGGTCAACAGCTTATCCATGCAAGGTCAGGGCACTCGTGGGTATCCCTTCAAACGCGTTTTTATGGAATTCGAAAACCGTCTCGGAATGCTATGTTATCAATTTCGGTGGTATTTCGGTGGTATACCGATTTTCAGTGGTGGGACATAATTTCGGTTTTGATATCGTTTCCGAAATTTTCGGTGGTATTGACCGAAATACCACCGAAATTTGACTGAAATTTCCGAAATTTCGGTGAATTCTGTTTCAACACTTCCAGGTTTTATCTTTTACTCTTATATATGTATATATATAAATATATATACATAATATTAGAATTATCGAAATACCACCGAAAAAAACGATATTTCGTGTACCAGTCCGTGACCGAAACACCGAAATTTATGTCCTTGACTACTTAGCTCGTGACTCAGATTGGCTAAGGGGGGTGGGGATGGTTTTTTTGAAAGTTAGGACTTGAACGGGAGAGAAATCAGATTTAGCTTTTACACATAAAAATAACAATTTATGAAATTATATGTAAACAACTTCAAAGTTCAAACTTGGCTGTCTAGAAACATAAATGTAAACCAATTTAGGATCCATTAAAAGTTTCTCACAAAAATGACCATAGTTAGACCCGAGTCGGCCAAATCTTGATCGAGTCATCCGTGTTTTACCAAAGTTGACCCGAAACTGAGCTCTTGACCGGTTTTTCGTCCAATCCGGCTGATTCAAACCCTCAAGCCTCCCAATCCCCGATCCTCATTTCCCGGCCAATCCAGCCAATGTTTACAAACGTGGACTGACAACAACCCTATATCCACAGTTACTATACATATTTAATTCTTGAAAATTGAAGGGATTAAGATGTGTCATGTGTGACTAAATGTTTTATAAAAAAAGTATAGGTTAAGGTCAAAAATGCAGGGGGTATAGTAGTCATTCTAAGTAGTTCTAAGATATTAAGTGACAGGTTTAAATGCTTTATAAGAAAGTTATAGAAGATTACCTCAGAAGGATAATACTTCAAAGAAAGAGTACGAGTGCTCTCTGGCGTCCAAACTGCATAAGGTATATTTGATTCGTGCCATATAAGTGCCTCTTCATTCCCGAAATCATTAAACTTCTCATGTTCAGAGAGATAAAACCACATATCCTGAAGAAAAAATGTATAAGCATAATAATATTTATAATATATATGAAGACAAGAAACTAAAACAGAATATATATTGTACGGCTCCTCTAGAAATTTAGAACAAATAAACGACTGATATAGTTTTAGTAATAGTGGAGACCAGCTTCAAGAATTGATATTTTTTCTTACACATGAAGCATCCTTGGTTATGAACATGCACTTAGTAATAATTAAGGTTTAAAACTGCAAAACAAAGAGTTAATCTTTTCATTATGACCACTTACGTAAGCTAGTTGTTCATAAAGATATAATCTTTTTTCCATATAACCTTCTAGCAACTATAAGCAACAAATATAAAAAAGGTTTAGAGTCTGAAATTTCTCACTTAAACCTAGTTTGTTTGGAATGTAGAATTGCTATGTAGCAAGTTACATCTAAAGAATCATTCTTTGTTTTTTACAACCCCCCAAAAAAAAAACTGTTAACCCAAGATAAAAGTTTTCAGTGGGGCCCAGCTAGAAGGAAAAATATGGATGTAATGTGTTGCCCTCTATGCATTGCTGGTTTTGATTCACATAACCACTTGTGCATACTCTACTCAGGTTTGGTTAGCTATTAGAGATCGAGAAAATATGCGAAGTGTTCCCCCTTCATAGGATTCGTGGTATACTATATTAGACTGGCTGATTACTCACTGGCAGTCTAAATCACTCCACTATGTTATGGGTCGACGACTTGTAGCTGTTGCAGCTTACTTCATCTGGCAAGAGAGGAATCAATGACTTTTTGCTAATCACACTCGGCCACCTAATGTCTTATGTATATCACTGTTTTTCGCTTAAAACTAGTGAAGTTGAATATCAAGAGTACTGCTAGAGTTAATTAATTCCATACTTGATGTTTGGAATGTGCACGGTGATTGTTTGCGGAAGGTTGATTCATAGTATTTCATAATTTATGTGTCTACTTGTTTGTCGTTTGTTTCTAGCATATAGGTAGACTAGTTATTTTGGCTTTTTGATTGGTTATGTTTCTCTTTAGAGTATATTGGGTTTACATATATGAGGCTTTGTCCCATATATGAATTATAAAAGTCAGCAGGGTAATCCCTTTACACAAACCACACACAAAAAAAATAAAAAAAAACCCTTAAATATCTAATCAACTTGGATGCGCAAAAATCATGTAATAATTAGTTGATATCCTAAAAATGGAAATTAACCAAACCTCTAGTAGTCCCACGAACCAGTCACACTACTTAACCGGACATGTAAACATGATTTGAACCATTGACCTCCACCTTTTGAATTGTATGTCTCCCTCCTACTGCGGGGGAAAATTTTGGTAATATTATTTTTTTAGTAGCATAGATTATGCAATTATCCTACATAACAACTCACTCATCATTACATATATATATACACACACACACACACATACATACGAATTACGTTTGAGTGTATCACTCCGCAATATAGAATTGCAAAAAGTAACTTACACAACTCATGTTTCCAATAAAAGCCAAAGTTTATACAGATCTATTCAAGCACTACATGTAACAGAAGACAAGAAGTCATGCGTTGGAATCTCGTTCCCATTTCCCTTTAACTATAATGTTACTCGATTTTACCTCTACCATATTGGCCGTTAGACCGGTACCACCAAAGGGTTGGTTACCTTTATTAATCTATCACTCATGTGCAAAGACTGATATGTAGTTCATTCATAGTGACACATATGTATTAAGTATTCTTAAAAAGCCTCAAACTTTACCACAAACATCACTACGACAATTATACACGTGTATATATATATACCATAGGGAGATCTAAATTCATTCACACAAAAAGTTATATATATATGTATATATGTATGTAAATTATATAAGAAAAAAGAAACCGACCAAAGATTCAGATTTATGAAAAAGATTGGAGATCTGAATAGCAGGATCGGAAGAGCCTGGAGCACCACCATGAGGTTTACTGGGTGAAAAAAACTTGGAAGCAAAGTAATATATAACAGCTATTCTTATTATTCCGGTGACCATCTGCCCCATGCCCTGAGGTTGAGGTTGAGGTTGTTGTTGTTGTGGTGGCCCACCACCACCGTCAACCACCGCTGCCGGCTGCGCCATTTCTCAGTCAATATATTAGTTGGGTGAGAGAAAAAGATATTAGGAAGAGATTGATGTTGTTTCGATGGATGTACTTGTGTTTTCGCTACTCCTTAACTGTAGTGAATTTGTACGTCACACTTTTTTTTTTTTAACAAGGAAAATGATAAATATAATCTAACAAATTACTCTAATGATTGACGTTTGTCAAAATCAAATAATAAAATTAAAAGAGATTACCCTAATAATTATCGTAACTATTACATTATGATAAGTGAATAAGTGATTTCTTATCATGTTTTAAGGTTATTCAAAAGATTATTATGTGAATTATTAGAAGATTTATCATATCTCTTTAATCACAATTGAAACAATAGAAAAAGAAAAATGAGTTAATATATGCTTTACAGGCTTGCAATTGTAATGTTGGAAATTAGACTTGCGTGTTTTGTGGTGAGGTACTAGATACGGTGGAACATCTATTTTGTGAATGTTGGGTAGTAGCAAAAGTATGGTATGCAATTAGTAAATGGTGTAGATCATCTCCATTCTTTGTCTTTAATGTTAATGATTTGGTGGAGTATCACAAGTACCAGGGATGCAGCAAAGAAGTGGCACAAGCTATTAGAGGGATTATTATGATTAGTTGTTGGAACATTTGGAAGGCAAGGAATGATATCAAGTTCGGAGAAGGCAAAAGAAATGTTATAAAGATTATTCAAGACATCAAAACGCTAGAATTTTTATGGTATAGTACAAAGTCAAAAAACAAAAGTATATCTTGGGATGATTGGTGTAAATTTACTTGTGTGTAAATTCTTGTAAATATTTACCACTGGTGTTTTGTCAAGGTATGGACTAATAAAAACTTTACTTTTCAAAAAAAAAAAATATATGCTCTAAAGTTGAAAATCTTATAAAAAAGAAAAAAGGTGGGGATCCCCCATATTAGTATATTATAAGATCTAGTCGATCTTGTTTAAAAAATGACATGCCGCCACTCAGACTCGAACCGAGATATTTATCATTTCCCTTTAAACAATTATTGTATGTCACACTTGGATGCAAATATATGATTGAAATTCTCTAAAATTATAGTAAACTTCATTGTTAAAGTTAAAACCTCTTTTGAATTAAAATTAAAGATTATGTTTCAAATATGATTTTTTTAATCTTAACTATTGATTTAATTCAGTGGTCCACATTGCCGCCACCATTGTTGTCATCCCTACACCGTCGTCGCTACTACCATCATCGCTACATTGTGCAGGCATAGATCTAGTTTTATATTATTGGTTTTATATAAGGGTGCATTTGCTTGATTAAGCGAAACCAAACAAGAGAAATAGAAATGATTTAATTTTGAAAATTATATTTTATTTTAATAAATAATCTAATAATTATAACATACGATAGTTATAATCTATTTATATTTTCTTGCCTAATATTATTAATTTTTGTTAAATATCATATATAATTGTTACAAGATTATTACATTAATTTATTAGCAGCATTTATTTTTTTTTAGATTTTTATTGCTTGGTTAGGTTCAAATAACGAAAAAGAAAATCAAAAAATAAAAACTCCCGAAAGGCTTAAAAGTTTAGGACTATCAAAAACTCCTATTAATTAATTTTCACAAGTGTGAGAGGTGAGATTTGAATCTAGACGGATCCTCCCAAAATTTAAAACTTTACCAATTGACTGATTTCCACTCCCCCGTTGTTTTCCACCAAAATTGATCGTGTTCTACCATGATTGTTCGTCTTCTACCATTTCCTATTGTATACTCCCTTAATCCTAAACCCCTATCAAAATTGTGAGCAATCGATTTGAAGCTTTTAGGTATTTTTTATTCTTATTATTACTAAAAAGTTATATTAACATCTCCTATAATTTTTAGCAATAGATATCTTGTGAAAATATTGTTGAAATATTGGGTTTAAAATCTAAATTTAGTCAAACCAGTTTCATAGTATAAATCACCGAGATACAATTTTTTTTATTTTATTCGGTCATGAATCCAAAAGATTGTTGAAATGTTGAGAACTAGCCGATGGATGAGCAGGTTTTCTTTTTAAAAAAATGTTGTGTTTTAAGTTTGTAAAAGTAGAAGGAATACCTCACAACCAACACTCACTTACTGTTTGTAAAAATATGTTTAAATGTTGTGTTTTAAGTCCAGAATCGTTCGCAGCGCTTGCAATATTTAAGTCTAATATGTGTGTAATTCTAAAGTGGTTGTAGATTGTTACGATTTCCTAAACTATGTTAGTGCATGTATTTAATCTACTAATCCAATTTTATTTGTCTTTTGAAAAATTCATTTTTACCAAAAATCCCAGAAGCTAAAATGTTCTTTGAATACGCTAATCAATTTCTATACATGACTCAATTAACTAATAACAATCAAACTCAAAACTTAGATCTGTTGGGTCTTTCTTTAGTTGAATCTGTTAGTATATGATCACGTAAAATGAACGTATGTCCGGAAAGTATTTAAGCCTACGGGGTCACACGTCTCGACACAAATGTAATTATAATTAATTGATATAATTAATGTAATTTATTGATTAATTAAGATCACAAAAATATAACGGTCGTCTGTTAAATGTTAATAGTTAACGGTACTTAACTGACGGACTTAATGGTGGAGAAGATTGTAATTAAGAAAACAATTAGGAAACCCTCTAGAATGTTCTAGGGGGGGGCGACCACAAGAAGGAGAAGGAAGGGTTTTGAAAACCCTAAACTTTGTAAACAAGTTACCTAATCCTATAAATAGAGGCTTAACCTAATTGTTTTCACACACAATTCAAAAGGTTTTCTAAAACCCTAAATCTCTCCCTCTTTCTCTCTCTTTTCGGTTCTAAGGGCCGAAAATCATAACCCTTAGGGTTTTTGGTGATTTCGCTCAAAGCAAGGTAAAAGGAGAAGTCAATCGTTGCCGGTTTCGTGATCAAGTGCTAGCACGCATACATTCTAGTGTCGTGTGTGCAAACGTAGAGAGGTTTTACTTTAAACCTTTTTATGAAGTATCTTACTTTATCATCTTAAATTAATGGTACATGCTTTCTTTTTTGGTTAATTAATTAACTACATAGATCTATCTTCCGCTGCGTGCTTTGTGATTTGATTTGATAATTGTTATATAACCCAACAGTGGTATCATGAGCCTACTATGTATGTTTCTTGATTACCAATTAAATCAAAACTTGAAGGGGGGTTAGGGTTCTTGAGATCTATAATTTTCGAATATATATGTAGATATTTAAATTAATTTTTGTAATTTAATTACATTATTTAAAGAAGAAACAAATAATGTTTAATATATATATATACATATGGTTCGAAAATTTCCAGAAAAAGTTTAAAAAAAAATTTGTTTTTTTTAGGGTTCTTAATCCAAGTTTTGATTAATTACATGTTTATGCGATAAATTGCATGTATATAATTGTGTACCTTTAATTTTAATTGTTAAAAAGAAGTAAAAGTCTACAAATTATTCATGATTGTTACTTAGATATATTGATATGAAATCTTGATCATTAGGGTTAATTATGCTAGATAATTGAATGAATAACTGTGTCACAATGTGATTATGCTTTGTGAAATTTCCTGTTTGACACCAGTTCACTAAAATAATCATAACTAATCAACTATGGAGATAAAGGGAAAAGAGAGGATGGTGTTCAATTACAGAACGCTCAATGATAATACTTACAAAGATCAGTATTCCCTGCCTAATATTAACACCATCATACAAAAGATTGGCAATTCAAAAATCTACTCTAAGTTTGATTTGAAGAGCGGGTTCCACTAGGTGGCATCGGAAGAATATTCAATTCCATGGACCGCTTTCATTACACCAGATGGGTTATATGAATGACTTGTTATGTCATTCGGCCTCAAGAATGCTCCAGCAATTTTTCAACGAAAAATGGATCATTGCTTTAAAGGATATGAAAACTGTATGGCTGTATATATTGATGATATACTCGTATTTTCAGATGATGAGAGAAGTCATGCAAAGCACCTAGAGCAAATGTTAAAAATTTGCAAGGAAAACGGGTTAATCTTATCAGAGAATAAGATGAAAATCAATGTCCGTGAAGTAGAGTTCCTTGGGGCAATTATTGGTAACGGAAGAATTAAGCTTTAACCTCACATCATTAAGAAAATTGCTGGATTTGATGAAGAAAACCTGAAAAATAAGAAGGGATTGCGTTCTTGGCTTGGAATTCTTAATTATGCCCAGGCATATATTCCAAAGCTGGGAACATTATTGGGGCCTTTGTATGAAAAGACCAGTCCACATGGTGATAAAAGGATGAAGCAATCCGACTGGGAAATCGTCCGCAAAATCAAAAGGCAAGTACAGAACTTGCCAGTTATGGAAATCCCTCCAGAGAATGCGTATATGATCATCGAAACGGACGGATGCATGGAAGGATGGGGAGCAGTTTGCAAATGGAAACGCAAGAAGAATGATCCAAGAAGAGATGAGAAAGTGTGTGCTTACGCTAGTGGGAAGTTTAATCCAATAAAATCCACAATAGATGCTGAAATTCATGCTGCCATGGAAGGATTAAAATCCTTCAAAATTTAATACATTAGAAAAGGCGAAGTAACACTCCGAACAAACTGCCAAGCAATTATTAGTTTCTACAACAAAACTGTCTAAAATAAGCCATCAAGAGTTAGGTGGATGAATTTTGTTGATTATTTCACAGGAACATGGGTTCATATCCACTTAGAACACATTGATGGCAAGCTGAATGTATTAGCCGATAATTTGTCAAGGTTGGTTAATGTTTTCATTGCTGGAAACGAAGAATGCCTTAACCAGGAAGATCAAGGGTTAACAACTCAAGGCCTAGAACTTTTAGATACAACGCTCAAAGAATTATGGGATGGAAGTCAGCTGGACTATGACACAGCCCAACAAGAATCTCAAGTCAATCAAGGCCTCATTGCTTTAACACAAATCATAAAAGGTGTAGAACTCGGAACAGAAAAGGCAAACTATCTCTTGGACTCAAAGTTCAGAAGTACTGGGAAACCAAAGCCCAAGAAGTCAAGAAAGGGCTAGTAGACCAAATAAGTGAATCACAATTCATCTCTGAAGAAAATTGTGCAAACGGTCCAACAAATGAAGTCTAGCCCAAAATTGCTTAATAAATCCAAAATATGAAGAAGTGGAAATAATGGACCTAACCACATCATCAATCATTAAGATTTTCACGTATCTTTAAGTTACTATGCTCTTTGTTTGATTCCCTTTAAAGGAATGGAGTGTGTCAAAAACAAGAATAGTAATGTGTCCTTTGCTTGTCATTTGTAATAATTCCTCCTAAAGGAATGGTGTGTATCCAAAGCAAAGATAGCAATATGTCCTTTGCTAGTTGTCAGTAATAATTCCTCTTAAAGGAATGGTGTGTATCCAAAGCAAAGATAGTAATAAGTCCTTTGCTTGTCGTTTGTAATAATTCCTTTAAAGGAATGGTGTGTAAGTAATGAGAGAAATAGGTTGAAATTAGTGAATATGGGGCCCACAAGTACACCCGGCTAATACCTAATCATATCTCTTGAAATTGTATAAATAAATGTCATTATATATTGAGAAGAATCACGATAGGAATTACCTAATCTGATAATTCTCTAAATATTTTCAATATAAGTTTGAGTTTGAGTTCTGTTCAAAGTTTTAAGTTTTATATTTTCCATAAGTTTTAATTATTTTAGCAGTCTGAGTTTTATCGTTTTGACTCTCTACACGATCGTTAATTATTCCGCTAACTCTAATGGTATGAAAGCTAGTCAAAACCGTCATGGCTAACTAAGCCATTTCAAGAACTGCAACAAGGGTAAGTCTACTAATTTTTCTGCGTTCTTAATTTAAAAATTTCTTTCAAGCAAGTTGAATGATTTTGTAGAATTACTTTTATTAATTTGTTCAAAAGACCGGATGGTATAGGCATGGATAAGTCCTAGAGGTAGTACGGGTGATGATATATTAATAAAAGATAATTTTGTTTAAAAATTATTTATGCCTGAAAGATATGAAAATACTCTTCAGGAATGGTATGATAAATCCCGAGTTGCAGGCCTTGATTATCTAAATTTAGAACTACCAAATTATAGTTAATCAGTAACTAAAGAAAATATTTCCCTTTATCTCCTTCCCGATCTTGGGGTCAACCGATGTTCTAGAATTGACCATCATTGCCATGGTCCTATGACGGCTTTTGCTTGGTTTGATAACTCCCAGTGTTAGCAAGGCTTTGATATGCTTCTCAAATTGCTCTTTCATGGCCGACGTGACATGGCTTAGGGGTTTATCTTAAACTGTGATATCAGGATTAATGATATCCAATTTGCACTTGATCTGGTTCTTTCGCCAATGCTTCAATGGTTCCTCCCCAATTGCTTTAACCTTTCTAATAAAGGTTTAAACTTATGTTGGAATGTTATACTTATGTGACCAATATTGAAGAACACAACTTCACTTATGGCCAAAAACTCATCTTCTTCTAGCTCCATTTCTTGTATAGCACATCCTTGTATCTCTGCTTCTGGCTTTGTCTGGATTGTTGTTATTCCCTTGTAGAAAGTGACTGTATTACCTTAAGCCCTCCTTGTTGGCTTTTAAGAAGATTACAGCCAATCAGGATTTCTATGCCATCACGATCCCTCATTCCCATAGGGAAACAATATGTAAACAGAATTCTGAATTTGTATTCTCCTATCTCCATTTGTCCACCTTTCAGCTTTTAATCAACTTCTTGAACGGAGTTAATTCCTGAGAACTTAACGGAGTAAAGGCATTTTTCAATGGCCTTTACCGGAACAGCATTTCTGTCAACACAACACGTAGTACATCCTGTGTCAAGAATTGCTTTGACAGTGAACCTTTCGACACCTGAGATGTCAAATGTGACAGGCAGATTATACAACCTGTTTATGACTTTCTTCTTTTTAAGACCCATTTTAATGATCTCTAATTCTTGCACAAGGTTAGCTTGCTTAATAATAACCAGTGCATGCTCGATTTCTCTAACGTCATCTACTTCTGGGTCGCTATCAGCGTAATTCTTCAGGTTAGCTGGGTTCAACCCTCTTCTTTTCAGGACTTCCTTATCCTTTTCATTATGAGGATCAAGTAATCCTGTGTTCTTTTTTAATCCACTGGTTCCTTCCTTTTCATCTTTGATTTTAAGTGGTTGATTTTTTCTATTAACCAATTCCTCCCATTCTTTTACCAGCTCTTCTTTCTCACTTTCCTTAAAGGCACCTTTTCCTTTAAGGTCTTCTGCATCTTGCTCAAGGCTCTTCTCCATCTGCTTCTTAAGCCTTTCATTTTCGTTTGAAAGATGTATACAGTATCTGAGCAATTCATTAAGGAGCTCATCTTTATTGTGATAAATCTTTTCTTCTGGTGGGTCTGGCGTTACTTCTAGTTGTAAGTAATGCTTTGAGCATAACTTACATGCTGTTAGTAAGCATTTTGTACAGTGACTTCTGACCCTTTTTGTAGTTTTTAATCCGCAGTAAGAGCATCCTTCATTTTCTACGGCTACTTCGGAGTTCATTGCCAACTCATGTTTGATACAGTTCTTCTGCTCATCATTTAATGGCAATAATGACCTCCAATTTGCATTTGGTGATCTCGTAGGAATTTGATTTCCTTCTACGAATGCATATCCCCATTCTTCGGGAAGCATTGTTGTGAGAGCATGAGCTATGTATTCTTTAGTTTTTCCAGCCGATTCCCCTTCAGAGAGACTGCAAATTCCATCAGAATCTTCATCGCCCATATCTACAGAAACAACATCACAGTCATCAGGTAGCTGTGTTTCTTTTAGCATGGCAGGTCTTGTCATATTTCCTCTCGAGCTTTTGCACTCCCTTGCAAAATGGCCTTCTTCTCCACAAATGAAACATTTGCGTTTGCGGGTTCTCATTCGGTCAGCATGCTTTGTTTTGAAGACTCTAAGATGAGAGTCATGAGGTTTGCCTTTGTACTTTATTTCCTTCCTTAGCCATACTTCTTGTTTGTTGAGTATTGGCCAGAAATTTTTATTTGGCCACAAAAGGAGAGATCTTTTAAGTTTCTTTGAAGGGCAGCTTGACTGCACATCTCCTTTAGGTAATTATAAGTAAACCATATTACAGGTACTACTGCCGTTGTTGTTGATGGATGCTTTTCATACCACTTCTTTCTTATATCATTCCCTAGTAGTGGAGGCATTTTCCGAAATAGCTTCTCAATTGTTTCTTCAAAATACATTCTTCCGGACTTTGCAGCTAATGCCTTAAACTGGTCTAGGTACCTAAAAATGTCTTTAGGGTTATCACATGCTAACCTTTCAAGATCATTATAGGCCCTATTTTGTTCCTCCGTGCTCCCTTGATAGGGATCTTCAAGTAAGAATATCCTTCTTATTTGAGAAAGGATATTTTGAGTATCGTCAGCAATTTCTACCAGAGCTTGATAATCTTCAGGGAACACCATTCGCCATTGAATGAAAGTCTTCTTTTCAGTATCTCCGAGGAGATTTTCAATATAATTTACCTTTTGTTGCTTTGATGTCCATACCATGTGTGGGTTATCTATTACATTAAGAGTAACAGATTCCCATCTTGCAATTACTTCTTCATATAAGCCTACATCCATTGGTGAGACCAGCATCACTCCTTGGTTTACTCCTGCTGTGGGGAGATTCCACATACCATAGCCAAGAGTATCTTTGGCCTTAACCTTAGATAACTTAGTTTTTACCCCATTAAGATCAAAACTTGGAATCTGTCCTATTCTAGTGGCTGGTGGATAACCAACCTGACCCATTAATGGCTTAGTAGGTGGTTTATAGCCAGAGGTTACGCTACGATAACCACGTTCTTGTTTTGCTTCAAGCTTTTCTGCTTCTTGTACAAATTTATGCAATAAGGGGTAATCCCAGTTGGGTTCTTCACCAAGAACGTAACCGGTTTGAGTGCATTTTGGCTCACTTTCTTCATACTGGTTACAAAATATACTATGAGAGTCATGCTTTCCTGAGTAGTTACTACACCTTCTGTTTCCTTTTGATCCCTTGTATTTTTGCTTCCTGAATTTTGTCACCAGGTCACGATTTGCATCGAAACAAGGAGTATCAAAGGTTTCATTGTTTTCATACTTTTCCTCATACTTCTCCTTTAAAACATATGGTAACGAGCATTCACCTGGTATGACATCTGGTGCAACCAAAAGTTATCTGTAACCAAAAGACTTGAACGTATACACAAATATACTTCACATATCTAGAATGCTCAATTCTGGAACGGTAAACATAAGTTAGCCATGACGGTTGGCTCAATTCTGGAACTCAAACTTTATTTTGCAGGTTTTAGACATAACATGTAAAGAGTCTTTAAGTTAATATTGTTTCTGCGTATTAACAACAGTCGAGATATTAACTTAATGTACTTCCAGAGGGAAGTTAAGATAATTGTGTTTCTGCGTATTTACAACAGTATAAACATTATCTTATATACACACTTCCAATAGGTAATATAGATGACGTTGTTTCTGCGTATTTACAGCAGTTGAAATGTTGTCGAAGGCTAATGCTAGTTCTGCGTATATTTACAACAGTTAAAGCATTAGTTGAGTTAATGTCGGTTTTGCGTCTTGACAGCAGTAAAGACATTAACTCAGAGTACAATGTCGGTTCTGCGTCTTGACAGCAGTAAAGACATTTACTCACTATATCCTAAGTGTTATTTGAGGGTTCTTAGGAACAAGCAAAAGATTTGCTTGTTCAAAGTAAGAACACTCAAATGGTCATTTGAGAGTTTCTGAGAAAGAAGCAAAAGTATGCTTGTTCTCAAGAAATCTCAAATGGTTTAAGAGTTTCTATGGAAACAAGCAAAAGTATGCAATGACAATAGAAACGCGCAAACAGGCTAAAACCCTAATGGGCCTTGGGCTTGGAAAGCCTGCGTGTTTCAGAACACGCAAATGGCCATTTGGGTGTTCCTAGCCTTTGCCTATAAATAAAAGGTGTGTGTATGCGTGTTCCAACAAGAGTGTAGAGAGAGAAACGAACAAATCCTAGAGAGAGTAACTTAAGAACACGCATAAGCTTTTCTTGTGGGTGATATTCGTCTCGTGCACGAACCGCAAACACACACCCGGCCCCCCAAACGGCTCGTAGACTGCAGATTACCACGTGTTTGGTAAGGTGCATCCGAAGAGCCGTTTCAGGAGTGTTTATCATCACGTAAAAGTTATATATATATAGAGTGATATATATATCATCTAAAGGTAGATATATAAACCGTGGGTTATCTCGAGGAATTTCCGCACCTCGACATATCCTTAAGTGGATCTCTGGTTAGATAAGAGTACAAGACTGGAGGGACTTACAACTGGTATCCAGAGCCATAGGTTTTCATAACCTTGGTTAGAGATTGACAACGGTTTTGTGGTATCCCTTTATTTACGTGATTTAGGTGAAAGTTAATCTTTGGGCACGTTTTTGAAAGAAAGATTCAAACTTGTTGCCAAATATTGATTAATCTATATGCTAGTAACATTTTCTCATAATCTCGTTTATCCTTGAGCAGTATCGGGCTCGGGATCTAAGAAATTGTGTGAAAGTGGTGTTTGTGTGTTCTTGAAAAGTGTACTATGCGTGTTCTTAAACACTAGTACCTTTTTGCGCGTTTTGATATTACCAAGGCATTTGTGTGTTCTTGTTTTTTGCTTGTTCTTAAAATTTTGAGAGATTTTGTGTGTTTCTTGAACTTTGTGTGTTTCTTGAACAGTGCATGTTTCTCTAGTTTGCGTGTTCTTAGATTTTGCGCATTCCTGGACATTTTGTGTGTTCCTACACTTTTGCGTGTTTCATTTGTGTGTTCCCAGTTTACGTGTTCTTATGTTATTTGCGTGTTTATAAGTTGAACCACATACACAATGGCAGCAAACTATCTTAACCAATTAATACTAATGGACCATGAGACTGATAAGGGTAATTCACTACCCAAACTATTGAGCATAGACCAATACTTTTCTTGGAACGGTCGATTTGAATCCTTTATGCAATTCACCGATATTAGAATGTGGACTTGTATGACTGAAGGATATAAAGCCCCAACATATGAGGACAGTGGTGTTACCAAAGTATATGCTTATCAAGATATGACTGAATCCGATAAAAAATTGTATGAGGCAAAGAAAAAGGCACTTTCATGTTTAAAAATGTCATTGCCATAAGATATACTACATTTGTTTAACAAATTTGAGACACATAAACTATATATACACACATATATATACGACATATATATATATACACATCACAAATATACATATACCTTTATGAATACTAACATCAAATTATATATCATATAACTCCTACACAATTAGAAACTTCATAATCTACCCATTACAACATGACTTGTGCAAAAACCATCCACATTATGTATTTGGACTTAATCTTGAACCACACTTACACACCACACCTCTTGCACCAATAGTCATCACTCCACCACCTCAAACACCCAATTAGCAAGCTCCCTACCCACTTTTCTCCCCCTCCATCACGTGGATATGCTCCCAACACTCCAATTTTCTGCATCATTTCACACATACCACTCACACACACTTCCTCCAACTCTCTCTCAACTCTCTTTCCATTTTTCTTCATATTTTCGGATTTAACAAGCAAAAATGGAGCTCAAAATCTAATCTAATCTATTGTAATAATAATCGTTCATAATAATCTATCATCTAGAATCAAGTTGGAGTTCTTGGGGCTCTTGTATATCACGAAAATTCAGCCCCAAATGCAAGCATTTTTCGGTTCATAAAAGGTTAAATCTTTAGTAGATCAACTATAATAATAAAGGGTTTTTACTTGGATTTATCAAGGATTGTGTTGAGCAAGGAATAAGGGTTATTAGTAGCATAAGGGCCACGAAATTTTCTGCCCAATATCATCTCCAAAACCGAGTTCTTGAACGGTATAAATCTTAATCCAATTACTAGCTTAATTTTGTTATAGTTTATCTTCAAAGATCTTTATAAAAAAAACCCATGTTTTTCTTTGATTTTGTTCTTGAAAATACACTTAATGAGGGCATGTTGATAGAATCTTTTCTTTCATGCTATTGCATGTCAAGATCTAGAGGAAAGATTCAATGATTCAACTCAAATAAGACCCAAATGTGATGGTTCATGAGAAAGCTTTCAAACTAGTTGATGGATCTTCATATTTTCTGTGATTTTCATAAATGAACTTGTTTTTATGTTGTATGAAAGATTTGTTAAGAGATTTGTTCATAAAATGGTTAGATGGTCACATGTAATCACCTTATTGGATGATTTTTGCAAGAACTAAGCTATTTGATGTTGTTGGGTGAAAGTTCAAGTATAAATGATGATTGATGATCTTGAAATTGATTGAAATCTGTAAATTTGATGTTAAGAGATACAAAATAAAGTACTAATCTTGTTAGTGATAATCTAGAGGCTAAAACAAGCAACCAACACCATTGGTGAGTTGCATTAACCAAAATACATTCTGTCAGATTTAATCTTCTGTCTTGGAATGGGTAAACTGGACATATGAGGGCCGTTTCAAGCAAAACTTTCAAAATAAAAGTTGTAGATAAATGAGTTAAGATTAACCTCCAACTGGAATTACTCAAAAATACTGAACCAAATGAAAGATATGATTTTTCTACTGAAACTGGTCAAAACTATAATTTTGTATGAATATTTTATAAATTTTAACAATTTTTATCTCCTAATCCATAAGGTTTCAGGAGGTCATACTTGGTGGAAAGTAATTTCAATGCGTCATGAATTTAAAATAAAATCATGGGATTTTTCTAACAATCAGAACATCAAGAACTTTTATAAAACTTCTGATGTCGCAGGCAGTGCCCATTCCGGATAGTTTGTGTTTGGATAATTTTTAAGGACACCAAACATCATCTAAAAATTCAGCAAGAATTCACAAAAATACTAAATACATATAAGTCACTGTGTAAAAATCATGAAGGTCCAAATAATGAAAGGAAATTTGAATTAAAAACAGAAAATTTGAAAGGAAACTAACCATTTGTATAATGGGCTAAAAGATGCACTAAAGACCATGATGAGCTAGCCCGGCCCAAATAATGAGCCCATTGAGCCATATATCAGTAGGCCCACCTGGCCTAATAACATAAATAGCCCAATAACCAATGACTCATTAAGCACATAACCCAAATAAGGTTAAGCCCAACAACTAAATTAAGCCCAAAATATTTAAAAACCCATCACATTTAGGCCCAATTGATAATGGCCCATAACACTTAAACGAGTTTCATAAACCGAGTAATCATAAGACATATCGAGAAATATGCGAGTTGAAGATAAGTATAATCAAAAATAAAACAAAAGGTAACTAAGTGAGATGGACATAAGTAACTACGTTAACCAAACTATAAATTGATTTCACAAATGAAGCCAAGTTGCAAAAACTGGTTACACATCAAACGATGAATAAGGTTAATATAACTTAATATGACATTAACATATGATAACCTAAGATGCCAAACGAAACCACAAATGAAGCCAAGTTACCAAAGTTCTGACAACTTATAATTGTGTATATAATGGAAGTAACTTTTAACACCATCAATCTTTACAACTAAAAAGATGTGAATATTAGCAATACACTTGGATTCCATAATTGGTGACAACTTAATGAAGTGACATTTCTAAGTAATGGCTTAAGATAGGTACTTACATATAATAGTCTTATCATAGGGATAGTCTTGGCTTTAAAATGTGGATGAGGACCATGATGGAATATATGATCAAGGAAGCAATAGATGGGAAGTACCCATTTTAGATAAGTATATATAATGCTCTGCATATCAAGGTGAGTCATAGCCCCCTTTCAAACTTTTTTTTATGTGTTTTACTTTCGGGGTGAAAAGCATGATAAATAAAATTGCTTTCTATATATATTTATGAAATGATTCTTGAAATAATGTTTATGATTTGGGATATATATTGTATATTCAACGTGATATATGCTATATGATGAGCTTGAGTACTGTCAAACCTTGGTCCCCGGTCACACTACTATTAACTCATTGAGGCTTGTAGTTATAGGGGTGCGCTACTAGGATTCGTCCCCTCACTCACATCAGCGGCGACAGGTTGATTGGCCGCCTACGTGGCCGCCTTCAACGGTGTCGGTCGTTGGGCGCTCTAATCTACTTTATATATATTATTGGTCGTCTCCATGGCACGACCCCCTTTATTATTATTATCACACATGATTGACAACATGTGCTTCTATTATCATTTTTATGGGACATGTCATCATCATTATTATTATATGGATGTGAAAGGGTCTTAGTAGTGGCTCAAGTACAAACTCATCTTATTATGCCTTTGGCTAAATCATATTGATATTGTATCTGGATGGATATTATGTTTTCAACATATGGTTTGGGTATTGGACCTTATATGGGATCTTGAAAGTTGTTGAAATTGGTGATATTGAAATATTGATGACCGAATGATTTTGGTATGATATATGATTAATCGTTGGATACATTTTTCTCTCAAGATGATTTGTTAAATGAGAACTTTACGATTACCATGGATTTTTCCAAGTCTTGAAATGACATTATGGTATTTGGAAAACAACTTTGGATATCATGATCATAAGAAAATTTTGATGATTCCTAAAATTTTTCGACACGGATTTGGCGAAAATGTTCCGAATACTATCAAATTTCAAATCTTCACGATTTATCCTATTTATCTCATATTTTGGCGGCAAAAATCACATGCAATTTGTAATACATGATTACCTTATCATAGAAGTATTACATCTTGGCTAAATTGAATAATAATAATAAATACCTCTATGATTGCCTTATCATATGTAACAACCCTCAATCTCAAATTAGGACTACTTACTTATATTTATCTAGGTTTCGATCCCTAGAGGTTTATTAAGAGAAATTGCCTCCTAGATATTCAAGCATAGTGATAATTGCCCTATAGTACAGTGAAATGCCTTAGAAATGTCCTAAACAATAACTATAATCATTCAATATGATCTCAAGCTATAAATTAGTTCTAATCAAACTTGGTGAAATGTGAATGAACCAAAAATTTTATTTCGAGAAGTTGAGTTACATAAATAATTGTATAAGACTCACAAGTTGTGATAACAACCAAAAATCTCTATAAATGTACAACAATTCAAACACAAAGCTAATTAAAGTACATTTGAACACAAAAATATAATGACCATCTTGAAAATAGATTTATAAACTATTATGTACATAATAGTAAGCTTGAATAATAATAAGTACATAAATATATTGCAATATTTGAATAAGTCTTCCAATTAAAAGATATGCATACAACTTAAACTTATTATAAATATAAACTCTTATAAAATCCACCAATCAACATACAACTAACCCACTTATTCTTACACTCACACACCCATAATACATACATATACTTATTTGCATGTCTTAACACTAGTTGGGAACTAACCCAACACCTCACCCCATGAGTTAACCAACCCATGTCTTCCCACCACACCTCTTAACCAATAAACTCACTCCATACCCTTTATTTTCTGCCATAGCCACGTTTTTGATGCCCCAAGACCAAGCCACTCTCTCATTTCACACTCAAACACAACACACACACATGTAATGGGTCTCTCTCAACTCTCCCAACTTTCCTTCTTTCTTCTTCACCATTTTCGGATTCTCCAAGGCAAAATGGAGCTTAAAACTAACTAATCTAATGTAATAATAAGTCATATGGATCATCTATCACCTAGAGTCATGTATGGTGAAAGCTTGGAGGTGATTTGGAGGCAATAACCAAACGAAATCAGCCCTTTAAGGGGGCTGATCGGCAGCAGCAAATATGGGCCAAGAATAACCCATAAACTCATGATTTAATCATCAAACAATCAATAACTAACAATAATCTTGTATGGGGTTAAGCTAAAATCAATGAGAGCATGGATAGGAAGCATCAATAGCTCTCAAACGGCCATATATGTCAAGGTTTTCATCATCTAAGGTTGTTCTCTCAAAACCGATTTCAATACATCTTTATCTATAAATTTTTCAATGATCCATTAATACTTTTGAGTTTGATTATCAGTAAATATGTGTTTTACAAGTAAATAATGCATTTTATGTTGAGAAAATACAAGATCTTTACATGCATGTTGTTTTTAGGATGATTAAAAGATGTTTTGGCAAGAATCATGATTATCAATTATGTTTAGAGGCTAAAACAAACAACCAACACCATTGGTGGGATGCATTAACCAATAAACATTCTGACAGAATTGGTTTTCTGTCTTGTACTGAATAAACTGAGCATGTGAGGTCCGTTTCAAGAAAAACTTTCAAAATAAAAGTTGTAGATAAATGAGTTAAGTTTAATCTCCAACTAGAAGCACTCAAATATCCTGAACCAAATGAAAGATATGATTTTTCTACTGAAACTGGTCAGAACTGTAATTTGGTATGAATATTTTATAAACTTTAACAATTTTTATCTCTTAATCCATAAGGTTCTAGGAGGTCATACTTAATGGAAAGTAATTTCAATGTGTTTTGAACTTAAAATAAAATCATGGGATTTTTTTAATAATCAGAACATTGAGAACTTTTATAAAACTTCTGATGTCGCAAGCAGTGCCCATTTGGGACAGTTTGTGTTTGGATAATTTTTAAGGATACCAAACATTATCTAAAAATTCACCAAAAATTCACAAAAATACTAGACACATATAAGTCTCTATGTAAAAATCATGAAGGTCGAAATAATTCGTCTTGACCCCAAAATAGTAGCCAACATTTCATAAAAATCTGAATTAAAAAGATGAAATTTGGAAGGAAACTAACCGCTTGTATAATGGGCTAAAAGATGCACTAAAGACCATAATGGGCTAACCCGGCCCAAATACTAAACCCATTGAGCCATAAATCATTAGGCCCACTTGGCCCAACAAACCATAAAGTCCAATAACCAATACAACCCATTAAGCACATAACCCAAATAAGGTTAAGCCCAATAACTAAATTAAGCCCAAGTCACTTAAAAACCCATCACATTTTGGCCCAAATGATAATGGCCCATAACACTTAAACGAATTTCATGAGATAAGTGTAATCAAAATAAAACAAAGATAATTAAGTGAGATAGGCATAAGTAATTATGTTAACCAAGCTATATATTGATATCACAAATGCTAATTCGCGCTAAAATCGGTTACACAACAAATGATGAATAAGGATAGCATAACTTAATATGATATTTCTATATGATAACCTAAGATGCCAAGTGAAACCACAAATGAAACCAAGTTACCAAAAATCCAACAACTTATAACTACGCATGTAATTAAAGTAACCTTTTACACCATCAATCTCTACAACCAAAACAATGCGAATGCTAGCAATATACTTGGATTCCACAATTGATAGCAACATAATGAAAGTGGCATTTTTAAGTGATGGCTTAAGATAGGAACTTACGTGTATTAGTCCTATCGTAGGGATAGTCTTGGCTTTGAAATGTGATTGAGAAACGTGACGGATGTATGATGGAGCGATTGATGGGATGTACCCATTTTGGATAAGTGAATATAATATGCGGCATATCAAGGTGAGTCATAGCCCCCTTTCAAACTATTTTATGTGTTTTACTTCGGGGTGAAAAGCATGATAATTAAAATTACTTTCTATACATGAAATGATTCTTGATAATATTGTTAGAAATCCAAAAATAGTGATACATTGTAATTTAAGTTATGGACTTACATGTTGTTAAGTCATGAGATGATGATTTCTAAGGTTGAGGGGCTAATTGTGATAATTAGCATAGTTGGTTATCTTAGAGTATAAATAGCCTTCAATTCCTTAGAAATCATAACTCTTGGCATAACCTGATCATAACCTTGACATATTTTCATACCATTACACCTGAATAACACACACTTGATCCCAATTCTCTCTCAACACACACACAAACACCAAGAACACACACTCACACTAAACCGCCATTGTTGATGTGAATTCGAGTGATAAAATCGTGTTGTTACATGTGGTATCAGAGCAAAACATCGTTTTGATCTCGATCCATAACTGAATTCAATCACAATTCATCAAACAATCACCTTTTAATTCTGTTTTTAATCCTGTTCTTGTTCGTTTTTTTTAATCACTGAAAATTCAAAAATAACCTCTCAAATCACATAAAATCACAAATGTTTGTTCACCGTTCGATTCCTCATAGTTAATTACATAATCCTCTCAAGTTTCGTGTTCTAATTCGATCTGGATCAAAAGTTCAGATTTTGAGTTTTTGGCGCTAAAATTTGGGATTTGATTCTGTTGTGTTATAAGCTGAAGTGTGTTAATCGGATCGTTGCTAAGGTGAAAACAAACTGTTTGCAAGTGGTTTCATGTTCCAATTCTCAAAAAATCAAAAGATATTGAAGTTTTAAAAATCGTCAATGGAGTTGTTCATATTCAGAGGTTGAAGACGACATTGTAAAGCTAAAACGATCTTATTTAGATCGTTTTAGTTTTTCTTTCCTTGATACTTACATTTCAGTGTTGTGGCTTGTAAAACGATTCAAATTAGATCGTTTTGACAAGTGTGGTTGTGGTGTGAAGAGTTGATTGTGGCTAACTGATCCTTTGGATTGGTTTTGGTCAATTCAATTTCTTGTAAATAATTAAGTTTTGGTGAAATTCTGTGAAGAAATCCAAAACGATCTCTTTTAGATCGTTTCAGACTTTGAAAAACCAAAACGATCTCTTTTAGATCGTTTCAGTTTTGGTGAATCCAAAACGATCTCTTTTAGATCGTTTCATCTTTCACTCAAACAATTCCTGGTTTGATTACTTCTTGGGTAACTGATCTTCGTGTTTAGTTTTGCTCAATTCATTCCATTAAATTTCATACAAAAACTCTGTCCAAATTCATTCAGAATACTTAGAATTTCTCATCCAAAATTCAATTTAGATCGTTTCATTTCCAATCAAGATTTAGATCGTTTCATTTCCAATCAAAATTTAGATCGTTTCAATTCCTTTATCAATTTAGATCGTTTTTTTTCTATCTTTCCAACTTTAGATCGTTTCATACTATCTCATTTTAGATCATTTCTACTTTCTTCAAAAATCAATTCAATTCTCAAATCAATTTCTAATGGCTACTCGTGAAGCGTTGGCTCTGGGTACTGATACAAGACCTCCAGTTCTTTATCATGGTAACTATGGACTTTGGAAGAAAAGGTTCATGGATTATGTGGAACGTTTGACTAATGGTCACATGCTTAAGGATTCAATCATGAATGGACTTGCTATGCATCGTCATCCTACTACCGGTGCTATTTTGACTCCTGATCTTTTGAATGCCGAACAAAGAGATCGTACTGCTGCTGACAACAAAGCTAGGTCATGTTTGTATCAAGCACTTCCTGATGAGATCTATGGCTCAGTTGATTCATATGACACAGCAAAGGAGATTTGGGATGAAGTTGCTAGACAAATGGAAGGTGCTGATGTAACCTCAACAATCCGACTGACAAATGTCTTAACTGAGTTTGACAATTTTCAGAAATCACCAAATGAATCTCTCGAGTCCGTGTACTACAGATTTTGGAATGTGATCAATGAACTGAGAAAGAACAAGGTCAAGAAATCTGAAATTGAGCTGAACATCAAATTTATCAAAGCACTTGGTCCCGAGTGGGAAGATTATGGAACTCAAATCAAGCAACATCAAGATCTGACCAAATTCACCATTCATACTCTTTATGAATTTTTCAAGTTGAATGAGCATCAAGTTCTAAGCAAATATTCATTCAACAAAGTGCCAGAAGTTGTATCTACTGATCCTTTGGCATTGGTTGTTGAAAGAAAGGTTTCTGACGCTCTTAAAAGACAAATGACTGTTGTTTCTTCGTCTGATGAGGAGGGAGAAGATTTCTTGGCTCCAAGAGATGGTGTTCCTGATGAATTCTACCAAGCTCTTGCCGCTGTGACTAAGCATTTCAAGAAAAAGTATTTCAAAGCGAGGCCAACTAACAACAATCTTCGTACTTCATCAACAAGTGCATTTCCAAAGAAGGAACAATATCATCACAAGAGTTTTGAACAAGGTGAAACAACTGGTTCCAAGAACGGAGATAAGAAAGCAGAAACTGAGAAACAATTCGTGGAAAAAGGAAAAACATCTGACAAAAAGTGTTACAACTGTGGAGTTCCTGGTCATTTTGCTGTGGATTGCAAGCTGCCTCGCAAGAAGAATTATGAATACTACAAGCAGAAGATGCTCTTGGCAAAGCAAGTTGAAGCCGGTCAAGCCTTGATTGCTGAAGATGACAAGTGGCTTTTGCTGTCTGATGATGAAAATGAAGATTTGTCTGCAAATGTATGTTTCATGGCAAAGTTGAGCAAAGACAAAGTGGTGGAGGCTGACAACATTAACGAGGAATATCCCGATGATGAGGTAAATCTCGACTCTACTTTTTCATCTATTAAGGATAAAGAGTCTTGTAGAATTGCCTTATCAAACTTGACGAATCATTACACTTCTTTAGCCAACAAAAACAAGAAATTGAAAAATAGCATTTTATTTTCAAAAAGGGAGTACACAAAACTTCTTGAAGAAAATTCTAAACTACTTTTTGAGTATGATGCTATGAAACAAGAATTTCGAAATTATAAAGAACAAATGTTGGTTAAAGAATGTGAGATGAATGCGTCTCCTGATTTTAAGTTATTGGAAAAGTGCCAAAATTTAGAAAAGACCATTCTTAATCTTGAAAAAGCCAATCAAGATCTTGAAGTTCAAAAGACCAATGAATGGCTTCGGGCAATTGCAAGACAAATGGATTTTGATATTCTAAATAAGAAGCTTCAAGAAGCTACACCAAAAACAATTGAACTCGAAAGAAAAGTTTCTGATTTAAATCATAATTGTTTTTTAAAAAAGGCATTGAGATTGAAAACCTTGAAAGACAAATTGAGGAACATAAAAAGAATATACTTTTCTATCAAGAAAAGTTGTACAAAGTTGAACAAAATCCTCTTTTGGATTTCACTGCCTATTTCAATAAATCAAAGATTGATAGATCGGAACTTCTTCTTGGGTTGGGTTTTGAGAATATCACTCCATCGCAAAAAGCAAAAGAAGAAATTATACCTTTGTATGATGAGAAATTTTTGAGACTTGGTATGGTACAACAATTCATTCGTCCTTTAGATGACGAATTTGAGACTGGTGAAGTTGAGAAGATTCAAAAGAATAAATTTTTGGTTAATTATGATGCTATCAATACTTCCTATGAAACGAAAAATTCAACAATTTTTGAATTAGAAGAGATTGCGTCTAATTTTCAAAACCAAGAATTTGTCATTTCTCCACCAAAACCAACTAAATTGTATATTCCATCCACATTTTTGGAAAAACAAATAGAAGTTTACAACAATCAGTGGAATCTCAACAAAAACTCATTCATAATCTACAGTCTCAAAGTCCAAATTCGAAGAATGAATAAGTTGTTGTTGATATCAAGAAAGTTTGTGTGAATGTTTCTACCCAAACTGATTTCAGTCTCTTAGGAGACCATTTCACTCAGACTACCTGTGATTCATCTACAAGTTCATCCACCCAGACCGTGACTGATCGTTTTGCATGTACTTGTCAAACTACTGCTAATTCTTTAGCTGCAAATTATGTGCAATCTGATTTATCTGATGAAGATCTTGCGCATAACTTAGTTTTGATATGGTACTTTTATAGATTTTTCACATGCGAAAATCTTGATGAGCTAGTTGTTCACCCTAAGCTTTGTGCTAGTATAGGTGTTGATACTTCTACTCAATTTTCTTGTGAAACCAAGGATGTTTCAGTCTAAGTCGACCTTATTCCTGAGACTACCCGTGGTATGATGTTGGACAACAAGATTCCTGATATTTCTACATTTTCGAATGAATTCACCAAAGATGATTTGATAAATTCATGGAGGGAGAATATGTTTTTGACTCAGAAACTGAGAAAAAGATTGAATCTATCAAAATCATAAATTTTCAAAAAGAAATAAAAGGAGAATTTCAAAAACTTAAATCAGTGTCCAAAGCTCCAACATCATATTACTTCCAAGAATGACTTAAACCCAAACTCGTCAAGGCTAACAAAAGAGTTCTACCCCTTCTGTCAAGACTGAACAAAAGAGTCTTAACCCTCCAAAACCTGACAAACATGTTAAAAAGAAACAAGCTGAGACCTCACCAAAACCAAGGTATCACAAAGTGAAACTTCCAAATGACAATCCAAATGCTTCCTTGTCTAACTCTCAATCTAGTTCAATTTCTAAAGTACCTAAGTCTAGCTCTGTTTTGCTAACTAGGGATACTTCAAATGGTGTAACTAGATATAGGGATAGATATGGATGGTTTTCAATTGCAAAAACCTAAGAAGCAAGAAGTTTCCTCAACCTCAAAAGAGACAAAAAAGATGAATAAGTTTAAAACCCCTCGTTCTAATCTTCATAGTGTCAATTCAACAGGTGAAAAAGACCAAATGGGTTCCTAAGTCATTAGAACCTAAGATCAATTTTAAGCAATTGTCTGTTGAGGAAAAGAAGAAGAGGAGGAGGAGAAAAAGTGTTAGTAACAGAAAGAAAAGAGTTTCTGTTGATTTAAACAATTCATCTTTAGTGAACAATGTTAATAAATCCAAGGCTATGCCTTGTGGGGCTGTAAACAATGATAATCGTTGTGCTTGTTTGAATGCTGTTAAACATGTTACTTTTAAATCAAATGTGAATGTGCGTACTTTTTATATGAATGTGCTTATTGATGGTGTGCTTGTTAATGCTCATATTGATTCTAAAGCATGTTTGTATGCATATCCTAAGTTATACTCCCTGCTTGTGTTAACTAACCACAAAGGACCCGTCTTTAAGTGGGTACCTAAAGTCGGTTAAAATTTTTTATTGCAGGAAATAACCATCTGTGTATGGATACTCGATTCCGGATGTTCAAAACACATGACTGGCAATAAATCATTGCTCAAGAACTTTGTTGAAAGGTTCATGGGAACTGTTCGTTTCGGAAACAACAATTTCGCTCCAATTCTAGGTTACAGAGATATTGAAAGAAACGGAATTGTCATTAAGAAAGTCCATTATGTTGAAGGTTTGAGTCATAACTTGTTCAGTGTTGGACAGTTCTGTGACAACAACCTTCAAGTTCTTTTTCGACAATCTCTGTGCAAAGTCCACACTCTAGATGGAATTGATATCCTATGCGGAGATCGTGAAGATAATCTTTTCACAAAATCTTGATGATAACCAACCAACTGATAATATCTGTCTTGTTTCAAAAGCTACTTCGAAAAATTCTTGGTTGTGGCATAGAAGGCTTTCTCACTTGAATTATCAAACCATCAATGCGTTAGTCAACAAGCAACTTGTTGAAGGCTTTCCTGACTACAAGTATGAGAGTGAGCATGTCTGTCCTTCTTGTGCAGTTGGGAAGATCAAGAGAACTTCTCATAAATGAAAGAAAATTCCACACACTTTGGCACCTCTTCATTTGCTTCACATGGATCTTTGTGGGCCTATGAAAGTACAAAGCAGAAACGGGAAGAGATATATTCTGGTTATCGTTGATGATTATTCAAGATACACTTGGGTCAAGTTTCTTGCTTCAAAAGATGAAACAACTCAAATTTTGATCGATTTCATCACACTTTCACTCAAGTGAATCTTCAACTTCCAGTCCGTTATATCCGTTCGGATAACGGTACTGAGTTCAAAAATGCCATCTTCGATGAATTTTGCAAATCAAAAGGCATTACTCACCAATTCTCTGCTGCTCGTACCCCGCAACAAAATGGTGTCGTTGAAAGGAGAAACCATACGCTGGTGGAAGCAGCAAGGACAATGCTTGCTTATTCCAAGTTACCATCAAATATGTGGGCTGAAGCTGTTGACACTGCCTGTCACACTCAAAATCGGTCCATCATCAATCAGCGTCATGAGAAGACTCCTTATGAGGTTATTAACAAATGCAAACCCAACATCAATTACTTCATATTTTTGGGTGTGTTTGTTATACCTTGAATGATCGGGAAAATGTTAGAAAGTTTGAAAGGAAAGGTGACGAAGGTTACTTTGTTGGTTACTCAAAGACATCGATTGCATATCGCATCTTTAATCGTCGAACAAATACGATTCAAGAAACCATGAATGTTTGGTTTGACGAAAAGTCTGGCATGATATTTGAACAAGAAAGTTTGCTACCAACAATCAGTGATCCAAGTACTTCAAGTGCTTCCTCAAGGACGTCTACCTTAGCTTCAAAGTTCAAGAAAGATCAACTCCAACAATGAGCTAGATATTCTTTTGAAGAATTCTACAATTCAAAACCGATTCAAGAAAAGGAACCTCAAGTCATCAATGAACCAATTCCGAACAATGATCCTATTCAAACAAATGAACCAGTTCCTGACAACAATCGTGAATCATCTTCAAATTCTGCACAGCAAGAAGAATCATCTTCAAGTGATATTTATTCTCAAAAGAATGTTCAAGAACAACCTTCTCAAATCACCCAAACAACAAATCCATCAAATACTCCAAATGTGTATGTACCACTGGATTTTGATCATCCAACTTTTGAGGAAAGAGTTCTTCCGAGCTATGATTCCATTTCTCAACAGAACTCTGGATTTAATGATGATAATGTTGACATTCATCAACAAGATCTCTTCCTCATGCAACAAGTGGTCACGTATGCGCAAAGATCATCCTACAGAACAGATCATCGGAGATCCACAAGCTGGTGTTTCTACCCGTACTACAGTCAATGAGTGTCTTATTGCACTTTCACTGAGTAACATCGAACCCAAACAGTCTCTGAAGCTCTTTGTGATCCAGAGTGGGTTAAAGCAATGCAAGATGAATTAGCTCAGTTTGAGAGACTGAAGGTATGGAGATTGGTTCCAAATCCAAGGAAGAAGAACCAATTCGCACCAAGTGGATTTTCAAGAACAAGAAGGATGAAAATGGAGTTGTAGTAAGGAACAAAGCTAGATTGGTTGCAAAGGGTTACTGCCAACAACCTGGTGTGGATTTGATGAAACTTTCGCTCCTGTTGCAAGAATGGAGGCCATTCGTATATTCTTAGCTTATGCCGCATTCAGAAACTTCACAGTGTTTCAAATGGATGTGAAGACAGCGTTCTTGAATGGAGAACTCAAAGAAGAAGTTTATGTGGAGCAACCTGAAGGTTTTGTTGATCCTAAGAAGCCAAACCATGTCTACATGTTAGACAAGCTCTCTATGGTTTGAAGCAGGCACCCCGAGCATGGTATGATTCCTTAACTACTTTCTTACTCAAAGGAGGCTTTACCAAAGGCACTATTGACCCTACCCTGTTTATTCGTAAGCAAGGTAAGCATGTTTTACTTGTCCAATATATGTTGATGACATATTTTTGGGTCAACCAGTCAAACTTTTTGCCGAAACTTTTCATCTCTAATGGTCAATCATTTTGAAATGAGCATGATTGGGAAATGAATTACTTTTTGGGTTTACAAATCAACAATTACCAACTGGTATTTTATATCACAAGGTAAGTACATAAAGGATATGTTGAAAAAGTTTGATATGACTACATCTTCTTCAATTTCAACCCAATGGCTGCTCGTACAAACATTAATGCTGATAAAAATGGGAAACCATTTGACCAAAAGAGGTATAGAAGCATGATTGGTTCGTTGTTATATCTTACACATCTCGCCCAGATATAATGTTTGCAACATGTATGTGTGCTAGGTATCAAGCGCTCCGACTGATTTACATTACCAAGCTGTGAAACGAATTTTTCGTTATCTGAAGGGTACACCCAATCTTGGTCTCTGGTATCCAAGGGATACTGGATTCAATTTAACTGCCTATTCAGATGCAGATCATGTAGGTTGTAAGCTTGATCGCAAGAGCACATCTGGTACTTTACAATTCTTAGGGGATAAGATTGTAAGTTGGTCATCCAAGAAGCAAAATTGTGTATCATTGTCAACAGCGGAGGCTGAATATGTGGCTGCTGCTAGTTGCTGTGCTCAAGTGTTATGGATGAAGACACAGCTTACTGATTATGGTCTGAAATATGATCGTGTCCCTATCTATTGTGATTCACAAAGTGCCATTGCAATTGCTGTCAACTCACTCAACCACTCACGCTCAAAGCACATTGATGTGAGATATCATTTTCTCAAAGATCATGTTGAGAAAGGTGACATTGAACTCTACTTCGTGGGAACTGACTACCAACTCGCTGATTTGTTCACAAAACCACTGGACGAAAAGAGGTTTAATTTCTTAATCTCTAAACTTTGTATGCTAAATCTTGATCCTTGATTCACTTTACCATGGAAGGAATTCTTGTTCATTTTTCAAAAAATTATAAAAATTTGAAAAGACAAAATCTAACAGATAATAAATTTTGAAAAATAACAAAAGATTTTCTTATTTTTTTTCTTTTCTTTTTCTATTTCATAGTGGCTGCAATTATCTGTATGCAACCGTTGTCTCATTGAAATATTTCAAAATGCTTATGCACACTCAGTGTATAACCGTGCTTAGTGTTATTTATTTCATAATGGCTTGCATATACTCTGTATGCAACCCAGTTTTAAAAGAAAAAGTATTTATGCAAAGTTGGAATTAATTCATGTTGTTATACATATAAATAATATAAGATAACGCGGAATTGAACGCCTTTGTGTACTTCCAAGTGGTCTTATATGAATGTATGTGTAATATATTGGGGATAATCATGATAACCTGAGATCACAAGATGTTGATTGCAATTTGTGCTCGTTGTTCCTGTTCTCCAATCTTCATTGTTGAATATAGATGGGGCTTTGCTTTGGTGTACTCCTGAGTGTTATCTCCATTGACAATCAATTGATTGACTTCACTTTCATAAAACCTGTTTTGATTTCACACAAATCATTTTGCTCCACTTTTCTATGAAAATCTTTTTGATCTATCTTTGCATAGATTAAGGGGGAGTTTGTGATTTCAAATCTCTTTCAAACTTCAAATGGTTTTTTAAACATTTTTTTCACATTTGATGATTTTTTTTTTAAAAAAAAAAAAAAATTTTTTTCAAAGGAAGTTCGGTGTTTAGTTCACATGAGCGACTAGGTTTTTCTCAAAATTACTCCATGAATTTCATCATCGTCGATGAGTTCTAACCCCGGAGTTTTCACTTCTTTTATTAGATAGTGAGGGTATTTTGAGTGATGATGAAGTGTGCAACTAAGTTGGAGGGAGTAGTAAGATTGAAAAGTGAGAGGTTATGGTGATAATGTTGTGCGAAAAGGGTTAAAAGAATTGATACCCTTCTCTAAAATTCTCAAATCGCTGGGGTAAAACACATTTCTATCGGATGTCATTTGTTGATATCCGTATTGAAGAAGCCTTCATGGACCCAATGAAGCGATGCAATCTTTACCTAACCACTCAAGTGTTTCTTAACAAAGCTTGTTTTATTTCTCACGGAGATTTTCTCATTTCTATATTGACTCTTCATTTGGAAGACGTTGATATGAAAAAGGGTGACACTCTGCTCCAGTCCCCGACTCATTTGATCATTTGTGTCTAGAGCTCTCGTAATTGATCATTAATTTGATCGTATCATTCTTTAGGACACATTTGCGTCATATCTTTGTGATATACATGCTTATCTTGTGATATAGCCGGAACTTTGTAGTGATATCTTAATTGATATTCACGATGATCAAATGGAAATCCTACCATTGCTAACAACATTTCCAGCTTTGAACGTAGGTCTCATAATTGCATTTGTGTAACTATTGAGTTAACAAGAAGTCTATTGTGACGTTGGAATTTTTTTCCTAAAAGTCTTTAAGGATAGTAGAACATGGTTATCGAACGCTTGGTGACAGTGACCATGGTTTACATTCTTTGAAGCAATATTGAGGTTGGAAAAGCAAAAAGACCAAACTATGTTAGAGGTTTGCTTTGTGCATTTCTCAATGATACATAGGAAATCCGATAAATGGTATACATTTCTTTCGGTCACTTATTAATCCTTTCGATTTTGAATGCAAACGGATCATTCTTATTCGGTGTTTTTCTCATCACCCAACACAGAAAAACACCAACACCATAACAAATGCTTATACCAACAACTTCAACCTTACATTTAGTCACCATAGGGTTATTTGGGTGGACTAATGGTTTGGGTTGATGAGTTGTTAGTTCATATATCTTGGTGTAAATACTATTGAGCTATGGTTCTTTTGATTTCTTTTGACATTCTATTCAATCGATGTTTGCATAATGACATTGGTTCCCAACATTGTCATTATGAGGGAGAGAAAATAGTATGATGATTCTTGATTGGGAAGAAATTAGAATGATTTTAAGGATAAAAATATCAAGATCAATATGAAAGGATGCTCGCTCAAGATGTTACAAAAAGTTCAAAAAATGCTCAATCAAGACTGTGATTACTCATGAATTGAGGAGGAGCATGATTACTTTCATAAAGAATTTCCAAAACCTTGTTGAAATGTTTACTCTCAAAAGTGTTCAAGACGATGTGACAAAGATCAAAGCTTCAAAGGACAAAAGGGAAGATTCAAGACAAAAGAAGAAGAGTCTCATCAAATTAATGATCTTCAAGTCATACAACACAAACTTTACCAAAGCTACATGCACACATCAAGGGGGAGAGTACATATTTCTGAAAATACATTCCAGACTTCAAAGAAAAGACTTCAAGATCAAAGATTGAAGAATTCAAGACAAGTTCATACCTTCCGCATTTCAAAAGACAACTCTGATCTGTGATTAACAATCCTCGAAGATTAATACACACACACTCATCATTCTTGTTCAAAAAAGACATGAGAATCAACAAATGATTTAACTTCAAGAAGTCCAAGACCATGACTGAATCAAGTTCTCCAAAGACAATGTGAAAGCTTTGAAGACTTGTTTCAACACACCAATGTCTTCACCACCGGGCTCATCAAAATTCATATACAAGACAACACAACACATACTTCAGACGTTACAATATATCACTAAGGGGGAGAAGTTAAGAAATCCAAAAATAGTGATACATTGTATTTAAGTTATGGACTTACTTGTTGTTAAGTCATGAGTTGATGATTTCTAAGTTGAGGGCTAATTGTGATAATTAGCATGTTGGTTAGCTTAGACTATAAATAGCCCTCAATTCCTAGAAGAAATCAAATCTTGGCATAACCTGATCATAACCTTGACATATTTTCATACCATTACACCTGAATAAAACACACTTGATCCAATTCTCTCTCAACACACACAAAAACCAAGAAACACACACTCACACTAAACCGCCATTGTTGATGTGAATTCGAGTGATAAAATCGTGTTGTTACAAATATGTTTATGAAATGGAATTGTCTTGTCATGTTCATTTTGATAAATGTTTTATGATGAGCTTGAGTTCTGAAACCGTTTTCTTTCGGTTACAATGCTATTTACTCCGAATATGGAGGCCTATAGCTAGATAGTTGCGCAACTAGGATTTGTCCACCCACCCAA